>NC_092129.1:76044958-76679959 GCF_043159975.1 Macaca nemestrina
TAGGCACGAGGTGTAAAATTAAGGAATTCATCAGGAAAAATGAGCACAGTGATTTCTAGTACCTTATTTCATCAAAAAGAAACAATAAGGTAGAATTGCCATATGAGATAGTTGAGGCAAGGAACACAATGGAAATTCGAACCTGTGGTTGAATTGTGCTTTTGTGTAATGGGAACCAATTTCATCACTTTGTAACAGACCCCTGATAATTGGTGTTTTCTTTATTAAGCCCTGGATGTTTAAATGAAACGAAACAGGCTTTTATTTTGTTTTCCTGAGGTGTGTTTGAAAAGTTGAACAAATTCGAGTGCACTTCTTATCTTCAGCAAAGATGCTTTAGAAAGGTATTTTAGCATTCTCCCTGGTTTAAAAGACAAAACCAAGTCCTGCCGGCTTTGTGTTGTGCTTCTCCTACAGGCTGCAGTGCCTTCTGTCTGCTTTAGGGTGTGGCATCTGCCATTGGGGAGGAAAAACTGGCATGTGTCGCCTTTTATAGCAGACTGATTTCATTGTGCTGGGGGCCTCTATTTTATAGCCTCTTAGTTCCAATCTTCTAGTTGACTTGCTGAAGCAAATGGAATTAAAAGAGATTTTGATTTCTCTACTAATTTTTTTTTAGTTTCATGATTTTCCAATATGAAAAAATATTTTAAGGAAAAGGGCCATAGCTGAACTTGGTGACTCATTTTCCCTTTTAAGATTAGTTGTGAAAATAAGCTACAACATATGGCTACACTTGTATGAACTGACTTTGATATATTTTATCAATTTGAAAAAATGCACTTTTATGATTATGTGTACATACTTAGTTTGACTATAAATGTCTAAAAGCATAAATATGTAATTGATTTTAGAATATATGTATATAGATACACACAAAACAGACATATATTTATATTTGCATATGAAAAACTAAAAATTCAACTTCTGTGGTGTAATGCGTATAATTAGTATATATTTGAATATATAAAGGGAGAAAATCCAGGAAAAAATGTCAAAAAGGCACACTAACAAAGATGTAGTATTCTCTTGGCAAAAACTGATGAATGATTTGGCATGAATTCATCTTATGGTTCTGTTATTCTCTCTAACGCACGACGATATACCCCGTTTTCCAGTGGTTTGCGTAGAATTGCAATTTGTTGTTTCTACACTCTATAATGACCCTTGAGTGTGCACCTGATTCCCTCCCCCCCACCCCAATTAGTCACCAGTTTTCCCGTCAATCCTTTTCCATTTAGTCATGTAACATATTTACACTTGGTCAAACAAACAACCACTGCAGTGGAAATGAACTAAAATAGTTTTTATGGAAAGCTGAAGAATGAAATAATTTTGGAAAACTATACTCTACCAAAACCTTAAGTATTGTTTATGCCAGGTTTTAAATGCTTTCTCTCAATGAAAACTGAGTCCACACTAGTACAAGTGGGTCATTGCCTAAGGTTAAGAAGTCTTGCTTTTCAAAATGTTACTAGGTGACTAATAACGCAAATATTGAAAACATTAATAACAATGCAAATATTACAAACATAAAATGTTAAGACACCAATTTTTAAGAGAACAAAGTATGGAACATTTCTACTTTAGGACTAGAGTTGACTGTTTTATATTATTATTGTTGTATTTATTAAGTATAATGTCTGTAATATTTTAGTTTCGTTCCACATCTCTTTGAAATGAATGCATATCAAGAGCGTTAACTATGCACATCAAACTCAGAAATATGATGAAAGGTGTCATACAGATTTATGAAGATACGAGCTAACCCATAGCTGTCGCTGTTCTGGCACCAAGAGTTAAATTTTCATGTGAAAGTTGGCGCAGAAAACACCAGTGTACATACTCGAGAGAGGACATCCAAGTGCATGTAAGAAAAACGCTCCTTTGGGAATACTTGGAGTTTTCATTGACAAGCCTACATACGTGTTTAAGGTGCCCTCAAAAAGAGTTATGTAAACATTCTCTTTGGGGCGGGTGCAGTCAGTCATAAGCATTTATTGAGTACCTACTGTGTACAGGTCACAGGGCTCTCTGACCGGGGCTAACCTTCATTTCAAATCTTTCCCAATTTTGCAGTTGGAAGAAGTTGTGGGAATTACGCCGATGGCCCGAAATCAAGGCAGAGGCGAACGTTCTGAAAATTACGTAACTCCTGGGAGAGACCGTGCTTTTGCACAGATTGCCTAAATATTTTATTTCTCCGTCGGCTCCCTGTAACCTCTGAGGCCAATAGACAACTTTGTTTCCCAGCCCTTCTCCCTCTTTTGTCTGCTGGTCAGACTCGTTTTCCACCTTTGTATCGTTCCTTTTAGACGTGAAAACAAACACGCGAACGCCCGGTTGGCAAGGAGACAGCGGCCCGGGGGGAAAGTGCAGGTTCCGGCCGCACCACGCCGCCGCGCTCCCAGCGGCCGCCGAGCCGCCCCGGCCCCGGCCCCGGCCCCAACCCCAGCCCCAGCCCCAGCCTTAGCCCCAGTCCGGCTGGGCCCCGCGAGGCTGCGCCGAGGCGGGCGGCGGCGGCGGCCCGGGGACGAGTCCAGTCCGCGTTTTGCGAGTGCGCGGGAGTAATGCGAGCGAAGTGGATAATAGTTGCTCGAGCTCGCCCGGAGCTCCCTCTCATGCCATGCTGGGCCCGATAGGCTCAGCCAGTCGTGTATTTACCCATATCCGGGTTAGAGAGGAAAAGAGAAAAGTTTCATTTAAACCTGAACTAAAAACTTTCACCATGAAAGCACACAGCGGGAGCAGGCCCAGAGCGTAAGGCGTGCCCGGCCCGGCGCTCCGGCGGGGCCTGCGGAGGGGGAGGGGGTCGCGGCTTCCCGGCGGGCCGCGTGGATGCGCACAGGAGGGGCCGCGGCCTGAAAAGTGGGGGTTATTGTCTCCCCCCGCCCCCCGCCCGGCCTCGCCACGCCGCGGCGATCATGGCCGCGCGGGCAGCAGCGGCGGCGGCGGCGCGGGCGCGGGCGCGGGCAGGCAGCGGCGAACGGCGGGCGCCCCCCGGGCCGCGGCCGGCGCCCGGGGCCCGGGACCTGGAGGCGGGGGCGCGCGGCACGGCGGCGGCGGCACCGGGACCCATGCTGGGGGGCGGCGGCGACGGCGGCGGCGGCGGCCTGAACAGTGTGCACCACCACCCCCTGCTCCCCCGTCACGAACTCAACATGGCCCATAACGCGGGCGCCGCGGCCGCCGCCGCCGGCACCCACAGCGCCAAGAGCGGCGGCTCCGAGGCGGCTCTCAAGGAGGTTGGAAGTGCCGCCGCGCTGTCCTCCTCCTCCTCCTCCGCGGCGGCAGCGGCGGCGTCCTCTTCCTCCTCGTCGGGCCCGGGCTCGGCCATGGAGACGGGGCTGCTCCCCAACCACAAACTGAAAACCGTTGGCGAAGCCCCCGCCGCGCCGCCCCACCAGCAGCACCACCACCACCACCATGCCCACCACCACCACCACCATGCCCACCACCTCCACCACCACCACGCACTACAGCAGCAGCTAAACCAGTTCCAGCAGCAGCAGCAGCAGCAGCAGCAGCAGCAGCAACAACAGCAGCAGCAGCAGCAGCAGCAACATCCCATTTCCAACAACAACAGCCTGGGCGGCGCAGGCGGCAGCGCGCCTCAGCCCGGCCCCGACATGGAGCAGCCGCAACATGGAGGCGCCAAGGACAGTGCCGCGGGCGGCCAGGCCGACCCCCCGGGCCCGCCGCTGCTGAGCAAGCCGGGCGACGAGGACGACGCGCCGCCCAAGATGGGGGAGCCGGCGGGCGGCCGCTACGAGCACCCGGGCCTGGGCGCCCTGGGCGCGCAGCAGCCGCCGGTCGCCGTGCCCGGGGGCGGCGGCGGCCCGGCGGCCGTCCCGGAGTTTAATAATTACTATGGCAGCGCTGCCCCTGCGAGCGGCGGCCCCGGCGGCCGCGCTGGGCCTTGCTTTGATCAACATGGCGGACAACAAAGCCCCGGGATGGGGATGATGCACTCCGCCTCCGCCGCCGCCGCCGGGGCCCCCGGCAGCATGGACCCCCTGCAGAACTCCCACGAAGGGTACCCCAACAGCCAGTGCAACCATTATCCGGGCTACAGCCGGCCCGGCGCGGGCGGCGGCGGCGGTGGAGGAGGAGGAGGAGGAGGAGGCAGCGGAGGAGGAGGAGGAGGAGGAGGAGGAGCAGGAGCAGGAGCAGGAGGAGCAGGAGCGGGAGCTGTGGCGGCGGCGGCCGCGGCGGCGGCAGCAGCAGCAGGAGGCGGCGGCGGCGGCTATGGGGGCTCGTCCGCGGGGTATGGGGTGCTGAGCTCCCCCCGGCAGCAGGGCGGCGGCATGATGATGGGCCCCGGGGGCGGCGGGGCCGCGAGCCTCAGCAAGGCGGCCGCCGGCTCGGCGGCGGGGGGCTTCCAGCGCTTCGCCGGTCAGAACCAGCACCCGTCGGGGGCCACCCCGACCCTCAATCAGCTGCTCACCTCGCCCAGCCCCATGATGCGGAGCTACGGCGGCAGCTACCCCGAGTACAGCAGCCCCAGCGCGCCGCCGCCGCCGCCGTCGCAGCCCCAGTCCCAGGCGGCGGGGGCGGCGGCGGGCGGCCAGCAGGCGGCCGCGGGCATGGGCTTGGGCAAGGACATGGGCGCCCAGTACGCCGCTGCCAGCCCGGCCTGGGCGGCCGCGCAACAAAGGAGTCACCCGGCGATGAGCCCCGGCACCCCCGGACCGACCATGGGCAGATCCCAGGTAACCCCCGCGCCGGCCGGGCCTGCTTCCGCCCGGCGGCCTCGCGGCGCCGCGAGCCTGAGTTTCTTTCTTTGCCGCGTACTTTTCCCCGTCTTCCCGCGGGGGCGGCGGGGGCGCGGCGCCCAAAGCCATCTTGACGGGCGGCCGCCTCCCGCCGCGGTCTGGGCGCCCCGGGGGCCGGCGCGCTGTCCAGGCCTGGGAGGGCTTCGCCGGGCCGGGCCGGGCCGGGCTGGGCCGGGTGGCTTCGACCCCGCCGGCCCGCACCCGCGCCCCCCCCTCCCCCAGGCCTGGGAACGCGAGGCGAGATCCCGAGGCGCCACCCGCGGGGACGCCGTTTGGGGCGGCGGGGACCGTTCGGGTGCTTTTGTAACAAATAGGTTCTCCTGGCCAGGACGGTCGGGGGGAAGAGCCACCCGATCGGCTCTGGGAGCGCCCACAATGTGCTTTAACGGGGGAAAGAATGAGGAACTTTTTCCCACCTTTAGCCACCGCACGTTCCCTCTTGGCTTCCGAGGTCCAGGCAGGGAAAATAGGTTAGCTTTGTGACAAGCAAGTGGGTTTTTCCTACTTAGGGAAAGCCATTCAGAGACACTCGGTGCGGGCTTCGAGCTCGAACGTTTGCTGGCAGGAATAATACCAAAATCCACAACGACGTGGAGGTGCAATATTCTAAAATACATCGATTCGTTCCTTAGAATAGCTAGGAAAATCCATTATTGGGCTTACGGGCTGCTTGCAGGGAGTCACCTTCAACAGAGAGACTATGTGAAAGGAGCACGTTCCGGATCAATTGAACTTATTTTGATCATGGATTAGGCATGCATTTTATTCAGCAAATCCAGTAAGATAGCAGACTAGTGAAAATTGATCTTTTGGGATCGTATTTATTTGGATTTTCTTTATTTTGCTGTCACCCGAGTCCTACAGCGCTGTTAGGAAGTGTCCTGCACTCTTACTGTTTCTTGCTAGTAGGCTGAGCCTAAAGACTGACTTGATCTCCTTTGCAAGGTTTGGAATTTGAATTGTGGAGGTAAACTGGCTGTAATAGTCTCCAGACAGCTGCCTCTGAGTTGACATCTAATCTGCCATCTGATTGGCTCCCCTCTCACCATTGGGCATTTAGCACTGCTGATGTAAATAGAAGTGCTGAGCAGTACAGTCACAAAAATTCTTGCCACAAATAATAACTGAGCTCTATTACAAGCAGATGTAAGGTTCAGTATTTAAAGCCGAAACTATTATGAATCATAGTTATTAATAAGAGGATCAAATACGGAAAAACGGTTCGCTGGTTTCCAGTATTGGGCATTTACAAAATTCTGATCTTTGATGACAGTCTTACAATATGCACATTACATATATCATGGACTTTAATTGGAGGCTGAGGATAAGGCCATTGAAAAATAAGTAAACCACGAATTTTACCAATTTTTGGATTTGTAAAGCCTTTATAAAAGTCTCCCCTTTACGAATTCGACTATGGAAAAATTTGAATTCTATCAGCACACGGGGCTTAATATAACATTAAAATTTTGAAAATTTCAATATTTTGATAGGCAACAATATATTTTGGTGAAGCGTAATTCACATAAACAAGATTTCAGTTTCATTTTTTTGTGATTTATCAGTTCTGAATTTTTAAAGATATTTATGGATGAGGAGTTTTGGTTAGAATTGACATATTTAAAAAACGAAATAAGAAAATCACATAAATATTTTTGCAGGTAACAATAATGAAAAAGGGAAAAATCAGTTATTCCTGTGAAATACTAACAATTTGCTTTTGATTTGGAGAATACAGAAATGCCCCAAGAATTTTTTTTTTTCTTGATTGTTTTGTTAGATTAGGTAATTTGAGCCTTGTTCGAACTGCTTACACAATGAATTAGGGAAACCATATTCTAAGCAAGTTGTGCTGGGTGTGTTTTTTCCAAATAATTTTTCTTTCATGTTAATATTATGAACGTTTAAAAAATTCTAATCTGTTAGAGGGGAGCAACAGTCGTTGTATGTATATTTTTATGTAACTCATTTATTTGAGGAAGAGGTATTTTAACAATAATCATACCTTAGAGACTTGTCAGAGTGAAGGAAGGGCTGAATTTAACAAATAATCTTGTGAATCCTAGGCTGAACACTGCTGTCCACTGCTTTCAGATCTTTAGTTATTGGAGTTTGGCTTTTAAGGATAATATATTTTTCTATTCTTGATAGAAAACTTGTGATTTCAGCTTGTTTTTGATTCACACGAGGAAAAACATTATAGAGAAGAATCATGGAAATAAATCCACATAATTTTAAAAAGGTTTGCTTTGTTAGCCTGCTTTTAAAGGAGCAATTTAAAATTCACATCTTCATAAACTAGAGACGAATGAAGTTAGAGGCAGATGTAGGACCATGTTGCTTTAGAGTATTTTTTTCTTAATGGTACCAATCATTTTCAGTATTTTGTTTTCTTAGCATGAGAATGAATCCATTATGTCCTATGACCCTTGGGAATAGCTTTTTTTTTTTTTTTTTTTGAGGTAGGGGGAAATATGATGGACATGCGACCTAGATTCAGGAATTTCTTTTAAGTACCTTACCGTGTAACATGTGGAATGCGTCTTTTTTACAATCCCTTTTTTCTTTTCTTTTTGGAAGGCTAGTATTATTTAGTGTTTGTTGTTGTAATTATACTAAGAAACAGTCATTTGTCTAAAATATTAAATTACTGCCTGACTGTAGGTCATAAAATAGTATTAAATCACATTGTTAAATGATGAAATATTTTGACTTTTAATACGTTTTTAGTTTCATTTTTGATTTCAGGAAATAGTTTCTATTGGGTGGCAAATGTTTTCGTAATTGGGACAAAACGTGTATATATAGTAGGAGAAGGGTCTTTTTAAAAAGTGAAATAAGCCATTTGACAATTCAGTTTGTTATTAGATTTTTGTGAGATGAGTATTCAGATGGAGCAGTCTGAAAAGGAATATTGAGGTCTACTCATACACATAGGTTTTATGATGTCCACATTTCTACTGAATTCCGTAAATGCTGTTTTAACTTTTAGTTTTATAAAACGTAGTACAATGTATTAAGAAAAGAGCCTTATTTACCATTGGAAGAAAAGTGACTAGCTAGCATGGGAAGCAGGAAGCTACAAACTAGTTCCTCATTACCTTAAAATGTGTGTGAGGTACATTATTTGATAAAATCACTCCCAGTTAAATCTTAGGGTGTCTGATATTTTAAATCTTGTAAATAAATTTTTGTGGCCTAAATTTATATATTTGCCAAAGTATGGATGGCTGTGTATAGTTAGAAAAGATGGACTTAGTAACTGTGGCTCATGGAAAAGGCCTATCATTTAAAAAACAGAAAAAGAAAATATAACAAATGTTTGCAGTTTTGTTTTCTAAATCATCTGGGATGAAATTATGCATGACTTAAAATCATTTTCATTGGGAGTCCTGATTTTTGTGGTACATACTTTTGACAATATTTTGGTTTTTTTTTTTTTTTTTAGTGGTAGCCACTCTTTAAGACAGCAATCACTTAGGTTTATGTTTATATTAATACTAAAACAATAAGTATATGCTAGGGACTAGCATATACTTACCTTGAGTCTATAATAAGGAACCTTAACCCCTCTTTGCTTTGGCTCTGCTTGTCTATATTTAGTCATGAATTTTTGGCAAGGCTTTTTATACTTGCTCCATTTTTCTCAATGTCATAGTGTATCAGAAGTGTGTTATGGATGTGGAAATAATGCAGATCACACTTGGACACTTTTACTAATATATTTAACCTCTGAATGTCATTTTCCTTTACTGAAATTGAAGAAAATAACGTCTTTATTCTGATATTAAAAAAATATTAATTCTGGTTTGAGAACTGACTTTAAAAATATAAGACAATGTAGAAGAAGACTTAATATAAGTTCATTTGATCGTTTTATTAGACACAGATACCTTTTAAAGAGAATAGGTATAATAGAATACGGTTGAGTTTTCAGTTCTATTTCTTATTAATAGACTTTATTTCTTTATGATTCTGGGCAGGGTGTATCTATCTAAAAAGATGACTTCTGATGTAATAGGAACACTTGTTTTCCTAGGATAAATTCCAGTATCACAGGCAAACCGAAAAGATGATCATTCCATTTATTTAACCCTACCCTTTCCTAGGAGATGCGTGGTTTGATGAACATTTGTTAGGGTTCCATGAAATTTTCTACTCAGTTTGGAGACTGACTGGGGATGTAAATTTAGGATGTGCTGGCATAGGTCTCTGTATTAGCTTTTTGCCGGTGTCCTCAATCTGGAGGCTTTTCTCGTAGCTCTACGCTAGACTGACACTGCTCAACTCATGAGGCTCTGTGCTTTGATCCATGTGGGTGGAAAACGGACTAATATTTCACTCGTGTCACTTCCATTTTGGGGTGTATGTGTAGATTTGTAAATTTGAAATCAGTATTTATGTTTGACAGAACTGTGGTGTGTTGCATAAAATAACAGATTTATGGAGGCTGAACATGCATATTAATCAAACTCAATTCCATTATTTGATTTTTTTGCAATATTTAGGTTTTCAAGTTGGATGTTATACAATTTTTGTGACATTTTACACTGCTGTTGTTACTCAGGGGGCCGTATCCACTGCTTAGGCCTTTTTGGGATTGGGTGGTTTTGGTTGCATGCCTTTTCGGGGGTGCCCTTTCCTGAACGGGAGGGAGGTTTTTGCAGGTTCTCTGTGGATATGTAAAGTAGTGCCGCACACTTGCTGTGTGTGCTTGCTTAAGGCTGAGGAATCCCAAACCCTGTTCCCTGTGGTGTCCGGGAGAGACATCAGGCAAAACTGTTCCTCTACCAAAAATCTATTTATGTATCATAGATGTAGAACTGTTATAAATATCTTTTCTCTAGCTTGGAGGCTATTTGAATAAGACTCAATGGCCCTTTTGGTTTAATTGGGTAATTGAGTGAATTAATTCTGATCTAAAATCTTGGTGTACTTTAGCAACTTTTCTTCAGGAAATTTGGTGAAGATAAAATGACTTAGGTATCAGTTGTTACCTGAGTGTCCTAAGTATTCATTTATTTTTCCTTATACTGATGTCTGAATGAATGGAATGATTGATATACATATACTATATAGTTTTAATTAGCAATTCACTTTAATTGACTGAGTGAATTATATCAGAGTAGAATATGTGTTTCCACAGTAAGTTTTCACTAAATATGTTCTATTTTCAAAGTCTTCGACTTGGAGTAATTCTAATAAAATTATTTCCTTGCATTTAGTTATTTGTTTTTCTTTTTGAGACAGGGTCTCACTTTGTTACCCACACTGGAGTGCAGTGGTGCGATCTTGGCTCACTGCAGCCTTGACCTTCCAGATTCAAGTGATTCTCCTGCCTCAGCCCCACAAGCAGCTGGGACTAAACTACAGGTGCACGCCATCACACCTGGCTAATTTTTGTATTTTTCATAGAGGTGGGGTTTCGCCATATTGCCCAGGCTGGTCTCAAACTCCTGAGCTCAAGTGATCCACCCACCTTGGCCTCCCAAAGTGCTGGGATTACAGATGTGAACCATCGTGCCAGGCAAGAGTTAGTTATTTGAATAGGATCCAGTAGGCAGTTTCCAAACCCACATCTGTATGGATCAGTGCCAAGAATATTAGAAGGCTGCTGAGTTTGACAGATGAACTAATGATGAAATTAACTTGTTTCTTAGATGAGATTTATTACCAGGCACCAGACTAAAGCCCTGAAGTCTTAAGCATATCTGGTTTACGAATAGCTACTCTTATTTCCATTATTAAAATCAGGTAGATGGCAGCAGAATCTGGAGGAGATTCACCCTCTGTTGACCATCTTCTGTAAGGAGCACTTCTCAGTGTCTTCCTGGGCCTTGATGGATGATGAGCTGGAGAACTAGACGAGAAGCCATTCCTTATCAGGTGACTCTGGAAGGGAAGCCATATTTGATGAAATCCAGAAGAAATCCTAGACCATAATGCCACATTTTTTCTTTTTTGTAATGGGATGCTAAAAAATTAAATATATGTATTTTTTTAAAAATAGAGGTAAGCTATACATATGTAACATACAATTTACTATTTGAACCATTTTTAGGCATACATTCCAGTGGCATTAAGTACATTGTCATTGTTGTGTGGCTGTCACTGTCATCATCTATCCCTAGAACTTTTCCTTTTTCTCAAACTGAAATAAAAATATTTTTCTCTTTTCTTTAAAATTGTTAGCTACTAATGTGTATTGTAAGTAAAATAATCTTGTTTTTGTAACCATTAATCTGATCACTTCATAGTTTGTGAGTAAATTCTTCCACAGACATTCCATCAGGATGCTGATGGTATTTTTTTGTTTGTTTTTGTTTTTTATTAGTACATTACTTTCTTTCAATTCTAACTTTGGGGTAATCCTGATAGAGTTAGTCTCTTTGGAGATACGTATTACGAAGGTTAGTAGTTTCATTGCCAGTTATATTATTAAAAGTTTGAAAAGCAGCTTTTGGGAAACTTTCTAAAGTTTAAAGATTGAGAGTATTTTGTTGAGAGAATCCTGGGCCTTGGTTAGATAATACAGTGTGGAAATGAACTGTTACCGTTCTCACGTTTCCCTTGCCTTTCTTCCCCCACCTTTTGCATTTGTAGTCTCTTAAAAATTATTAATTTTATTTTCCCACTATTAGGGAAAATCATTTATAGTGATAACTTTTTTTTTCTTTTCTTTCTGTGTTTGAAGTTTTTGGGCGTCTCACACCCGCCAACCCAGAGCAAACCCAGAGTCTAGGTGGTGCCATGTCCTTTTCCATAGTGTTCTCTGCCGCCAAATTTGTGCCTCCCCCTCATGTTTTTACTTTTTAGTCCTCTGCAGAACTTCAGAAACTCTTTGTATGTGGAAAATTACTAAATTAAGATGATTGATCTTTTAGAATTACATTTGAAAAGCAGCTGTGAAGGGAGACTTCTAGATCCTGCCTGGTCTCACGAACAGGCGTCTTTAGTTGGTGTAAAGTGTTGGAATTGTACTGGAACTGCTGCTCCTGCTGATAGGTAACCACGTCTTCATAAGATCAGTATGTACTTTTAACACCAGCTTTCACAGAGAGGAAATGAACTGTTACTTAAGAGCTTGTACTGGGAAGCAATAATTATTTCTTTAAGGTGTAAACATTTAGCATTTGTGTATGCAGTGAGGTATATGTTAGATAAATATCTAAATCCAGACAGTCAGTGGGCAAATATTTATTGAGCTCCCACTTTCTTAATCAGCCCTGTGCCAGAGACAGACAATAGCTGGGGTCTGGAGATCGCTGCTGTTGGTATGTGGATCATGCAGAGACACTGCTAACGCTTGCTCCCTCCATACCTGGATTGTGGTGGTGTTGACATCATTGACTTAGAACTGGCTCATTTAAACAGAGTGCAGATAGCAACCATGTGGGTCAGCAGTCTATTGGCCTGCCCTTTTTTTTTTTTTTTCGGGTGGGGGAGTACATTTTGGCAAAACAAAATCTGGCCAACAACAATTGTAGGTTGTTGTGATGCAGTTGATGTGATCTAGTGACTCTTTTCCATTTCTACCAATCAATTACTGGCTTTGTGCCAGAGCAAAATACAGATCCACTACCGAGAATAATAACTAAAAGAAGGAAAATATAATCACTTTCAAATTTATATAGAATGGTCCTTTTTCTTTTTCTCAGTTTTCTACATTACATAGATTCTTGGAAAAAAAGTTAAAACAGTCTGTTCAGATTTAGGAAGATACTTGGATTGCTAGGGTATTTTTGGTAACTGTTTAGATAATGTATGCTGGCTGAGGAGTAAATTCAGCTACTGCTTCTGGGTCCTGAAATAAACCTTTCAGAAAGCGAGGCATTGATGATTAGTGGAGGCAGTTCCAGAATTCTTAGTATCTACTGTTTCTTTTTGTGATGAGCATCTTAGAAGTTAAACCACTTACCATATTTCATAGCCTTATATTGAAATGATTGTTAATTCTAAAATTCATTTAGAAGCTGCCATCTAATTTGTGAAATCTTGAGAACCACCTTTTAAGATTCAGTGACCATATATCAAGCTACACACCCATTTTAATGCCCTTTAAATTTTGCGTTACCACTGGTATATTTTATAATAAATTCACTTTACCCAATGAATTATAAATGACCTTGGAAATAGGAATGTGGAACATTGCTACTGCTGAGCAAGTATCTTTCTGAAGAAGCAGACATAATTCCGAGGGGACTGGCATGTTTGCTGTGTATTAGTTTATTTTGGTGATTCTGAGGATTTGTGAGCGAATAAGCCTCTATGATGAGGCATCCTGATGGAATGGTAAGATCATGGGCTTGGAGTTGGTCAGACCTTAGCTCATTCGGAGACCTCAGCACCCATTTTGTCTGCGCTCCAGCAGGGAGTCAGTTTCCTTACCTGGAATGTTGGCTGCAGGGCAGGGTTGTTGAAAACCTTCACTGAGGTCATGGATGTGTGTCTGTGGCATCTGTATGTGGCCCCTCTCTTCTCTGCCTACCTGTCTTCCCATGTGGGGCTTGTTTTCTCATTCTCTGCCTGGTCCTGCTGCACTTCGGGGTGTGGCTGACATAGGACAAGCCCTTGCTGGCATCAATTAGGTGATGCTCAGCCCCTCCCAACTCCAAAATTTTGTGCTGCTTTGAATTTTTAAACAAATAGTGCCTAATCAGCTATGCACCACTGAACAGCTTATTAAACTACACTAGATCCCAGACATATTCTGTGAATATAAACTGAGACCTGTGCAAATACATAGATTTTTGCATTCCACTCTAGTTTCCCTTACAGAATATGGTTTTGTACTGATTGGGACTCTTGTTCAGCAGTTATATAAATTGGTTTTGGTTTACCCACTGAGCCTACGATTGATGCCATTGGACCCAAGCTGCTGTCCTATTCAATATCCCATCCCTCATATTAATTAGTAGTCTCTTCTCTGGCCAACAATCATTCCTCTGTTATACTTCCTAAACCTTCCCACTTTGATGATCTGCAAAAAATGACTGGCTTCTTAGGAGAATTACTTTTTGCAAAGGAACGAAGTTGCGAAAATTTAAAAGTAGGCTTCTTGGAGCTTTTGGGTGCTAGACTTTGGTCTCTCATTAGCTGAGTAACTTGCTTCTGTGTTTGCTTCAACTTCACTGAATATATGATTTAGACTTGATCCTTAGCAAAATTATAATTTACTACACATGGAGGGTTAGGGCTGCTCTTAAATAGTCAAAACAGGAATGTCAAATCTAAGAATACCAGCGTCCTCCCTCAAATATATAAAGAACATTTTTTTTTAAATGCTGAGATTTATAAAACTATCAGGGACAAAATGTAATTCTATTATGAACAAATACTTACTGAGCACCACTTGGTGCTTCAGATACACAGAGTAAAGATGACATATGATCCTTAATTTTCCCTGGTGAATTATCATAGACTCCTGGTGTTTTACAAAGTGGAAATTAAAGTGAATGGCTACAGTTTTCTTCTGTAGTTCTTATGCAGAAAGACTATATCTGTACTTCAAAGCGCACCATCTAAGAAGTATTTATGGAGTAGTTGATGATGTATTCAAACTGAAACTTTCCTAATGAATGTATTATTCATTTCCAATATCAGCTGCAGGGAAATCCATTTGGTCAGTATTTGCTATTCTATGGGGAAGGTCACTGTACTTGGAGATTGTTCTTTGGTGCCGTGACATTGATGAGAAAGTGATCCTAATTTGGATTTTGTTTTGGGTGTCATTCATATGGTGATTTTTCTGCTAAAGAAAAGCATTCACATCAGTAACATGAAGGATTTAATACTCAGTTCATTTACTTCACTGTATTGAACCATCTACGTCAGGGCTTTGGAACTATAGATTTGTGTCATCACGGCGATAATGTGGGCAGAAGGCACATGTTTGTGAAGAGCCCACTGTGCACCGGGCACCATGCTAGGTGATGGGATCCTGTGTTGACTTCAACAAATGGACAGTGCAGTAATTAAGGACAAGTAAACATGCTACACAGTACGGTGTAAAGGATTTTGTGAAACAAGTTTTGATGTTAGAGGGTCACTTTATATAGATTAGGCTGGGATGGAGTTGAGGCAGGAAGGCTCCTACAGCAAAGGAGGTCTGATGAGCTAAGACTTGGTTGATGAGAAACAGGTAAAGAGATGTGGGGCTTGGGGCAAGGGCTAGAGCCAAAAGCTAGCAGGTTAGAGAGCACTGGAAGATTAGACATTTACTAGCTGTGTGACCTCAGGCAAGACACTTCGCTTCTCTGTGCTGTGTGGTTTCCTCATTTGTCAAAGAATGAGAAAGAATGCTTAACTCATGGAATTTTCGTGAGGACTAAACTTTGTAAGAAACTTGTATGCTGCTTGGCAATGAAAAGGACATTTTAATAGAGTAACAAGGATTGTATTTTCTCACGAATAGGGAATTAAAATGAGTTAGAGGTGATTCTCTATTAGTTAATTTAACAAGTTACTTAGCAGCCTATCAGTCTTTCAGAGCTAACAGGTTTATATTTGAAGCTTAGTTCTAATCCATACCATGGCAGTTTTCAAATTTCCTGATATGTTTTTACCTTGTCCAGTGTTTAGGAAAAGTAAGTTATTGAGCAATTCTAAAATGTTTGCTGTAGTTTTCCTGTTTTTTTTTTTTTTTTAAACAGTCATATTTTTAACTGGTGAGGAAATAAATTCAAAAGATTTATAATTGAAGAATTTAATTTTCCTACCATCAATAAACATTTAGTGATATTGTTGTAGGGGCACTATCACAGAAGTAGATATCCAGAAAATATTTGTAAATTGTTAAACATTGTATTAATTGTTGAGCATAGAGTGATATCCTTAGATTACTGAGTAAGTAGTGGTGATTAAATTAATTAAGATAGTTTGTGGGGTGTTTAAATTTTACTTAGTATTCCATTTAATTAGAAATATAGACTTAATAACTCTGGCCTCATAAGGAATCTGAATTTTGAGTTGAAGGAAATGGGTGGCTGGCAGACAGTTTCTAAATTGGTAAAATGGATCTTTTGCTTCTGCTTTATTTTCTTTGTGTATTAAACAAGTATTTATTGTTGTTGACTGTTGGAAAGTTTTAAAAATTACAGTCATACTTGTTATGACTTTGCTGGGTGTGGAAATCATCCCTTCCTCCCCGCCCCATCTTAGTGCCAATTCCCTTTAACCTGAATTGGCTGATGCAGAACGCATTTCAGGAAGGCGCCATGCGTACAGGAGGCAGAGACATGCCCTCTGCCATCCTGACTTTTCCTCTTTCACCCATGTCCGTTGTATATAGCACGACTCTGTCCTTCCTCCTCCACTCTGATATTGGTCAGAGCTGCAAGCACTTAGAAGCACCAATGTTTTACTCTACAATTAATTACTGAAGAGGGAAATTGAAAAGAAAGCAGTTTTGTGTTTTATCTTTCATTGTGCACTAAGTTTCTGTAATTTTCCATATTGCTATATTATTAGCGAGAAAGGAGAGAAGAATAGAGATGGAGAAGATGAATTTTATTTAAAACAGTTATATTTGGATAACTTAAAAGAATATGCTTTTTTAGTCTAAATACCCTTTCCCGGTCTAAGTAGTTTCATGCTTCATGGGAAAACTAATGCAAAGAAGTTGTAATCAGCTGTTAAGATATTTGAGCCAACTGGCTGTCAATATGTTGAAGTTTTATTCTTGGTGCATCCAGAAATTCCATATAAATGTATTTTATGAAGAGGAAGGTGTACTAGCATGGCTAAACTGGTAAAGCTGAAATCTGGATTTGATTTGCATATGTGGTATTTTTCAGGGACTCTCAAACTTTCACACATGAAATAAACGAGGTAATGTGTATGGCGTCACATGATCAAAATATTTTTCCCCTTGCTGCTGCCAGAAGCTATCTATTGCTTTTCAACAGTCTTACTTGTTGGGCATCATGCCAAGATGTTTAAGACAACCCCTTACGTGAGCTGTTCCATTCTTAACCTCTTTGACTGAAGTGCCGTGACCTTCACATATGTAGATTAGCCATGTGCTCTGTGAATTGAAACTTGCTGCCTCAGGAAGAAAAGGGTTTTTCTTTTTATTCCACTGGGAATTTGACGGCCATTCATCCCTGACCTGGGCAGAGGTAATGCAAGGAAATTGGATTCAAACGGAACGCGGACAGATAACACAGGGAGGCAGTCAGCGTGTACAGGCAGGCAAGCTTTCTACCTGGTCCAGGGTGAAAATACCCACCGTCCGTGCATAATGTGCTGATGTGCGGGATCCGAAGAGCAACTGATAGATGGAGATAGAGAGATAAATGTACAAATTCTGGAACCGTGTCCTTTTAAAAAAGGACATTATTATGGCCATTGCTAATTCATTTTGATTCTCCTCTTTCTCTTCCTTTCCAAACTATGTATTTGAAATCTTTGAATGTTTGTTTATTTTCTAATGCTAGGAATTAAATGCTTTTGACATGGTGGACAATTTAGATGAGTCTTTCAAAAGCAGAAATCCTTTAAAAATGGAGAGATGAATGTATGACCTGTATGTGGAATTTTGAAATGAATTGATACTCTAAGTATCTATGAATTGAAGCTCTAAGCTTTACACATACGAGAGTTCTTAGCTTTGTAATAGCTGAGTATTTTTATTATAGCACTGTTATTTCTGGCTCTTCTAAGTCTTTCTCTAAACCTACATTTCTTTATTTGAGAGGCAAGAATGAGAAGCAGCATATCTGTAAGAGTTTTGCCAATCACTCCTGACTAGAATGACAGGCTGATTTCATGTTTCCCCAAGTACCAGTCCTATGCAGGCCACCCTTTTGAAAAAATCTTGCAAGGCCAGGCCCACTGGTTCAACTCCTATAATCCTAGCTCTTTGGGAAGCTGAGGCAGGAGAATTGCTTGAGGCCAGGAGTCCAAGACCAGCCTGGGCAACACAGTGAGACACATCATAGTGTAATGATGAATAAAAGTAATTAATAGCGCATTTTTGGATCTTTATTAGACAAAACTAGTTTTAAAGAACATTTATCTTTGCTTTGTTAATAAACATACTTGCAGTTAGTGTAAAATTCAGTATAAATAATAGCCATGGTGCTTGAGTAGGCTGATAGGACAAGATGCACAAGGAAAGTTGTCGTTATAAGAATAATAGGTCTGAAGTGGTACTCCAGCTAGTGTCTTAGCAAAAGGAGGGGTGCTTAGGGCAGTCTGAAATTTATGAGTGCTTTTGTATAGCTTTCAAAGCTGAGCTTTTCCTGTGTACATTAGGGTTTATGAAATACCGTGGGTCAGAGCATCCGTTACAGGCACTGTGGGAGCTGTCATAGATACCTGGCTCTTTCCATGGGTGTAAAATAGGTTTAGTTCTTAGGATGTCTGTGTAGGGAATCTGCTTAATGGATATGATAGACTATAGGGGAAGCAGAATTATCCTTTGACCCTAGGATGACTTGTTTCTTTTTCAGATGAGGACAATGAAAAAAAAAACTGGGGAAAGTATCTTATCACAATCTTGTAGAATGGGTGGGCTTTCATGGACTGCGGTTCCTATGGCAGGCATAAGGAGCGCTAATCCAGTGATGACAGCATCTTCATGCCTACCTGGGAAGATGCAGCAGCCAGCACAGCCCTAATATCAGATTAATACTGGGGTGAGGGCATGAGGCATGGCTGGCACCTGAGAAGGCAAAAGGGAATTCTGCGATTGGAGAAGTAGCAAGGCAGGCGTGTCATTAAGGTCAGGGTGGCCAAGTGCAGAGTGGTCCTCCTGGTGCACACAGTGAAGGAGAGCAGCCAGCTGGGTGCAGAGGAGGCAGTAGAAATGCCAGGGTGGCCGTGAGTCAGCAGCTGAGCATTGTGGGATTTTTTTTTTTCTTTGAGACAGGGTCTTATTCTGTTGCCCAGGCTAGTGGGCAGTAGTGCGGTCATGACTCGACTTCCTGGACTTAAGCAATCCTCCCAGCTCAGCCTTGTGAGTATCTGGGACTATAGGCTCATGCCACCATACCTGCTTACTTTTTAAATTTTTTGTAGAGATGGAGTCTCACTCTGTTGCCCAGGCTGGTCTTGGACTCCTGGCCTCAAGCAATTCTCCTGCCTCTGCTTCCCAAAGAGCTAGGATTATAGGTGTTGAACCACTGGGCCAGGCCTTGCAAGATTTTTTCAAAAGGGTGGTCTGCATAGGACTGATACTTGGGGAAACATGAAATCAGCCTGTCGTTCTAGTCAGGAGTGATTGGCAAAACTCTTACAGATATGCTGCTTCTCATTCTTGCCTCTCAAATAAAGAAATGTAGGTTTAGAGAAAGACTTAGAAGAGCCATAAATAATAGTGCTATAACAAAAAGCAGTAGTAATAGTAATAATGACTACCATTAATGGACTCCTACTATGTGTGCCAGGCACATTGCGCTTATTATCTGCAGTCCTTTCAACAGTCTTGCAAAGACATCATCATTATCTCTATTATATAGACAGGTAAACTGGTACAATTTAGAAATTTGTTCAATACCCTGGTTTGTCTGGTGCTAAAGCCTACATTCTTTCCACTAACCTAGTGGTTTTCAAACCCAGTTGTGCTTCAGAATCACCCAGGCTGTGGAATGGCCTGGAAGGCCACCTTTCTGCCTCTCACAGGGGTCACTGAAGAGCTAGTGGTAACATTAAAAAAAAAAAAAAAAGACTTCTTTTTTTGTTATTGTGAAGACATGTACAATTGCATTCTTTCTTTTTTTTTTTGAGACAGAGTCTTGCTCTGTCGCTCAGCCTAGAGTGCTGTGGCATGATCACAGCTCACTGCAGTCTTGAACTCCTGGGCCTAAGCAGTCCTCCCACTGCAGCCTCCCGAGTAGCTGGGACCACAGGCGCATGCTACAATGCCCAGCTAATTTTTAAATTCTTTGTAGAGATGGAGTCTTGCTATGTTGCCCAGGCTGGTCTCTAACTTCTGGGCTCAAGCGATCCTCCTGCCTTGACCTGGGAGGCCTGGCAGTCTGGGTGTAGTCGTTCATATGAACCATGGAGCCTGGCACATTCTTTTTTTTGTTTTTTGGAGACAGTTTCACATCGTCACCCAGGCTGGAGTGCAGTGGTGCCATCTTGGTTCACTGATTGCAACCTCTGTCTCCTGGGCTCAAGTGATTCCCACCTCAGCCTCCTGAATAGCTGGAGTTAAGGCACTCACCATCACACCTGGGTAATTTATGTTATTTTTTTGTAGAGATGGGGGTTTTGCCATGTTGCCCAGGCTGGTCTTGAATTCCTGAGCTCAAGTGATCCACTTGCCTTGGCCCCCCAAAGTGCTGGGATTACAGGCGTGAGCATTACTGCACCTGGCCCACATTCTTACAGTTCAGGAGCTTTTAGTGTATTTTGGCTCTGTAGTCATTATCAGACATAGAAGAGGCAAGAATTTGGGCTACAAGGGCTGGAAGGTGGCATTGGGTTTTTCTAATCACATCACCAGACGTTAATTTACATTTGCTCTTTAGGGAAACTCCCTACCATCATCTGGGTCATTGCTCCCTACCACGTCTGGGTCATTGCATCGTTACCTGGGGCGGCCGTGAAGTAGTCAGCAGCCGTGACCTAGTCAGCAGGCGTTTAGAGGAAAGCCTGGATTCTCTTCCCCCTGGCTTGGCTGGTTCAGAAGGCAGAGGCTGCTGCAGGGCCTGGAAAGGAGTAAGACAGCACACAGTGGGTGCTAGGTCATTTGTGTTGGATGAAAGAGAATTGGTACACAGACTGGACGGTGTCTCAGATTCGCTGGGGTTTACGAGTCCAGAAATCCATGAGTCCAAGGAGGTGGGAAGAGAGAATAAGGGAAGGGAGACCGGAAGGTAGGAGAGAAGGGGAAATCCAGGCAGCCGGATGAGAGATAATTTTAGAGTAAGCAACCAACAAAATATAATATTCATTATGTACCCAGATTGAACTACTATGGTGTTAAAAGTTGTCAACCAAACACCAAAATTAGCATATCTAAAAATCATCAAGACGGTAATGCATAGTTAAAAGAACAGATGTAAGGCAGAAAACTCCTCCAGTTCTTCAGTGGGGTTATTTCATGTATGTCTTGATTATTTCTGTCTTTGTTGCCACACGGTCATTTTGGAGCTAGATTCAGTGGTGTCAGGAGGTTGTGGAAAGCACTCAGCGGACGACTTCTTTCCCGCCCTCCCCAGGCTGCCCAGGCCTCCTCAGGTGTGGGAGGGCTCCCGAGACCCCTCTGCGCCCTTCCTTCTCTTCATTATTATTAGGCCTTATGGGTAAAGTACAGTACTGGGAAAAGTTTCTCTTTATGTCCCCAACTATTCCTCTCTTCAATTGCCAATAAAACTCGGCTTTTAAAAAAATTCAGTTTAGCTCATAACCTTGTCTTAGACAAGGGGTGTTAAGTTAAATTTCACGTAAGCAGTCCTGCCGCAGTTCCTGCGCGGTGGGAAAGCTCGGCACTGCTCTGCTCATGCCTGTTTGCGGTGGGAAAGCTCGGCACTGCTTTGCTCATGCCTGTTTTCTGGGTTTTCAGCGTGTGCGCTCATCTGCTTTCTCTCTAATTTGAGGCCGAGACTATTTCCAAATGGCATACCCCTGTAATTCTGTTTTTAGCTTAGAATTCAATGAAGTCTTTGCTGTCTCTTGTTTCCTATTTTATAATATTTTATCTTGCATTCTTGTTTATGGTAACATATCACTATCAGAGTAATCATGGATTTCCAGTTTTTCAGGTTAAAGCTGACTGTGCCCCACCCATCTCAAGCAACTGAGCGGGCAGTTTATTTTAAGAGCCCACAGGAAGAAAAAATAACAAAATCTGTAACCTGCTTTTTAGACTTTTGCTGTGTGTCTCTTAAGACTGGACCTTTATTTATTTATTTTTTTTTTAATTAAGGGACTGGGCATCTTCAGTGTCTTAGCAGCCACATTTAAATGTCGATCATTGTGATGGAAGATATCTTTTGCCTAGAAAGCTAACACCTGTCTACTTGTGTTATTTCTTTCGGGGAATTTCAGTAGTAATGTATCATTCATCTAGTGGTAAGATTTCAGCAATGAGAACATTCTGAAGCAGCTGAGAAAGCCCTAAGAAAATAACTGTCGGAATGCTCCTGAGCTTCTCCCTGTTGGAGAAGAATCAAGCCATTTCCTCCTTTTCCAGGCATAGAGGATAGTTACCCTTTTTGCCATATTACAAGGACAAAGTGGAGAAGTTCGTCATGCAGCTGTGGGCGCAGGCTAGCGTGCGGGGCTCGCCGAAGCAGACAAGTGGTGAAATGGTGGGCTCTGCTAAGCCCTGGGGTGGAAGTAGGAGCAGAAGCCAGAGCCTGGGGCCTCCGAGCCGGCAGGGTCAGTGAGGAGCAGGCCCAGCCTCATGCGCTTTGAGGTCTTTGAGAGCCTCAGACACCAACCTGGTAGAAGAGGCATTTGGAGGGATGCCTTCCTTACCCCAAGACCCTGGGAAAGGAGAGTGGGGAGCCAGGGTTGGGGTGGTTGGGAGGCCTGAGTTGATTGCCAGCAGTTGCCAGATACCATCCCCCTTTGTGTATATACTTCCCTCATTCATCAAATAGCTGCTGCTGTTTACTCAGATGTTGGTATCTATTCAGTGCCTGCCTTGTGGCAGTGTTCTAGGGGCTGGGGATACCACAGTGACAAAACCTAGTCCCTACTTTCATAAGGCTTACCTTCCAGTGAAGTTTAATCCCAGCGACAGCAGACCAACCATCCACATGGGGGTGCTGCCGTTTATTGTAGGGATGAACAGCAGTACAAGGGAATTCAAAATAATGGAACATTTTTAAATATTGGGTTTGAAGGAGCTGGGGATGAATATGCAGTGAAATCAGTTTGGAGAGGAATCATCGCAGCTATTTCTCTAGTCTTTCAGATGCCCAGCCTGAGCCTCTTGTGCCGCAGGACAGTTGTTAAATGTAGCATTTCCATTACCCGCGGTTGAAATGACCAGTAGCAGCCCCGATGCCACCTTTATTTCCTCCAGGCTGGACAAAAGAGGGGGTACAAGCGCAAGGTTCTTGACCTGACTCCACGGGAAGGAATCATACAGTGCTGGATTTTTTGAGGGTGTTCCTGCTTTTGAGTCATCTCATGTACTTGGTGCCAGGCTGTGGTTTTGGACATGTTGGGTTGAGATGGGTTCCAGGCAGCTCGATGGAGATGCTGGAGCAGAAGGAAAAGAGGGATGTGCAGTTGAGGAGGGGACAAGGGCCGCAGCCTGAGGTGCCAGCTGAGAGGCCAGTGACACTGCCCCGCGGAGTGCGTGCCTGGTGAGGAGAGAGGTGCCGGGGTATTGTAGGGAGCACCAACCTTTAGGGGTGAAGAGGGGCCACCCAGAGAGCCAGAAAGGGCGATGGAAAAGCTGGGGAGAGTTCCACGGGTGTCACGGGAAGGCCGTTTCTGGCAGGAAAACATGCACAGCTGAGGTGAGCACTGAGGAATGCCCAGTAAGCCTGGGGGCGGGCATTGTGGTCATTTCGTCACCGGTGATCTTCAGAAGAGTGGTCGGGAAGGCGGCAGGTTGCAGTAGGTGGAGCGAGAGATGGATAGGAAGCCAGAAAAAGGCTCTGGACAGCTGGAAGAGGAGCGGGGTGTTTCGTGTGTTCTTCTTTCGCTGGAAGAGGGTGGAGCGCCTGCGCTTGCTACTCTTTCTCTGCCGGGCGCTGTGCTGGTCGCTCCCTGCCGGGGCCCCTGCATGTCTGCCCACCCTTCCTCCTCTCTGGTGGGTCTGGAGCTGCTCGGGAAGGTGGGAGCACGCCTGGCTCTTTGTGACCCAGTGCCTGGGGTCGTGTCTGGCATGCGGTGGGGCTCAGAGTATGCTGGTGATAGAGTTCCCTTAGCACTCCTAGGTGACAGGCTTTGCCTTCTGCATTTTATAGATTCTAAGGTAAAGTACAAAGAGGGGTGCATGTGCTTTGGCCAAGGCCATAAATGATGGTACCAGGAGTCAGCCCTAAGGCAGATGAACTCCAAAGCCTGTGCTGCCCTCGCGACTTGTTGAGGGTGGAGAATATTTTGCTAGATTTGTAGGTTGAGGGGAAGACTGTTTACAGATATTTCTAGAAGATTAGTTTTGTAATATATTGAACTACCAGTATATTTTGGGTACCTTTGATCTCTTTAGTAAACTGGATTGTCACCTTGATGTGGTGAGTCAGCTGGCTTGGTGGAGACATCTCTGAGTGTCTGGAGAAACTTCATAGAGATTATTGCATTTGGGGAGTTAGTTTGGTTATTGCCACTTGTGTGGCAAAAATCTTGGGTTAAAGCATGGTCAGCATAAGTAAATGTTATTGTACATTTTCTCTTTACCCCCTCTGAAAGCTTATGTTTGAGAGCTGTCGTTCAGGATTGGATACTAAAATACTTGGCAGATCTGAAACAGTTTTCTCTCTGTGTGTATAGGTTATTCTCTGATATTAAAATAACTCATGTTGCACAGGTATGTATTTCCTACCATATATTTATAACAAAACCACTCTTTATATTTCAACTCGTCGGCCGGGCGCGGTGGCTCACACCTGTAATCCCAGCACTTTGGGAGGCCGAGACGGGCGGATCACAAGGTCAGGAGATGGAGACCATCCTGGCTAACACGGTGAAACCCCGCCTCTACTAAAAATACAAAAATTAGCCGGGCGCGGTGGCGGGTGCCTGTAATCCCAACTACACGGGAGGCTGAGGCAGGAGAATGGCATGAACCTGGGAGGCGGAGCTTGCAGTGAGTAGAGATCGCCCCACTGTACTCCAGCCTGGGCGACAGAGCGAGACTCCGTCTCAAAAAAAAAAATTCCAACTCGTCTACGTGTCCCGTCTCAAGTATTACAGACTGTAGGTCAGATTCCCTCATGATATGTGGAACCTCAAAGGGAAATCAGTTGTTTTGCTGTTGTAGTGAAATGTTAAGTATTGAATAATTAATAATATAAAATAATTTGTCAAAACAATTTCTAGGTCTCAAGCGTTGTGCTAAGAACTCTATATGCATTTTCTGTGAGGTAGGTTCTACTGCTGTACTCATTTTAGGCACACATCTAGCGAGTGGCATAGGTACTCATTTTAGGCACACATCTAGCGAGTGGCATAGGTGCAGTTTGCACCCAGGCATTCTGACTCCATTGCCTTTTCATATATGCTGTATCGCCTCTCAGGAGGGACTGGAATGAGTGGAGTTGGACAAGTGGTCTGAATTTACATTGTGAAAGGTGTTGTTATAATAGAATTTTTTTATTGCTTGCTTGCATTCACATCATTTGATATTCTTTTTTTTTTGACATGGAGTCTTGCTCTGTTACACAGGCTGGAGTGCAGTGGCACGATCTCCTCACTGCAACCTCCGCCTCCCAGGTTCAAGCGATTCTGCTGTCTCAGCCTCCCTTGTAGCAGGGACTACAGATGTGTACTACCATGCCTGGGTAATATTTGTATTTTTAGTACAGATGGGGTTTCACATGTTGGCAAGGCTGGTGTCGGACTCCTGACCTCAAGTGATTGCCCGTCTCAGCTTCCCAAAGTGTGAAGATTACAGGTATGAGCCACCACACCCGGCCTCAAATCATTTGATATTCTCTGAAGATAGTGGAAAAGTTGATGAAGAAAGATCTTCCTTTCCCACCAAGAAGATACCATTTGGTTAGGGAGACCTGTGAAACTGAATCATTGAAGAAGTTGCACAGTAATAAGACTCCCAGCCAGCAGGTGAAACAAGAGTTGTTTTCTTGTTTTCGGGGTCCTAGGTGACATGGCTCTAAGGTGCCCACCGGGAACCCCCACCCCTACCCCTGCCATGGCAAGCACTTTTGTTATAAATGTCCCTCCTGTCCCACCAGTTACAAAGCAGATTTGAACTGAAGCATATTTCTTCTTTTGATGAGAATGTAAAGGGGGATCTTTGTACTTGGTTAGTTTTCATTACATTTCCCCCTTCCTAAAGAGAAAACTCAGAATCAGGATGCATTTCCTGGGTCTGAAGAACCTTTTTCCAACAAAAAACCTTTTCAGCGTTAAAAGTGTACGCTGATATGGCTCTGTCCAGTATGGCAGCCATCAGCCTTACGTGGCTGTTTAAATTAAAATTAATTAAAATTAGGCTGAGCGTGGTGGGTCACCCCTGTAATCCCACACTTTGGGAGGCCAAAGCTGGTGGATCACCTAAGGTCAGGAGTTCAAGACCAGCCTGGCCAACATGGTAAAACCTCATCTCTACTAAAAATGCAAAAATTAGCCGGGCTTGATGGCAGGCACCTGTAATCCCAGCTATTCGGGAGGTTGAATCAGGAGAATCTCTTGAACCCGGGAGGTGAAGTTTGCAGTGACCTGAGATTACACCACTGCACTTCAACCTGGGTGACAGAGCAATACTGCATCTCAAAAAAAAAAAAAAAAAAAAGGAAATAAAAATAAATTAAAATTAGGCTGGGCATGGTGGCTCATACCTATAATCTCAGCATTTTGGGAGGCTGAGGCGGGAGCATCACTTGTGCCCAGGAGTTTGAGACCAGCTTGGGCAACATGGCAAGACCCCGTCTCTACAAAAAATTAAAAAATTAGCCAGGCATAGTGGTGTGTGCCTGTAGTCCCAGCTGCCTGGGAGGCCGAGGTGGAGGATCACCTGAGCTTGGAGTTCAAGGTTGCAGTGAGCCACTGCGCTCTGGCCTGGGAGATAGAGAAAGACCCTGTCTCTTAATAAAAAAAATTAATTAAATAAAATTAATGTCTGCAGTGGCATTAGCCACATTGTATGTGCTCAGCAGTGCAATCTGTTGTCAGTAGCTCTCTGTCGTAAGTTGCACAATAGATCTAGAACATTCTCATCACTGTAGAAAGCTCTCTGGGACAGTGTTCTAGAGACTCTTGAGTTGCATCTTGTAGTATTTCTAACAATTTAAACCTACTAGTACTGTGCCTGACTCTTAGCAAGTGCAGAATGTGAACTACTTGAATTTTGGATGGCTATCAGTAGGGTAGGATCTTGAATAATCTCTTTTTTTTTTTTTTTTTGAGTCGCCCAGGCTGGAGTGCAGTGGCTCAATCTCAGCTCACTGCAACCAGTGCCTCCCGGGTTCAAGCAATTCTCTGCCTCAGCAGAGAATATGAGTGGCTGGGATTATAGGCATCCGCCACCGTGTCCGGCTAATTTTTTTGTATTTTTAGTAGGGACAGGGTTTCACCATCTTCGCCAGGCTGGTCTGGAACTCCTGACCTCGTGATCCACCCGCCTCGGCCTCCCAAAGTGCTGGGATTACAGACATGAGCCACCGCGCCTGGCCTAATCATTGTTTTTGAAACTATCTTTGATAGTACAAATGTATTGCAGTGATCTAAACTTTAAAAATAATGAAAAACCAAATAATAATAATACCAAAAAATAATAAAACAACATTATAAATAAGGAAAGATTTCTACCTCTGCTTGAAGCATCTATTCAGGCTCTGCCGTGTTGTCTAAGGATGGTAAGAGCAGGGAGGGGTCTGGTTTTTGCTTTTTTTTAATAGTAGAGAAAAGGCTGTTTGGAACCAAACATGTGGAAGGCTGTTTTACTTCATTTTGTTTTATATCCACTGAAAATAAATGTAAGTTTAGTGGTTTTTTTTTCTTCCATGATGTTTGAAGGAAAGTCCTTGATTTCTCTCTGTGTTGCAGTTTGAACTTTAACCTGTGGCCTGGTAGTTGAAATGGATTGTGCATTTTGGTGTGGAAAAAAAATCGAATTGCTTTCTCAAGATTGACTAAAATGTTTTAACTCTTCATAGCCAATGAGGCGTGAAACAAATTGTCAAAAGCATGGAGACAAAATTATTGCAGTACCGAATGTTTAACTGGCTGGTGCTATTCTATCGAAGGTGTGAGCCGAGCAGATAAATGTGTAAACGGCACCTTTCTCCTTCTCTCCTACCCAATTTTTCACAGCTTGTCTACACTAGAAGACCTCTATCTCTGTCAGAAAAATCACAGCCCTTCTGAAAGTGTTAGATTACAGTGTTGCTATGAGGAATAATTAGGAAGTCCTGTAGGCTATGGATTAGAAGAAATAAACTTCCTGTTTGCAAACATTTTACTTCACATCATCATTAGATGAAGCAAAAATACATTTTTAGTGTCTCTGAAAGCTTGATGATATGTAAAGGATGTTAGTTATTTATGCTCATATTCTTTCATATTCATTCATTGTGTTTCATTTTACTTGGAATATTTTACCCTTCTTTTTAGGATTTAGTAGTTGGAATAATAATGCTTAACTTGAAAAATGATAAAATATTTAAATCATATACTTTTTACTTTTAAAATATCAGATGTTTATTTAAGGAATGGCCAGAGGTTTAATAAGGAGCACTTCAAATTTTTGACTGTTCCTTCACTTTTCTTTTTGAAGCTTCTATTTAGGTTCTTAGGTTAGGATTTCTCAAGATCCCCACCTATTAGAAGGCTACAGCTGTCCTAGCCCACTGGGGCTTTAATTGCTAATATAGGCCATTGAATGGCCAAAATAGATGTGCCATACAGAGTGCAAAGCTTTTAAATAAGGAGAAAGATTATGTGTTGACGTCGTTTTTCTGTGGCTAAGTATAAGTTGAAGGTTATTGTTTATATTTCTAAGTATTTTCAGCATCTCATAAGCAAAGAGATGTATGAATATATGTGTACATATGTGTTTATGAGTATGTAGCTGTGTGTATTTGTGTAGGTACACAATATATTTCACAGTTTTATTGTAACTACAAATACGGAAAATAGAAATAAAGCATGATCCTTATACTAATGCAGCTGATTATACTTTTGCATCTTTCCATGTAGTTTTTATTTCTGATGGGTGTATGTGTGAGTATGAACTTTTTTTTTCTGTCCCCTCAACCTATTTTGGTTTTTTTTTTACTTACTGCTGTAGTGATAGGTATATGTAAAGAGTATAATAAATTGATTACACAACTTCCAAGCAACAATGTTTTCTTTTTATCAGATTGACTCTAGTATGCAGAGATGATAGAATTTTTGTGTGTGTTGTCTTGTACATTTATTAAGCCTTTTCAAAGAAGATTTCAGAGCCAACATTTTATTTATGAAATGCAGTCCACATTTATAATGTTGTCTAATAGAAATGTATGTACATTTCCTGTGATTTTTCAGTATAGAAGAGTAACAGATCTTGCAAAGACTGTAGTGGCTGCTACTTGCCTTTTTAAGAGAGAACCAAAATATTTTCCTTTTTCCTGCTTCCTGCTTCCTGCTTCCTTTCCTTTCCTTTCCTTTCCGTTCCGTTCCGTTCTCTAAGCCGTCTGTCTCTATCTATAAATCTTTATCCATCCATCATCTTCAACCCTCTGTACTTACTTGTCTTATACTTAGACTTACCTTTGCTTTTGTTTTGCATTTTGATTTTTTGCTTGTTTCTCTTCAAGTGAATGCTTTATCTTTGTTTTCATGGTGTGTTTTTTCTTGCTTTCATTTTATCTTTTTCTCTTTTTTTAAAAAAAACATTGCTTTTTTGATCTAGTTCTTCCTGTCCCTCCCCAGCTGCCCACATTGGGGTTAGTTTTAAGTGTCCCATTCCACATCCTGTCTTGGGTGGACTTTCCTATAAGATTTTTTCTGGGTGTTATTACCTTTTTTTTTGTTGTTTTTTTCGTTGTTTTTTTTTTTTTTTTTTTTTTTTTTTGAGACGGAGTCTCGCTCTGTCGCCCAGGCTGGAGTGCAGTGGCCGGATCTCAGCTCACTGCAAGCTCCGCCTCACGGGTTTGTGCCATTCTCCTGCCTCAGCCTCCCGAGTAGCTGGGACTACAGGCGCCCGCCACCTCGCCCGGCTAGTTTTTTTTTGTATTTTTTTTTAGTAGAGACGGGGTTTCACCGCATTAGCCAGGATGGTCTCGATCTCCTGACCTCGTGATCCGCCCGTCTCGGCCTCCCAAAGTGCTGGGATTACAGGCTTGAGCCACCGCGCCCGGCCTGTTATTACCTTTTTTTCAATACATGTTAAACAATTGGCCATTTTTCATCATGTTTAGGAAACACTTAGCCTTGTTTTCCTCATCTGCAAATAGGGATGACGAAACTTAATTTAAACATGATTGCTAAGAGAGCTGAATTAGATGAGGTATGTAAAGCATATAGCTTTACATCCAATGTAAAATAAGTGTTCATTAAATGTGAGTGGCAGAGGTAATAGTTGTAATGTTGAATTCCCTGGTATGATGGAAAATGTTTCTAAAGAACACCCCTTAAGCCTGGGCATGGTGGCTCACTCCTGTAATCCCAGCTCTTTGGGAGGCTGAGACTGGCTGATCACTTGAGGTCAGGAGTTCGAGACTAGCCTGGACAGCATGGTGAAACCCCGTCTCTATGAGAAAATACAAAAATTAGCTGGGTGTGGTGGTGCACACCTGTAGTTCCGGCTTCTTGGGAGGCTGAGGCAGGAGAATCACTTGAACCCGGAAGCGGCGGTTGCAGTGAGCTGAGATTGCACCACTGCCCACGAGCCAGGGCGACAGAGCAAGACTCCCTCTCAAAAAAAAAAAAAAAAAAAAGCACCCCTCATTTTTGGATTACATTGATAATTAGAGGCCAGATCATAAAGCGAGCTTTATTTACTGTATTAGTTCGTTCTCACACTGCTATCAAGATATACCTGAGACTGGGTAATTTATAAAGGAAAGAGGTTTAATTGACTCATAGTTCTGCATGGCTGGGGAGGCCTCAGGAAACTTACAATCATGGTGGAAGGCACCTCTTCACAGGTGGCAGGGTAGAGAAAGAGTGCCCAGCAAGGGGGAGGCCCTTTATAAAACCGTCAGATCTGCTAACTAACACAGAGAACTAACACAATCACGAGAACAGCCTGCGGGAAACCACCCCGTGATTCAGTTACCTTCCACCAAGTCCGTCCCACAACACGTGGGGATTATGGGGACACTATAAGTCAAGATAAGGTTTGAGTGGGGACACAGCCAAATCGTATCGGTATATCATGAAAAGATTACATTTTATTCTGTAGGTCATAGAAACCATTGAAGAATTTTATTACTAAGAGAGATGTGATCTGATTGGTGCAAAAAAAAAAAAAAAAATTGGCCCTTTAGGTGTCTTAATGTTCCTATTTCCCCCACCCTTAAAATATAAAATTTAATGGCCGGGCACGGTGGCTCAAGCCTGTAATCCCAGCACTTTGGGAGGCCGAGACGGGCGGATCATGAGGTCAGGAGATCGAGACCATCCTGGTTAACACGGTGAAACCCCGTCTCTATTAAAAAAAATACAAAAAACTAGCCGAGCGAGGTGGTGGGCACCTGTAGTCCCAGCTACTTGGGAGGCTGAGGCAGGAGAATGGCGTGAACCCGGGAGGCAGAGCTTGCAGTGAGCTGAGATCCGGCCACTGCACTCCAGCCCGGGCTACAGAGCAAGACTCCGTCTCAAAAAAAAAAAAAAATAAATAAATAAAAAAATAAAATTTAAAGATTAGGCAATATTACTAATGGCCAGTATTTATAAAGTGACATGTAAATAGGACAAGATTTTAACAAATGTAAACATCTCACTAAATTTTAGTACTTCACTTACTAATCCTTGGATGTTTAGCTAATCATTGCTAATTTATTACTATGCATTTGTTTGCTTATACTGCTCTGGTGGGAACAGGCCTCTCTCAGCTTACTCATTAGGCCAAGTTAGAGTTTCTGGGTTGAGCCCTAGTTTAGTTTTTCAGGGTTATAGTATTGGCTCCTTGGATTTGAATCTTAGGGAAAATCTGGTGGAGCCACTTTGCTTCCACCTGCAGCCTGCTGTGCTGGATGTGTAGTGAGGGAATGAGGAGACAGGATAGGTCTGGGAATAAAGGGGTCTGTTTCAATCCCCAGCTCTGCCACTCATTTTTTTGTAAAATGGGAATAGTGATAATATCTAAGGTCTGGAGTTATTTTGAGGATTAAATGAGGTCTCATGTTTAAAGCGTATAGGATGTTATCTGAGTGTCGGCTGTTATTGTTACCATTACTATTATTGAGGAAACCCAGTAGGTTTACACTTCACCAAGGAAGGGTAGCTGTTGGTTTGCCTATAGGAGTATGCTCTCTCTGCTCTCAGAGGGCCTACAAGAAGAATTTTTTTCTATCTAAATGTCACCTTTGCTTTTATTTTCTTTCCTTTCCATACACGGAAGAAAAAATAGGAAAAATAATTACATATACTTTGCAACTTTTTTATTCTTTATTTAATTTTGTTTTTTTTTCGAGACACTGGAGTGCAGTGGCACCATCCTAACTCCCCGCAGCCCGGACTCCTGGGCTCATTGATCCTCCCACCTCAGCCTCCTGAGTGGCACCGTCGTAACTCCCCGCAGCCCGGACTCCTGGACTCATTGATCCTCCCACCTCAGCCTCCTGAGTGGCACCATCCTAACTCCCCGCAGCCCGGACTCCTGGGCTCATTGATCCTCCCGCCTCAGCCTCCTGAGTGGCACAATCGTAACTCCCCGCAGCCCGGACTCCTGGGCTCAGGTGACCTTCCTGCCTCAGCCTCCTGAGTGGCACCATTGTAACTCCCCACAGCCCGGACTCCTGGGCTCAGGTGGTCCTCACACCTCAGCCTCCTGAGGAGCTGGAATCACACATGTGCACCGCCACAAACAGCTAATTTTTAAAATTTTTTGTGGAGATGGAGTCTCACTGTGTTGCCTAAACTAGCCTCAGGCTCCTGGCCTCAAGTGATCCTCCTGCCTTGGCCTCCTGATATGTTGGGATTACAGGCGTGAACCACTGTGCCCGGCCACATTTTTCAGCTTTGAAACCTTGTAATGTGAGTTCCCCCTCACTCCAGTTAGAAAGCTCATTTCTAATTTCCATATTGGCCACTTTTAATGTGTCACATTCACTAAATTAGGTTTAATGCTGGGTCCCAAAATCATAACCATAAACCTTGTTGAGGTTCTGTTTCCTTGTCCATAAAATGGGAATTAAGTGAATTGCTGGAAGGGTGCGTTGCCCAAGTCCTCAATAAATGACAAACTCGTGTTCAGCACATTAAACCTTTAAAGGTTTTTAAATAAAAAAAGCAAAGGCTTTTGGTCTTTGGAAAGTTCTTCTAGTTTCTCAAGTTGGGACACCACGCCTTACCGTGCCACTCAGTTGAAGAACAGGTTCTACCTCTGGCTTTCAGAACCTCCTTAGAGCTGGTTTGGAGGTGTTCCTGCTCTCGACGTGTCCTTTCAACTAAAAACACATTTCACAGACTTTACTGTATCATATTTTCAACCAAAGTTTAAATGGGGATTGTTTGCTTTAGCTTAATAATACTACTTTACAGATCATTTAATAATTTCCAAAGTGCTTTTCTTATCTTGTCCTCACAGTAATCTGGCGAGGTTTGGTTAATATCCCTGTTTTGTGTTTGCTGAAGCAGAGACACAGTGACTTGGTTAAGGACACGACTTGATTTCAAACCAGGTTTTGTGACCCAAATCTGAGCTTTTGTACCTCACACTGTTGCTGTGGTGTGTTACGGTGATTCTTTAGCTTAGAGACACGTTTGGATCAGGAGGTCGGCAAAGTTTTCCTATAAAGGGCCAGATAGTAAATATTGCAGGTTTTCTGGGCCAGATGATGTTTGTTTCAACTACTCAGCTCCGCTGAGGCAGTGTTGAAGTGTCCATAGACAATCCGTAAATGAACGTGGGAGGAGGCTGCATGCCAGAAAAGCTATGGATGCTGAAATTGAATTTAATGTAATTTTACATGTCTTAAAATATTCTTCTTTTGATTTCTTTCCCCCAACCATTTAAAAATGTAAAACATATTCTTAGCTTATGGGTCCTACAGAAACCAAGCGGTGGACCAGATTCGGCTGGAGGACCGTAGCCTGCCAACCCCTGGACAGCGTACGTTTTTCCATTTCCAGTTCTATCCAAGTCTTGTGCACCCACCACCCCCCACCCCATGAAACATCTTTGTTTGCACAACTCTTTATTCTCTAGCATCTCAGCTAACAGGGAGCTGGGAGAAAGTTCAGATCTGTGGAGTGGAAGAGCCCAGGGTGAAGGGAGCTGGTGGATCACGTGGTATCAGAAACGCCTTAAGCAAGAAGCTTGCACAGCAGAAACCAAGCTCAGGGTTCTCTGTTTTGTTTTGATTTTTACTGCCCACTATATAATTGAGTTTCTTCATGTTCTAGGAGCTCTGTCAGTTCTTTAGTTTCTGCCCCACCTAGAGTTTTGAGATTTTTTTCTTAAGGTTTTTTTTTTTTGAAAAAGAATTACAGACGTGTAGTGCATTAGTATAGTTTGATTCTTAAAAGATTCAAACACTGGCAAAAACGTGTATGTTGAATATTTAAACTCTTATTTACTGATTCCACTTCCCACAAGTATATGCTCTTAAGTTAAATGTGTCTTTCAGTTGATTTTAATATTTTAAAATACTGCATTTGAACATAGACAATTATATAGATGTAAACATCTGTATATAAGATGATACTGTACGTGTTCTCTGACTGAACTTTTCCTTATAGAAAGTTCCTTGGATCACACCACAGTGGTTCGGCTTTTTGCTTTGGGTAATTTGGTGTGTGAGCAGGAGAGGTTCTCAGTTGTCGAAACAGTCACTGAACAATGAAAAAAACACAATGTCATTTTTTTTTGCTGTGGACTGTGGAATCATTTTGGAATGTCACCCTCTTTTGAGGCAGTTGGCAAGATTTGCCCGGAAGGATCAGCATAGGGTCTTTGGGTCTGAGCCCTGCGTGACTTCCTTTTCTGACAGCCTCAGATGCAGTCCTAGACTCCCGTGTCATTGAGCGCTGTCCATAACATCTTACCATGAGTGTGCTATAAAAAATACAACCTCTTCATTGTTAAGCTGTGTTAGTGTTGAGACTTTAACCCTATTGTATCCCAAAGCAGAAGCAGAGGTAGATATTTCAAAGTAATTGAATTTAGTAATTGAAATTTCTTTTTTTTTTTTTTTTTGAGACAGAGTCTTGCTCTGTAGCCCGGGCTGGAGTGCAGTGGCCGGATCTCAGCTCACTGCAAGCTCCGCCTCCCGGGTTTAGGCCATTCTCCTGCCTCAGCCTCCGGAGTAGCTGGGACTACAGGCGCCCGCCACCTCGCCCGGCTAGTTTTTTATATTTTTAGTAGAGACGGGGTTTCACGGTGTTAGCCAGGATGGTCTCGATCTCCTGACCTCGTGATCCGCCCGTCTCGGCCTCCCAAAGTGCTGGGATTACAGGCTTGAGCCACCGCGCCTGGCCGAAATTTCAAAAGTAATTGCGAGATGAGAGCGTTTCCTATTTGGAAGACATCAGGTGGATTTTATTTTATTTTTCCTGAAGTTATTTTCGTTCTGTCTTGTTAGCTTAGAAATAAGAACAGGGAAAACAGAAAGGAGGACATGTAGTGGTATAATGTTGATCTTAAAATACTTCAGAGTTCTCATTCTTTTTTTGGTATGGTACTCAATAGGTATTCTAGTCAAATGTAGGCTATAACTTTGTAAATAATTCTCTTGAAAAAGGGAGCCTTCATTGCATTCTTGGCAGCCTGTCACGTGGTGCTCTTGTGAGTGTGGGCTCCAGCCTACATTGACCGTGAACCAGAGCAGCCCTGTTGCTAAAGTCAATGCTCGTAATTCTCTTACAGTCCTCATACTACAGATTTCCTTGCAATCATACTTTTCTTTCATTCTCTTTTTTACCTGTTTTGTTTTCAGTTTCAACTGAAATTAAATATATATATATATTTAAGTGTACTGCCTCTCCATAAATCTTTTTCTAATCTGCATGCCACTATGAAAATTGAAAATAAAAACATTATTTGTATTGTTTAATAAGGATTTATTCGTTAGTTGTGCACATTCTTTATTTGCTCATTTGGTTTTAAAATATAAATGCTCTTACTTTTGCTTGATGAAAGGAGAGAAACTTCTTTTAACAAATATTTTTAGAGGCACTAAAATCCTTGATTAAAAACAGTGTTAAGGATTTTTATTTCATTGTGCTTTGGGGAGAAATGTCTTAAAATTTGTACACAGGAGTTTGTTTTATCTGTGTGACTCTAATTAAAGTTAATCAAAGTCACATGGCTTAGCAAATAACTGAAGTTTCTTTTTGGAGGTTTTTATTCATTTTAGTAATGTGATTTGTTGATTTGCTATTAATCTTTTAAAAGTAAAACATCAATAACCTAATTTTACAAAGTACCGGGTGTCTTTTTTTGGCCTACTTTACGTTACTTATTCTGTACTTTCAAGCAGGCACATAAAGGCTCAGTCTGTTTCAGCTCTGTGCACTGCTGAGCAGTGTCATACCATGACTGACCTCCTGATTAAGAGGAAGTCAGCACATGATAGCCACATTGAGTCTGCTGGCCTTAGCTTTATGTGCTATGTGAAAGATGTGGTCGTTTTGTACACAGGATGTTATAATGGGATATTGACATTTTATGGATCCAGAATCCTGTGTGTAAATTAAGCTGACTTTGTTTTTAAGAAGACATTTTACAGTTGTAAAATTCTTGCCTATTTGAATTTTGAGATCTACATGAAACATAATCCCTGGAGTGCTCTTTCACTGTTGCGGTGTAATCTTTCCATATGATACCTGATTTAGTTGGAAGCAACTTAATAACTATGCATGCTTAAAGGAAGCAACTTAATAAACAGGATTTTAGAGAAATGCAATCAGAATTGTAAAATGATACTAGTGAATCAATTGCATTACATAGAATTACTGGGTTAGATGTAGGTTTGAGATAAGTGGGCAGATCTGAAGCTCCTGTACCACCACCACTGTCAAGAGCACGTGAAGATTTGCCTTTTTAAAAAAAAAAAAAAAAAAAAAAAAGGACTCTCTTTCCCTTGGTTCATTCAAAAATAATTCAAAAGTCTTCTTAAGTCACCTGGCTGAGGGCCACCGGAAAGTGGAGCTGGCCTTGGCTCTGACATAGGCTCAGCATGGTAGGCTAGGTAAAGTCAGCTGTGTGGAGGTGGGCACAGTTATGTGGTCAGGTGGCATGCAAAGGACAAAGAGATGCAGCTCCGAACTTGAAGATTTAAGCAATCATCTGGGAAATCGGCATAGCATGTGGCTGAGGAATCAGATTCAGGAGTGAGGTGAAGACCGTCAGGTGCAGCAGGCCCCATGTGTGACCTTCACATGTGCTTTACATGTGAAGTATAGGAAGGCGAAAAGTACCTATTGAAAATCATTTCTATTCCTTGTCAGCATATACGTGTGTACTGTTAAATAGTTGCGGTTTAAACTACTTATTTTCAGTTCACTATTTTGTATACATTTTCCTATATTGGTATTATTGCTAGCATTTCTGCTGTTTTTTTGAGTTAGAATTTAGGGTGGCCTCTCAAGAATATTTTGTCATACTGATCCTATCTGCAGATATACATTGTGGTAGGTTCTGGGTATAAAAATGTAAATGGTAGCAGCTGCCATTTACCAAAGATCCACCTGCTAGCCCTCCTGCTTTGTAGATGAGGGGATTGAGGCCTGGGGAGTTGAGGAACTTGCCTCAGCTCCTGGAGCTGTGTTGGATTCCTGCTCTTGTTCTGTCTCCCTTGTAAAGCAAGAGGGGTGTTCTCCTTTGGTTTGTAAACTCTCTTGCTATTTCACAGCCTCTGGTGTCCAGAAGACAAACAGACAAGGGCAACCAAACCTTCTAAATTTTAGAACACAGGTTTCCTCAGGGGTCTCTGATCTCTTGATCATTTTTATTTTGCTGGTGGTTTCAAGACAAACTTGACATGAAAGGTGATCCTTGAGTCAAGGCCTGAAAGATGTGGAACCAGCCCCCAATAATTTCTGGAATCGTGTGTCTTCAGGCTTCTGATCAGTGAGAATGTGAGAGCACCAGCACCAATATTTTGCACAGCAGCGGGTCTTATGTGGGAGGGGCAAGAGTGAGGAAGAGCTATATGAAGTGCGTATTATTTGTATTTGCTTGTGGATTAGTTTGCTGTTGCTGTACAATACATTGAGTGGCATAAAAAAACACACATTGATTATGTCAGAGTTTCTGGAGGTTAGGAGTCCAGGCATGGCTTAGCTGCCATCCTCTGCTTGGGGTCTCAGAGGCTGCAATCCAGGTGTCAACCGGGCTGCATTCTCATCTAGAGGCTTGGCTGAGGAAGGCCGCCTCAGACTGTTGGCAGAATGTATTTCCTGGTGGCTGTAGAATTCATACCTGCCTGCTTCTTCAATGCCAACAGCAGAAAGAGAATCTCTAACTTTTGGGAAGGCCTGGACCCTCTTTTGACGGGCTCACCAGATTAGGTCAGGCCCATCCAGGACACAGTTTTAACTTAATGTCATGTGATTAGGGAGGGGCTTTAATTATTGTCAGCAAAGTCTCTTCCTTTGCTATATTTTCTTAGTTAGATGCAAGTCACAGGTCTTATCCATACTCAAGAGGAGAGGATTACACAGAAGTGTGGCTACCAGGGGCATAAATCCCATGGATTTATTTTAGAATTATTTATTTTATAACTACAGGTTGTGTGTTATAATTCATAAAAATAGCAGTGGTTTCTGTTGGTCTGTTTATGCTGCCATGACAAAATGCCAGACAGAATTTCTCCCTTTCAGTTCTGGAGGTTGGCAGTCCGAGATCAAGGTGCTGGCAAGGTAGTTTTCATTCTGAGGTCTCTTTCCTGGGCTTGTAGGCAGCTACCTCTTTGTGTGCCCACATGGTCTTTCTGAGCATGTGCAGGGGGAGAGAGAGGATGCAGGAGCCTGTGCATGCCTGTACCAGAAGCCTGGTCTCTTCTTAGAAGGTCATCAGTCCTGTCAGATTAGAACCCATGCTCATGGCCTCTTTTAACCTTCGTTACCTCTTCATAGACGCTAGTCCCAAATACAATCACATTGGACGTTAGCTTTTCGACGTAGGAATTTTAGTGGGGGACACAATTCATTCTGTAGCAGGCTAAGGAAGTCTTCTAGTTTACATTCTGCTTATCTCAAGGGATATCAGTTGGGGTATAAATGCCTTCCCCAAAAAGCATCATGACCCTTATATTATAATATGACCTTGGGCAAATTACCTGCTCTGGGAGATGATTTCCTTCAACTAAAATAGTGGTTGGCATCATTAACTGCTTTGCAGGATTTTTGTTCGCATTGGTTGTGCCATGTGTAAATCACCCATAGTGTGCCGTGTGCACAGGAGGTGCTCATTAAATGGTGGCTGTTGTTACTGTATTTGTGCCTTGATATTTCTACATCTCTCTCTCTCTTTTTTGAGAGAGTCTTCCTTTGTCACCCAGGCCGGCATGTGGTGGCATGATCACAGCTCATTGCAGCCTCAACCTCCCAGGCTCAAGTGATCCTCTGTCCTCAGCCTCCTGAGTAGCTGGGACTACAAGCATGTGCCACCAGACCTGGCTAAGTTTTGTATTTTTTTGTTTTGCTATGTTGCCCAGGCTGATTTCTTTTTTTGATTATTATCTACCTTAAATGATGAATTCCCCATGAATCCTTCCATTTCTTCCAAAAAGAAGTGGTTACCCTCCCCTGAACTCACAGAACAGTGGCATTTATAAGCCTCTGTCCTGTGGTATTTATAAGCTTATTTTTGCAGTGTATTATTTGTATACATCTTTTGTTTCTTCTGTTTCTTAAAGTCAAGGACCTTCTTATACTTTATCTTTTTCATAGTGCCTTGTACATTAATATTTATTCAGTTTAAACAATGTTGAATGAATGAATAAACGAATGGGCATGGCCTCTGAGGTAATTTGTTTCCGCTTTCATCTAAATCTTTGTTTCTCAATCCTTTCCAACTCACACCTTCTTTTGAAAATGTAGGTTTCCTTATACCCCTTCCACTTTTCAGATATCTCCTCCCAAAAGACCAGGCCTGCAGCCCCCATCTCCCTTGACAAGACAAGCTCGACTTTTCCTACAGATCCTCAACAATCGAGATTATTTTATCAAGTTCCACTTTCATGTGGTATGTTATAAAAAAAATAGCTTTCCTCCTTTTCCAAATAGAAAATTATAACGGGAATACACACACACACACACACACACACACACACACACACACACATATATATTTTATACGGAATCTTGTGCTGTTGCCAGGCTGGAGTGCAGTGGGACTGTCTCGGCTTGCTGCAACCTCCGCCACCTGGGTTCAAGCAGTTCTTCTGCCTCAGCCTCCCAAGTAGCTAGGACTACAAGCGCATCCTGCCACGCCCTGCTAATTTTTTTTTTTTTTTTTCGTATTTTAGTAGAGACGGGGTTTCACCATGTTGCCCAGGCTGGTCTCAAACTCCTGAGCTCAGCCAAAATGCCCACCTTGGCCTCCCAAAGTGCTAGGATTACAGATGTGAGCCATTGCACCCGGCCTATCCTGGTGTATATTTTAACTGGACCCTTCTTGTAGCCCTCATTCTTATTTATGTAGCATTCATTCATTTTCACCCTTGAGAATTACTGCTCTAAACAATTTCTGATATACTATAGAATCCTGTTATAGGAAGTAGTGAAGTTAGAATTAAGTGTTCAGGTGTGGTATTGTGTCTTCACCACCTTTGCACGTGTGTAAGAGATTATTCTGTCTTCCCTTTATATGATTCTTTTTTAATGACAGGGTTAAATTGATACGCATTTGAATTTGTTGAACCCTATTCTCCAAAATGATTCCAGTTTGTGGCACTTAAGGAGTGACCCTAGACATATATTAGGCTTTCATGAGACCTTTCTCTCCAGAGCTTATAGCGCTTTGCAAACATTACCTTATCAATACTTACAGCATCCTTGTGAGCCAAGCAAGAACTGGGAGCTGTTGCTGTTTTTTTTTTGCAGTGGAATAACACTAGAGGTTCAGGAGGGGCCTGCCCTCCAGACCATCTCAAGGATGGGTGTGCTGGTCAGACCCTGCCTTCGTGCTCCCGCGCTGTGGATTCTTCACGATAGCCTGCACCACAAGAGTGGGTACAGTGTGCCAGCAAACAAAATGCTTTTGGTCACAAGATAATAGAGTAAATTTATAAGGTGATATTTATTTTTAAAGGAATACATAAGAATCAATATTCCATGTACTGAAAGGAAGGTAAAATATTAATACATCAGGAGTGGTGGCTCACGCCTGTAATTCCAGCACTTTGGGAGGCTGAGGTAGGAGGATCACTTGAGCCCAGTAGTTCGAGACCAACCTGGGCAACATGGCAAGACCCTGTCTCTACAAAAAAATACAACAAAACTTAGCTGGGCATGGTGGAACGCACCTATGGTCCTAGCTACTAGGGAGGCTGAGGTGGGAGGATCACCTGAGCCAGGTAAGCCATGATTGCCACTGTACTCCAGCCTGGGTGACAGAGTGAGAGTCCCTGTCTCAAAAATAAAAACACCAATGTAATGTACATCTGGTCTCCACAGGGAGCCTCTTTTAAATTCAAGGTGACTTACTTGAAAGAGGCCGTGTTTGGAATTGGATTGCAGTAAATGGGGGTTGTTTTAAGTCTGCCCCCCTCTATATTCTGGCAGTTATATTATGCCTTTGAAAACAACTTGGCTTGGCGTGGTCAATCCTGCTTTTAGTTAGTGTTGAGGATGTGGGAAATGGAACCATGAGCTTGCGGGAGAGATGGGGTCCCAGGATTTAGGGACCTGTGTAGAATTGGGCATCTTTCTGAGAAGGCAGATTTGTGGTAAAGAAAAGTAGAATCTTTGGCTGGTTTGATGTTTATGTGGGTGCACTTGAAATAGGATGTTGTAGGCAATGCTGTTTCACTTTTGTGAGGATGATACTCAATAACTTTTAAAAATCCCCTTTCCTCCCTTGTTCTGTACACCTCATTTTTTTTAAATACAAAAAATGCTTTTTACTCTAACTCTGTTAATTGTGATGACAAGTTTTTAGGTGAAGACCCATCAATTATCAATAGACTATTACATATTAAATAGTGAGCAAGAAGAAATTCAATATAAAAGTGTGTATATAACAATAATATTCAAATATTGTTGAAAAACTGCATGCTTATGTGTTTTGAGTATACATAAAATGGATATATTTTGTATCTCCATTGTAAATTCCTAAAATTTCTGGTCATGGCTTTTTTATTGGAAAGCCTAAGAAAGGAAGAGTATGGGAAATTGAAATGGCTGGCAGTAGACAATTAGTATGCCATTCTAAGATAGTGCTGCTTTTATCTTGATATAGACATATCCAGACATATGTATATGTTTTGTAATGTAGGGTAAAATTTTCTACTGTTGAGTGTGTCCATATACATTCTAGTTATTATTTTAAGATAGTAAAAATCCTTCATGCCCTGATGCTAGATTGGTATATTAATTCATTTAGCAGAAGGGTATTGATACGGAGTGTAATTAGCATGAAACACTTTCAACTTTTTTAGGCTGAAAAGGATAATATAACTTCTTTAGTTTTCTTCCTTTCTCCCTTTTTCCCCACACCCATTTTTAAAATAGCAGTGCTTTTCATACTGTCAGAATTTCATGTTGTGACACCCTACTCAGAAGTTATGACAGCAGGGTAATGACAGCAACTGCCTCCTGAGAATCAATCAGGCAATTAATTTTGTAAATGAAATGCTGATTATACAAAGCTTCACATGAGAGGCCCAGTGATTAAAATCAATTTAACAAATTGTTTCAGGTGGGACTTGATTAATAATTTGCCATAAATGCTAAGGATATATGACCAGCATACCTTGTTGTTGCTGTTACTATCCAACTGTATATAAAAATCGACAGGTAAGCTCTACCTTTCTTTATATTATTGACACTTTGCTTGTTTGTTTACCTAACTAGGCCTAGATAACAGTGAAAATGGAATGCATTTTTACATTTTTATATCATTGTAGTTCATGTTTTCCTATGTTCTGCTTTTTTTTTTTTTTTGAAACGGAGTCTCGCTCTGTCACCCAGGCTGGAGTACAGTGGCACAGTCTTGGCTCACTGCAAGCTCCGCCTCCCGGGTTCACGCCATTCTCCTGCCTCAGCCTCCTGAGTAGCTGGGACTACAGGCGCCCGCCACCTCGCCCGGCTAGTTTTTTGTATTTTTAGTAGAGACGGGATTTCACCGTGTTAGCCAGGATGGTCTCGATCTCCTGACCTCGTGATCCACCTGCCTCTGCCTCCCAGAGTGCTGGGATTACAGGCGTGAGCCACCACGCCCGGCCCACCTGTGTTCTGCTTTAAAAAACATTCCCCATACAGGTTTGAGTTCAACCAAGTTAAATAAGTTTTTTCTACATAGGACATTTTAGATTTTTCTAATGTTAATATATGTTATGAATCTTAAAGAATGGTGTGTGCTTTATACACATTTTCCATTCTTAATTACAATAACATCTATTCGTATACTTTGGGAAATACTGTTTTTAGAATACTAGAAATAGTGACATTATAGCATGGAAATTAAAAAATGCGTATGTTTGGAGCGTTATAATTTGAATTCAGAAGTCACTTGGAATAGGAGATGGATGTCTTTCCAGCAGTCACATACCAAACATTTATTAAGTGCCTGTTGTAAGTCAGACAGTGTATCTATTTTCATAATTTTATTACTTATACGTGACACAAGTAGGAAGACAGTACAGTATTGTTTAGAAAAGGATGGCTTGGAGAGAGGTAAGGGTTAAAAGATGCACTTGGGTTTCTTTAATTTTGGATTTTTATTAAAGAAACTATAGCAGTAATAGTTGTCTACTGGCTGTCAGAAATTGGGGCTATGAGGAAAATTAGGGTGAGGAAAAGAACATATCTGGCCTTAAAGAACTTACTGTCTGATAAAGGAGGCAGAGGTAAACCATGAGTTGCAGTCGATGGTGATAAATTGACTATCTGTTAAATAAGAGAGCTGTGGGGAACGGTGGAGCCTTGTGAAGGCAGGCTGCTGTACTCACTGGTATTTCCCCAGTCTGGAAGTGCTTCTTCCGTTTACAGGGCAGCCACAGCTGTGCTGGGTACAGAGTGTTCTAGAAATGGGCTTGGAGTTGTGTGCTCAGGCGTCGGCTTGGCGGTGCGTAAGAGGGCTGTCCGGGTACAGGGCGGGCTGAGGCCTGATGGGTCGCAGGGCCTGTCACCTTGAGGCGAACCGTGTTTGTTTGAATTTGTCCTTCTGGAGTTTGGATTTTTCGGACCCCTTTGTGTCCTCTCTCTTTCTTTTGATCTTCAGGGACGTTTATCGATAAGATTTCTGATCAAAGAATGGGGCAGAAAGGAGAAGTATCTCTAACAGCCCACATTCTTTTTGATACCACAGCATAATTGGAAGGTCTGGCAGGGAGGGAGAAGGAACGATTCTAGAACTATAGCACTTTAGAAAGTAAGGAACTTCATCCCATTTGCCCTTTAAGTAAAAAAAAAAAAAAAAAAAAAGGGCCAGGTGTGGTGGCTTACACCTGTAATTCCAGCACTTTGGGAGGCCGAGGTGGGTGGATCACCTGAGGTCAGGAGGTCAGACCAGCCTGGTCAACAGGGCAAAACCCTGTCTCTACTAAAAATACAAAAAAAATTAACCAGGCGTGGTGGGCAGGAGAATCACTGGAAGTTGGGAGGTGGAGGTTGCAGTGATCTGAGATTGCATCACTGCACTCCAGCCTGGGCGACAGAGTGGGAGAATCTGTATCAAAAAAGCAGCCTGATGTTGTGACTCACACCCATAATCCCAGCACTTTGGGAGGCTGAGGCAGGAGGATCACTTGAGCCCAGGAGTTTGAGACCAGTCTGGGGAACATAGCAAGACCCCATCTCTAAAAAAAAAAATTAGCCAGATGTGGTGGCACATGCTTGTGGTCCCAGCTATGTGGGAGGCTGGGGTAGGAGTATGGGTTGAGCCCAGGAATTTGAGGCTGCTGAGAGCTGTAATTGCACCAGTGCACTCCAGCCTGTGTAACAGAGCAAGACCTTGTCTGACTCTTACACACACACACACACACACACACACACACACACTTTTATTTTGAAATAATTTTAAATTTACAGCAAAGTTGCAAGAATAGTGCAGAGAAATCCCATGTGCCTTTTATTCTGATGCATTACATTTTTACATTTTGCTACATTTACTTTATTATTCTGTCTGTTCATCCTTCCATCTGTTCATCCATCATTTATTTGTAATGTATTTTCTCAGAATCATTTTTGAGAGTAGGTTGTATACATTCCGCTTCTTTACTCCTGGATACTTCAGAGTGTATTTCCTAGGAGCAAGCATATGCTCTTACACACACCTCAGTGCAATTATCACTGTCAGGAAACTTAGATTTGATTGCATACTTTAACCTACAGTCTATATTCTAATTTTGTCTATTGTCCTAATAGCATCTATATAGCAATCTTCTTTCCTTCAGTATAAGATTCTGTCTGGCCTTTATATGTTGAGTTTAGTTGCCCTATTTTTTTTTTTTTTAGAATATAAGATTTGACCATATATTAGTCATGTTAACTTGTTTTTCTGTAATCAACCACATTACAGTAAGAGTCAATATATGCATTCTCATAGTTACAGCTCTGGCAAATTAGATATCTAATAGGGTCATATCTCTGAAAAGCATTTTAAAAACAGGGGCAAGTAGCCTGTGTATCAGCAGGACAAGCACCCTTTGTCCCAAGATAGGTAAGTCAGTTGGTAATTTTCATATCTTAATTGGCATTTTCTTTAATAAAAGTTTTAAGTTGTTTATTTAAAATATTGATAAAATAGTTGGAAAGAGGCATGGTAGCAACCATAGGGATTGCTGGGGAAATTAGTAACTTCTCTGTCTTTAGGTAGCGCTCTGATAAGTATTTGGAATTGTTTATCCTTGCAAATCACGCTAAACATCTTTTGAATGATTGAGGGAGGTATTATTATTTTTACTTGAGAGGTAGGGAATTGAAGCTTAGAGTACTTCAATAATTTACCTAACGTTTCATGGCTAGTCAGAAGTAGGAGAGAGATGTGAACCCAGGTGTACCTGATGACATACTTTTATGCTCTTTACATTTTACTGGAGATGGCAAATTGCTTTTTGCTTATGCAAATTCTGACAGTTGACACAACTGCCCGCAACTCTGCAGGACAAAGGATTCTGAGGCTTACTGGACTTAGGGAAAATAATGCTAGGATTGATTAGCAATGTCTGTCTTCTGCACATTGATGGAGCAATAGAGGGTTTCCATGCCTCATTGATTATTCTGGAATTATACCTCCATATAATAATGATGATAATAAAATCTGTCCTTTTTTTTTTTTTAAAAAAAAAAAAAAGCCTGTTATATACCAAGAACTTGAATATATTGTCTCCAGTTCTATAACAGCTCTGAAATGATAGTGGTAGTGTTCTTTGTGTACAGATCCATTAACTGAGGTGCAAAGAAGTTAAGTGGTAGCTTTCTTCAGCATCACACAGCTACAAGTGGTGGGGTTAAAATTTGACATATTCTCACAAAAGCTTCTTTCTCAATTTGAATCTGTATTTGTATGGGAAATATACCATATTATTTCTCCTTTTTAAATAAGTGCTTGCTACTAGGCTGTCAGTAGTGACACATTGATATGAACAATATTGCATACTTAGAGATGTAAATGTTAGAAAATGTTAAAGCCATGATAAAAGCTTTACAATTTTTTTGGGTAGCAAGAGTAATAAATGTGAGGAAAAATGGAAATATATTCTATTACTATTTTGGTATTCCTTTTAGATCTAATTTACTCTCAAAATAAACAATATATATAGCCTTTGGTTTGTTCATAAAATTATTACATTTGCTAAATTAAATTTAAAAGTATAGTTTAGTCAGACAGTAATTTACTCATTGAATTGACTTACAAGCTGCTGAGCTTTGGGGGATGAAGCTAATAATAGATTTTGCCAATTTATAAAAATCAAGGAAAAACTGGGGAACCAAAATAGTCTTCCTTTCCGGACTTATTCTGTAGCACCTGGATGATAGCTATAGATGGGTTTGATACTTGTTTTTCTCCTCTTCTGTATTCCTGTTCTTCTGGGACAGTCTAGGCTGGGGGACAGACATTGATCAAGTAGTCACAGAGATCAGCCCACTGTTACTCTGAGAGGATCCTGCCCAGGCCTGGAGTTCAGGGAGGGCTCCTCTAAGGACATGATGTTGGAGCTGAGTTCTGCAGGAGGAGAGCAGAGCTCATTCTAGGTCAAAGAATGGCATATTTGAAGGCCTGGTGGTGGAATATATGTGGTTTTTCTGGAGCCCCGTGCGGGCCAGCGTGGTTGGCCCGGTGGTGGAATATGTGTGGTTTTCTAGAGCCCCGTGCGGGCCAGCATGGTTGGCCCGGTGGTGGAATATATGTGGGTTTTCTAGAGCCCCGTGCGGGCCAGCGTGGTTGGCCCGGTGGTGGAATATATGTGGGTTTTCTAGAGCCCCGTGTGGGCCAGCGTGGTTGGCCCGGTGGTGGAATATATGTGGGTTTTCTAGAGCCCCGTGCGGGCCAGCGTGGTTGGCCCGGTGGTGGAATATATGTGGGTTTTCTAGAGCCCCGTGCGGGCCAGTGTGGTTGGCCTGGTGGTGGAATATATGTGGTTTTTCTAGAGCCCCGTGCGGGCCAGCGTGGTTGGCCCGGTGGTGGAATATATGTGGGTTTTCTAGAGCCCTGTGCAGGCCAGCGTGGTTGGAGGGAGATTTCCTGCGGGCAGTGATGGTGGGTCCCACAGATTGACTTGGTAAGGAGCTGGCTGTGGTGGAGAGGAGAGGAGGGGTCAGGACGTGTCCTGGATTCTGACTTGGACATCTGGGTGGATGGGGTGTCTTTGAGGTCAGAGAGAGGCAGAGGGGAGCCTGTGGATGTCTGGGCAGGAATGTTGCAGAGTTCTGGGGCTTGGAGGAAGCAGCCAAGGGAAGCAGCGTGTGGGAGACAGAAGCTTGGGGAAGTGATGGAAGCCGTGGTCTGGGTGAACTTGTGAAAAGTGAAGCATTGTCTGCAGGGAGGGGAGACTAGAAGGGTCTTTACCTCTTCTATCTTGTGGTCATCAAGAGGCCTAAATTCTAGTTAGAGCCCTGCTGTTTAAGCGGCCATGTGGTATTGAGGAAGCCGTTCCTTTCTCCTGTCAACAAATGTTAATTATGCCAGGCATTGTAGTAAGTGCTAGGTATGCAAAGATGAGTAAGACAAAAATTTCACCTTGAAATTAACAGTCTGCTGGGGAGACAGGAAAATATGTAGATTGAATTATTGAGTGGTTTAGTTCTGACTTCAATTTACTAATTTGTTAAGAGTAGAAGAAAAGAAATTTAGGAAGTTCTTTTTATGTGATAAATCCTGTGATATCTCATTTAATCCACCAGCAACACTGCGAGGTGAGTATGATTGTATTCTGTTGAATAGCATAAGTTTACATAGCTAATAAGTAGCACAGGCAGGATTCTCGCCCAGGTTTGTCTGACTTGAAACCCCCTGCCTGCTCCCTTATAACCTTTTCTTCAAATTATGTTTCTAAACTTTGGATTGATTTTCTATATTAGAAAAGATGTAGGAATCTGAAGTGGTCAATAGGTGGTCACCTAAAGGCAAATATACAGTATTGTACTTGCATAGCAAGAGTAGTAAAGGAATGGGAGGCTTCCTGGGAACCGGTGTAAAGGTTTCTGTTCGGATCTGCTTCAAGAATGCTGATGCTTGGATTTAAATATCAGTCTTTATGAATAGCTTTGGTGGTGAGTCCAAGGCTCTGTCTCCCCTCAACACCGCTTCAGTGTTTTCATTGATGAAGACTTGGATGAAATAGTATGCTGATTTCATTGATGGTTGATGTCAAGCTACAAAATGCAGTTGCTATAATATGTTAGAGCCAAATCAAGATCTGTAAAACAATCTCATCCTGGTAGAATGGTGTTCAGAAATAAGCGAAATGCAAACAAGCAGAGATAAAGACAAACTTCTACTAGGGTCAGCTCACCAAGTGTCTGATCGGAGATGGGGAGGTGGCGTTTAGTCAGCTGATGGTGGGGATGGGGCTGCCAAGAGTGCAGAGCTCTTAGACTGTATTGTTAGCAGTGCAGGTTCTTGGAGAAAGGAAGCAAGAACGGCTCCCCCAAACCCCCATAATACCTTTTGTGTTGAGGGGGCTGAGAATGGGTGTATGTCACACAGAAAAGGGAAATAGCTTACAGCGCTCTTCAAATATGCTACCAAAAGACCCAAGTAATACCAATGGGTATAAATGACAGGGAGCAAACTTTTGTTACATAGGAGGAAGAAATTCATAACATTCATTGTAGATGCTTTGAAAGGATTTGTATGTACATCACTTATGGACCAGTGAGGCTCTCTGCAGTTCTAAGATTCTGAGTTACATTGCTGAATCTTTGAATCTTTGGTCAGGGTGTCTTAAGAATTGTGATCATGTGAGAATATATTAAAGTGCTTTGGAAATGCATAGCATATGTTGTTATTATTTGATGATGTAAGTCTGGGATCTTTGGATGGGTTTCTAGAGTGGATTCCGTGAACTCCTCTGACACTGTATGCTAAATTGGGGATTCCGTGGTTCCACAAATACATATGTTCTCTGCATCTTGCTTAAGAAAACCAAAACCAAGACCAAAAACACAGGCAGTGGTCATATTTCTAAGTCAGTTATGAGTGTTTTGAGGTCTCTCCCCCAACATTGCTAATGACGTCATGGTTAGAGGGCACCAATGATTTGATAGTTCTTAGAGTTAATAACAAAACAACTTTTTCTGCCTTGTTTAATATCTTTTTTTTTTTTTTTTCAGTGGAGAAGGGGTTTCACCATGTTGGCCAGGCTGATCTTGAACTCCTGACCTCAAGTGATCTGCCCGCCTCAGCCTCCCAAAGTGCTGGGATTACAGGTGTGAGCCACCATGAGTGGCCAGTCTTGTCTAATATCTTAGAATCCCATTTCTTGATCCTTTCTGTACTATTGGAAAATGTGGCAAATATTCCTGTATTGACAAAAGAAGAACTTGCTACGAGATTTAGGAAGTTCTTGAATATGTTGATACTCACATTCGAAGTTCCAACGTGTTAGTTCAAGCCTTAATAAGCAGGCACTATTTTGTTGTGCACTGAAGTAAAAAACATAGTGGTTTTAGATGCAGGGTTGCATGTTATCCTACTTCAGTCTGATGATCATGTGTAGAAGCACCAGACCAGAGAAGGGACTGTGGACCTGAGGCGGGAGACTTGACTCTGGTCTGAGGCCTGCCACCCCAAGCCTCTCTTGTGTCATCGGGCATGAGAGAATCTCTTTGGCGATTACATTCTGCAGTAGTGGTGGCAGTGGTAGCTGAGATTCTTGGTTCTTTCTGGCTTGGAGAGGAGTAGGTACTTGTTATGAAACAAGGGGAGAGTCTTTAGTGCCCACTCTTACTTTTGCCATTAACGGGTTTTTATGCCGTTAGGAGAAGAACCTGACCAGAGTGTGCATTCAGTATTATCATTGTCTTTACTTGTGTCTTCTGCAGGTGTGTACAGCAGCTCTGAAGTCTGTCCCACGGTGGCTTCAGTGTGGTACCACTGGCACGTGGTGGGGGACCTCTGTGGTGAGGTGGAGTGGGTGCCCACTACCCACCGTTGTGTGTGTGCCGTGACCAGGCGGGTGTGTGAGGGCGGAAGACAGGCTAGATGGCTGTGTTGCATCCACCTCCTGTTCTCCCTTTACGGAGGGCCAGAGTAGTGTTTGTAGTATGCTCAGGGAAAAACAGAGGCATTCCGAGCTATATTTAGACACCATCACAGAAAAGTAAACACAGATTGCTTCCCGATATGACAGCAACTATTTACAGGCCACCGTGGCTGACCCCGATCCTTATTGAGATTGTTTCACATGGCTGTGATCCGTGTGCATCAGCGTTGAAGAAATGGCACGTTACCTGACATGTCCTCTCCATGCCCGCGTGTGGTCCACTGTGTTGGTTTGTTACGGCTGGGCCATGGATTCTCTACTTCTGTACGGTTGGGCTGTTCCATTTTTTCTCAATGAGTAGATGGGCCCTGGGCTCCAGGTGCTGCCATAGCCCCTGTGACCTCTGCGAGCCTTTATAGCGCTGATGAATTTGATGTTCATAATAATTGCAAGGTGGGTTTTATTTCTCCTTTAGTGAATGAGAAAACTAAGAAATAAAGTCACAGTGTACTCAAGGTCCCTGGTGGGACAAGGCTGTGAATCCATTCTGAATCCAGAGCCCCTGCTGCCTTGCTGGGCGGTGCCATTCAGTATACAGTTGCAGACGTGATTAAACACCCCTGCCCTGTTTGAGCGAGAGAAATAGATCAGAACAGATTACGAAAGTTTTCTTTAGTTACTGGTAAGAGAATGTTGTTTCCCAAACAATGGTTCAAAAGGGGGAAGAGTTTTCGTTTCTATCAGCTCTTGTTTAATCCACATGGTTAGAAATGATTTTAGATCAACAAGATTTGATAGTTCTTTCTGTGGGTTTTTTTTTTTTTTTTTTTTTTTTTGTGAAGCATTTCTCCAATTTGTGGTTGAAGGAATTGGGCTGAAAAAAGTAGTAAAATATGATATTCCTAAAGACAGCTAATAAACTATGTCCTTAACTTGATATTTAGGAGCAAATACAATTACATAGATACCTTTTACTACAAATACATGTGTAGGGATACTCTGAAAGTGTGATAACAGATTATCTAAATATGAAAAGGATAAAGTATATCTAAAGTATATACTGAAAGTATATACTTTAGAAAGTATATAAGCAAGTTGTCCTTTAACTTGGCTCATCTTAAAAAGGATAGTTGGATTCCCAGGCCAGCCTCTGAAAGCCTATTTAACATGTAATACAGCTGAATTGTGCTACCCAATATGTTTAGAAGAATCTGTATACAAACATTTCTTTAAAATAGACAATGTATTTCTTCCTTAGAGAGAGAGAGAATAACTCCTACTTACATGTACATCCAAAAGCTTACTTTGAATAAGGAGGAAGAAAGTCTTATCAAGTAAAAAAAAATTCATTAAAAGCCAAGTAACTAAAACCAGACTGGTTAGGTTAAGAGCTCTTTGAAAATGGTGGTGTATATATTGTGGCCTTCACAGCACTTGTCTTATTTTCTGGAATTGAAACTCAAGCTGCAGCAGTTGTGGAATGCCATCTAGAAATGAAAACATGCTTGGATAACCTATTTAGAGAAGTTGTTGAGAACTGTTTTTGATATGGATGATAACCCTGATAGAACATAAAGTTTCAGTGAGAAATGAAAATGGTCATACCCGGATAAATGTTAAAAAAATACATAAAATTGGCCGGGCACAGTGGCTCATGCCTGTAATCCCAGCACTTTGGGAGGTCAAGGCGGGTGAATCACTTGAGGTCAGGAGTTCGAGAACAGCCTGGCCAACATGGCAAAATCTTGTCTCTACAAAAAATACAAAAGTAAGCTGGGTGTGGTGGTATGTGCCTGTAATCCCAGCTACTCGGGAGGCCGAGACATGAGAATCACTTGAACCGGAGAGGTGGAGGTTGCAGTGAGCTGAGATCACACCACTGCACTCCAGTCTGGGTGACAGAGTGAGACCCTGTCTTAAAAAACAAAACAAAACAAAAAACTTAAAATTGCTTCAGATTAGATGTGAATATGAGCAGCAGCTTGGCCTTTCTGTTTTCCAGAAGTCCTAGATTTGTGTTTTTTTTTTTTTTTTTTTGAGACGGAGTCTTGCTCTGTTGCCCAGGTTGGAGTGTACAGTGGCGCGATCTCGGCTCACTGCAAGCTCTGCCTCCCAGGTTCAAGCAGTTCTCCTGCCTCAGCCTTCTGAGTAGCTGGGATAACAGGTGCCCGCCACCACTCCTGGCTAATTTTTTTGTGTTTTAGTAGAGACGGGATTTCACCATGTTGTTCAGGCTGGTCTTGAACTCCTGAGCTCAGGCAATCCACCTGCCTCAGCCTCCCAAAGTGCTGGGATTACAGGTGTGAGCCACCGTGCCCGGCCAGCTTTTGGTTTCTTCAAGGGACTAGTAGTGAGAAGCAAGAGTTGAGACCCTCAGTTGTACATTTTTAATGCTCAAAATAGTGAGAGTAGTACACAGCAGGATGGATTTGGACTGTGGATGAATATTTAATAATAGGCCATAAGGAGAGGTTAAAATTAAATAATTTGCACTGTATGAGTATCTGTTTTTCTATCTGAAGTCTCGTTGAAAGATATTTGATGAATTTTGAGAGGTTCAGATAATCTGTGTATTTCATGCTTTCAATTTTCAGAAATCTCAGGGTTAAGCTAACATTTTTGACATGGTGCAAATTAACTGAATTTTAAGTAGGACTGTGAGAGTTGATGGCAGTGATGAGACAGATATTACAAAACAATTTTAGTCACTGATAAGATGAATTTGCTGCACTGTTATCTATAGCATTAAAACATAGACATTCCAATCATTTTCCCGTTCAACATTTCTGCTTTAATTAAGGCAGTTTTGGTCGTGCACTATTTGAAGAGAAATAAGTAGACGTTTCCTATGCCCTGGGCTGTCTAGATTGAATGTGAAGATAGGACTGCCTCAGGGCCCCGTATTGGAAATTTAGCCTGAAATTTGATTTACTCAGCCTCTCCATAGGCCCTTCATTCAGTTGGCTGATTTTGAAATCACCAACTCAGCCCTGATTTTCATACTTCCGTAAAAAGTTTTACCCTTTTCAGGAAAATCTAGAAAATAATCACATTTTATTTTTATCAGGCATAAATTCTAGTTTAAATAATTATGAGAAAATGAATTCTTAGCCCTAGATTTTAGTTTTATTACAAATATATCAACATATATGTTTGTACACTTAATTACGAAGGTGACTCAGGTTGTGCAAAATCAGTATATTGTTTGGGCAAAAAATGTACTGTCATTTAATTTCTGTCATTTTAAGTCCAAACACTGTCTTGGCTGGTGAAAGTAGTAACAGTTTAAAATTGCATCACATGGTGAATTTCGAGCAGAACAGTTCTTTGTAGGCTGTGGGTCCTGGAGCAAATCACCCTCTTTCCTCCTGTGTCCTCCACAGAGCTTCATTCAGGTGAGATGGGTTCCTGGCACATTCCTGTGGATCCCTCGGGGCTGAGCTCAGGTATTTCCTATAGGAAGCCTTTGTTAAAACCCATCCATGACAGACCCAGTGAGACACCCTGTTCTCGCCTTGCCTTGGTACTTTGTCCGTTCTGGATGGCTGCTGTGTTGCACTGCGACCTGTTCAGTCTGTCTCCTTCAGTGAATCTCCAGGACATGGAAGCTTGTTCATCTTTCTGCTTCCAGTGCTGGGCACAACGCACACAGTAGGTGCTTAGTAAATGTGTGGTGAATGGATTCACCAAATCCTTAAAGTGAACACCAGAATATTGAGGAAGAAAGAGAATGGGAAGGACCCATGCAGCCTTGGAGTGGGAGTGCCGGTGGAAGGGAGGACTGGCAGTTCTCAGGGTCTGCGCTCCTGTCTTCCGTCTTCACCTCCCCTCCGTTCCTCCTCTTCCAGCCTCAGCCCTCACTTCTGCCGTGAGATTGTCCTTGCCAAGCACAGCGGTGGCCTTCTTGTCGAGTATAGCAGAAACCTTTACCCTTCACCTGACTGCATTCCTGGGCTGCATTTGGTACACCTGTTTCATTGCTACACCTGGCTCCCTTCCCTCGTGTAATACCACACTCTCCAGAGTCTCTACATTTTCTGACCATTCTTCCAGCTTGTCTGTGGGTTCATTTTCCCTTTTCCCTTAAGCGGTGATATTCTCTAGGATTCTGTTCACTACCCATTGTTTTCCTTTCATATATTCCTCCTAAATAAAGTTCAAGGGTTTTATTGCTTCCTATTGATTAATTCATCAATTAATGTGCTGGGTACACTGTTCAGCTTATGCCCTGGAGATATCATAGTGAATAAAACAGAGAAAATCCCCGCTCTCTGGGAGTGGATGTCCTCTTTGCTGACTTCTCTACCTGTTTTTCTAGGTCAGGCCTTACTCCCCAAGCTGCAGCTCATTGTGTCTCTTCCTTCTGGGTATTTTCACCTGGATTTCATATCAGAGCCTCAAGTTTCCTGTGTAGACCACTGAAGGCTCCCACTCCTGGGGATACGGTGATTGGCTTCTCCCTCTGCACACTCCATCTCATTTGGCTCCTGGCTTCCATCACTCATTCGGTCTCCAAATCCTGCCGCATTTCCCTCCTAACTGTGCCTTGGAGCTGGGCTTGCTTCCTCCCACCACTGCTGCCAGTTCAGGACCTCAGCCTCACCTGCCTGAAAGGGCAATGTGACCTGCTTCCAGCTGGGTCGGGTGCCCAAGGGAGCAGTCCTGTGTTCTTCTGTCAGAGGCAGCCTGAGCCTGTAGAATGCCCTGTAGGGCTCACCCATGTTCTGGCTTCTGCCTGCTTCAGCATCTTCTTTGCAAATTCGTGCTTCACGTGGATCCAGACGGTTTTTATTTCCTGATACACACCAGGCAGTTCATCTTTCTTGACCCAGTGCCTCGAGCTGTTTCTTCTGCACTGTGTACTGTACGTGCTGTTCCTTCCCACCTTGGACGTGTTATTGCTCTTTATTTTGGGAATTCTTTTTTTTTTTTTTTTTTTTTTTTGAGACGGAGTCTAGCTCTGTCGCCCAGGCTGGAGTGCAGTGGCACGATCTTGGCTCACTGCAGCCTCCACCTCCTGGGTTCAAGTGATTCTCCTGCCTGAGCCTCTGGAGTCGCTGGGATTATAGGCATGCACTACCACGCCCAGATAATTTTTGTATTTTTAGTAGAGATGCGGTTTCACCATGTTGGTCAGGCTGGTCTCGAATTCCTGACCTCAAGTGATCTGCCCGCCTCGGCCTCCCAAAGTGCTGGGATTACAGGTGTGAGTCACCGTGCCCGGCCTTTTTTTTTTTTTTTTTTTTTTTTTTTAAGAGGGGCCCACTGTGTTGCCCAGACTGGAGCGGAGTGGTGTAGTCATAGCTCGCTGCAGCCTCAAACTCCTGGGGTCAAGCGATCTTATTGCCTTCGCCTGAACAACTGGGACTATAGGTGCCTGCCACCACACCTGGCTAAGTTTTTAAGTTTTGTAGAGACAGGGTCTTGTGATGGTGCCCGAATGGTCTTCAACTTACCCTGCTAATTCTTAAGCCTTCCCGAAAGTCCCTGTGTACTTACCTCAGTGTGAACGCAGCATCTGGCACACAGTAGGGATCAATATGTGGTTTTGGAAGGGCAGAAGAGGGAAGGAAGAAGCTGTTGGGTGAATGCTGCCTGCTTCTGTAGCACTGGGTGAGGGCCTTCCTGCCCATAGCTTTGTTCCTTTGACGCCCCGAGACGTGAAGGGCTGAGGCTCCACTCCTAGCCCTCCTGTATGACCTCGGCCCTGAAGCCCAGGGCCTGACTCACCAAACCAAAAATAAAATTCAGCGTCTACTTGTGAACTGGTTGTGTTTGGTAAGATGCTGATTTACATGGGGAGAGGTGCTGTGACTCATAGTCTGGGTGCTCATCCCTACACACTGCTGGTCTCTGAACAAAATCTTACCCTGGACATGTGCATGATCTAAAATTTGTCTTTTCACTTTTTAATGAACACTCGGTTGCACTAAGGTTTGATCAAGACTTGCAGACTCAGTTGTAAAATAAAATCATTGTTCTAAGAATACTTTGAAGGCAGAAAATGTTAATCACTCAATACCCTCTGCTCTTTTATTACTAGTAAGCTAAAAGGAGGTGGGTGAGCTTAACTATCATGCTCTTTTCCTGTACGCATAATAGAATTTTAGATGCAAATGTTTTCTCTCTGCTTATGGTCCAAAATCTTTTTTAGTATTGTTTACTCCAGAGCTCTCTTACTTGTTAAAACCTTCCTAAAAGTAAAAAATAAAATTTCTTGTATCCATCTAGATTTTTTCCCTAATGCCTTTCTGAATTTTTTTGTCAGGTCATTGTTTTTAATATTTTCAAAACTTAAGGATAGTTGTGTTATTAATGCATATGTTAACATAACAAAAATTTCTGCCTTTGTAATAAAGAATGAATTAATAAACCGACTTCTTTTATGTCTTCACAGGGCAGCCCAATGGATCCAATGGTGATGAAGAGACCTCAGTTGTATGGCATGGGCAGTAACCCTCATTCTCAGCCTCAGCAGAGCAGTCCGTACCCAGGAGGTTCCTATGGCCCCCCAGGCCCACAGCGGTATCCAATTGGCATCCAGGGTCGGACTCCCGGGGCCATGGGCGGAATGCAGTACCCTCAGCAGCAGGTTTGTGCTGGTCCACCGACCCCCTGCTTTTTTGTGATAGTTTTGTGTTTGCCCTTTGCTGTCCACCTGAGATTGATGTTAAAGAGAATTAGGGGGCATTGCACGGATTTTCTGCTTTAATTTTTATTGTTTCTATAATCACAAGTATAATTTTTTCTTTTAAAGATGGAAAGGTGAGCTTCTTAAAGTGGACAGAATACTCTTTGGTAGAAGGGCAGCGGGACCAGCTGTGTTTGATAGATGCACTGTGTCATAAATTTGCGGCAGATTATAACAGATGTAAGCTCTAAAGTGAACTTGGCATTCTAACATTTTTGTCAGACTGTGTCAGATTTTGAGCTGTGAATAGACTATCTTAAGGTGAATTTTCAAGTCTTTTAAAGGTCTTTTCCATGAGGGTGACATCAAGGTTTTAAAATTCAAAAAAAAAAGGTTTAGTCTCCCAAAGTTATTTTGCTTTCATTTCTTAACAAATTCTTCTGGACCTTTTGGAAAAGATTTCTGTATTTCATATAAGAGGATTTGATGTGCATCTGTTTTCTTAGGTCTTGATGGATTTTGTGTTTTTACTTAAAAAAGACTTTTCCTGCTCTTAAAAGACCCAACATTTTCCTTCTTTTTCTCTAGAATCAAATGGTGTCACCTTAGATGACCATTTACCATCTAGCAGTAATAAACCTAGTCTTTTGGATACTTGAAAGAATACCCCTTTATGCTGGCTGGAGGAAGGATGAAATCTGGAAAAGAATCAATTAGATTCAGACTTGTTAGGGTATTTAGTTACTAGGAGCACCAGAAAGGCTTATTGATAAATCGCCATATCGTGCCTAAACCCTCAGGGAGGGGGTCGGCCGATGCTGCTGCACATTTTACTGCCCCAGGCCGGGGCGTCCCATAGTGCTGCCACCGCAACCGACAACAGGGCCTGACAGTGCTGTCTCAGGAAATGCTGCCATCTGACCAGACATCTTTTGTTGAGGGGGAAAAAATTAGATATAACTTCTGTTCTCTCTGATGTGGATATGGAGAATGATTGATCATACTTTCCATGAGACATAGCTGTATATGAACAGTTCATCAGTAGGTTGCTTCTGAGCCTTCTCGTTTATACACTATTTGATCTGTATTGTGATTTATTGTTTGTTTCATTATTATTGTTATTAATTTATTATCGAAATTTATTGTAATTATGACATTGTATAAGTCTATGTTATAATAGCATGGCATGGTGGCACCCTCCTGTAGTTCCAGCTATTCGGGAGGCTCAAGTGGGAGGATCGCTTGAGCCCAGGAATTCGAGTCCAACCTAGGCGATGTATCGAGACCCTAAAAAAAAAAAAAAGAAATAAAATAAGTCTTTTATTTATATAATAAGAAATAAAATGCTGTCTTTCCTCTTTATCTTTGCTCCCACTTGGATGATTTTTTTTATGTTAAGGCCATTATGGGGGAAAATAGAGGTAGCTCAGCCTTTGAATCCTAGATGCAGATTGAACACCCTTTGCTGTTGTCAGAAGACCTCACCCTTCAATTACTGAAGGTTATCCACTCAGAATTCTAGCAGTCAGTTGCATACTTAATTGTTCTTTTAATGTTTTCCACATTATTCCTTTTTTTCCAGCAATATTTTGCTGCCTAGGGTAAAAATCTTTAGTTGTGGCTGCTAATTGTGAGAGGGAAATAATTTGTAAATGATGAAAAGCAAGGTGAAAGAGTTGCAATTTTCTCTCCTTCATTTTAGTTTTAAAGCAACTTCACCTTTAGTTGAGAGGAAGACGGCCCAGGCAGCTGGCTGCTAAAGTCCCCATTGCACTCCGTTGTTGATTTTATGTGGGAGCTAATAGTTGTGGATGATGCTCTGGCCACAGGAAGAGAGCAGAGGCGGGAGGGTAGTAAGAAGTAGTGGGACAGGCGGAGAGAAGTGGATGCTCGCCACTCTTGGTCTCCCCACCTTGCTTTTCAGCATGTTTCCCTGATGTAAGATTAAAAAGTCAGTTTCAAAAGGTGCTGTTCATGGCAAGCAGCCGGATCTCCCTGGTCTCTGAAGGAGTTAAGTCTTACTAGAAGTTCTAGATGTTGGCTTAGTTTCCAGTCCCAAAGTGGGAGTCAAACAAATGGAGAGGGTGTGCGAAGAATGATTACCTAGGAAATGTTTTTCATTATTTTCTTTCCCAAATGTGTAAAGCTAAAAGTAGAGGACATACACAAATATATAGAGTAATCTCAATTTTCTTAGCTTCTTCCATTTATTTAATCCCTGTGACTCTTACACACTTTTTAAATCCAATGACTCTTAGATTTATTTGAAGGAACAAATTGATGTAGATTGCCCATCAAGTATTTCAGCAAATTTTTAATTAAGATTTTAGATTAGATATTTTACTGCTAACCAAAAGAAATACTCAGTTCTAATTAAGCACAGATCTTTCTGATAATGAAAGGAAAATAGTATATCTGGTAAGAAATTGAATATCCTGGCTGCAGAAGTGTTGAACTTTCATAATGAGTTAATCAAAGTCATAGGTCTAAATAATCTGTATTGCCTTTTTACCCTTTCATTTAGTTAAATACACCTTTGAAATATAGTATCTTGTTTTAAAATTTAAAAGGTTAAAAATAACGGAATGCACTTTTGAATGTGTATAACATTTTAAAGAAGACATACAGCTTTTATAATACCAAGGTCATGTGAACAGTTCTTAATAGTTTTTGAAATGGAAAAAAATAGTGAAGATCTAGAGCAAAGGTTATTAGAGCACATGCATTCATTTTGTTAGCTTGAGCCTGTGTTCTTTGTGGAGGAATTTTCAGTGAATTGCTTTGTTTCTGAATTTTGGATAATTATAAATTTGTCCACAAAGAAGGTCCTGGCACTGTGATTGGCTGCTGGTCCTATCCATCTTCCCTTAGGATTAATGTAATTGGCTAACCTTTGTTGTAGTTGGGGCTAATAATGTTCTTTGGGGAAAAAGTTGAAAGATAATTATGACATTGAGTATTTATTGAGTGGACATCACCACCTAGGCATGACTTTGCTTTGGATAGCTTCCAGAACTTTCTGTGTTTGGTTTGTGAACCTCTAATGAGCTGAATCCAGTTCATTTAATACTGCTCATATATTTCTGCACAGGATTAAAATGCAGGAATTCAAGTTTGTAAATTGAGTTGCCCACTTACCAGCTGAGTGGTAAGTTGTCTTTGGCTCAGGGGTCACAGTTTGATTCCTGGCTGGCATTCTGCTCCTGTGATATGAATTTTAAATGAGTATTTTGTTAGAAAGAACTGCAGTGCTGATGTGAAATTTAACATGGAGAGTATCACTGTTTATTTTTTTGTCTCTGAAAGTCTGAAGGAACTGGCCACTGACTGTGTTTGATTTTAGTATTACCCTGGTGGTCTTTGATTTGTATGGTGATAATTGTGTTTTTGAGATATACTCATGACTGGATCTTTGAAGCATGATGTGATAATAGTACATCATTTTAGTCTTTATTAACTGGAACTAGATTTGTGGTCTTTCACTTGCTGATTCTCCCACATCATCAGGCAAATACATGGCTAAACAGATTAATTTTGCACGGTGCCCTAAAAACTAGTCTACTTGAGTTTTTATTGAGTTCAGGGGGGAAATGAATTTTCTATGCCTCTGTGGAGAATGTTCTGCCTCCAGGCTTCTGGAATTCAGACCTGGGGTTGGTTAACAGAAGTACTTTGGCTGATTTAATCTATTAGACAGCTATACAGAAGATGCATAATTTTTGAGGTTACTAGAATCTGACTCTTGAGTTTTTCAGATTAAAAAAAAAAACAAAAAACCAACCTTAAAGACACCAAGATATACTTTGCTGGATCAGGAATGCTGATTTTGTTTCATTGTTCTTGTCCTTTATGATCATAAATGTACACCTAGGCCTTTGCCAACTTGTTTTAAATAATATTTTCATATAAAATGGCACCCAGGAGAAACAGCTTCCAGAAGCTAAGCTATTTATTTGTGTCAAGTAGATTTCAATTATGTGGACTAAGATTTTCCCTGAGTTTTTTTGTAATTGGGTTGATATTTTAATTATTCTTATAGATGTTTGATATATGCCTGTTGGAATTATAAAACAGGGCAAAAAGAAAAAAGCAAAATGAGAGATTTAAGTTCATGCGTGCTTTTATGATGGGAAAACATGACTTTTAGTTTTTAAAGGCGTATCTGTATTGTGAAGAACTTTAAAGCAGGAACATAGAAGATGATCCTTGTTTTGAAATAGAAAATGGCAAAATTAAATATAAACTAATTATTTTTGTTAAGGTGATTCATCTGAACTTATTACTTCATATTGAAGTAAAAACAATTCAAAACAGGTTTCCTTGAAGAGGGCTTGAAAAAGATTGGTATTCTAATTTTGCTGCATGTTTTTTGAGTGAAATATTTATTTCAGAACATAAGCATTTTATTTGGTACCTTCTTAACAGCCAAAACACTTCTTCCAATGCAAATGTTTATTTTGGCAGCAGATGTTTCTAAAAAGGAGACAAACATTACAATTGTTTGGCTAAAATAAATGTTTCCTTTGGGGTTATTAAGGCAGCCAGGCAATTTCTAGGGTTTCCACCTGTGTTAATTTATATTGTTGATCTATTCAGGAAAAAAAAAAAATTTCTTTGAAATGTAATTGAAGTCATGTTTTGATACAGTTTGTTTGCATGATAGCTCTGAAAAGTAAGGATGAATGGGGAGAGGAAGACCGGTTTAAGACTTAAAAATTCCAGAGTTTTTCATCATGAAATGTTTATTATGATTCAATCTTTGAATCCTAAATGTGAATCCAATACTCAGGGCTTGATTTTTGTTTTATCTAAAAAAGAGCTTAGACTTCCTATGTTTGCAACTGTGATGGTGTGTCCAGGATGAGAAAGGATAAGTTGACTTAGTATAATGGAGAGGAATGGGTGCCTGGTGCCTGTTTTACATTCAGACTCTTAATTTTTTGATAGTCTTTATATTTACTTAAAGATGCCCGTTCATATCTGTGTGCACATATATGCTCCCACGTGTATAAAAAACAACATTCATGTGACAATAGCATTCTCCTGTAATGAAACATATGTGTATATGTATATTTATATGTTAAACATATTTGTAGATATACATATATAAACACACAAATAAAATGAAGGTGAACACTTTGGCCAGTAAAATAATGAAATGCTGTGAAATTTCACTGTGTTATTTACAGCATTTTCATACATTCATGTTCTGTACTAGGAGACTTGGAGCCCAGCTGATTTGTTTGTGCACCTGAAATGTCTGGAGGCCCCTCAGCAGATTGCAGATTTTTATAAATAATGGCCTTTTGTTGGCCACATTTTGTGGTGGTTTCCTCAGTTGTTCTTCAGCAGTGAACATGAAAGTATTTAAGGTTTACCAGCAAAATACATTTATACCTCACATTTCTGCTTCCAAGTAGAGAGCAGATGCTACTGGCTGTGATGCCAAAGCTCCCTGTAGATGGAGTTTTGTAGTAAGAAAATATTTTTGGGTTAGGCACGGTGGCTCATGCCTGTAATCCCAGCACCTTGGGAGGCCAAGGTGGGCAGATCACGAGGTCAGGAAATCGAGACCATCCTGGCTAACACGGTGAAACCCTGTCTCTACTAAAAAATTCAAAAAAATTAGCCGGGCATGGTGGCAGGCGCCTGTAGTCCCAGCTACTCGGGAGGCTGAGGCAGGAGTATGGCGTGAACCTGGGAGGTGGAGCTTGCAGTGAGCCTAGATCGCACCTCTGCACTCCAGCCTCAGCGACAGAGCAAGACTCCTTCTCAAAAAACAAACAAACAAACAACAACAACAACAGAAGGAAATATTTTTGAAAAGATTTGTAAATTCCTATAATACCTAACTGGTTTTGTTTACTTTTTATATTGTATTTGGGTTTAAACATGTTTGAATTGTGACATTCTTAGAACGATATATTAGAAGAGATCACATTTCAGGTTAAATACAGATTTTTAAATCTTTAGCCTTTTTCTTGAAAGTGAGAGATCAGATTTTACCTGAAAGTTTAATGAGAAAATGTGAGATGATTTCACTTTAATTTGGAAAGCTGCTTTTATATCAGGATGTTTATATTGATACATTTGTTTTTTATCTGTACATTTACATTATTCTCAATTATCTAAGCTTATAAACAGTATATAGCGCCTATTCTCTGCTGGTAGTTTATACTGTTTTGTCGTGTACTCATGAGTTCCACTATGTATTTTACAATATAGACTTTCAACCTAAAATATCTGTAAGATTTTCTATTTTATTTTTGAGATGTAAATCTTAAATGTATGTTTTATTTTTAATTTTTAGAGACAAGGTCTTGCTCTGTTGCCTGGGCTGGAGTACAGTGGCATGAACATGGCTCACTATAGCCTTGACCTCCTGGGCTCAAACAGTCCTCCCACCTCAGCCTCCCAAGTATTTGGGACTACAGGCATATATCACCACGCCCAGATAATTTTTAAATTTTTTTGTAGAGACGAGGTCTCACCATGTTGCCCAGGTTGGTGTCGAACAAGTGTGTGTTTTAGGTAGCATTGAATTATTTGAGTATATTTTAAATAAGTGTGATTTATTTGCTTTCACCAAAGAAACATTAAACGTGATATTTCTGTTAAAATGTTAATAATTCAAATAAAGGTAACAGTCGACATCAGTAAAATCAACCAACCATATCCCTTCAGTGCTCCTTGAAAAACAAACGCTAAACAACAACGGAAATCCCACAAGATAAATGGAAAGTTAAAGCGATTAAGTGACGTATCTTAGACAAGTGGTTCTCAAACTTTGCCGAATGTTAGAGTCTCCCAGGGCATTAAGAAAATCCTGCCACGGATGCCTAAGGATGCCCATATCAATGACACCTGACTGTGAAGGCCTTAATCTCCCGTGACTGCCCTGTGAGTCAGGGTATTAGAGTGAGGCCACGTCAGCGAGCGGGGGCAGCTTACACCCTCTGGAGGCTTGGTGGTGATGGCTGGTTCTTGGCCCACTCGGTGAATCAGAAACTCACCACTGACCCAAAGGAATGAGATGAGCCCAGAACCAGGAGCTGGGCTGGTTGAGTCCTTGCCTATTAACGTCTAATCTGTGTGTGATACCGGGAAAATCTGGATCTCATCGTGCTCCTCTGCCAGATGAGAGGGTTGGACTATAAGACCTCCCAGCTTGGATTTCCCCTTTAAAGTAACAGTAAGTGAATGTCTTTTTATTTCAGTACTAGATTTTTGTTTGTTTGTTTGTTTGTTTGAGATGGGGTCCTGCTTTGTCACCCAGGATGGAGTGCAGTGGCACGATCACAGCTCACTGCAGCCTTGACCTCTTGGGCTCGGGTGATTCTCTCACCTCAGCCTCCTGAGTAGCTGGGACTATAGGCGCATGCCACCACACCCAGCTAATTTTTAATATTTTTGTAGAGACAGGGTTTTGCCATGTAGCCCAGGCTGGTTTGAACTTTAGGACTCAGGTGATCCACTCGCCTTGGTCTCCAAAGTGCTAGGATGATAGGCATGAGCCACCATACCTGGCCTCAGTATTAGATTTTAAAGTCTTGTTATTTCAACAGTCTTGTGAAATGTATGGGTTGATGCTTGACAAATTGTATTAATATAACTGCTGACCCAAATTCTTTAAAATTCTTTTTGAAAGAGAAAGAGGTGTTTCTTCTTCAAAGATTAGCAGATTGTTGGAATCAGTCTAATAAATTATTTTCCAATTCTTAATTTTATTATTTTTTTTTAAATGAATGCATTCTCAGATAAGGTCTTTGTTCTGAGAGAACCTGGTATGTGTTAGATGTGTAGAGTGCAGCCTGTCCTTTTTGATATGTAGAAAATCTTAAGGTTGACATTCTTGGAATCACAAAAGAAAGCAGAGAGATCTAGCAATTACTCATTTTTAAGACATTGCTACTTTCTAAGTAGTTCTGAAAAGAAGTATATATTGTACAGTATTGGGACAAATTGTATAAAGTGAAGTTGGGATAGAAATAAGTTTCAAGATTTATGTTCTAGGCATTACTTTAACTCTTTAACTCCCATGAGGTAGGCTAGATGGCTTTGTTTTTGTATTTGAAAATAGGTTTTTTTTTTCTAGAGGCAAGAAGTTTTTTCTTTTATGTTAATAGCCAGCCAATAGTTAAATTCTTTATGGCAAAAAATTCTTTATGGCAGTTTGATTATTTTTACATGTAACAAACTTATTAAAGCTATTTGCCCTTATTATAGTTTTGAAAAGGAACTTTAAAAGTTAAATCTGTAGTTGTGAATGAAATTAAGAAAACTCTTAAGCTGAGAAGGTGCAGAGGAAGAAGATGGGTGGGAGCGTGAGGGAAGTAGGGGATTATAAAGAAGCAGCAGCCTCGCTTCTCAGAGTGGCCTGTGGACCCCTCCGCAGAGCCAGCGAGCCTTGCTTAATCCAGGCTTCGTCAGGCCTCGAGAGCAGCTCTGCAGCTGGACTCGAGTTTAGAAATGTTTGGGACGTCCTGGATTTGAGATCTGAGTGTGGGTAGTGTGCATGTATAACACAAACATCCCTTGCCTACTTAAATAGCCCCAACCCAAAATTTTGGTCACTAGATAAACAGCAGGAGTTACCCAGCTTCCCAATTCTTACGGAGAAGTGTGTTTAATTTAGAAAGCAGACCATATTCCAAATAATGAGCCAAATTCATCCCCCTTTATTGATATTGACTTGGTAAGAGCATGCTTTTTTTTAAGTAACTACCAAGCAAACCAACCTGTAGAATTGGCTCTTCAGGGTTAGTCAAAGGCAGGAATCCAAGTCAAGATCTGTAAAACACCGAACATTCAGAAACAGAGTCAGACTAATGTTAATAGCAAAAATATGCAGGTATTAGAATTAAAATGCAAAAACCTGTCATTGCTCGGGTAATTAAGTTTTACTTAATGGTCCTGAGACATGGCATAACCAGCCTCACTTGGATAGTTGTAGTAGCTAGTCCTCAAGAGAGCTGGAGACAAACGTCTTTTGGAAGAAAGCTTCAGTCTGAGATGCACCGCAGAAAAGACAGCTACGTAGGGATGGTTTTCCAGCCTGAGCTGCCAGTGATAGCGAGAGCATGCCTGAAAGCAATAGCTCTTAAAACGATCTAAGTCACCGGGGTCTGTCGGGGGCTGGGGGAGGGATAGCATTAGGAGAAATACCTAATGTGGTGCAGCAAACCAACATGGTACTTTATACCTATGTAACAAACCTGCACGTTGTACAGAGTTGACCCTAGAACTTAAAGTGTAATAATTAAAAAACAAAACACACACACAAAAACGCTCTAAGTAAGGATTAGATGTTCCTTTATAATCAGTATCATAATCATTGTTTCCAAAGAGAACTGGGAAAAGAAAAAGGCCAGAATAATTATTGGCCTATGGGATCTGTGACCTCAGATGCTTTCTTAAAAGGGTCAGCCAACAAGGAGGCTTCCCTTGTTTTCTTTTTTTTTTTTTTTGAGAGAGTCTCGCTCTGTGGCCTGGGCTGGAGTGCAGTGGCTTGATCTCGGCTCACTGCAAGCTCCGCCTCCTAGGTTCACGCCATTCTCCTGTCTCAGCCTCCCAAGTAACTGGGACTACAGGTGCCCACCACCATGCCCGGCTTATTTTTTTTTTTTTTTTTTTTTTTTTAGTAGAGACGGGTTTCACTTTGTTAGCCAGGGTGGTCTCGATCTCCTGACCTCGTGATCCACCTACTTTGGCCTCCCAAACTGATGGGATTGCAGGCATGAGCCATCATACCCGGCCCCCTTTTTTTCAATTAGTATATTACTTTGAGATTTCCAGTAGGATCTTCAGGTATCCCAATAGTCATTTTCCAGACATCTTAAGGATTTACATCTCTGGAGGTTCTCCTCAGTGTCCTGGGCTTTATGGAGAAATAGGGCCTACCTTCTTTTCTTCCTACTTGTGGGTCCTGTGCCATTCGTTAGGGGTCATGGGGACGACAAGATCTTACTCTTCAGTAATTGGCCAAAATTTGATGTTTAGTGTCTTAGTTTCTTTTCTGTTGCTATAGAAGAATATCACAGACTGGGTAATTTATAAAGAAAGACAATTTATTTCTTACTGTTATGAAGGTTGAGAAGTTAAAAGGCATGGTGTTGGCCTCTGGTGAGGGCCTTTTGCTACTTCATAGCTTGGTGGAAGGCATCACAGGGTGAGAGGGTAGGAGCACGCCGGCTCAGATCTCTCTTCCTCTTCTCATAAAGCCATGAGTCCCATTGTTAGGGACCTCATTCTGATGACCTTATCTAATTGATTTCTGAGGTCCCTACCTCCAATCAACATATGAATTTGGAGATTAAAATTTCAACACATGAAATTTAGGGAATACATTCAAATCATAGCAGTTGGGGAGACGAGGAAATACTAGAATTCCCTTCAGCTGCCAGAAAGAGCTAATCTCTTCTTTCTGCCCTAGTGTCTCTGGCTGAGTTCTCACCTGTTCTTCTTCCTTCTTAGCTTCAAAATAAAAGGATGGGAAGAGTGATAACTTGGTCACATCACTGGCCCTTAGTCTTCATGGCATCTGATGTATCACAGCACACTTCCAAGAATGGTGGTTAAGGGATGCTTCACTGCACATACATAGCAGGCCATGAGAATGATAAGCACACAGTGGAGAATGAGGCACGAGGCTCCAGGAGGGATTCCAGCTCTGACCAGGAAATCACCACTGCTGCGGAAAGCCACCAAGGTCTGGCAAGGAGCATCATGCAGTGTGCTTACTTCCCAGTCAAACTCTGCTGTGATCTAACAAAGAATTTGAGTCATGTGAATGTACACAGGCTGCAAGAGAGGCTGCAAATTTGATTTCTGATTTCTAAAGTTTGAAGGCAGGACTTTTTGATTGCTCACTCTTTATAGGGAACACAGAATTGTTCTTGACAGTTCCAAAGTTTTTCTTGTGTGAAAATTTCCCTCTTCAGTGTCGCCTCCTATAGTTTTCCTGTCTCAGTACCTGGTAGCTCCTTCCTGCCCACCGCCTGGGTCACAAACTGGTCCTCCTCTGTTTCTCAGCCTTTAAATCTTTTTCTCAGCCTTTTTCATCTGTTCTGACCTTTGTGTTTCCTTTTCCTCCTGCTGGGAAGGCTTTTGGCCAGGTCTTGCAGGGCTTGCTATCTCAGGTCCTTGAGACATTTCTCTGACTTAAGTAAAATTGCACACTCCCACTGCCTCCTGCCCTGTTCTGTTTTCTCCAGTTCTCTTATCCCCTCCTGAACCTCACTCGTCTGATGCTTCCATTAGAACATATGCCCTAGGCCGGCAGGGACTGTTTTCCCCAGGTGCGGACCCATCATCTAGAGCCCTACATGGCATTTCACAAACATTTCCAAACTACAAATAAAGAAGTTGCTGAATCGTAGACTCTGACGAGTGAAATCTGTCCAGCTTGATGCAAAAATGTCTGTGTGTTTTAGCCGTGTATCTGCCTCCCATGGTTAGCTCCGAGGTGGGCTCGTTCACCAAGGCTTTCATAGTTTCCATTAGAATCCCGGTGCCCAGGTGCTCTGAGAACGAAGCCTGGAGACAGCTGCGGGACTGTGTTTTTAATGCTGCTTTCAGATTCCTAAGGAAATTTTGATGCCTGAGAGATTGTTCTAGCAGAGTGGTTTTCAGTCTTGCTCATTTCAGTGTGTGTCATATCAGGGATCTATGTTTCTTCCTCTCTGATTCTAACCCCGTTGAGTAAATCGGAGATGGCTGCTATTCTGCTGTAAGGCCCGTCATGTCTCAGAATGATCCCTTGTGCTGGGTGTAATACCTCGGTCTGGAGAAGGTTGAGTCGGATTTGGTGTATGTGTGATGGGAGCTAGGTTCTTCATCCCAACACCAGTCATTCAACAGTGCTTACTGGAGAACGTCGCCAAGTAGTTAGGATGCCGTACATACAAAACAGATGTTCTTCTGTTAGCGATTTGCTGCTGGAGGGAAGAGAGTTCTGCCACGTATGGTGGAAGAACAGGGCCTGTAAGATGGGCTTTGAGCCTCTGTGGGGAGGGCACAGTTCACATCCATGTTTGTGCTGGGATCCCGGAAAGGGCTTTTGATGGCATTTTAGTTCTCTGTCACTGAGTGTTTGGACCCAGACTTGATTTTCACAGTGCTTTATGGGGCTGCTGCCATTATGCATACACTGCATCGTAGCCTGTTTCCAAAGCAGAGGTCATGGCTACGGCTGGAATGACAGTTGCACCTCAGAGTAGAGGAATGAAATTTAGGTTGCATTCTTAAAAATCATTGCTGTGTGCTTTATTCTGGTTGAGGATCTATGATAGATAAATAATTTTGATGACGATAATGACAGGAATGTGGTGCCTCCATGTAACTGTCATCATCATCATTGTCTCCTCTCTGGGCCCAATTTCTTATTTGTATCATATGAGAAGTTGCCTCTGGATGACAATAACAATAACAGCAATCTCTGTGCCAGGTCTTATGGTAAGTCCTTTTACATGGATGTTCTCCTTTAATCCCTGCCATCTTTCTATTCATCCCCATTTTATGAATAGTAATAGTAGCTCATGTTTATTGAGGGTTTACTCTGGGTCAGGCACTTGCTTGTTTTGCTTGTTTTATATGGATTAACTCACCCAGTCCATGTAACGGCCTCTGAGATGGGCATTATTATATAGTCATCCTCAATTTACAAATGAGGAGGCTAGGGGAAGGGGTTAATCAGGCTGTTCAAAGTTACTTGCCTACTAAGTGCTAGAACAAGCATGTCAGTCCCTTAGCGCCTGAACTCTGGGCGCACGCTCGCACTGTTTTATGATTCTGGTAAAGCTGGAATCCTCGTCATTGACACTAGAGTTCCTTTGAGTTCTTAAATACTAAGACTGATTATAATTAAGGTAGCCTCATTTTGACTGGAATATTTGTTTCACGTAAAGCCTTTTGTGACCTTTAACAAATTGGAAATTGAATGTTACCTGCCACGCCTGTCACACTTGGAGGGATGTTTTGAGGGGAATTTCACATAACATAACATTAATCCCTTAAAAGTGTACAGTGCAGTAATGTTTACTGCAGGAATAGTTTTGTACAGCCACCTCCTCTGTCTAGTTCCAACATTTTCACCACCCCCAGATGAGACCCTGGACTCCTTAAGTAGTCACTCTCTGTTGTCCCTCTTACCCCCAGGCAATGGCTAACCTGCCTTCTACCTCTGGATTTACCTGTTTTTGATGTTTCATGTAAATAGAATGATACAATATGTGACCTTTTGTGTCTGGCTTTTTCCACTTAACATACTGTTTTCAAGGTTCATCTCTTGTGGCACGTACCAGCACTTCATTCCTTTTTATGGCTTAATAATAAATAAAATAATAAAGCCTTGTAGGAAGGGTGCAGGAGAGGTGGGTGCCTCTGCTTGTCAGAAGGGTGGCCTTCATGGGTGGATTGGCTGAGTGTAGAATTCTAGATTGGATATAATTTTCCCTCAAAAGCTGTTGTTCCCCACTGTCCTCTGAGCTTCTAGCATGTCTGTTGAGAAGTCCAAGGCCTCTTCTTTTGTATGTCACTGATTGTTTTTCTCTCTGGAGACTTTAAAAACTTGATTTCTAAAATGTGGATGAACTTTGGAGTTGGTATTTTCCATCTGTTTTGCTAGACTCATCAGTATTAAATTAAATCTGTTGTTAAATCAGTATTAAATTAAATGAAATCTATTGGATGTGTGCATCGCATTTTGTTTATTCATCCATTGATAGACATTTGGGTTGTTTCCACCTTTTAGGAATTATAACTAGTGCTATTGTGAACATTTGTGTATAGGTATTTATTTGAATACTTACTTTCAATTATTTTGAGTATATACCTACGAGTAGAATTGCTGGATCATATGGTGATTCTGTATGTTAACTTTTTAAGGAACTGCCAAACCATTCTCCATAGTGGCTGTACCATTTTACACTAGAAACAGGATTTTACCATTGGTCTGTTATTTACTGAGACTCTTAAGTGTCAGGGAATCTTGCCAAACCCTTTCCATACACCATTTCCTATAATTCTCGCCAAATCCATGAGGTAAGTAATACTACTCACTTTGCCAGTGGGGAAACAAAGGTTAGGTAGCCCAAGTGCATACAAACTCTAAGTTGAGAATTCTGCTTTTCTAGTAGATAGTAGCCTTAAAGATCCTCCAGCCCAGCATTGCTGTATGTGCAACACACTCCACTGGGGTTAGGCAAGGTCATTTTGGGTGGCTCAGAGACACAGCATTACGTAACCTGGAGTCACAGAGCAGGGAAGTTGTTCTCTCATTGGTGTCAGTATGCCGTAGCACCCTTCCAACACTTCATAGTGCCTCCTACCCCATTTCCTTTTTCTGAAGAACAGGCGTCTATGCCTTGGGTAGCATCAACATCTGGTTAGAATGTAACCATATTGTGTTCTCTTCATGGTATTCATTTTTTTCTGGTAATCTTCTGTTTATGACAAGTAATACTATTTTATATTTATGGTAGTATGCAAAGTTTTATTTTAAAATACAATTATTTGAATTAAAAAGTGTTTCACTGGAAAGAAAAACAGTTCCTACTGTAAGTTAAGCTTACTTACTTTGAGTTTAACTCAGCACATGTATTTTCAATGTCCACAGTGTGATTAGTCCTGTACTAGTCATGGGGAAATACCAAGACGGCCATAACTGGGGCTTTGCTCCGGAGGACCATGGCAGGGACACTCTGCAGAGAGATATGCTGAGTAGTGCGCACAGGTAGAGATGTTTACCCTGGGGCTGTGGTAACACCGAGGGGCACCCCTGGGCTGGGATAAGGACCGGGATGTAGGGGAAGTATTAGGCTGTGTATGTGAATCCAGACCGATTCTAATAATGATATGTATTTACTAAATTTTAAAAATTGATATTTTGCATTTAGATAAATGCCATTATCTCATGTATCCATTGCTATCCATAGCTATTGTTTTGGTTGAAGAAATTGAGAGAATATTATTAAGGTCTTTGATAGTTTGTTCACTTAGTTGTCATCAGATGTTTATTGGTAGCCCTAAGTGGGTGAACTCAAAGTACATCATGGGAACAGACACGTACCAGGTATTTGGATGCAGTGTGAGGAGTGCTGGGTCAAGATCTATGGACCATACTCTGGGAACACCTGAAGCTGCATGGGGTGGGGAATAGGTGCCCCTAGACCTGGATCTTGCCGTAGGAGTTTGCTGGATCTGGGGAGAGAGGTATGTGTTCTTGGGGAGCTGGTAGAGTGTGCTTTTCAAGTTCAATTAGATTGTAAAGGGGTCTTTGTGAATTTTACAGAGTTTTTCACATTTTCAGTTTACATATGATTAAGAGCATAGAATCTAGCTTTCTTCCCTTCTTGCTTCCAAATTTTCCTTTCATCTTTGTTCTGCTTTGGTGCTTTGATGGATCAATTCAGAAAGCCACAGGGCTGCCGCTTAAAGGCTGGCTGGATCTTGTTTGATTTTTTTTTTTTTTTAAGAAGAGAAACTGTTTCTTCATACTTGGAGCAAGGGCTCAGGCTTCCAGAGTGAAAAAAATTCATAATCTATCCATGTTTCCAGAGAGAATGGAAGTGCAGTATGTCTGTAAACACTGTTTTGATAAGTAGACTTTTTAAAATTGGTGTATGATTTCTATTAACCTTATTTTCTTCTATATCAGAGTGCATCATGCAATTATAGCACCTCTATGGCAGTTAAGTTTATATATAAAGAATTAATATTTTGCTTTGCAGTCTACATTGCTGATGACTTTTGCCTTTGGAGATAGGAACTTGCCAAAAATCTAAAGTAATATTCAGGCAATATACTCAACACTGAGCATTTATTCTGGTGTGTTTAACCTGGTGAAGGACGACAGGGAAATAAGTAAAGAAGTGAAGTTTTGAATAAAAACTGACTGCCTTGCCCTGTATTTCCTTTTCCCTCTATCATCTTTCCATATTATAACTTTTGGTTAAATCAGCTTTCGGTGTTTACATTGATATAACTATAAAATAACTGTCTGTAGTTGAGTCATGGACTGTAAGCATATTTCCTTACTCTACAGCTTTCTGTTATCCAGGAGTTGATAACTGCCCATTATTTCACTTTTTAAGAAATGTATACATCACCAGTTTATCCTCAAGCTCTGATAGAACTGTGCAATTCCTCTCAAGATGGTGGAACCCATTAGTTAATCAGACTCGGAGTGAACATTTTTCATGTTCGTGGATGACCATCATCTTTTGAATAGCCTTTCTGTGTCTAGGGAGATGTCCACACGTAAAAAGCTCTGCCTCCATAATTTAGAATTCAGAACTCAAATTCACAGCCTCTCTTGCAGCCAGGGATGCATTCAGGTGGCTTAAATTCTTTTAATTAGACCAGCCATACTAGACTTTGATTTGGAAGTAAGCACTTTGCATGTTGCTCTTTAAATTTTGTGTGGCTTTCAGCAGCAGTGGTGATCTCCTGGTCAGAGCTGGAATCCCTCTGGGAGGCCCCTGCCACATTCTGCATTCTGTGCTTTATTACCCTCCTGGCCTGCTGCGTATGCCGAGAAAAGCATCCCTTAACTGCCATTCTTGGAATTACTTTGACCTCAAACCCTGTTTTCTGAATTCCGTGTCTTGTCTTTATGTAATCCCTCGTTTTAGGAGGGTTCATTCTGTAGTAGCTTTGTAGGAAGGGTGCAGGAGAGGTGGGTGCCTCTGCTTGTCAGAAAGGTGGCCTTCATGGGTGGATTGGCTGAGTGTAGAATTCTAGATTGGATATAATTTTCCCTCAAAAGCTGTTGTTCCCCACTGTCCTCTGAGCTTCTAGCATGTCTGTTGAGAAGTCCAAGGCCTCTTCTTTTGTATGTCACTGATTGTTTTTCTCTCTGGAGACTTAAAAAATTTGATTTCCTTGATTTCTAAAATGTGGATGAACTTTGGAGTTGGTATTTTCCATCCATTTTGCTAGACTCATCAGTAGTAAACTGGTTGCTGTTTTTTTCTTTGTTAGGGGATGGTATTATTTCTTTGATAATTACCTTATCTTTATTTTCTTTGTTCTTACTATCTATAAACCTTATTAGTTGGATGTTGTAAGTCCTGGATTGATTCTTTAATTTTTGAAACTTTTTTTCTATCCTACTTTCATCTGTTTGCTTTTTTTGTTCTAGTTCCTGGCAGATGTTTGTTCTGTTTTTGTAGTTTCACTTTCCACGAACTTGTTTTGTTCACCAAATTTTTCTTTTTTATACGATCTTACTCTTATTTTGTGGCTACGATGGTTTATCTCGCTGACGATAATGTTGGGATTCTTTTTGAAGAGCTCCTCTGCGGTGTTCCTAGTCCGTATTTCCTTTTAGCCCTTCACCTACACAGTCTTACAGTCTTTAAGGTTGGAGGCTTTTTTTTTGAGACAGAGTCTCACTCTGTACAGTGGCACAATCTCGGCTTACTGCAACCTCCGCCTCCCGCGTTCAAGTGATTCTTCTGCCTCAGCCTCCCGAGTAGCTGGGACTACAGGTGTGCGCCACTACGTCCGGTAATTTTTTTTTTTTTTTGTATTTTTAGTGGAGACTTTTTAGTGGAGACAGGGTTTCACCATGTTGGCCAGGCTGATCTCAAACTCCTGACGTCATGAACCACCCGCCTCGGCCTCCCAAAGTACTGGGATTACAGGCTGAGCCACCGTGCCTGGCCAGAGGCCTTCTTGAGATGTCTGGTGGTCCTTCGCTTTCCGCACATCTGTTAACAGCCAGTTCTGAGAACTGATCTGCATGCAGGATGTGTGGATGGGGCTGCTGTGGGTGGGGAGAGGATTGGGCCATCTTGTTGTCGGACCCTCACATGTTGTTATCTCCCCCTCCCCAGTAACTAACTCATCATGGACTCTCAGAGCAGAAGTCAGGGTGTCTGGAGAGCTGGAGGCCCACTGGGGCATGGGCCCACGTGTTTTAACCTAATGCCCCTTTTCCATGGACTCACCTGCTGCTGGCCCCTCCCGGTGGCAGTTCCTCTTGCCTTCCGACAGGAGGGGTGGGGAGTGAGAAGGGGGATCTCTGAATTGCTCCCTACTGTCCAGCCCCCCACCACCCTCTGATTCCTGTCTTTGGGGTTCTGCACTTTAATTAGCTTGCTTCTTATCCTCTCACCTAGAACAGATTAAAACTTTAATTATCACCTGTCTTTCTGCTTTTCTCCTTCCAAAAATTTTTTGAACTCTCTTATCTGTTACCATCTCACCTCATGTTTTCTTTGGCCTTGTGGTACTTTTGTTTTTATTCCTTTGCTGTCATTTTAATGGGGTTCCATCAACGAGTAGAGAGAAACATGAGCGTTTGATCTGTTTACCAGAAACCTCTCCAAAGGCATCTTTAATAAGCAGTTTTTTGTGTTTTTTTTTTTAACCAACCTATTTTTTACATAGGAGATTTTAATACTGTGCTATCTGGTAATGCGCCAGAGTTTTCAGTGTCTCAAGGAATTGGTAGACTAAGAATAAACCTAAGAATAAATGAATTAAGCAGCACTACTGGAGTGTCTCTGGCAGGCAGGCAACCTGGCCTGAGGAGGCCATGTAAGGGCGGGGTGGCCTTTGTTTAGATTAGCCAGGAAAAGCTTCAGGGAACTCAGGAAGTGCTGCTCAGGGGAAGGGGTCTCCCAGCTGTGTTTAGGACCCAGCAAATGGGAGGTCTGAAGTGGGAAGGCCAGCCAGGCTCTCCCACCAGCCAGAGGCGAAATCAGGTCTGGGTCTGGAGAGAACATCCCCAGTGAAGGGCGACAGACAGGAGAGTCCAGCTGAGATAGACGATGGGAAGGAAAGAGTTTTGGAGGTTTCTTGCAGATGACAGCAGATATATTTTAATGAGGCTGAAGGTGATCCTGGTGTTGTAAATGTTAAGGATACCCTGAATGTGTTTACATTTGGTGGTTATTAATGCACATCTGCAGGTAGACATGATTTTTCTGGTTATCCTTTGCTTTTAGGAGAAAAAAAGAGGCAAGTTAAATAAAGTATTTTAAGCTTATATTTAGTCCGAAAAGAAATTTCTGATTGTGGGCCCGGCTCTCTGCAGATGTGGCTTGCTCTCCAGGAGTCGCAGAACCCAACTCGACCTCCTCCCTGGAAGCCTGTGGAGAATCCAGTACATAAAACAGTCAGAGCGAGGCTGTTGTAATTGAGGCCCCACCTACCTGGCTTTCCGCTTGCCCTGTCACTGGGCAGGTGATACTAAGCATTCATATTTAGAATCGTGACAGAGACTTTCCCTGTCTTCAGTCCTCAGGGAAAGATGCAGTGGTGCTCATTTAAGGCAGAAAATATAACTAATGTCTGTGTTTCAGTGTAATTTTTAACAATAAAGAATGAAACGGAAAGAACTTTCCGATTAATACTTATGAACCCAGAAAATGAAGTTAGTCGTTATAGCATAATCCTTAGCTCCTCAGCCTTCCGTTGTACTATTGCTGTATTTGAGCTTTATCGAAGGGAACAGCTTCACAGTATCTGTATGTGTGGCCCAGTGCCAAGACCGGCATGAAACTAAAAACAACAACAGCAAACTGTTAGAGTAATTATAACAAAAGTCAAGTCTGTAGCCTTATGTGTCAGGAATAAAGAATAAAAGTTCAATTTATTTGGCCAGTGTTTGGTGTTCACATTGCTGTTTATATAACTCTACATATGGTCTTTCAAAGTGATCTTGCACTTCCAAAATGAAATATCTACCCACTTTTATCAGCTTCCCCAAATGTTATCTTTTAATGTCTTCATCAGGATTAAAACACCCATTAGTAATTAGGATAGCTCAGGAAGAGGATCTTCCATGTAGACCACCATACTGGCTGGAGGTTGTTATTCTTCTCTGCACATTTTTGGTGCCCTGGGGTTGGCCTGATCCTCAGGCCCCCTTAAGTTAAAAATACCCGGTGTGTGGTCTGCCAGCTGGCCCAAGGCCAGGCTTTTTATAGCCTTGTCTGGCCTGGGAATGGAGCTTAGCATGAGGGGAGGTGCCGGGGGGCCTTCTCTGGCTTGGTAGACCAGAAGTGTGGGGAGGCCCTGCTGCCTCGCTAAGTCTTAGCTCTGTCATCGTAAATAAAAGACAAGAGTCATCTGATGGCAGTCCCTTTCTTTGATATCTTTTGGTAAGATATTTGTTACAATAACCAAGGAGACAACTTTAAGTAAATTTCCCATTATTTTTGAAGCCTGTTGCACCATCTGCCAGGGAGAAACTTCACCGCCTGGGTCCATATACTTTCACTAATTAACTGAGCACCAGGTTCCTGGAGAAACATATTTATTAAATGTCAAAAATTTGGGGACATTTAGTCTTCATTTTTGGTCTTCTGTGTCCAGTGGCATTTTTCCTAAATTATGTCCAGCATTTCCTTGAGATTATGTATGCTATTTTTTGTTCTCAATTGTTGCTTGGATTCTTCTGAAGGTACTCATGTGTTACCAGGGTTCTTCCCTCTCCTCCCCTAGGAGTACTTAGAAAACCATTTTTGTCCCCCTTCCTCCATACCCTCTTCCCTGGAAGAGTTTTATATACTAAATCATAGTGTGAAAGTAATAAATGCCATTGACACCTTGCTTTGCTTTGTTGTTAAACATTGGTAAGGAATCTGGTACAGTGAGGGATAATGTTACAGAATTGTCATTACGAATAATTTTCAGGCCATACCCTGCAGTCAGCCACCATGTGTGACCCACTGCTAAGACTTAAAATATTAAATGGCAGAATGTTAATTAATTCATAGAGAGAAGCATCTGAATTTATGTAGTCTAAAAGAGTCAAAATTTAAACACCTCTTTGTGTAAATTGTTACAGTCTTTGCATGTTTTTCTGTTCCAAAGAGCAGGCAATCACATTCATTTTCTCCTTCTTTTCTTATTTATTACTTGATGGAAGGGGCAAAAGAAGAAAAAGACAAATATTTGGGTGTTTTTTTTTGTGCCGGGGAGGATAGCTTTTTTGGTTTTGTTTTGTTTTTAAAGCCTTTAAGGACCGTAGTTGGTAAGCCAATTGTCACAGTTTGGGTGGACCTTAAGGAAGGGAAGCTGTGTCATTGGCCCTGACACTGATTATCGAAGGACAATTGTTCACTTTCTCTCTCGGATTAAAAATGAATGAAAGCACCTTTTTGACACCAGGCTTTCTGAAACCCAGTGCTGTCTCTTTTTGTAATACTCCTGTGGATGTTTTTGCACAAAGTGGCACCTGTTAGAGCTGGAAGTGTTATTGCATGGCTGTCTTTGAACTAGTAGCCCTGGACAAGTTTTAGCGCGCAGTTACTAGATGCAGGCCCGTCAACCCCGGGAGAGTGTATCTGGCTTGCACGTATTTAAGGTAAGGTGATGTACAGAAGAGAACTAGACCACTTTACACGCTACACTGTACAACAATTACTGTGTTTCCCATTTGAATTACCACTTCATTTCTGAAAATGGAAAAGATGGGACAAAGTGATAGGAAATTTTGAGAATGCTACAATATATGATTAGATTGGAGACTCTTTGACTGGACAGTATGAATCTGTATATTTTTATTATTGCATTTTGGGTGATTTTGGACGCCAGTATTCTTATTTAGGATTGAGTTCTCACACGAAATTGTGTAAATGTTTTTCTTTTTGAGGACCTGTTTCTAAAATTAAGTGGCTTTTGTGAATTTGTATTTTGAATTCCTAATTTTGTAGAATTTGCCACTTTTAAGACGTAAGTGCCTAAAAGGATGAAAAGTAGTAGAAAGCAGAATGGGGAAGCAGAAACACTGGAATCACCCCTTGCACTGAATGCATAGTAATTTTTAATGATTACAGAGTGGCTCCTCATTGTAATTAGTGTAATTTCTCAGGCAAGCATTTAATGTATAGGAAGTTTAAGCATTTTTTTTTTCTTTCTGAAAATATGTTAGACTAATATTCTTTCAGAATTTCTTCTGGGGAGAAAGATTTGTCTATTTAAATTTTACTAAGGTTACCTTTTGAAGACTACTAACCTGGTTAAAGCAGTTAGACTTACTATCCATTCTTTGAAACCACATTGAGTGAGAAAATTAAAAAGGAAAATGGCTTAAATATTTTCCCCTTGACAGGAGAAATGATAGGTATTTACTGTGAAGTGTCCGGATAATGTAAAGGAATATAAAAGACACAAAAATTCTCCCATAATCCTTCCACTCACAGATAACAAGGAGTTGTATGAAGGGAACGAGGTGTTTTATTAATCTTTGAACCTTGTATATTTGTCCTGTATTTATTAACGGCGTTGGGCAGTGTTTTTGAATGTTCTGCGTGGTTATGTTATTTATTACCGTGGGGGAATGGGCCAGCTCTGGCTCTTTGAACACTGCTGCTTTACATGAAGAAAAAGTCCCCAAGGAGGAGTCTTAAATAGGGAAAGAATCAGTTACCTTGCCTCTCTGTGTATGCCAGAGCCCCCTGCGAGCACTAGGGGCTGCTTCTAGAAAGGGGACCCAGAGCTCCAGACTTCGAGGAGGAAGGTACCCTGTTTGTTCTCCAAGACCATTCAGTCATGAAGGGTTCAGCTTGTTCCTGGTTATTCGTTTAGCATTCTCTATTTTCTGCTTTGCCTTTGACACTCCAGTGTTTAATTGTATATTTAGGAAATAACAATGAAGAGTATATTTTTTCAAAAGAAGAATGTTTTCTGGAAGGGATTTCCCCCCAGTTTTGGACAGTGAGTTAGACTCCTTCTGAAGGCTCTGGATCTAGGTTATTACAGGGTTTGTCTTCTTGAAGCTGGAACTGTCCAACTGTTGTGCTATTTCAGACCTGGCCTGTCTTTCACTTTCAAGCTCCAGAGATAATTTATAGCTGTAGGGTGTCAGGAGTGGGTTTGAACTGGGCCTGCACAATGTAACATGGAATTGTGCACAGATTGTTAAAATTACTATTTCTGCATTCAAATGACTAAGTACAGTAAACTTTTTACTGGCACAGTTAATTTATTTGAATATTTATTGGTCTAGTGCTTCATGTAGAAGACTAGCATAATGAAAAAGCCCAGCACATACTCAGAGCTGACTTGGCTTTTTAAAAGATTCTAGGCTTGAATATAGCTAGCTAAATGGTCTTTAGCAAATTGACTGGCAGTAAATTGATCCCTGTGGACTGTGGCTTGAATCAGCCTCTCATTCTTTAAAGGTATTATGGAGATATTGTTATCTCAGTGTAAGGCTGGTCTAGAAAAGGGATACTTTCAGTACAAATACTTGTTTCTTACATATTTCCTTCCTAATTGGGTCAAGTTATATTTCTATTCTTTACCTCTGGCAAGAGCATATAGGGACTTTTAATCAGAATATTTTGTTCAATTGTGGTAGCCTTCACAAATTTAGTTTGTTTCTGTGTTTAAGTCTCTTTTGACTTAAAAAAAAAAAAATAGAGGCCGGGCGCAGTGGCTCACACCTGTAATCCTAGCACGTTGGGAAGCCAAGGTGGGAAGATTGCCTGAGGCTAGAAGTTTGAGACCAGCCTTGGCAACATAATGAAACCTCCCTGTACAGAAAATTTTTTTTAAATTAGCAGGGTGTGGTGATATGCACCTGTAGTCCCAAGCTTGAGTGGTTGAAGTGGGAGGATCCCCTTGAGCCCAGGAGTTTGAGGTTACAGTGAGCTGTGATGAGGCCACTGCCCTCCAGCCTGGGCAACAGAACAAGAAGACTTTGTTTCCCTGTCTCTTAAAAAAAAAAAAAAAAAAAAAATTAAGAGCCAGTGATTTGTACCTTCATTAATTCAATGTTTTCATTGACTTACTCGTATGACTCTATTCCAGCCAGAAGGATGTTATTTTCCCCCCTCTGAGCCCCAGATTTTACCATTAGCAGATGTTTTTCCAAAACTAACCACAAGGAAACATGTCAAGACTAACTCAGAGGATTATACAGAGGATTAAACTATGATTTAATTACAACAGTGGGCTCTCTGGCTCTATTAATAGCTAATGACTTGTATTATATTTTCCCCTGCCTGTGAACTCTATGCTATTTTAGACCTTTCAGATATCAGCGACCCCAGCTACAGCTGTCTTTCTTACTCTGAAAGTAAGAGCCTCTCTTTTCATGTTTGGTGTTGTTTTATAACTTAATATTTCTTCCTCCTTCACTTAATTGGGAGAGCAAAAGAAGGTTTACTTAACAAACAGGTTTGAAAACCCAAAGCTTCCCTCATGCCTTGGTGAGCTTGCTGTGAAGTGGAGTAGCCTGTTATAATGCTGATAGGGATGATGGCTGGAAGCTTTGTGCTTCCTTAAGGAATGTGCCGTATGCATCATCTGCACCGACGGCAATCGGTTTGACTGGCGGAATTACTAAGACCATGGTATAGGGTGGTACTTTAAAATCTTACAGTGCTTAAGGACTGGATTAGGAATTAGGACTTCAGAATTCTAGGTTTAACTCTGTGCTTTAAATCTTACTTAACGCATTGGGATTATAGTACTTAAGTATGCCTGTATTGAAATGTGTTGTGAGACTAGATGAAAGTCTCTGTAAAAATGAATTTGAAATATTTGGATATGTTCTTTAAAACAATCTTGTTGTGTTTTTATTCGGAGAGTTAGTATTGTCCCAAGGATGAGTATTTTCCCACCGTGCGCATGAAAATGGGCCCTCATGGTAGACCCAGGCCTCTAGAGTGGTCAGTTTGAGGTCCACGCTTCCTTTCTAGGGAGGTAGTGGCTTAACCTGGGTCACCCTGTAGGAGCAGTAGCTGGAGGCTGCTGGACAGGTGCTTCTTTCTCTTTCCACGTGCGCTTTTTGTGGTAGAAGAGGGGGCAAGGTGTAGAAATGTCTGACTCTGTGATTCCTCTATCTGCCAGCACAGCTTCTCTTGTTTTCTGTGGTCTCATCTTTATGGCACAGTACTCCTTCCTATTTGTCTTTGAGCTCTCAGGCTCAGCCCTAACCTCGAAGAGATGGTTTCTGCATCTGTCAGATGGGTCTGATAGTATTACCTGCCTCCTTACGTTTTGTTTTTGTTTTTGTTTTAAGAAAAGGCCTTGCTCTGTTGCCCGGACTGGAGTACAGTGGCACAATCGTGGCTCACTGCAGCCTAGAACTCCCATGTTCAAGTGATCCTCCCACCTCAGCCTCCTGAGTAGCTGGGACCACAGACATGTACCACCATGCTGGCTAAATTCATTTTTTGTAGAGATGGGGTCTCACTATGTTGCCCAGTCTGGTCTCGAGCTCCTGGGCTCCAGTGATCCCCATACTTGGGTGTCTCACAATGCTGGGATTACAGTGTGAGCCACACTGCGCCTGGCCCATACGTTTTTATGAGGTTAAATGAGGTGATACTTGTAAATAATTTAATGCTTTCACTCACTAAAAAACAAACTTTTTTTGGTGAGAATGTTAGGAATGTTTTCATAAAACATGTTATTCTTCAGGGAGTTGTGAACTGTGACATTAACAATTTCCTTTTATCAACCAAAGCTAGCTAACTAGTACCTGTTCCTACCTCGTCTTCTTTCTGTTATTTTGGCAGGGGGCACTAAGGAACCAACACAATTGCCATGGTGAGCTGGAATGAGCTTGAAAGGCTATTTTCCTTGGTTTATTGACTTGTATTTGGGGACTTTCTATGGAATTCAGAAAATTTAGGGTTCTTATGACCCATAACCTGAGGCCATTCAGGAAGCCCTTTGGGGCTGTGAAGCAGGGGTAGGGGCTGGTCCTGGAGCAGAGCACAGACGATTCAGGTGTCTGCTTTGTTCCTCCAGGGTCTGGGATGTTAAGCTTATTAAATAGCCTCTCTAGACCCAGGGAGTGTGTTGGGTCAGCTTTCAAAATTGACAAAATTGTCTCAGGACTGAGGAAGTGTGGCCTGTTTCCCAGTGCTTAGAGCCTGCTACTGTGAACCATCTCGGTGTGCCCCTGCGCCCATCCCAGCCATCCAGCCACGCAGAATTGTGTTGGCCTCTAACCAGCTTACACTGTGCTATTTGCTTGTTGTGTTTGAATATACAGGGCACAGATGAAACAGTGAAAGATTTAGGAAGGTTTTATTGAGAGTTCATTTCTTTTGCAAAAATGTTACAGCACATTAACTGCTATAATTACCATAAATAATTAAAACAAAAATATGATCATAAGAATAAATGAACAAAATGTGTTAAGTTGTAACATGGGCTTCTGTTGATTGCTCTGGCCTCTTAACTTCCAGCTAATTACTAGGCCGTTTTTGTCCACTTGGGCCGTTTGATAAGACTTTTGTGATAAACTCTGAGTTCGGGGCAGTTGGGGTTGGGATGGGTGCTTATCATATATCATGGAAGGCATTTCATGAAGCATAAAATTCAAACTGTAATAATGTCACTGGTGTCTAAGTTAACACGAAGAGATGAACATAGGTCAGAGAGATGGGGAATGATGTCCACTTTTGGAAGAGCAGGTTTGTAATATTATTATCTAAGTTATTCTTAAGAAATAGATTTTTAAGGCGTATGGATGATATTATACTTTTAAAGCCCATTAGTAAACATACTGTTTTTTTGATTTTCGAAAGTTTGGGAATTAGTCAGAATTTACACTAAGCGTAGACTTCAGCTACAAAAATATTGTGTGCAAGTGTACCTTCTGCACAGGGTTCCGGTGTGTCTGAGGAAGGCGTGTGCTAACACGCGTGGGATGCAGGCCCACAAAACACTGCAGGCCCATCCACTTTGTGCGTTTCGCATGGTAGACTACACGCTTACCTTTATTTTTAGTTTCTTTTCTGACAAAATATCACACATTTCAATCAGTGTTTCTGATAAAGTGTGAAGAATAATGATTTTATAATTATATTAAGGTGAAATATTAACAAGCCAAACAATAAGTTAGCTATATGAAAACTGGTTAAAATAGTGAAACCTAAGTTCATCAAAACAGTTCATCATTTTGAATGGAGCCCTAAATCATGTTTGTGTGTGTGTGTGTGTGTGTGTGTGTGTGTGTGTGTGTGTTTGCGCGCGCGGGCATGTGAGTGTCTTTTTTTAATGCCACAACTAGAGACGGGAATATGGAATTCAGTGATTTACATTGGAGAAATTAGCTCTGGCATCTAGGAACCACCTGGCTACTCTTACTCATAGGATCCTCAGAGATGCTATCATACTTTTATGAAAAGGACAATTGTTGAAATACCAGTATGAGAATAAAGATTATAGTGGTTTGTTCTCTGTTATCAAAATTTTCAGGAAAAATGTGGTTATGTGACCTCCAATTTTCATGTATTATAATTATAACTCTTCGTGTGGACTGCTTATAGATGGAGGAGAAGACAGCAGGCTCTGGAGACTTTCTGGACCCCTGCTTCTTTGTAGGGTTTTTATGAGGACGACATGTGTTCCTAAGTATTGAGGTCTTACAGCAGTGCCTGGAGTGAGGTAAACAACATAAACTGATGGAGGTTGCCTAACATTATCTTGAGCGGTCTTACTGCAGGTGCCACGTGGAAAGATGTGTGTATGTTTCAACAAATGCATTCAACTATACCAATGCCTAGAACCATGTATGTATGTGTATGTGATGACCATATAACCTATGCTTTTCAGGATGCATCGAACGATAATAACATAAACACTTATAACCTCTTACTACGTGTCATGTGCTGTTTTTGGCATTTTATGTACATTAACTCATCAACTTCTTAGGAATTTTAGGATGTATGTCCTATTAACTCATTTTACAGATGATGAAACTAAGGCATGGAGAGATTAAGTAACTTCCCTAAGTACTTCTAGTGGAGAAGCCGGGGTTGCATCCAGACTCTGACCGTAACCACCGCTCCATGCTGCCTCCCTGCATCAAGCACTATGTCTTATTATAAAAACACTAAAAACACTTGTATATCCACATGTGTGTGTCTGTATATGGCAGAGCCCATTTAATGCATCCTGTGTGTGTGGGCATGCATATCCTCTCTCTCTCTGTCTCTAAAATGCTTAAGTCTAGTAAATCTCAATGCTGAAAAACCCATTGCCTTTACTTAATTGTAAAATATATCAGTCATATTGTGTTGAAACTGTGACAAAATGTAAGGGGAAGAAATTTGGGGGAGAAACTAGAAAAGTAATACATATCCAAACTGGACCGTTGGGAGCTTGACGTGCTGGTGATCTAAGGGTAGGGTGGGCTATCTGACTTCATTCACCCCAAGGCTAGAAGGGTCCAGAAGGGCTTGCAGTTGGATTTATGGGAGCAGCATGGAGGAGCTGGAATTCAGGAAAATTTACATGTTGTACCCTAGCTTTGCTTGAACTGTTACCACAACTAGAACACCAATGTAGTAAGATTTGTCTGTTTGCTGGGTGCTTTTAAATCAGCAATCTCGTTTGAACCTCATGATAGCTCTCTTAAATGGCACGAAAAGTATTTCCAGATGAGGAAATTGAGGCTTAGGTTAAGTGACTTTCCTAAGGTTACACAGTTTTGAAGTGTCAAAAGTTGATGACAAAACAATGTTCTTTGTTTCTATCACCTACAATTTCAAGAGAGTGTCAGTGCCCTGGTCCCCTCCTTTATGGAGGCTCTATGGAGCCCCTGGGAAACTGAGGTGCCAGGCATACCTACTGAGAATGCAAAGACAGATGGCTGTTAGAAGCAGAAGCTCTGTTGTGTCCTTGGCCTGGGGGCTAACTTCTAGTATGGGGTTTCAAGAAGCCCTTTTGTTCAAGTGTGAAGGAGGGCTTTGTTCTGAACTTTCTATTTGAATTGGAAACTCAGGGTGTTGTTGGAGCTAGGAAGGGGGCTGAAGAGCCATGACCAAGGTGCTGGCCACATACTCTGGAACTACTTTAGTTTTTTGTTTCAGTTTGGCTTGAGGAAACAAAGAGGCAAATAGCGTTCTGTTCCTAACTGGTATAGTAGTCAGTTTTTTTTTTTTTTTTTGGTTTGTTTTTGTTTTTGTTTTTCTTTTCTTTTTTTTTTTTTTTTTGAGATGGAGTCTCATTCTGTCGCACAGGCTGGAGTGCAGTGGTGCGATCTCGGCTCACTGCAAGCTCTGCCTGCAGGTTCACGCCATTCTCCTGCCTCAGCCTCCCGAGTAACTGGGACTACAGGCGCCCGCCACCATGCCCGGCTAGTTGTTTGTAGTTTAGTAGAGACGGGGTTTCCCCGTGTTAGCCAGGATGGTCTCGATCTCCTGACCTTGTGATCTGCCCGCCTCTGCCTCCCAAAGTGCTGGGATTGTCAGTTTTGCATTGGAAATATACACTGATGTTGCTTAACAACAGAGATATGTTCAGAGAAATGTGTCGTCAGACAGTGTAATCATTGTGTGAACACCATAGAGTGTACTCACACAAAGCTAGATGGTCTAGCCTGCTGCACACCTAGGCTATATAACAGAGCCTGTTGCTCCTAGGCTGCAAACCTGTGCTGCATGTGACTGGATTGAATACTCTAGGCAACTGGAACACAGTGGCAAGTGTTTGTATGTCAACATATTAAAACATAGAAAACATACAGTAAAAATACAACTTAGGTGTCCATCAGTGGGATGAATGGGTAAAGAAAATGTGGTACACAGACACAGTGGAATATTATTCAGCCATAAAAGAGAATGAAATCCTGTCATTTCCAACAACGTGGATGAAACTGGAGGACATTATGTTACATGAAATAAGCCAGGCACAGAGAGACGAATAATGCATGTTCTCCCTCATCAGTGAGAGCTTAAAAAAAAAAGTGAACTCATGGAGCTAGATAGAATGATGATTAACAGAGGCTGGAAAGTGTAATGGAGAGATGGGAGGGGGGAATAAGGAGGGGATGTTAATAGGTACAAATATACAGTTAGAAGGAATAGGATGTAGTGTTTGATAGCACAGTAGGGCAACTATAGTTAACAATAATGTATTGTAATTTCAAAATCACTGAAAGACTGGAACTGGAATGTTCCTAACACACAGAAACGACAAACATTTGAGGTGATGGATATATTAGTTACCCTGATTTGATCATTACACATTGTATGCTTCTATCCAAAGATCATAAGAGGCTGGGCTCGGCGACTCACACCTGTAATTCTAGCACTTTGGGAGGCCAAGGTGGGCAGATCACTTGAGGTCAGGAGTTCAAGACCATCCTGGCCAACATGGTGAAACCCTGCCTCTACTAAAAAATACACAAAAGTTAGCCAGGTGTGCTAGCATGTGCCTGTAGTTCCAGTTACTTAGGAGGCTGAGGCAGGAGAATTGCTTGAACCCGGAAGGTGGAGGCTGCAGTGAGCCGAGATCGCACCATTGCACTCCAGCCTGGGTAACACAGTAAGACTCTGTCTAAAAAAAAAATCACACGTACCCCATGAATATGTACAACTATTATGGATTCATAACAATTAAAAATAAAAGTTAAAAAAACATAAAAATGGTTCACCTGTGTAGGGTCCTTAACTGTGCCTGGAGCTTGCAGGACTGGAAGTTGCTCTGAGCGAGTCAGTGAGTGAGTGGAGGGTGGATGTGAAGGCCTAGGGCATTACTGTACACTACTGTAGACATTTTCAACCCTGTACACTTAGGCTACACTAGATTAATTTTTTAAATGATTGTACTACAACATGATGGTGATTACCATGTCACTGTTAGATAGGAATTTTTCAGCTCCATTGTAATAGTGTGGGACCACTCTTTTCTTTTTTTTTTTGAGACGGAGTCTTGCTCTGTCGCCCAGGCTGGAGTGCAGTGGCGTGATCTCGGCTCACTCCAAGCTCCGCCTCCCGGGTTCACACCATTCTCCTGCCTCAGCCTCCCGAGTAGCTGGGACTACAGGTGCCCGCCATCACGTGTATGGGGCCACTCTTGTATAGGTGGTCCATGGTAGACCGAAACATTGTTATGTGGTGCATGACTGTAAATGAATCAGAATTGTCTGATTATTCCTTTTCTGTCATCTCTTAGACTACTTGCTTGAACCCGTTAGGATGGCTCCCCATCGCCTGAGTTTTGGCCATAAAAGACTGGAGAGCGGGGAGCGTTTGCCTTCCCTTAAGAGTTGGAATTTTTTGTTTGGTGCCTTACTTGATGTTTGATGCCTTACTTGATGTTTAGATTTTAGTTCTTTTTTAAAAAAAATTCCAGTGTTTACAGGCGTGCTGTAGTGTACCTGTGTAAAGGAAACTTAAAGTTGAATTATTGTATAAGTTATACACCAGCCTTTTATATGGGACAATGCTTATGGCAGCTTCTCTCTCTGTGTTAACTGGTATTAAAGCTTTTCTAGATTAAAAGCCGTAGGTTGCAAAACATGTGGTTTTTTACATGTGCAGTTATTTCTTTACCACTGAGTTGTCCTTCCAAGCCTGGTCTAAACGTGCTTGAAAATTACCATCTGCTCCCTGCAGTTTGGAGAGGGCACAGAAAGACTAAGGTGAAAAGCTGTCACTTCTAATGTTTTCATTCAAACTTTCACACCCTTCTTGTCTAGTTACATAATTGCATGCAGCAGGAGTTGTTTCAACCATTTGGTCTTGTCCTTATTTTGAGAGAGAGAGAGATTAATTTTGAGAGAGCTGTGGCACAGTACTGAGGCAGATTTGAGAATCTGTTAAACCTTGAAAGTGTTCAGAATGGAATCTTCTGCTCAATAAGTTTGTTAGTGGACAAGTCCATTGCATAAATGACATGAATATGAACAAAAGCACCTATACTTATGCATATGTCTCCCTTTGCAGAATATGCTTTAAATTTTGCAGACTATGCTTTCAAATTTTTAATGCCATATGCTTAGATTTTACTTTTTGAAGTCAGTATAGCATAGAGTTGATGATATAATAGTGCTTTTCAATTTTATTTGATGTTCAGAATTTATTATAGATAATACAAGGATTTTGAATTGTCCACATAACTTATTTTTTCAGTGTCTTCTTCTTCTTTTTTTTTACTTAAAAATTGATCTATTTTGGTTTTGATTGGAATGAATGGCCACAATAGGATTTGAAAATGAAACATGACGGAAGCCTGTTAGTAGTGTAAACTGGCAATAATTTCTAATAGTCAGGAACAAGAAGACCATTAAATCGTGGGATTTATGCCAATGAAAAGGTAGTAAGATGAAATGAGAACATTACTATACTCCAGAACTGTAAATTTTGATCTTTCTGCAGGTTAATTATCTAACATCCGTCTCAAGCTGGAGACAATAGCTGACTCTTTAATTTACTTGGAGATGGTTGTAGGAGAAGAAAAGGATTTCAGTCTTCAGTTGGCAAAATGATAGTTCTAACTTCCATGTAATGGAATCTTTAGTATACCCACAAAAGATTATTTCGTTAAGATGTTAATAATAGATTTTTGAGGAACAGCGTTTTATACTTTTCATAATTAGGACATAGAACTTAAAACAGAAATCTTTTTTTTTCCCCCCTCTACTTCTTTTCTAGCTTGAGAAAATCTGGATCTCTTTAGAAAAAGCCTTTGGTCTATTTAAGCACTCTCTTTGTGCCAGAGTTACTTGCTTTTTTGCAACCAACATTTTAGAATTTCTCTAATGAAACAAAAACTTGGTTTGGAAAAAGGTATACATTCCAGGCCCTCAGAGAACAATAGGAGAGTCACGTAGCAGGTATGTCAGCAACCTTATACACTGTGGTAGTTAGTAGAGTAGAGATGGGGAGATACTGGTTGTGGACAGGGGAGCCTTTGCAGGAAGGATAGGTGACATTTGGAGGTGTCAGTGAAGGAACAACAGGACTCTGTGTGTGTGGTGGTGGGGAGGGGGGACAGGCATGTTCTTGACAGGGGAAACAGTTTATTCATTGCTTTATAATCCTAAACTTGCATGATGTGTTGACAAAGAGTAACCTGGAGAATGTGATACAAGTTTGGGTTAAGAAACTAGACCAGGCCGGCCGGGCGCGGTGGCTCAAGCCTGTAATCCCAGCACTTTGGGAGGCCGAAACGGGCGGATCACGAAGTCAGGAGATCGAGACCATCCTGGCTAACACGGTGAAACCCCGTCTCTACTAAAAAATACAAAAAACTAGCCGGGCGAGGTGGCGGGCGTCTGTAGTCCCAGCTACTTGGGAGGCTGAGGCAGGAGAATGGTGTGAACCCGGGAGGCGGAGCTTGCAGTGAGCTGAGATCTGGCCACTGCACTCCAGCCTGGGCGACAGAGCGAGACTCCGTCTCAAAAAAAAAAAAAGAAAACTAGACCAGGCCAGGCACAGGGGTTCATGCGTCTGATCCTAGCACTTTGGGAGGCTGATGCTGGGGAATCACTGCACACAGGATTTCGAGGAATTCGAGAGCAGCCTGGGCAACATGACAAAACCCTGTCTCTACAAAAAATACAAAAAACATTAGGCAGGCATGGTGGTGCTAGCCTGTGGTCCCAGCAACTTGGGAGGCTGAGGTAGGAAGATTGCCTGAACCCTGGAGGTGGAGGTTGCCCTGAGCTGTGATTGTACCACTGCACTCCAGCCTGGGTGACAGAGTGAGACCCTGTCTCAAAAAATTTAAAAAATAAATAAATAAATAAAAAATTAATAAATAAATAAGAAACTAGACCCAGAGACAGGTTGTGAATATGAATGGTCTTACACGCCTTTCCGTGGAATCTGAACTTTATCATGCTGAAATGAGAGCCCTCTTTCTCTTTGTTTACAAAACTTTAATAAGGAGGCGGTGTGAAGTCTGTACTCTAGAAGGCTGATTGCTGAAGGTATGGAAAGTGGGCTGGACAGGAAGCCTGAAAGGAAGGTGAGTGACAAGGGAGTGACCCTGTAGACCTTGAGATGTGCAGAAGCAGTGGGACCAACAGGGAGGCAGGGCTGACCCAGGGGGCATTTGTGAGTTTAAAGTCAGGCAAAGGAAGGTTTCTGAGATGATTCTCCAGTGTGCAGCATGGGCATCCAAGTAGGTGTCAGTATAGAGTTCAAGGAATCCAGGAGGAACAGGTCTAAGGGAAGACAGTGACGTTGCTTTTGAACATAATTTGCATTATGGTAGATGTCTTGAGGAAACAGAAGTGTTCAGTGGACAGTTGGAAATATGGGTCAGGGGAGTTGTGGATGGTGAAGAGAGACATTCGAGGTTTGGGTCTGCAGTTACTATGTAGCTCAGTGGTTCTCAGCCCTGGCTTTCCATTAGAATCAGTTGGGGAGCCTTAACAAATAGCCACGGTGTGCCCCATCCTCAGACTTTACTACAGTCGGCCTGGCGCGGGCCCTTGGCCCTGTGTAAGCAGGGCTGAGAATCACAATTGTAGGCCCACAGTGGAAGCCATAGGAAGAGATGTGTGTTGTTCAAGGAGGGGGCTGAGCACACCTTGGCATCCCAGCACTTAAGGGGGGTACATGGTGAAAGAGGGCACAGTGAGAAAGTAAGACGAAGGCAGAACAGTAAGAGAAAAAAACCAGGAAAGAGCTCTGTCATAAAATGGATGGATATGGGCCATTCCAAAGGAGGATGCAGTGGCCAGCACCATCATGTACTACAGAGGGTCAGGGAGAAATTAGGATTAAGAAATGGCTAGAGAGCCTTCCTGCAGTGATTGAAGGTACAAGGCAAAGTGGAGTGGTATAAGGAGTGAATGACGAAAGGAGGAGGCCCTGGATGTGGACGGCTCTTTGGGACTGCATGTCTTGTTGTGTGAGAGCCAGGAGTGCTTCTGTGTTACTGAAGGCCTACCCTGTGCCCGCCTGGGGGCTGGGCCCTGGCAGTGGAAAGTCATGTCTAGATCACTCTTCCTGCTCATGAAGAGCCAGGGAAATAGTGAATGACAGAACAGATGATGAGCTGAGTTTCATAAGATGAACAACAGTCATTTAAAAACAAAAGGCAGGTGGGTAGAAAGAACAGCAGAGGAGGTGAAGTGTGGAGTCAGTGTCTTGAAGGAATATGGGCCTGTGCCTTAGTTGCATGTGAGATGCTCCTGGAGACAGTCATGGAGGATGTGAAGATTAAGTTGGGAAGTTTGACTGGACCCTGTACTTCCTCTCCACTTCTAAGAATGCCTGAAATTAGCATGTTAGGTCACTTTTTAACCTGCTGCTTGTGGTAGTAAGAAGGATTTAAAGGGAAGGAACCTGGAAACCACCTGTTCTGAGTCTAGGCACACAAAGACCAGAATAAGGTGGGATCTCAGCAGATTAGTATAGTGGTGGGTAATAAGAGATGAGAAGGAAAGGGGTGGCTTTAAATCTATTTAGGGGGCTAACCAGGCAGGGCAGGGAAGTTGATTGCATTAGGGCAAGAAGGTTTGGGATGAGTGAGCAGGAGACTTGGATGACTCTGGATTCTCTAGGTTGGATGGAAGAGAAGAATATGGGTCTCTCAGCCAAGAGCCTGAGTATAGGGGAAGAGGCCAGTTTTAAAGATGAGGATGATAAGTTTGATTTTGGATATGGTGATTTTGAAATGATTCTATTGGTTGTGGATACTTGAGGACCGTAGAGAGTAGTTTGTATTTCTTTTTCCTTTAAGAATCTTTAAACAACATATATATCAAACTCTCCTGTGAAATACAGGAGAGTTTTATGTCTATTTTATAGATGGGGAACCTGGAAGCAATTAAAATATTGACTTCCCAAAAGTATGAAATAGGAAGTAGAACCCAGGTTAGTGAATACTCCAGTTCTGTGTCCTGATTGATTGAGCAGTTGCCAAAACTGTGTTTTCAGTTGTTGGTTGGATGAAAGATGAATTCTTCCCTTTATGATGCTGCACATGGCTTCTAAGCATTTTGGATAGACGCTGGGCCTCTTTGAGTCCTTGGCAAAATCCATGTGCAAAATTGGATGTGTGGGGTGTGGGGAGAGGAGGGGAGGAGAGATTCCATAACTTCTTGGGCCTCACTAGTTTGAACATTCCGTTTCCAGACTTGCAATACCATCATCTCAAAATTGTTCCTTGAAATAACTAAACAATAATTTTCAAGCTATAACAGATGATTTGTTTTGTATGCTTTTTTTCCTCAAGTAGAAAATGGAAAAATTATGTCTGTAGAACACAGTAGGCTGGAAATGACTTGTGAGGACTAGTTTTATTTTTTCTTAAAACTAATCTTCTCCCTCATAGCAAAGCCTTATGTACTTAAAGTAATTGAATGGGCTGCAGGGTATACTGGGAATTGTAGTTTTCCACTTCTTTGTATTCTGAAGATTAATAATCTTGCAGCCCTCTGAGGGAGATAAGGAGAGGATGCTCTCTGACAAATTGTTATCTTGTCTTTCAGAAGTGTGCTTCGAGCAGTGAGTATACCCTCCATGTCTCCCTTGGGCTCTTGGCTTGATTCTAAGTAATGGTAATATATAGGATGGCTTTAAAATTGTTTTTGGCTTATGATATTGTACTTTCCACTAGCTATCTTTAATCTTTTCTTTTAGCCTAGTTTTTAAAAAGTTGTTACTTGTATCAAGGTTATATGTGTAAATGGTTTACAGAGTCCATGCTTGTGTAAACTTTGCTGTCAGTAACAGTAGGTACTGCCCGCCTTCGCCCATGCCCCCTTCCCCAGAGGCATCCACTTTCAACTCTTCTAGCTGCGTCTTTGAGGATACCTTCATGTCTAGAATCACATTCTTACACTGCTCCTTGAAGTTTTAGGCTTTGTCTGGTGCTGTCCCTGCTGGAAGATGATGATTTAGTACTGCATTCTCACTTGGCGCTCACCACAAGCATGACCCTTTATCCTCTCTCATCCTCCTAGTATAGACTTGTTGGAATTGTGGTTTGATCACTCTGGTATTTACATTATGAAGGCTGGGGAAATGCTATTCAGAAATGAGCGATGTCATAAACTGTTATTTTCCTTTTCTACACAGCTCTTTGTTCTTCCTAAATAACTGGTGTTTTTTTTCTTTTTAAAAATTTTCTGTATAAACTTACCATGCACTCCCCTTTAGAATCTTAATCGGTTATAACTGTCTGTCTCTCCTTGTAAGATGTTTAGACCCATCAGTTATGTCATCAGTTTTGTCTTCTAGAGGACTCCCTATCTTAGAGATTTCTGGCTTGCTGCGGTCTCTCTGGATTCACTTTCTACTGATGTTCAACTGTTATCCTTGGATTTTTCCTTTACTTGGAGTTTCACTTCACTTTCTTTTGTTGGATCTTTGGTTTCCTGGATTCTGTGTCTTTCTTATTTTGGTGGAGCCAATTCTTCAGTAGCTTTCTTAAGAATGATTCAGGAGACCACATTTTTAAGATCTCACATGTCTGAAAATGCCTTTTATTTTACCCTCATGCATGACTGAGAGATTGACTGAGAATGGGAATCTGGAAATCACTTTCCTTCACAATTCTGAAGCACTTGCTCAACTGTCTTCACCACCAGTGTTGCTGTTGTGAAGGTTGAAGCCATTCTTGCTTCTTGTTTCCTAATCCTTTGCATCTCTCTTCCTTCAGCCTCTAATGTTGTAGGACCTTCTTCTTTTGGTCTTTAGTTTTATTTCAGTCCATTTTATTTCATTTCCCCACGTACTCTGGCTCGATTATGGAAAAGCTCTTAAGTTTCTTTTTATCTCCCTGTTCTCCTTCATTTTTACTCTTCTGGCTTTCTAGAACTCATCGTCTCATACTAGACTTTTAACTTTATCTCTTCTATTTTTCATATCTTTTCCTTTTTATTCCATTTTCTAGAAGAGTTTTTCATTTCTATTATATTTCTAATTTTCAGGAGCTCTTTCTGGTCCTCTAAGACTGTTTCCCTCCTTCCCTCTACCTTCTTCCTTTTTCCTTTTCTTGATTCTTTCTGTTTTGTTTAATAGCCTCCTGTTCTTATTTGAGGGTGGATTGTTTTTCTTACCTCTTTGAGATATTGACTGTACTGTGTTTTGCAGATTCCCTGTCGTCTAACTTGCCCTTTTCTGTTTGTTTTGGTCTCTATTTTTATGTTAAAGGCTTTCCCCAAGTAATTATTGGTTGCCTGGCCAGTTGTTCATCGTAAGAACTGCTGTGGGGACCTTGGTGGGCTCACTTAGGGAAATCTGGGACATTCCCACTCCCATCCCAGGCTGTATTTAGACCTTTCTTACTGGTCCAGCCTCAGGTTTACCACAGAAAGAGGGCTGTTGGCAAGGTCGATTGTGCGAGGGGATTCTGTAGATGCTGCTGTAGTACTTCTACAGTGGTGGTTCTGAGGAACCTCTCTTTTGCTCTTCTACAAGGAGGAAATCTCTGGGCATCTGCTAGGGTGAAGGAGGGGCTGTGCTTAGTGGGAGAGTGAGTGCTTCATAGTCAGTCCATCTTCCGCCACACTATACTCGGAGGTGTCTGCTGCCACCAATCGCTGAGCCTTTGGATAGTTCTGCCTTGTCAGCTGGGTGTGAGACTTAACCTTTCCAGGTTGGCTAAGTTAGTTACTATTTGTCCATCTGTTTCTAGCTTCCAAAATTTTTGGCTGTTTTTGTTCCTCTTCTTGTAGGTTTGTTTTATAAAAATAAACAAAAAGCAGGCAAGCAAAAAGCAAACAGTACTGCCATTTTTATTACTAGATGTGAGTGCTGAATCTGCTGTCTTTATCCAGAGTCTCTTTAGGTTAAAAATATGTGAGTCATAAAGTGAAAACAGTTTGGTTTCGTTTACATTTGTGGGTCTGACTGCTGTTGTGTGCTACTTTATAAATACCTTTGTAATTTATGTTAATATGTTCATAGCTGTGGGTTACTGTCTGTCTAATACATAAACAGAATTGTCACAGACATTAAAATGTAATTAACAGCTACAAGAACTGTCTACAGGAGTTCTTTTGAGTGGTTTATACTACTTGGAAACGTTGAAAAACTCAGTTGCTGTTGCAGGCATCATGAGGTTCCTTCATTTAAGTGTGATTTAGTGCATTTTATTTTCTGTGCAGACATAGGAAAGTTATTTGTGACCACAGTTTTTCCCTGTACATGAATATCTCCCTTTAACGTGGCCTGGCACAGTGCTGACTTATTATAATGCCATTTGTTTCAGAAGTATTTTCCTTGGAGTCTTCTGCGACCTGTCTTTCAGCCATCCATTGCATACTCTTGACGGACAGTTTTGATTTTTAACGACCAACAAAAGGTGTACAAATGACATTTCTGGACCTGCTACAGGGTGCCAAAGGAAATCATATTGCTGGATGTTAAAATCAAAGTTTTAATGTGGCTTGAGACTCCTCCATGGAAAGATGGTGCAAACACCATAGGCAGTTAGGTACTGGCGGCAGTCCTGTGCTGGGAGCCCTGGCCAGAGCCGCGTGGATGGCAGCAATAGGAACCGTCACTGCCGAGGACACTGGAAGAGACAGGCTGGGTGCCGGAATCCATTTCCTTGGGCATAGACTGAGCTGGGAGAAAGGGGTGTTTCCTCCCACAAACTGTGAGAGGCGTGATGAGCACCGTTTCCTGTGGAAAGCTGACCTAGTGATTGTATTTTATTGGGATATTTGATCCTTTAATTGAATGCTTTTAAAAGTATCTGGGTGATGTCATTATCAGGAATACCAGCTGGTTAATTTTTTTTTTTTTTTCGTTTGGTTACATTTGAACAGTATGTGAATGTACTATTTTGAAGTTTTAAAATAACTTTGGAGATACTTTTGGTTTCCTTCAGGCCTTCTTTTCAGGTTAAGAGTAAGACCGAGAATCTACTTCTGGTGTGACTGTTAAAAAATATCATTTTACCTTAGAAGTGGTCCAACAGATCTCAAGCTCCTCTTTACATGCCCTGCCCTTTAAATCTCAGGCTGTTCATTGGAGTTCAAGATACAGCTCCCCTACCAATCAAATAAGCTTTCATTAAAAAGACAGGTGGAGAAAACAAATGTTTGTTTCAGAAATCAGTTTAATGTCCAAAATGAGTTGCTGTGTTCGCAGTCAGTTATGCACCTTGTCGTTGAGCACGGCTGCTACAGTTCCACACTGTCCCGGTGCCCTCCCGTCCCTAGCACTCTTCCTCACAGTGGCGGTTGATGGCTGGGTCATTTCCATCCTGCCTCTCTATGAGGAAAGCCTTGTAGCAGGCCGCCAGGTGAATGCTTGCCTCAGTACCGAGCCATGCACAAACATCTGATTCATTATTTTGGATCAGTTTTCCACATGGTCTTTATTTTGTATTTGTTGAACTATTTAGGTAAAGTGTAAATTATAAAAGAAGCTTCATCATTCTTCTTCCTCCCTGGAAAGAGAATTGAGGAACTGGTGTTTCCTTGGTTGTCGTCACTGATATATGTGGGTGCTTCTATTGTATCGTTACAACATGAGGATAAATATTAAGGATTTAAACCTACTATGATAAAGAAACGGCTTTAGAAAACAGACATGCTGAAAGGGCTTAACTTAGTCTGTTCAGGCCGCTATAACAAAAATACCATAAACTGGGTGGCTTATAAATAGCAGAAATGTATTTCTCACAGTTTTTGAGGCTGGAAGTTCGGGATCAAGATGCTTGGCAGATTGAGTGTCTGGCGAGGCCCGTTTCCTGGTTCCCAGACTGTGCCTTCGGGCTGTGTCCTCCTATGGTGGAAGGGGGTAACCATCTGACTATTTCCCCTAAGGGCTTCAGTCCCATTCATGAGGCTGCACCCTCATGACCTAGTCATCTCCTGAAGGCCCCACCTTTTAATGCTGTCACCTAGAGGGTTTAGATTTTAACATATAAATTTTGGAGGGACACAATGTTCAGACCATAGCAGATGTAAGACAATACAAAACAATAAATTCGGTATTCTTATGAAACTACTTAGAACCGTAAATGTTGTTTTTTAGAAATAGGATTTAGAGACAATTTTTGTCAATTTTTAATAACACGGTACTTTGTTTTATTAATGTCAAAGAAGAATTCAGCAAGATCATTACAACATAAAAGAAGTGACAGACCAAGTATGAATAGGGTTTATTTGAGTATGTAATTTTAAGTGACTGAAGGAAGAGGCATTTGGTGATTTGTAAAACATTTCTGATTTTTAAAAAATGAATTTAGTTTTTTTGCTTCTAATGCATTAAATGTTCTTTGTCATCAGTTAAAACTTTTGATTTCATTTTAATTGCTATATTGTATGTGCATTGTCTATATATTTCTTTAACAGAATTTAAAGATTTGGAAGTCTATTTTCAAGTTTGTATCAGAAGAGGCCAAATTTTCAGATTTAATACTTTCAGCTATTTTTTCTAATGATACTTCTTTCAAAGACAAGAGATTAACAAATATTTTTTTGTCTCTGTCATAGGTCATTGTCTTTTTTGGTATAGTTCATTCATCTGTTGCCTCAACATCTGTCCATAAAAGCGAATAATGGTTTTTTGAATTTGAAATTTGTATGTGAATTTTTGGATGGGAGACATTTTTATATAATTTATGGGTAAACATTGAGGACTATATCTGCCTCATAAATATTAGCAAAATTTCACACTCAGATTTATGGGCTTATAAGTTGTTAGTCTGCATATATTTGATTTGCCTGAAAATAGGGTATTCAGGAAGTCTCAGTGACCTATATTAACTACTTTTCATAAGGGCTAGGACATGGAAAGACTGTTTTACCATGCTTTTCTTCACCCTTTTAACAGACTTGCAGGCATGCAAGTGGAAGCCATCAGGAATTAATACAGATGTCAGAAAGTATGTGAAGAGATGGATTTGTCTAGAGTGAGCTATAAAGTGAATTTCTTCATATCAAATTTTATATGCCCATTGAGATTCTTAAGGAAAAAAAAAGAGTGAGCATTCCTGTGGGGGAAAATTGGTTCTGAGAGCAAGCAGTAAAATCACACTTAACAACTTCAGACATCTGTTGAAAATATGTCTTTAAAAATATTTAAAAAATCATTTCCAATAATGTTTTAATCCTCATAGTAGCAGGAGAGAGCATTTGATAATTGAGGCATTACTGATCTCCCTGAGTGAGTTCTGGGAACTGATCTCCCTGCTCCCTACACACCAGGGAGCAGTGGCTGGGGCAGGGTGGGGGCAGGGAGGGCAAGCAGTTGAGAGGCTGTCCTCTGCCTTTCCCAGGGAGTAGCCATTCCGGTGGTCCGGTTCGTTCAGGACTTGCTGTTTTCCTTCCAGACCCGTTCTAGCTCCGAAACACCCTGGATTACAGTTTTTGAAGAAGTAGGAGAGCTGGTGGCCGAAGTGCCCGCTCATGACCTGGCCTTGCTAGTGGAGGTGGCAACCAGAGAAGCTGGAGGGCGCCTCCTGTTTCACAGGGAACTTCAGTAAATCCTGCTGCCTCCCCCAGTCGTCAGATGCATGCAGGCCCCGTCTGAGGCCCACCCTGGCGGTGAGAGGCTGGACGCTAGCAGGGAGCTCCAGGAGACGTTCCACTGGCTGTGTTTATAACCTGATCCTGAACATAAAGCTTCCAGCCTGGTGCTAGAGGCCAGGGAGACCTGAAAATGTCTCACTTCAGGGCTTAGGGTAACATGGAATAAATATATTTGCCATTGAACAAATTATTTAGGTTAAATTGCCTTTGTTGTCTTTTATGTATCTATAGTTTAAAAGGTCTCCCATGCCTTGGGAGCTGTGGATTGAAGAGCTTGCTTTGAATGAAGTCTTGTCAAAGACTGAGTCTGTGTGGTAACGTAGACCTGGGTGGGGAAATGTGGATTCTGGATTTGCTGGGAAAATAGAAGTACTTTAAAAGCAATACTTAAAATGGTAGTGTTTAAAAAAAAAAAAAAGTTTGCATACATCCAGCTAAGAAGCTAAGAGCTGCTAATTTTGTTGTATTGCACATTATAGATACGTTTACATTTTTAGAAAGCTGTGTGACATTGGACTCTAGACTCAATCAGAACTAGAATATTTTACCAAACCTCTTTGTTATCTTGTAGTAATATTTAGTAATGATTCTGTATCCAAAAATGTCCCAATAACATTTAACAAACCATATTCCTAAAGGCTGTACATGTTTTGTATTTGGGATTTTTATTGTTTTCAAGCATCTAGAACCTTTGGATTTCCTAGCATTATGCCTCAAAGGGTTTAATATTTATGTCAGTAAGTTTCGTAACTAGAATCTGAGTGACTTTTTTTTTTTTTTTTTGCCCTGTCATTAATCTGAGGAGGTTTGAAACTAAGACCGCTGTCCTGGTTTCTCCTTTCTTGTGCATCCTGTCTTGCTACAGTTTCTTACCTATACTCATATAAACAACACGCCAGCCTGTGGTGTAGAAAAGTGAGATTTTTGGAGGGCAGGGATACCGTAGCTTACTAATCTTTTGTATTTATCACCTCCTAGCTAGTACAGTGCCTGGCATCCAGTAGGTGATGGACAAATAAATGGAAGGCAGTAATGGAATGCTAAGTGCACCCCATGGAATGTTCTTGTTCACTAATGCAATGGACAGTATGAAAAATGGTGCTAGACAGAGTGGAAATCAGATCGCATGGATAACCCTTTTGTACATTTGATAGGGAATAGTGGAGAAGGCCTGATACAGATGGGGACCTGAGGCTTTCTTGGAGTGATTAAGTTGCTCAAGGTCACCTAATTAATAAGTGACAGGACCAAGATGGGAATCCTGGACTGACTCCAACACTGTTGCTCCTAATTACTGTTTTATCCTACTTTTAGGACTCTGGAGATGCCACATGGAAAGAAACATTCTGGTTGACGAGTATCTTATATGCTCTTACTTGCTCCAAGTCTTTGGGACAGCATATGACAGCGGGGGCAGCTGGCACATCTGTGTTGTTCCCCTCCTGCAGGAACAGGGCTTCTTAGATGGGAGGCTGAGGGACCATCCCTGTGCAGGTACATGTCCTGCTTGATGATACCAGGTCCTTCCAGGGCTTCCTGGAACTGTGCTCATTGTAAGTTACAAGAGCATTCACTTCTGGTTTTCCTTCTTGAGGAACCACATTGTGCTTTTTTCCTGATGGCTTAATGTATACTTAATTGAAGACTTGTTTTTCTCTTTCTGTTTTTCTCCATGTTCTTAGATTTAAAAAATAGTAAAGGAGTTAATGAATGAATATATGCATATATAATACTATACACTGACATATTGTTGGGAAGTTGGAATAGAGTCTGTGTAGAATAAAATAAAATAAACTGGATTTAAGCAACAGCCACATCTCAAGGTGATTGACCCTGAACAAGTTACTTAAATCGTCTGAACTACAATTTCTTTTTTATTAAATAAGAATTGGGATTAGTCAATGAGATTTCATGTGTAAAAGCAGGTCGCCTAGGACCTGGCACTTAGTGCTCAATAAATCTCCTTCCTCCATTTCGTCTGTTTTTGGAATCATACCTGGTCAGTTTAACCCACTGTGTTTTTTTTTATTGTTGTTGTTTATTTGTTTGTTTTTCTTTTGAGATGGAGTTTTGCTCTTTTTGCCCAGGCTAGAGTGCAATGGCACGATCTCAGCTCACTGCAACCTCTGCCTCCCAGGTTCAAGTGATTCTCCTGCCTCAGCCTCTCGAGTAGCTGGAATTACAGGTGTGCGCCACCATGCCCGGTTAATTTTGTGTTTTTAGTAGAGATGGGGTCTTGCCATATTGGCCAGGCTGGTGTCGAACTCCTGACCTCAGATGATCCATCCGCCTCAGCCTCCCAAAGTGCTGAGCCACCTCCCAAGGTGTGAGCCACTGCGCCTGGCCTAACCCATCGGTTTTTAGTCTGTTTGGTTTATTGGCTTGCTAAGCTTTTTAAAATAATTTCCATTCAGTAGGACAGAGCCTTCCAGGGACCAGAAAAAGGGGAAATAGGTATTTGAGAAGTAACAAGGTCTCTTCAGCACCTTGTTGCAACTGCTGGCCCCACGCTGTGGAGTAGATGTTCCATGAACCTGCTGGTGTGGTCATTGGTCATCCTTACACATAGCTTGTTTCTTGGTGCTTTGTTTTCCTCCATGCTGTTTTTCTCCTGGAACCCCTGCCCATCAGCTCATCCGTATTTCATGCTGGACACCCCCTCCTGCTCTGAGGTTACTCCGTGTGCTGAAGACCCCTCTACTCTTCCTTCCTTCTTGTGCCAGCCATTCTTAACAGAACTGTCGGACAGCGAGGCAGTGACCACCTGAACAGGCCATTCCATGCGTTTCTTTCTTTCCCTTCTAGCCTCTAAGCACGCCAGCAGCCCCGTGCATGGCTTCTCATGTTTGCTCCTGGCACCTTGCATGATGCTTGACAGATTAACAGAAGGCTCTCAGAGAATAAGAGTTGAAGAATTGGGGAATAGGCATACATTTTCGTATCAGTGTAAAACTAACCTGTGATTAATTTATGTAATTAATTATGTGATTAATGATTGGAAAGTTCTGGATTAGCCTACCGGATAGAATTTTCTGTCATTATAATTGTGGTCAACTTAAGATTCTGACATTTCATAAGTTCAAACTGAATAATTTTTATCATACTTTGAGGAGAGGGTAACTAATACTAGTCTTTTATTACTTTAAATTTAAAGCATGTTTAGTCACGAATATTTTTGTAAAGTTTGTAAAAATTAATGATCAATTTTTGAAGGAGAGAATTGATGATCTACAGGATAAGTGGGAATCTGAATAAACATCACTGAAGATCTGGAATCTACAAACGATCTAGGTTGATGCAGTTGTGTTTCTGTGGTTGGCTGCGTGCAGAGCTGTGATACACAATGTGAATTATTTAGCAAATGCAATGGAGTCTTATGCAGCAGGGCTTTACTGCAGTACCTGTGTGCTTTGGCGATTCTCCTTCACTTACGTGTGTTTGCCTTCCTGCCTCCTGAAGGATGGCCCGGTCTTCCCCACCTGTGGACAGTCTCAGGCATTGGTAACTTCAGGCATCTGATGAGTGGTGTCCTTTAGAAGGCGTTCTCCTGGATCTGTGCCTCCACCCCAACCCGTGTCTCAGCTGCGGGCCAGCCTTGTCAGCACCCGCCAAAGCATTTCTCAGATACCCACGGGCTCCTCAGAAACAGCTCTTCCTCCATCTGCTTTGCCCACGTCTTCTCTTAATGGAATCATAGTATCCCCAGGCCCATGGGGGCAGTGCCAAAGAGTCAAATTGGATTTTGCCCTTTTTTCGGGTATTGACTAATTTCTCACATTTAGGTTTTTTTATTGTTTGTTTTGTTTTGTTTAAACAGGGTCTCTCACTCTGTCACCAGGCTGGAGTGTAGTGTCTCACGGCTCACTGCAGCCTCGACCTCCTGGGCTCAGTCCTCCTGCCTCAGCCTTTCAAGTACCTGGGACAATAGATGCGTGCCACCACACCTGGCTAAGTTTTAAATTTTTGGTAGAGACGGGATCTACCTGTGTTACCCAGGCTGCTCTCAAACTCCTGGTAGGCTCAAGCGATCCAGCCACTTCAGCCTCTCAAAGTGCTGGGATTACAGGTGTGAGCCGCTTCGCCCAGCCGTTTAGTTTGTTTTAATGTTCTGGAGTAGGGGCCCTGACTGTCCTGATTCCCCTTCTCACTGACTGATTATCAGCTGTGTGCTGTGGGAATCTCTCACCTGTAGAGTGAAGTTAGTAAGGGTGAGTTGAACACCCCTGCTCAAGGCCTGGCATGCATGGCGTGACACATTTCCCCCAAACTAAAAATCAGCAGGTGCATCTGCAATCCCCTTTTCAGTGTAGCCTCTGTTTTGCATGGGTCCTCTCAGCTGGCTCCAGGCCTGCCCCTTTCTGACTGTGTCCTTCATTCCTCTTACACAAACCCCATCTTCTTAAATAGGTCCCACATTTTCATGGTGCCATTATTTGTGACTTGGAAGTCCTGATCTCTTTCCCCGTATCTCTGTCTGGTGCAACCCTGGCTACTCCTCAAAGCTCAATTCCATTCTCCTTCGTGGAGCTTTAATCCGTTTCCAGAACGTGCATAGTACCTTAAGGGTGTCTCTTTATGGTTGTGGCATATTGAATCTTGACTTATGGTAATTGGAATATGGGTCCTTTGCTCCTTTAAGGCCCTTAAGAGCAGGAGCCACATCTGGATTTTATCGCTGTGGCATAAAGTGGAATAGCCCACCCATAGTAACTGATCAGGTAAATATTTGACTTTAATTCACATATAGGATCTACTTTTACTTGTTAAAATTTACAGTATTCTTTGAAAGACCATCTCTGAATGGCCTATTTGAGTATATGGATTAAGAGCAGTGTCTAGATAAATATTTGAGGCTGATGGCAGTTCATTTATTCATTGTTCCCTCATTCCTTCATTAAACAGACACTGCACCATCACACTGCCGTGTGTTGTGTGGCAGGAACTCAGTGTATGAAAGGAAAGTCATTCTTTAGCTTCATAGGAAGTGGTTGTGATTGTGCATTGGATGACCAACTTTCAGAGCTTTATAAATCACTCATTTGAGTACCATAAGCTTTCTTATTATCTGCGTCCATTTTCCAGTCCAGTTAGTGACATCTATATTTTCTTCCTTAAAAATGTGTGGAATGCTTTGCCATTTATTCAAAATTAATTACATTTGTAGTGGTCAATGTTAAAAGCCAGGTGAGGTGAGAAAGTTTTCATTGACCAGCTGTATTCGATTCTGGATTAATGTTTTTGATATTTTTTATTTCACACTCTAGATTTTAGCGTGAGACTGATAGAACCTTAAAATTATTACAGTCTTTCTCCCTGCCAGCTTCTCCTCACAAAATAAAGATGCCAGTCTCTGTTCAGATTTAAACAGTTCATGCCTTTTCAGTGAGCTGCTGTTTAAAATGAGTTCCTCAGGAAAAAAGTGACAAAGCTGCGCATATTAAGTATGTTTTCTTTGTCTTAATAAAAGGATGGCTTACTGCCGTGTTGTGCTGTTGTTTAATATTATAGAGGTTTTACTGCAGCTCTCTTGGTGATTACAAGAGGGCTACGTTTTGGCTAACAAATGTAGTAAATGTGATGAAAATCCCCTGTGTTGTACATTTCTCTGAATAACATGTTTGTATAACAGGCTAAATACTTCTGTTAAAGAACTGCTTTCCTGAAATTGCAAATTCCATTCCAGATTTTAGTGTTACTAAAGTGTACTGTTGAATATTCCAAATTATATGGGTATTTTTAAAGCATCTTTAAAATTTGTCTGCATATACTGTCCTTTTTGAAGTCAGGCCTCTGAAAAAATTTAGAATTGTATCTCTGGATGATAGTGTTGACTTTCCCATTGTAACTACCAGGTACTGAACAGAGTTATATAAAGACATTTGCCAAAGTTTTATATTTTGGAGTAGATGGCACTGATGTGACTGTGTGAATAAATCACATGCACAGAGTAATAAGTTTGTGTTAATATTTACAGGATGATATTGTGGTGGTGTTCTGAGTCAACTGTGGGCCTATTTCCTCAGCCTCACCCATCTGGCCCTGTGGACTTTAGGTTGAGTCCTGGGTTTGCCTTGTGAACTTGGGCCTAGGTGTCTGTGTAGGCTCAGCTGTCTCATCCGAGTTCCAGGCTCTAGCCCGGACCACGGCCGCTCAGACTGACACTTACTGCTGATGCCGACTGGGCGTGTCCACCGGGGAGTGTCTCCAGCAACCTAGTTCTGAGTATCCTCATGGTGTTTCCTTTCCCCAGTCCACCATTTGCCCCCACAAAAACATGGCACTGCTCAGTCTCTTTAAGTTGCCCGCCTGGGAAGTTGTCCTTGGTGTTTTTCCCTCACTACCCTCCTCCGCTTGAGCGCTAATTCCTGAAGACGGCCTCAGACATTTTCTGCGCGTCCTGTCTTCATAGCCTTTACCCGAGTTGAGGCCATTGCCATCACTGGCGTGGGCAGTTGCTTTAGCCCCTCAACCAGTGTCTCTGCCAGTTACCACCCTCCTACTTCCAGACCATTCTCACTCTGAGGTCCACAGACCCCTGAGTGTTCACAGATGGACCTCAGGAAGCCGTGAATCCTTTGGAATGAAATATTAAGATTTCTTTTTGTTTATTTTTGAGACGGAGTCTTGCTCTGTCGCCAGGCTGGAGTGCAGTGGTGCGATCTTGGCTCACTGCAACCTCTGCCTCCCAGGTTCAGGCGATTCTCTTGCCTCAGCCTCCTGGAAATTAAATATTAAGATTTCTATATATGTGTGTAGTTGCATTTTTCTGGCCAATATACTCTCAAAGGTCTTATGAATCCCGAATGATTCACAACCACTTATTATTTATTCTTTCACAAAGAGCTTTCACAGTAATCTTGTTAAAGTGAAAATCTGCTATGTTATTCTCCCGCTTAAAGTTCTTTAGTGAATATCTGTTGTGAAATAAAATCCAAACTTGTGAATCTGATGGCATGACCCTTCTGGGCTCCTGTCTTCCTGTTCACCCTTATTGCTGTCAGCTCTCCAGCCTGGATCTAAGCACCACTTTACTGAGATGCTTGCAGTTCGAGATTGCGTGGTGCTGTGTTTCACTCCGCAGTGTGCTGTACTGTTCCCCGTAGACCCACACTCCTTCCTATCTCCTGTTTCCTTCAGGTTTCTCTTTCTCCGTGCTTCTTCCTTGCCTGCTGGCTCTACCTACATTTATTCAACGTCTGCTGGACAAGGAGGTAATGCAGTGTGATATAGATGGGACAGTTAGCTCTTGAGGGCGGAACTACAGCTTCTAACTGCGGTGCCCGTGAAGGCTCTCCTCCACACCAGCCTGGCCCCGCTGTGCCCTGTGCATTACTGCAAGGGGCCAGGGAGGCGTGCTCGCATCACACTCGGAGCCTCTTCCAAAGGACTGAGATGCGTACTAGGGTATCTGGTTCTGTGAGGCCTAATTTGGCATTTTGTATTCTTGTTCTGTCTACTTGTGTTGTTTAATGTTGAACATCTCTCTGGTTGACTGATGCCATATGTCATTCAAATGGAACCTGTGCTTTGGTGTTGGCCTGACAATCACTCAGCTGTAGAGTACAGCAATAAAAATTAGGAAAACTGTATCTGTTCACTAGACCAGTGGAATTTACAGTCACTTTTGTGGCTGTGCCCCACAACTCTACACTCTGGCAAATGAGAGTGCAGTAAATTAAGCCTTTGCCCTTTTTTCCCTCTGTGAATTACATATTTGTTTCACACTTGTAAATTGCTGTAGAAGCCAGATAGATGAGCACTTTAAAAGATTATAACAATGGAAAATGTGTTTTGGGAATGAAGTGCCTCAAAACAAGTACTATAAGAGGTGTTCTAGTGGATTCTTTATCATATCGTGCTAAACACTTCTGCAAACCCTTACGAATTTTATTTTAGGAGTATCGGGTAGCTTTTCTGTTACAGGAAGCAGAGGGTTTATATCATTGTTTTTGTAAAGTCAACTCTTGCTGGGAGTTAAGATATAAACATATGACACGTATATATATATACGTGCAGCGTGTGTGTGTGTGTGTGTGTGTGTGTAAGTTTAGCCTTCCTGTGTTTTAGACTAGTGATCTTTCACATACAGCAGGAAAGCTAAGAGTCAACCCGTTCATGATGTTGGGAGCAAAGCAAAGCAAAAACTGCAACAAACTAAATCGCAAACCCTCTCTGCTGCAGCAGATGGCAAATGGTGATCAGAGGAGAAGAACCCTTCCAGCATTAGAAGATTTCCGAAGCCTGTTCCAATAGGGACTGCGGGCTTTTGGGAGCCCAGATGCCCCCCCAACGGTATATTTGAGGTGCGAGGTGGAGGCCAGGTGGCAAGAGACTGCAGGCCAATGTCACTGGGAAGAAAAAGAGGTTTTCTGGGAGAGGGAGACATCTCAGTGTGAGTGAATGACCAGGTCGTTTAGTAGAGCAGGTCAAAGGAAAAGAGGGATGTGATAAGAGAGAGAAGCGAGGAGCTACAAAATGGAATGTTGGTCGTGAAAGGAGAGAGAAAGAAAAATAGGGAGAATGTTCCGTGATTGTGTTAGAGGCAAAAGCTTACTACAAGGCATTTCTAAGATAGTAGATAAGATGATGTAGTGTTTAAAGTGTCAAACTTAAGGCTCTGTGTAGAGTAGGAAAGAATTATTTAGATTTATTGTGTAAGTTTTGCATAAGAAAAACACACATCGGCCGGGCGATAGCTCACCCTATAATCCCAGCACTTTGGGGAGCTGAGGCGGGCAGATCAACTGAGGTCAGGAGTTCGAGAACAGCCTGGCCAATGTGGCAAAACCCCCTCTCTACTAAAAAATACAAAAATTAGCTGGGCGTGGTGGCGCATGCCTGTAATCCCAGCGTCTGTGTGTATATATATAGTGTCACATGTAATACCTTTAGCTTCTCTCTAAACGTCTGCGCAAATGGCATATTGTCTTTGGTTTTGCATCATTCTGTCTCAGAGCCTGAGGACTGCATGGGTTCCCATACCTCAGTACTGGGCTACTTTCAACACCTGTGGTTGGAATTTTAGTCTTTAGTGATACATACTGGTGGATCTCCAGTGTTCCTGTCCCCATTGTGGGGAAGCAGTTACAGCAGTCATTCCAAATGGTAGATATTCCTTAAAAATTGCCTCACGGTTTGGGGCTGCAGTATTCGATTTGGGGTGGCAGCAAGTTAAACTTCCTCCCCATGGCTTATTTGGGTTCATATGGCAAAGATGTGTTCCTGACTAATGTGAGGGGGCATCCTGAAGGCCAGTGTAGCATTGGGGGAAGCCCTGATGCTTAAGTATGCACAGTTGATATTTGAGAACTAGAACTCATTCATTTGCATAGTAACATACATACTTCTGCTTTAAAATAAAATGTACTAATTTATTTCAGAGTCAAGCATTCATACAGCCAGTACTTTTTTAAGCATCTGCTGCATGCACAGCACGGCCCTGGGAATTAATAAAATTCTGCCCCAGCACTGCTTATGCTGTCCTGCATGATTCCTCTTTCTCTTAAGGTGTTCCTTTCTTCCCCAACCAGGTTGCAGCTGTTCAACAGATCTCACTCTCTTTTCTCTTCTCTGCTGGTTGAAAGTGAGTCCTCCCTCTCAGCCTTGGTCCCGGTGGAGCAGCAATTCCCATGTTCTGGGATCCATTTCCCCCCAACTCCTCGGGCAGAGTTGGCCAGCCCGCCTCTTTGCTGTGCTTCTTTGGTGCCCCTCAGAATCTCCCTGTTTGCCCATGGGCTCCCTCTGTTCTGCTAGGGGCTCTTTCTATGCAGAGATTCTGTCTTATTCATATTTGTACCATCTGTGGGGCCTGGGATGATTCTGTGGACATCTAATCATTGCACAATAAAGTGTCAGTCAACACACGTGAATAATGGAAAATATAAAGGTGTTTGAGATCCATTTGGGAAAACAAAGCCTCGCTGCAGATACGGACTATAAGGGCGCCTTGCCTTGCCTTTTTCTTCCATTGCTGTGGTCTCTTTCAGTCAGGAGACCAGAAATACAGCACAGTTTCCATCACCCACTGGCCGCATACTCTTAGACATTTCTCTGTGAAAGGATACTGATTCTGCACTTTTTCGTAGGATTGTTACGGAGGTAAATGAGATCATCTGTGTGAAAATAGTTTAAAACGTTTAAAAGTGCTCTGTATAACGTCTTGCTATTGTTGTGAGTGCTAGTTTTGGGTGAGGGAAGGTGATATCGATGAGAACATTTTATAATGAGGTCTGTTTGATAGTTATTTTGTAAATCCTTTTGTAGTAAACAGAGCTGATTAGCTTTATACTGTATTTTTGTGGTTAGGGGCTTTTATGTTGAGGCCTCAGGATAGAGAACAAAGTAAGGTTATGATAAAATCTTACAAGGGGGACCTGAAAAGAGGGAGAGTGCACTCTCTTAATTTCTGCATTCTCTAAGGGTAGACCCTGAATTAACACAACTGCCTGAGGTTTCTTCTGGCCTTCCTGGGAGTTACGGTCAGGGAGTGTTTGTGAGGTGCCTTTAGACACCTCCTACCGACAGCATCTTACTTCGGGGCTCTCTCCCTGCATCAGATCTTCCTTATCAGCTTGCAGTTTCTTAATTATATGTTAACTGTCTGTATTCTTGGTAGCGTTATTGTAAATTTGGGGTAGTAGTTATAATTTCTTCCATCATTTCTCCCAGAGCTATTATTTGCCTAGTATTCCTATAAACCTGGCAAAGAGCTCATTGCTAGGGGATTCCCAGGTTACTCCCAGGACTTGGTGCTCTCAGAGCTCCCACAGTTGGGGTCCTCCACTGCAGACAAATAGATTGCCTTGTCTTCGTGACAATTTGCTTTTCTTCTTTGGGGATCTGTGTGGAAAGTTAAAATAAGTCATAGCCCTTCCTCTCCTTGTTTTTCTTTACTTTTCTGAGCTTTACTTCCTTCTCCTCTGGCCGTGCCGCCTCTGAACGCCATATCTTCCATGCTTTCGTCTCCAGCGTGAGCCTGACAACACGCCAGCCCCAGCACTCGGCCCACGCTCCCCATAGCATGATCTCACTCTCCCATCCTCACCTTGGGACTGTCACCTGGCTGGCTCCAGCCCCATCTCTTCACCTTTCCTTGCTTTGACTCTTGACTTCTAAGAGTTGCCGCTCCTCTGAGGCAGGTGCTGGAGGTGCTGCAGGTAGGCTGTTACCTGTTCTGTTGGTGTTTGCCTTCCTCCTGTGTGGGGGTTTCCTCTTGACCTGCTCTGGCTCTTCAGCCTACTCAGACCAGCAGTAAGTTCTCTTTCTCTGGCAATGGCATTCTGTGTCAACAACATCTGTAGGTCGGGGAAGAGGCATTTCAGGAGCCAGAATTGCTGGACCCTCGTTTATTCTGATACAGTATCACTTGGAACTGTTTTCTTTGAGATTCTCTGGGAAAAAAAATATCGTGCCCTAATGCAGTGTTTTCTAAATTGCTGATTATGACTAATTAATGGGAGCATGAAAGTAATGTATTAGGCTGCAACTAGAAATGTTTTTAATGGAAGGAATTCGATATAAAGAGTAGAAGATACACATGTAGCACATGCAGCGAGTGTCCTCTGTGTTCAAGGTTTTGACATAAACTATGTTTCTTCCTCCGAATTGGAGTCAAAACATTTGACAGCCGTTACTCTAATTAACTTTTGGTATTTTTTAATCTCCTTTGATTCTCCTCTCCCTTTTTCCTTCTAATGATAATTTAAGAATTTTTTTTTGTTTTTTTGATAGTTCAGTTAAAGTAGATTTAGAACATGGTCTATTTCCGGGACAACCTAATGAAAAACTGAAACCAAAGCTAAGTGATTTGCCAGTTGCACGGCAGGTCTTCTCTATTTCATACAGGTCTTTGCCGCCTAATCAGTGTGCCTTCCCAGTAAGGCTCCAGCAGGTAAGGGTAAGGTGGCCACCTGGAGGGCCTTGTGTAGATGGGTGTTCCGTCCGGGAGGATTAGGAGGTGTAAGGATGGAGCACCCAAACCCCAGCAGTTGGTTTTTCCTGGATGCTGTACAGTCACCACGTGTCTGCTAAGGGGGTGACCACAGTGTTTCTAGGATTATTAGGCTGCCACTAGTTTGGGGAGTGAAGTGCATTGGAAAAAGATTCTGAGATTCAGGAACCACCGAATGCCCAGATACTAGTGTTGCTAATTCTTTTTTCTGGCAGTAAGAAATAACTGTAGGTTTTAAACGATTGTGAGGGATTGTGGAATGTAGTATCTCTGGTCAGAAAATATCATTTTCCCCCAATTCCTTATACCTTGTCTTGAGCTCAGGGAAATCCTTCCTGACTACAGTGTTGCTGCTAGGATAAACTTTCATTGTTCTTGTAAGAAACATTTTTGAAAGGAAACTAAATATGTCAAATGAATAGTTGGAAATAATGTTTCTGTGTAACATATACAATGTATCTTTCAAATTTAAAGGATTTGTTAAAATGAAAATCATTGTAGGATACTGTTTGAAACCTGGCTTTACTTTCTAATGGTAATATAGCTAAAATAAAGTATAATTGGAATGTGATCTAATTTCAGAACTAAAATATTTTGGCCCAGTTATCCTTATATGTTTTGGAGGGTTCTGTCTTAAGACAGATATTTGTACCAGTTAATGTCCAAAATAGTGAAATGGCTTCACTGAAGTCTATTGACTTAACCTCAGAGGTGTTTAGAATGGGCAATCAGAATATATCCATGTTGAAGTATTGGTTTGAGGTGGATAAGTATCATTATATGATTATTTATTGATTTGCAAAATGTATAGTTTTTAGGATGCCTAATTTTAATGATTTGTAAATATAAAACGGGGAGGCAATGGAAAGAAGTGAGACATTTAATTTGCTGAAAATTCTACATTTAGTAAGTCCTCCTCCCTTTCCCCTGCCTGCCCCTAGGTGTCTTTCTGTTACTGATTTTGAAATGTCAACATCCTATATTTTTTTCTGACCAGTCTTTTGGGACTACTTGGTACATTTTCCACCTGATGAAATTTTAAAAGTTGCAGATTGTTTTTCTCAAGGAAAATAACTGAATTATCGTCTTTTTATATAAACATTTACTTTGAAATATGTTGCTATTTCAAGGACTTTGATACTTTATCCAAAGCATCATTTCTTCATATTGCCACAACTTTAAAATGGAGTTCTTGTTTATTGCCTGGTATGACAAGTTTATCATATAAGTTAAGTTTATGTGCTAAATGACTCACAACAAACTCTCCCCTTCCCACTTGTGCCTAGAACTTACAGTGTCTGTGTTGGTAGAAATTTTGTATCCTAATATCAAACAGGTTGAGTATCCCTCATCTGAAAATCCGAAATTAGAAATGTGCCAAAATCCTAAACTTTTTGAGTACTGATGAGATGCTCAGAGGAGATGCTTATTGGAGCATCTAAGATTTTGGATTTTTGGGTTAGGGATGCTCAACCAGCAATTATGTAATGCAGATATTGCAAAATTTGGAAAAGTTTGACGTCCAAGACACTTCTGATCCCGAGCATTTCAGATAAGGGACATTCTACGCATACTTCCTAAATTAATCTCAACTACATGGTTTTACAATTTTAGTGTTGTTGTTATTGTTTGTTTGTTTTGAGTTTTGTTCTTGTCGCCCAGGCTGGAGTGCAATGGTGTGATCTTGGCTCACTGCAACCTCTGCCTCCTGGGTTTAAGCGATTCTCTTGCCTCAGCCTCTGGAGTAGCTGGGATTCCAGGCACCTGCCACCATGCCTGGCTAACAATTTTAGTTTTTAAAACTTAAAGAAGTGTGTGTGTATTTCTCATTTGCAGGCTTCCTTCCTCTGTCCAGCTTCTTTTCCCACCCCTGCTGGCTCTCTTGTGTCCTCTGGGCTCCCCGTGCCTGACCCCGTACTGCTCTCCTGGGACACAGCATGGCCTCCAAAGTGTCCTTGCCTCTCTTGTCCCAGTCTGAGTGGCTGTTCGCTTCCTCCACCTTTCACTTCCATTTAATGACTAAGCCTTGTGGGAGAGTGGAATGGGCACTTCCATTTGTGACTACTGGGTGAAATGGTGCAGGTTTCCTAGCTCTTGACCATAACAAGGACAGAGTTGAACCAGTGGCCTTTCAAAGTCTTTTCCAGTTCTAGAAGTGTTCTTAATAAAATAAGGTAGTTCTTAATAATGTGTAACTGTGCCGAGCCTTCCAAGGAGGGAGGGATTGGATACATATATTTTCATTGAAAACAATAGCTCATTGATCCAGCAATATGTGGACTGTGTCCTGGATATATTTTTGAGCATCTCCTCATCCCTTCCCTTTACCCCAACTCAAACTATGATCCAGGGAACAAGCTGCAAGGAGTCAGTTTTTGAACCACTGATAGGCTTTTGTGCTCCACTAACCCTACCTTTGCACACGGAATTCAGGGGAGGAATCATTGCTTTGTGAAATGGTGGGCTGGTGGTAGCAGCATCTTCTAATGTAGAAAGATTTATTTATTTATAAACCCACTCCTCATTTGTTATGAGAACATTCTGAAACTCAGGAAGGAGACAGAAGACTCATGCTCATTTGAAGCCTGTCCTGTCCTAGGTAATAGGGACAAAACCCCCAGCCTCCTCCCTGTCTGTGTCAGTGTGCAGCCTCGTCTCAGTCTGTGTCAGTGTGCAGCCTCCTCCCTGTCTGTGTCAGTGTGCAGCCTCCTCCCTGTCTGTGTCAGTGTGCAGCCTCCTCCCTGTCTGTGTCAGTGTGCAGCCTCCTCCCTGTCTGTGTCAGTGTGCAGCCTCGTCTCAGTCGGTGTCAGTGTGCAGCCTCCTCCCTGTCTGTGTCGGTGTGCAGCCTCCTCCCTGTCTGTGTCAGTGTGCAGCCTTGTCTCAGTCTGTGTCAGTGTGCAGCCTCCTCCCTGTGTCAGTGTGCAGCCTCCTCCCTGTCTGTGTCAGTGTGCAGCCTCGTCTCAGTCGGTGTCAGTGTGCAGCCTCCTCCCTGTCTGTGTCAGTGTGCAGCCTCGTCTCAGTCGGTGTCAGTGTGCAGCCTCCTCCCTGTCTGTGTCGGTGTGCAGCCTCCTCCCTGTCTGTGTCAGTGTGCAGCCTTGTCTCAGTCTGTGTCAGTGTGCAGCCTCCTCTCAGGAGAGCAGTGGGTGTCAGTAATGTACCAATGCTGGCTCTTCCCACAGGACTGTCTGTTCATGGATTCTGTAGTCGACACGATTCCCAAAGTCTCAGAGGAAGAAATTTAAGAGCCAAGTTGGGTCTTGGACGGTCTGTGGAGAAGTTGGACTCCTTGTATGATCACCATTGCCATTACTTCTCTCCATTGCTATGTTTTTCACCATGTACATCATTTAAATTTAGGGGTAGATAGATTAATGAGGAAATTTTCTCCCTGAGAAGTATCTTCATGGAACACTTAGACTATATCTTTTTAAAGGATGATGCTTTAAATTGATGCATTTTTTGGAATTTTCATTTTTGAGGGGCTTGGCATTTTCTTTTATTTTCATCAGCTTAGTTACAAAAATCATTTTGGCGAGGGTGGGGGGCCAGAAGAGCAAAAGGATATAGAAAGGCTGTGGAGCACCCAGCCTCCCGCACCCTCAGAGAGTGGGCTTTTGACTCCTGGTAACAATGCAACCGCATAATCTCACCTCACCCCCAATTCTTTCATTTGAAAAAAAAGAAGAAACAATTTCAAAGGCTGTATTTAAAACCCACACACGAATGAGTAATTTATATGCATTTGTCATGCAAGTATCCGGTCCCCAGGGTAGAAAGTGGCCTGCTGTGAATGGTCTTGCTCCTCCTGTTCGCCTACAAGGCTCCCCTTCCAAACTGGAAGATACCAGTTGCTTGTCTGTTTGTTGACTCTTTTAAAATTCTAGTCCTCTTCTGGTAAATCCTATTTTCTGTACCCTGCCCCCACCCCATAGTTATCTCAAAGAGAACAGTCTCTTTTCAATCAAGCATTCACTGCACATGTTCCAGTCATGCGGTTACAAAGTTGACATTGCAGCCTCAGCAAAGGTTATCTCTTTAAAATTTTCTGAAATTCCCCTTTGGCACATTCATTTTGGCAGCTGGGTTTATATAGGAAAGTGGTAAAGCTCTTGGCTTCTCTTTTTGTGCTTTATAAAAATAGAAATCTCTGGCCAGAAGGGCAGATAAGCAAAAAGCTCCTCTGTAATTCCCATCACTTCTGCTTCCCGAGTGTTTTCTGTTTTACAGTGTAGTAAATGGTGTCCTCACCATGTGCTTGTGGACCAAGTGGGTGGTTTTTAGAAACACGAACATACTGTAGCCTGACACTTATTTTAAAGTCTTATTAGAAAACCCTGCTGTTCTTACATGTGTGTGAAGTACTGTTAGACTGTTTTGACTTTTGATTTTGTAATCCTTTTGCATTAAAAACAATGGAAACAACTCAAAGAGTACCTTCACGGATTCAAAATTACCAGTTACAGTTTCGGCAATGATATAACAAGAAAGAGGGAAAATCCAAATTGCTTTGTAGTGAGATGTACTCATTACTAAATAAATGATACCTCGTGTGCGCTTTCCTGGGGCAGCGTTTTGGGATGAAAACAACCAAATCCCTGTGAGACAAGGCAGCTCTGGCCTTTTTATTTTCCTTCAGCTTTTTCTAGGAAAATGTTGCTTCTGTGAGTAGAATTGACCCATTCGTTACTATAGATTGCCTTCTGAGCCCTTCATTTGTTTCCACGTATCCTGTGACCTTCATAGGAATAGAGTTTTATGAAGTCAGGTTGATGCACTTCCATAGTTATAATTCTGTCATTTAAAAATGATGGTATATTTGGTATGGAAAACACTAATTTTTAAATTTTATTTTTAAATGCAAATATTGGTACCCTAGGTGTCAAAGCTTCCACATTAAAAGTGAGTGTGGCTCTTTTTACTGTTAAAAATTCTTTCCTGTTTTATATTGTTATATCAATAAGGCACACAAGCTTATAGGTGAATTTTTCACCGCTGTGACAGTTTAGGAAAGACCACATTTTAAAATGCCAGCTCTGTTTTCTTCAAGAATAGGCAGTATGAATTATTTAACTCTTAGGCAACCCTCCTACCATACCAAGTTTATATACACTGGAAATATGCTGGTTTTTTAAAGCTATTTTAGAATAAAATTTGTCATCCCTTGTATTAAACACATGCTCTTCTCTCAGAAGCTGCGGATTTTTTCCTGTTGCTCTTCTGTTTTGTCAAAAAAAAAAACACTGTAGACTTTATAGATCTGTGGTATCGAATACCCTCGATTGGATCCTCAGGAAGAAAGTGTTTTAAAGTGTGTAATTAGGGCACTTGAGCATAAAACTACAATTATACACTTGTGTGTTAATTTTGTGTACAGTAAGACTTTAGTTGAACACTGGTTGTAAATGAGAGGAAGCATTTTACTGCCAGTGAATGCCTGCATTTTATGAATACTTAAATAAAATCTCCTCTAATTGGCTGACCTGGAAAGAAAGGTGAAAACATCTGTAGTTCGATGGGAGAGGAGAATACAAAATGTGTACTAGAGATTTCTTTTTACAGGTACCTCGAAAAGTGATCTCACTCTTGTGTGCAGCTGTGCTTACTGTGCCTTCAGGATCGTTTGTGCTATTCTAGCTGCTGTTTCACAATAAAGGCGAACGGGGTGACAGCAGTTTAGATAGGCCAAGGAAAAGAATCAAGGGACAGAGTGGCATGGACAGTAGTTGGCAAGGAATTTTTGATATGGTTAAAAAATAAAAAGGCTTTGGGCTGATATAATTGACTTGCATTGGTTGACTATACGTTCGTTAATCAAATTCTATGTACAGGAGTTAGGCAACACTCCTTGAAGCTTGAAGGAGTTAATTTTGTGAAAACTAAAGGATGTACCACTTTGCAAAGTGGATAATAACATGGCAGAGCTTGTTACCCTAAAGAGATAGCCTGAACTGGAAATATAAATTAATTTAAGAAGTGTATAAATAAATTCATGGATAATAGATTCATACTGGTTATTAAGAGGAAATAAAGTCTGCTCAGGACATATCCCTGACTTCTGGAAATTGAGGTCATGAGAGGCACTACACGAGAGGCATTAGTTCCCACAGCTATATGGAATGTTCACTCCGCAGAACATTGGTCCGACCTGCTATTCACTGAAGCTGTGATTTGCTAAATATAGAGCAGTTGAACTTACAATAAGCAGTGAGATTTTGTAGGCAATTAGTAATTGTAAAGAAATCCAAGAGGGATTGTATGTGTATGTCTTTATAATCTTATATCGTGTGTACCCTTTTAAGTTTTATAAAAAAAAATTTGTCACAGCAAAAGACTTGTTACTGATAAAAAAAAATGAGAACTTTTCAATGTTTCCCAAATCAGAAAAGGTAAATCTGTTTTACCATATGAATTTTTTAAAATTTCTAAGCTAGTGGGGAGGGTTAAATTATCCCAGATGTGCTGGTTTCAGAAAGCCTGTTAAAAACTGGCAATATTTATGGCCCAGAAGTTACCTGTTAGGAAGGAACCAGGGCCCAGACCAGAACGTAGTGGACTTCAGAGCAACGTGAAAGCCATGGACTCAGCTTGTGAGTGAGGGTGGTCAGCTAGCCCATTCTGCAGTGTGAGATCCTTCTTGACCCTTTTGTATACTTTGCTAACTTCTTTCTCATCCTGGGTCATCTTTTTCCTGTTAGTCAAGAGAAGCCAGATAAAACTGGAAGGAACTTAGCTTTAGTGTACCGTGTATACAGTAAGTGCTCAATATACATTTGTTGACTATTTCTCATTTTTCAAGGATGAAAGATGAATTTCAGGAAATCGTGAAGTTTTTGTTGTTGTTGTTGTTGTTGTTGTTGGTTTTTTCCTTAGATACAACTAAGGACAAGATTTATTTTTCTTCTTAAAATAAGAAAGTGGGGGGAAAAAAAGGCACCTAAGTTGTTTAGAAGTCTCATTTGGGACTGTGGAATGTCGAGCAGTTGTAAGATCTTGACCTTGTAAACTTTATTACCTTCTAGCACATTATTTTTGACTGGACATGTTGACATAATAAAATTTCCTCATGCAATTGGTTCAACCACGCATCAGCTTAGCATCTGAATTCCTTGCTGTGGGGAATTTTCAGTCTGTCTCTTAGGCATGAAAAATGGTGTTTGATCTTCCTATGAAATCAGGAGCCAGCAGGATTTGCCACATGTGAATGGAGCTGTTGTGGACTTAAGATTTTTCTTCTGCTTTTTGCTTTCCCATTTTGTAGAATTTACCTGGAGGGGTTCAAATCTGTGGTGAAAAACAAACACATAAAAATTAAGGAGCTTTCTTCTGTTTAAGATAAATTGTTATAATATACTTTTTGATAACTCTTAGAAAGACAGCAGCAATAAATAATCCTAAATAAATTTCATTTTGTTCTAGATTCATGAAAAACAGAGTTGGTTTAAGGAGTGATTTTGGTATATATTCTTTGAGGCTGTTAATTCTTTATACCACACACAGATTTTCACATTCAAAAATAACATTATACTACATATGGTTTTGTAGCCTGCTATCTTTAAACCTCACCTCAATAATATAAGGATAGAACTTTTTGTTATTAAATATAATTAAAATGATAATTGTTATTTTCAATGGCTCTACAATATTTTATTGAAACCTCACCTCTGCTTTTTTTTTTCTTTTCCATCTCAAACTAATTTGTTATTGATGGACATTTAAACATTTAGGGTGTTGTCCTATTTTTGAGTGGAGCTGCAGTAAACTCCTTGCTACACACGTGTCTTTGCATACTTGTTTCATACTTTTTCTTTTCTTTTCTTTTCTTTTCTTTTCTTTTCTTTTCTTTTCTTTTCTTTTCTTTTCTTTTCTTTTCTTTCTTTCTTTCTTTCTTTCTTTCTTTCTTTCTCTCTCTCTCTTTCTCTTTCCTTCCTTCCTTCCTTCCTTCCTTCCTTCCTTCCTTCCTTCCTTCCTTCCTTCCTTCCTTCCTTCCTTCCTTTTCTTCCTTTTTTTCCTTTTCTTCCTTTTCTTCCTTTTCTTCCTTTTCTTTTCTTTTCTTTTCTTTTCTTTTCTTTTCTTTTCTTTTCTTTTCTTTTCTTTCCTTTCCTTTCCTTTCCTTTTCTTTTCTTTTCTTTTCTTTTCTTTTCTTTTCTTTTCTTTTCTTTTCTTTTCTTTTCTTTTCTTTTCTTTTCTTTTCTTTTCTTTCTTTCTTTCTTGACGGAGTCTCGCACTGTTCCCCAGGCTGGAGTGCAGTGGCGTGATCTTGACTCACTTCCACCTCTGCCTCCCTAGTTCAAGCAATCCTCCTGCCTTAGCCTCCTGAGTAGCTGGGACTGCAGGTGTACGCCACCACGCCCAGCTAATTTTTTTTTTTTTTTTTTGTATTTTTAGTAGAGACGGGGTTTCACCATGTTGGCCAGGATGGTCTCTATTTCTTGACCTTGTGATCCGGCTGCCACGGCCTCCCAAAGTGACAGGTGTGAGCCACCACACCCGGCCTCATACTTTTTCTTAAGATAAATTCCCAAAAGTAGAATTTTGGGTTAAAGGAATGTTGTTTCTATACATATTATGACTTGCCTTACATATTTTACTTTGTATATTCACCATGATCATTTCAGTTTGCCCTGTTGCTCTGTAATATTTTGGATTATGTAAAATGAAAACATAAAAACTCACTGATAAGCATCTAGGAGCAGTCATTAATTATGAAACAATTTACATCTAGGTCTAAAGGCAAGAATGATTTAAGCATAAATGTGTTAAAATGTGTGTTACAGAATGATAAAAATGGAGATGAACAGTTTAGACTTCTGCATTAAGTATATATACATATTCCACCAATATTTTAAAGCTATTATTTATATCCATTAAAATGCCTAAATCTTAAACATACAGTTCAGTGAGTTTTGACAATTATGTACGTCTAGGATGCCACCATCCTAATTAGAGTATTTCCATCACTTCTAGAAAATTCTCTCATGTCTCTTTCCAGCCGGGCCCCATATCCCACAATCATTGTTACAATTTCTGTCACAATAAGTTGATTTTGCCTGATTTTGAATTTCATGCAGACAGACCATACAGTGTGTTAAGAATGTATACATTTAATGTAGTTCTTTTCAAAAAATAGTTCTTGATGGATGTGTAAATACCAAACTGTGCATCTTTTTTTTTTTTTTTTTTTTTTTTTTTTTGAGACGGAGTCTCGGCTCTGTCTCCCAGGCTGGAGTGCGGTGGCGCGATCTCGGCTCACTGCAAGCTCCACTTCCCGGGTTCCCGCCATTCTCCTGCCTCAGCCTCCGGAGTAGCTGGGACTACAGGCGCCCGCCACCTCGCCCGGCTAGTTTGTTTTTTTTTTTTTTTTTTTTTTTTTTTGTACTTTTTAGTAGAGACGGGGTTTCACCGTGTTCGCCAGGATGGTCTCGATCTCCTGACCTCGTGATCCGCCCGTCTCGGCCTCCCAAAGTGCTGGGATTACAGGCTTGAGCCACCGCGCCCGGCCCAAACTGTACATCTTAAAACAAAAAGATCCAAAGCTGATGTGAAAATTGTGTAGAATAAAAACAATAAGTCTTTCAAAAGAATAAAATTGGACACTTTACCTTACACTATATATAAAAATTAACTAATAATCTTTCATACACCTAAGTGTGTAAGAGTTTAAAGCTATAAAACTCTTTTTTTTTTCTTTTTTCTTTTTCTTTTCTTTTTTTTTTTTGAGACGAAGTCTTGCTCTGTCCCCCAGGCTGTAGTGCAATGGTGTGATCTCGGCTCACTGCAACCTCCGCCTCCCGGTTCATGTGATTCTCCTGCCTCAGCCTTCCGAGCAGCTGGGATCACAGGCACTCACCACCACGCCTGGCTGATTTTTGTATTTTCACCACATTGGCCAGGCCGGTCTTGAATTCCTGACCTCAAATGATCCACCCGCCTCAGCCTCCCAAAGTGCTAGGATTACAGGCATGAGCCACTGTGCCCAGCTATAAAACTCTTAAAAGAAAACAGGGGAAAAGTTTGGCACTGGATTTGGTAATTATTCCTTGGATATGACACCAAAAGCATAGGCAACAAAATAAAGGACAAACTGGAGTACTTCAAAGTTTTAAAAACTTTTGAGCATCAAAGGATACTATCGAGAGAGTGAAAAGGTATAACCCACAGAATAGGAGAAAATATTTGCAAATCATATATCTGATAAGGGATTAATATCTATATAAAACACTCCTATCAACAACAAAACAAATAACCCAATTAAAAAATGGCAAAGGACTTGAATAAACATTTTTCCAAAGAAGATATATACATGGCCAATAAGCACATGAGAAGATACTCAGCAGCACTGATGATTAGAGAAATTTCATATTTCACAGTGAGTATGTTATCACTTCACACCCAGTATTAGTACAGCTGATACTTAATATTAAGAAAAGCCCAGAAAATACCAAGTGTTGTCAAGGATATGGAGAAATTGGAACCCTTGTGTCCTGTTGGTGGGAGTGTAAACTGGTGTAGCCACTGTGAGAAACAGTATGATAGTTCTCAAAAAATTAAACATAGAATTACCATATACTCCAGCAATCCCACTTCTGGGAATGTACCCCAAGATGTAAAAGCAACAATTCGACCAGATATTTGTAAACCCCTATTCAGAGCAGTATTTTTCACAATACCCCAAAGTTGAAAACAGCCCAGTGTTTATCCGTGGGTGAGTCGATAAACAGTTATGCTGTATACATTCCGTAGCCTTAAAACAAAATGAAACATGATACACACCACAACGTGGATGAACCCTGAATACATTATGCTAACTCAGACACAAAATAAGTCAGACACAGAGGAACAAATATTGTGTGATTCTGCCTATGTGAGGTAGCAAGACTAACCAAATTCATAGAGTCAGAAAGTATAATAGTGCTTGCCGGGGGTTGGGGTGGGGAACAGAATGTGCAGTTGTTATTTCCAGGGCGCAGTTTCCGTTTTGGATGATGAAATACTGGAAAAGGATGGTGGTGATGGTTGGCCAACAGTGTGAATGTACTTATGCATCATTGAACTGTGTACTTAAAATGGTTAAAATGGTCAATTTTGTGTATATTTTAGCACAATTAAAAATTAAAGTCTTTAGACATTGAAGATCAGGAGAAAGTTACTCATTCTATTACATAGCAAAAAAATAGCATGTGAGAATTCAGTAGCGGGGAGTTTTCACCACCTTAAGTATGTCTCTGATAAGTTTAGGACAATGCCAAGTATTTCTTTTGTTCATAGATTGTCTTCCTCCAAAAGGAGGAACAAACTGACAACCTAAGTAGATTGAGATATTCAGAGGCACCAGATCCATGATAGAAACTGGGGCGTGTTTTAGTATCCTAACTTCAAAGCTCACATCGAGGAGGTTCTAATACCTGTTGCAGTGTTTTTCTGTGCTTTCCAAGCGATAGAACTGGACTGGATTCGTTTAGTGCAAGGCAGCAGCTCTTAACGTTTCCATTGACTGTGGTGTGTGATTTCTATACGTATTTCGGGAAGTTCAGTCAACAGACATTCACCGAGCTCTTAGTACCGGACAGGCGTGCTGAATACAGTGATGAACTAAACCAGCAAAGGCCTGTCCTGTGCAGTGGACAGTCCAGTGGTGTGGTGGTGTTCAGTGGTCTAATGAGTTGGAGAAATCTTGGATGTAAAGGTGGACAGGTTTCCAGACTTTTTAAAGGATTTCACATATCCTTTAGTGTGATGATATGGTATGTTTTCTTTTTATAGTATATTTATTTTTTAAACTTTTTTAAATTATAGAACTCATTTCTGTGTGATATTCTATAGAATTAGTGTACCTTGTGGGACCCATAGGGAAATCAGTGACCTTTAGGGAAATGCTGGCGTAAAGTTCTATCTGTTAGAGGTTCACCAACCTACAGGACACTTCTTTCCCTTGGGAGGAGACCATAATGAAGGCTTCCTCCTAGTTCTGTCCTGAATACCCTGATGGCTTGTGAGGAGAGGAACAGCCACTCAGACACCAGAACTCAGAAGAGCCATGGCCTGGAGCGTGTCCTAGGTATTGAAAGGCCTGGGAGTGATTGGAGCACCTGGTCTTGTAGTCAGGGACTTGGCCTTTGAGCTCTCTTTTCCCAGGACACCTCCTGGGGTGTCCCCTCCTGCCTTGTGTGAGTGCTTGAGCTTCCCAGGGCCACCTCTTTTTGGGAGGAGGTTGACTGGGGTGGAGGCAAAGTCTTTATTATAAAAGTGGACAATTGTGAAATAATTTAGGCTTACAGAAAATTATAGATGCAAATATAACAGACACACTTGTGTAATTACACATAAAGTATATACAGGTGTGTGTGTGTGTATATATATATAAATATATGTATATAAAATTATATACAGGTATAAAAATAACATTTTACCCAATTTGCTTCACATCTTTCTTTTTGTAAAGGAACAAAGCACGGCTGAAGCCACGCCCCATCATCCCCAATCCTTTTCAATGCGTGTTTCTATACTTTTGCTATATGTATGTTTATAAACAGTATACACTAATATCTTATGTATTAAAATTTTATACAAATGGTATGCTACTGCATTAACTTTTTGTTGCTTTCTTTTTAAACTCAACATTGTATTTTTTAGTTTTGAACCATTTTGATGTGTGATGTCTTACTCCTTCCTTTTTACTCCTGTATACGTTTAATTGTGTGCCTATAGCAAAGTTAACTTTTCCAATTTACCTCCTGTCCTAGAGTTAGATTTTGTCCTCTTCTGTCAATTGTAGTAGACAGGACTGCATTGAATATCCTTTCTGGAACATGCGTGTTCGTGGGTGTATACTTACAAGGTACATGGCTGGGTCGTGGGGTCAGTGTACCTTTAAACCTGGTAGGAAGCTGCTCTCCAAAACTTCTTCAGGCCGGGCGCAGTAGCTCATGCCTCTAATCCCACCATTTTGGGAGGCCATGGCAGGTGGATCACCTGAGGTCGGGAGTTCGAGACCAGCCTGACCAATAAGATGAAACCTGTCTCTGCTAACAATACATAAATTAGCTGGGTGTGGTGTCACGCACCTATAATCCCAGCTACTTGGGAGGCTGAGACAGGAGAATCGCCTGAATCCGGGAGGCAGAGGTTGCAGTGAGCTGAGATCACACAACTGCACTCTAGCCTGGGCAACAAGAACAAAACTCCGTCTCAAAAGTAGTAATAATAATAATAAATTAATTAATTTAAAAAAAAACAATGTACGCGGCGGCTCACACCTGTAATCTCAGCACTTTGGGAGGCCGAGGCGGGCGGATTACAAGGTCAAGAGATTGATACCATCCTGGCCTACATGGTGAAACCCCATCTCTACTAAAAATACAAAAATTACCTGGGCATGATGGCGGGCGCCTCTAGTCCCAGCTACTCGGGAGGCTGAGGCAGCACTTGAACCCAGGAGGCAAAGGTTGCAGTGAACTGAGATCACGCCACTGCACTCCAGCCTGGCAGCAGAGTGAGACTCCATCTCAAACAAAACCAAACAAAACCAAACTTCTTTAGAAGGAAAAAGGGAGAGAGGGTAACCTTTGGTCATTTCATTAATTTTGGAGGATGAGCCAAAAGTTCAGGGTATGGTGAAATGAAAAATGAGTCCTGACCCTGCATATCTAACATGATACAGAAATGTGGAAGGTAGTACTTGTGTTCTTTATTGGGTTAATTTTCTAAAATAAATATTTAAGTGAATCATTTTTAGCTGTAAATTTTTTGTTGTTATGTGTGTTCATGTCTTAAAGGTCTTTATTTAGAAATGAGTGAAACAAATTCTTTTTCTTCTTCTTCTTCTTCTTCTTCTTCTTCTTCTTCTTCTTCTTCTTCTTCTTCTTCTTCTTTCTTCTTTCTTCTTTCTTCTTTCTTCTTTCTTCTTTCTTCTTTCTTCTTTCTTCTTTCTTCTTCTTTCTTCTTCTTTCTTCTTGACAGAGTCTTGCTCTGTTGCCCAGGCTGGAGTGCACTGGAGCGATCTCGACTCACTGTGACCTCCACCTCCCAGGTTCAAGTGATTTTCCTGCCTCAGCCTCCCTAGTAGCTGGGATTACAGGTGTGCGCCACCATGCCTGGCTAATTTTTGTATTTTTAGTAGAGACAGGGTTTCGCCATGTTGCCCAGGCTGGTTTGGAACTCCTGACCTCAGGTGATCTGCCTACCCTGGCCTCCCAAAGTGCTGGGATTATAAGCTTTAGCCACTGTGCCCTACCAGATTCTTATTTTTAAATAACAAATGGAAATGTTCTGATCCGAGGCATTTTTTTTTAAGATCTCCATTTAGTTCAGTTTTGCAGGTACAAAATATATATGTATTGTTAGAACTGTGTTCAAGGCAAAGCATGCGCTGGACAGTCAGGACTTCTGTGGGCCAGCGGTTTTTGTCCAAGTACACTGTGCTGTTAGTGTACCGTTCAGTGGCTGTAGATGAAGCTGAACATGTGTGTCAGATTTGGGTAGTCAAGAGATCTCCATATTATAATGTGTTCCTTGATTCATTAAAATTTTTCATATAATAATAGCTTGCTTTAGTAATCATCGAACAGTACTTACCATTCAATAGATATTTGTTGACGCTCAGATCCTCTTCCAGGAGCTTATATTCTAGTGATGAGGACAGACAGCAAATACGTGAACACGTAGTTAAGGGTTTCAGTACATAACTAAATCAGTCTCCCCTGTGATAAGATCAGGTTGTTCAAGGCAGGAGAATGACCATGGTTAGGGTTAGACTGGGGAGGGAGGGCTGCCTCAGCTACCAGTGCTCTGTGTCCCCAGCTCCCAGCAACTGCTGGCTGGCACTCAGTAACTGTTGGTTGCATGTCACTTGCATGCAACTGTCTGGTTATCTTAGTTATCCTGCATATGGTTAATAACTAAACGATTTGAAAACTCTTCAGCAATCAGAATAGGGTTTGCAAAACTTGGGACAGTGAAGCTCAGGTGCTTTCCTCACGGATCGGTCCTTTGGGCCCTCATTGTGTGGGCAGCGTGTGTGGGTGTCTTGGTCCTCAGCACGTTAGAAGCCTAACTGGGTTCGGGTGGGGATTGAGCTTGAGTGGTGAGCAGTGCTGGCTTGCTCTGATGGCCTTTGAGGAGAGGGACAGCCACCCAGACACCAGAAATCAGAGGAGCTGTTGTCTGCAGCATCCAGCAGAAGGCTCTAGGGCCTTCCATGTCTTGTGGGGCAGCCTGTTGATTTGTGTTTCATAATGCTATTTAGTTTCAGAAGTCTGAACAGTATATATTAGATCTTTCAAAGCCTTGCATCTGAATGCATTAACACACAAACAATAGTGATCATTAAAGAGTTAGATTTTAGGCCGGGCATGGTGACTCACATCTGTAATCCCAGCACTTTGGGACGCTGACATGGGCGGATCACCTGAGTTTGGGAGTTCGAGACCAGCCTGACCAGCATGGAGAAACCCTGTCTCTACTAAAAATACAAAATTAGCCGGGCATGGTGGTGCATGACTGTAATCCCAGCCACTCGGGAGGTTGAGCCACTCGGGAGCTTGAACCTGAGAGGCGGAGGTTTTGGTTAGCTGAGATCGCTCCATTGCACTCCAGCCTGGGCAACGAAAGCAAAATTCTGTCTTAAACAAACAAACAAATAAACAAAAAAGAGTTAGACTTCAGCTTCAGTCAGCTGGGGTATTCTAATTGAGAAACTGGTTTTTAAAGGTAACATTTAGGAAATAATTAATATTTTACAGACAGCACTACAACTTCTAGTTTAATAAATCTTAATGGCACCTGTATAGACTTCCAGGTGGGACTGGGCAGGGCATCCGCATGACTTGGGAAGGCAGTTGGAGATGTAAGGCAGAGTCATGTGATTGACCGTATTCACACAACTCACGTGCAAAGGGAATTGGACTTAGAGTCCATGTATTTCGAACCCAAAGATTCTTTGGGTAAACTAGAGTCGAGCAATCCGTCCTGTCATGGCTCCCACTGAAGGACAGCTGACCGGGTCCAGTTGGTTGGCACCGGGCCCCAGGTCTCAGGGAGAGCCCCTCTGTGCTGTTCCAGATTTCCTCAGCCCAGGCTCGCAGAAGGTGGGTGCCAGTGAAGTTGGTCCTAAATAGATGAATGAGCCATGTGTCTGAAAGGAGAGCAAATTGGTTTTAATTGTGGAGGAGCATATTTGAGGACACCCAGGTCTCAGTTTGCTCAGTTCTGTAGGCGGTTGCTCCATTGAAGATTTCTGCTGTGCCCACCTATCCTCCTCCTTGCCCCACACCCTGCACCCAAACTTCCTGGAGCTGGACTAGGTAGTAAAAAATTCTAGTCAGCTTGTGGCTGCTCTAGTGTTAGTGGGTTCCTGCAATCTGTCCTGTTGTTATCTTGCTTAGAAAACAGCGCCCCCTCCCCAAACAACACTTCCATATTGTGTGTGAGGGTTTCTGTAACCAGAAAGTCAACATATTAAAGCGCAATTCATAGGGGAGTTGCTGGCTGTGTTGACTGAGCTTTACAGTCATTTTAACACTGGCAGAAGTGTTATCCTAACTGCTTTAAATCAAACTGCAAAGATGCTTGTGTGAAATATAGTATTAGATATCAAATCAAACATATGGGTGTTGAACGGAAGGATGTGTGTTGTAGTGGTATATGGTATTCTAGCATGTGGAGTTGTATTTTATGGAAATTCGTTGGCTTGGCTTATGGCAGGGACATACATTCATTATGAGATATCAAGCTGTAAAATAAATAAAAGCAAAAAATTCAACTGTGCTGTTAAATGGCTTTCAATGCAGACTTTTCTGCTCCAACAACTTAGGCTCTGTGTGATGAGAGGTACTGTGAGACATTGTGGTCACATTTATTCTCATCCTTTTTGGTAGATGTTGAAAATAATCTGGATTGGATTGAAAGAAATATAGGAACTTTAACTTTTTCATTTTTTCCCCCCTTTTACCCCATTGTATGTGTTAGGAATTACTGTGCTGATTTTTCTGAGAGGCTAAGGGTTTTACTCCTTTCATCTTTTACCATTTCATCTGTGTCCTCATTCAGCGTTTCTATAGTGGGGTTGGGTTTTAGGTGCGTATCTGGTGCTCGTCATTAATTTTGTAAGTGTGTCTGCCTATGGGGCTCCAGTTCTTGAAGTTCTCCAATGGGCCATATTGTGGTATGAAACAAAATGACTGTGCCATTCTTGTCTCTAGAGTACATTTTGCTGTCCTGATATCTTGTTTTTCTTTTCCTTTCCTGCTCTCTCTTGAAATTACAGAAAGAGGCAATAGATTTCTCATTTTAAAAAATTCAAAAATACTATCCATGGTATATTTACTGCATGAGGAAGGATTTTCCTCTAAACGATGCTTTCAGGCATTTTTAGGCTGATGTAAATTAGAGATGGAGAAGATTGGTTGAGGCCATTTTTGTCTATACCTCTGGTATTTACACTGTCATATGCCTTGCTTTACATTGTTACCTGTTTTATCAACTAAGAAAATGCCATCCTTAGCAAAAATAGTAAATAAAATTGATAATTTAACTGGTATGTATGTGCTGTAAAGGCAGTTGGTATATTCTGACTTTTTTATTCTGAACTTAGAAACAAACATATACCATAATAAAGCATTCCCAACCACAAGCCTCCTATAAAGTATTACTGAGTTAACCTGGACTATTTGAGTTCATTTTAATTTTCACTGTTAGGTGGGAGTGGATTTCATATCATGCGTCTCTTTCTTAGTAGAGGCTATTTTTTAGTATCAGTATTTAGCACTTCCTCCCTACTCCGTCTTTATGGTATTATTCAATAGTTTCTATCTGATAGAATATGATGGTTTTTAAAGGCAAAGTCAGATTGCCTTTTGACTTCATTGATAGTATGTGAATAGAAAGCAGCATGTCAATTTGTCTAATGAAGAGAGGATTACAAATACTGAGTTTAGTTGCTTAGCAGAGAACCCCCTTCATGTTGCCGAATTGAAACCATATTCAATTTCATTTAATTGCACATTTTGACTTTCTTATTTGCTTTGCTTGACTTTTTGACAGATGCCTCCTCAGTATGGACAGCAAAGTGTGAGTGGTTACTGCCAACAGGGCCAACAGCCATATTACAGCCAGCAGCCGCAGCCCCCACACCTCCCGCCCCAGGCGCAGTATCTGCCGTCCCAGTCCCAGCAGAGGTACCAGCCGCAGCAGGTGAGCACAGCGCACTGGCCCGCAGGGCCCTGTTTTCTCCACCGAGGCAGACCTGGTTCTGAAACATCTTCCTGTCCTTTATTAAAAATTATATTCTCAGTGGAAAAAAAATTAGTTTTGAGAAAATGCACAACTATAACCTAATTTAACCCCATCTCTCCCTCTGTCTTTTCCCCTTCTGAGATTGGAGGGTGAGAAGAATGACTGGTTTAATAGCTGTTTGCATTATTGGTTAGTGGCAGTAGAAAGTTATCAGTCATTACTTGTTCTCTGTCATTTGTGTTCTGAACCTTTCAAGAAAGCACTCTGTCACTTTGTTAAGGCTTATTCAGGAGAAGGATTTTATCAATCATTTAATCCTTGTAGTTGGCACATGCATGGTATTTTTATCTTGACCTTTGTTTTGTTTTGTTTTGTTTTGTTTTGTTTTGTTTTAATGGTAAGTGTTACTGTGTGAAAACATTGTTGCCTTTGACTGTGTTATTCTCTTTAAACTCGCTTATAAGTAGATATTCACTTCAGTTGCAATATATTAAAATACTAATTGGAATCATGTACTTTAACTATGTCAAGCAGTTTCTAGTTTAAAATACTCTTTTAGGTTATTGGGTTATATATTAAAGTTTACAGAATTTTTAGAAAAATAGTATATATGTTATGTGATAAAATGATTCAGTTTCCTTATGTTTTAGAGACTGTCACTAATGAGTGACATGAAAAGGAGCAGTGAGTGAGGGACTCTTACTCTGAATCCAGATAAAATGTTCATAGCACATCCAATCATAAGCATCAAAATAAAATTTTCCGACCGGGTGCGGTGGCTCAAGCCTATAATCCCAGCACTTTGGGAGGATGAGGCGGGTGGATCACGAGGTCAGGAGATCGAGACCATCCTGGCTAACACGGTGAAACCCCGTCTCTACTAAAAATACAAAAAATTAGCCGGGTGTGGTTGTGGGTGCCTGTAGTCCCAGCTACTCAGGAGGCTGAGGCGGGAGAATGGCTTGAACCCAGGAGGTGGAGCTTGCAGTGAGCCAAGATCGTGCCACTGCACTCCAGCCTGGGCGACTGAGCGAGACACTCTGTCTCAAAAAAAAAAAAAAAAAAAAAAAAAAAAAAATACATATATATATATATAGATATATATGTATACACACACACATATATAGTTTTCCACTTTAATACTTTCTTCCTTCTCTTTTGTGTGGTGAGGTAGCAAAGAGAAGATGGACACGTAGCGTCGACTTTTTCCTTTTTGAAGGACTTCTTTTGTGGCTTGAATAGATCATGGATATTAAGCAATATAAATAAATTTATGGAGCTTAATTTTAATCAGTTTGGCTGGTTTCTTAAATATTTTCTTGGGTTTGTTGGAGTGTACTTCCATGTGACTTACCAGAGAATTCTGAACAGAGTTTATGACTTTAAGCAAAACATGTTAAAACAACAGCTTGGATTTGAGACCCAGTACAGTCTTGTTTTCACATACATGTTTTTAAAAGCTTGAACCCAGGAGGTGGAGGTTGCAGTGAGCCGGGATCGCTCTACTTCATGCCAGCCTTGCAACAGAGCAAGACTCTGTCGCAAAAAAAATGTGGTAACATATGGGGTTTGTAGCAGTAGGAATGTACATCATTTCATAGTTACCTGGTCAAATCTTTTATTAAAGTGTATGAAAATTTTAAAACACTTTAATATAATTTCTTTTTAGATGAGAGAGGCTGGTATCTGGAGTTTTGATAAAGTTAAAACCTTTTTCAAGGGGCTTTCAGAGCCTTATTGAACATATCTGTAGACCCAGAGTGTTTTGTCGTGTCATCAAAATTTAAGGACTCAATAGATAAATTATATTACTCATTTGACTGTAGTATGCTGAAATGAATCTCTGATCATAAAACCAATTTGATTAAGGATTCTGAATGCCTGTCATTTTCTTCAAGACCAAGCTCAAAATTTACTTCCTTTAAAAACTCTTCACTGATGACTTCTAGCACATGGCAATTAGTTATTTAATATCTTTCATATTTAAATATTTAAAGCATCCTACAGGTAAAATCTTAATATTATTTTAATGTGCTTAGTTTCAGTCTATCTTATGCTTTGATTATCATTATTTTATTGATTTGAATACAATAAATTGTATGGTAAGATATATTCCATAACCATGACTTTTTAATGTAATTGTAGTAATTTTTGCATATTCTGGATAAAACCAAACATTGCTCAGAATACATTGGAAACTTGTTCTTGGGTTCGTACTTCCTAACTATAAAATGTCTGAGTTATATTCATTGTGGGGTAGAGAGGTGAAAGTTATATTCATTGTGGGGTAGAGAGGTGAAAGTTGCCCGCATCGGATGGTCTGCTTCGACAGGAACAGTCTTGGATTTTAGGGAGTTGGATGGCCAGATAGATTTGGAAAGTTTTTCAAAAAAATGATACCTGGCATTATAGATATATTTAGCACCTCCAAAACCTAAATAATCTATCCTGAAACAAAGTAAAAATTACCATTAAAATATTATCAAAATCAAGCTAAATCTTAATAACACTGAATTCATATACCTTTAAAAACTTAAGAAACAACCATATTTAGTTTAATCAGCCAGTATTTCATAACGACCAGAATATTTCTTTATGCAGTCTTTCCTTTTGTTTTCAAATGTGGTTTACGTAATCTCTTGCTTTTGCATAAGACAGTCAGTTAGCAAGTATTAGTAGTACGTAGTGTCTTGTTAATGCGATTGATACAGATGGTAATTTTAGGGTTCCATCAAGATACCTCACATTGTGTCTTCAATATTTTTCATATGTTTAATATTTTGGCTAATCAATACATTCATTGGTTTCAAAAAATAAAAAGTGCAAGGAAGGGATTCTGAGAAAAGTCTCTTCCCATCTTAGTTCCCTCTGCCCACGTCACCACCCCTGTTCTTGACTGGATGACCATTTATAGTTTATTGTATGTTTTTTGAGTTTCTTTATATCAAGAAGCACAACACCGTATTTTTATTTTTCACCCTATTTTTACACAAATGATGGTGTATATATAGTATATACTATATGCCTTCTTCCATGTATTTTTTTTTCTCATCCCCTTCTTTTACTCACTTAGATATATTTTCTGGAGATCTTTCCAAAGGAGCACATACAGCAGTCCCTCCTTTTTTTTTTATAGCTTCATTACATTTTAGGGACACACCATGATATATTTAGCCAGTTCTTTTTGAGGAACATTTAGATTAGTGCTGGTTATTTGAATTGAAACAATGATGCCATGCTAAACTTTGTGTAGGTGTCATTTCATAAGCGGGCAGTAATATCTGCAGGATGAATTCGGGAAGCCACAGTGCTGGGCAAAGGGTGTGTGCATTTCCATTCCCAGTGGGTATTGCAGGTTGTAGCCAATTCACACTCCTATCTGCACGTGAGAGGACTCTTCCTACATATGTGTTAGTAGCGTGATTTTACAAAGTTTCTGGATTTTTGCCCATCTGGTACATATTGAGCATTCTAAATCCCAATGTCTGAAATATGAAATGCTATAAAATCTGAAACTTTCTGGGTGCCAACATGACCCCGCAAGTGGAAAATTCCATACCTAACCTCATGTGATGGGTCACACTCAAAACACATGTAAAACATCGTTTCAGTCGCACAATTATTTTAAAATATTGCATAAAATTGCCTTCAGGCCATATATGTAAGACACATTTGAAACATAATGAATTTCATGTTTAGTCTTAGATTCCATCTCTAAGATATCTCGTTTGTATATATGCAAATATCCCAAAATCTGAAACACTTCTTTTTCTAAGCATATAGTTTTAGTTTACATTTATCTTGTTATGAGTAATGTTGAGTGTTGTCTTGTGTATTTAAAAGCATTTGTGTTTCCTTTCTCCGGAACTGTAAATTTATATATTTTTATTTTGAATTTTCTCTCTTCAGTTGTTGGTCTTTAAAAATAATTTTAAAAACCCTTTGTATATTAGGGAGACTGGGCCTTTGTCTGTAATATGAGTTATTAGCTCCAGAGGCAGAATCAATAGAGTAGAATAATAGAATAGAATCAATTGTGCTCACACGTGCACGTGCGTGGACACACAAATACATACACACACACACACACACACACACACACACACACGGAGATTTATTATAAGGAATTGGCTCATATGCTTACGGAGTTTTCATTTCCGAAACCTGCAGTATGGGCTGGCAGGTGGTGAGCCGATGGTCTGATGAAGTCAAAGGCAGCTTGCTGGGTAATTCCTTCTTGCTTAGATGGGGCTGGTCTTTTGATTCTAGTTAGGCCTTCAAACTAAATGGATAAGGCCCACCCACATTATGGAGAGCAATCTGTTATTCTTAGAGTCTCCAGTTGAAATTGTTAATTTCACTTACAGTACCTTCCAAGATCACGTGTAAAATTAACCATTGCAACTATCTTTCCCCATCAACTGGAGATGCCAGTAAAATCATTAACTAAATTTCCTTAGGTGTATGGTGTTTGGGGTCATTTTGGGATTTCTGTTATTTTCCATTGGTTCTTCTATTAATGCATTAGTACTGTACTGTTTCTCTATTGTCTTTTAGTATCTGATAGGGGTAGTATATCCTCATTATCCTTCTTTTTCAGTTGTTGGTTTTCTTTTTCCTTTTGCTATTTGTATGTGCTTATTTTTTCACATAAACTTTTTCTTTTTTATCACGCTATGTTCTAAGAATTTTATCTTTTGTTATTGTTATAATGGGATCTTCTGTGAAACAGGGCACTTGGAAAAGAATAACGATAAGACACGCAGAAGCACTTTACTTGAATAGCTTTTTCCTTTTTGGAGCCCGCTGACCAAAGATGAGAAATATCCCTGTAATAAAAAGATGGGTTTGTTTAGCTCAGGTGGCTGCAGGCCAGGGAGGATGCGGTCCTGAGGAGCCCCAGGAGCACTGTGGAAACGGGGAGGTGGGGCTGTAGGAGGGTTGGGGTGTGTGTTAGATGAGTCTAAGAGGGGGTGGCATCTTGAGGGGTGGTCCTCAACTGGCTGCTCTCAAGAAGCTGGGGCTACTTTTGTGATTAGGTATTTTAATTTTTATCTAGGAGACAGGAGGATTGAAGTGGGGCAGGGTTGTCATTGGTAAAGAAGCACCAGTCACCACATGCCTGTAATCCCAGCACTTTGGGAGGCCAAGGCGGGTGGATCACCTGAGGTCGGGAGTTCGAGACCAGCCTGACCAACATGGAAAAACCCTGTCTCTACTAAAAATACAAAATTAGCCAGGCGTGGAGGCGTGTCTGTAATCCCAGCTACTCAGGAGGCTGAGGCAGAAGAATCGCTTGAACCCGGGAGGCGGAGGTTGTGATGAGCTGAGGTCGCGCCATTGCACTCCAGCCTGGGCAACAAGAGCGAAACTCCATCTCAAAAAAAAAAAAAAAAAAAAAAAAAAGCTCCAGCCACTTAGAAAAAGAAGCGGGGATGGTTTGTCATTTTTGTCGTCAACAAGTGGCCCTAGGCGCCTGTTGTTTCAGGCACTGTTGCTGTGCTGTAGGAGCTGTGCAGTCTGCTTGCTCTTCTGTCTGGTTTTCCTTTGCTTGCCTTCGCACATTTCCACTCCACCATCCCTGCCTCTCCTGCGTGGAATAGCTTTCCATCTCTCCACTTGTTCAGGTACTTTTCAATTTATTTTATAATATTCTTCAAAAAATGGCTGCTGTATTGCTTTTGTTAGCATTATTCCTATGTACCTTATTTTTTGTTGCTATTGTAAATTGTATCCTTTAAAAAATTACATTTTCTCATTGTTACTGTTGTATACAATTGTAACAGACTTTGTATATTAACTTTCTGTGTCTGTGTGTCCAGCCACCTTTTAAATTCTTGTGAATTCTGCTACTTCTAGTCATTTGCGAAATCTGAGGTTTTTTTCATTAAAATAAAACTTTAAAAAATCACTGCCTTCCTACTTTTTTGCCTTTCTGCAGACTGGCTCCTCTGTACGCATTCTTTGAAACATCTGGCCATTCCTGTGTTATCCCTGATTAAATGAAGGCTTCCAGCATTTCATCGTTTAATACAGTGTTTCCCCTTTCTTTTCTTTCTTTTCTCTTTTCCCTGTCTTTTTGTAGCTGTCCACTGTTGGGCTAAGGAAGTTCCCTTCTTTTCTAGTTTGCGAAGAGATTTTTTTCATGAGTGGATACTGAATTTTATCTTCTGTCTTTTTTGTAGGTATCGAGATGATCACTTTGATTTTACTTATAATCTGTTTTTGAGATAAATTACCTTTTAAGTATCAAACAAAACTTGCATTCTATAATAAACATAGCTTCATGATATATTATCTTTTTTATTCATCACTGGATTCAGTTTACTAACATTTGTTTTAGGTTTCTTGAATCAGAAATTCATGAATTAGATTGAACTGTAATTATCCTTGTTAGGTTTTGGTATCTGTACTTTTTGAGCTTTGAAAATGAATTGGAGGCCAGGCGTGGTGGCTCACACCTGTAATTCCATCACTTTGGGAGGGCAGATCACCTGAGGTCAGGAGTTCGAGACCAGCCTGGTCAACATGGTGAAATCCCATCTCTATTAAAAGTGCAAAAAACATTAACCAGGTGTATTGGCACACACCTGTTATCCCAGCTGCTTGGGAGGCTGAGGCACGAGAATTGCTTGAACCTGGGAGGCAGAGGTTGCGGTGAGTCAAGGTCGCACCACTGCACTGTAGCCTGGGCGACAGAGCAAGACTGTCTCAAAAAAAAAAAAAAAAAGATGAGTCCCTTTTTTAATTTACTAAAAGAGTTTGTGTTGTTATCTGTTCTCTGAATGGTAAAAGTGTTTATAAAGCTATAAAGGGTTGTGTAGCTTTTGATTTTTACCTTTTGTCTTATCCCTGATTTTTTAACTTTAGTAGAGATGAGGTCTTGTTCTGTTGCCCAGGCTGGTCTCAAACTCTTGGCCTCAAGTGATCCTCCTACCTTGGTCTCCCAAAGTGCTGGGATTACAGGCATGAACTACTGTGCGCAGCCATTTAAAATTTTTGATTTCATTTCTTTTGTCAATATAGGCATATTCAAGTTAAAAATTTCTTCTTGTGTGAGTATTGCCATATATATTCCTATGTATAAGAATTTGTCCATTTCATATAATTTTTCAACTTTATTAACATAAAGTTCGTAATAGTCTTTATTACTTTAATCTCTGTACCATCCAGAGTTAAGGCATTTTAATTCATAATGGTTTTTCATCTTTTATTCTTGGTAAAACCCTTTCCAAAGTGACTTGGTCTTTATTGTCTCTATTGTGTGTCCTTGTAAACAAACTTAATGAAGTTCTTCTCTCACCTTGATTACGTCTTGCTTTCTCCTTTATTAATGTTTATTTTGCTGTTCTTCCTCCCCCACCCCCACTCAAGTGAATGCTTATTTGAACCTTTGTTGTTGATGAAGCTAAATATGAGACTAAAATTTTTTCTCTTAAGTACTGCTTTGGCTGAATCTTTCAAATTTTGATATGCATCATTTTTGTTTTCTTTTAGTTCTAGAATTTTTTTCTTTTTCTTCATTCCTTGTATTTTTTGAAGACAGTTTTATTGGGGCCAGTTTGCATTCTGTTTCCTCAGAAGGATTGATGGGTCTTTGCTTTTGCCAGTTGCCAATGGGTACCAGTCCTTTCAAACAATGTTTTGTGTTTGATTTTGTGAAAGTTTTATTACAAGAAGATTCTTAATATACAGATACACAGAATAACATAATGACCACTCCTATGCCCTCACCTGGTTTTAATATTACCAATATTTTACCACATTTGCTTCCCTGTCTCATCTTTTCCTCCTCTTCCGACTTTCTTCAAAGTATTTTAAGTCACAGATACAACTTTTCTCCGCAAAATAGTTCTGTATGTGTGTATGAAATGTAAGGGCATTTCTTTTTTTTCTTCGTTTTCTTTTTCTTTTTTTTTTTTTGAGACAGAGTCTCACTCTGTCGCGCAGCCTGGAGTGCAATGGTGCAATCTTGGCTCACTGCAGCCTCTGCCTCCCGAATTCAAGCAATTCTCCTGCCTCAGCCCCGAGTACCTGGGACTACAGGTGTGCACCACCGCGCCTGGCTAATTTTTGTGTTTTTAGTAGAGATGGGGTTTCATGATGTTGGCCAGGATGGTCTTGATTTCCTGACCTCGTGATCCGCCCACCTCGGCCTCCCAAAGTGCTGGGATTACAGGCGGGAGTCACTGCGTCTGGACAAGGGTGTTTCTTATATAACAGCATCGCTGTCACCACGTCTTATTAAATTAAATATAATTCCACTTGTCTACAAACCTAACCATGTTCAGATAGCCCCAGTTGTCTTCAGAATACCCTTCTATATCATTTGTTTCAAGCAAAATTTAAACAAGATTTATTACATTGATTTGGTTCTAAAGCCTTTTTATCTAGGACAGTTTCTCCTCCCCCAAATTTGTGCTTTGACATCTTGAAAATCCTGGGTCAGCTGTCCTGTGGAATGACTTTGTCTGCTTATTTTCTCTTGATGTGGCTTAACTTGCTCATCTGTTTCCTATACATTGCAAGTTAGATCCACAGGCTTGAAGATTAACATTTTGTCTGTGGTCATTGTAAATTATGTTCCCACATTTTAGGCCTGCTCTTGTTCACAGGATGGGTCTGTGATCCTCCTTTTGAGTGAAGAGCCTCCAGGTGGTTCTAGCCCCCGCCTTTCTTGTGACCATCAGCTACAGCTGAGGCTGAAGAGACGTTGTGATGGACAGATAAAGCTTCCCTTTGTACGCTGTCCAGATTCCTCACAAACTACATTGGTGAGCACAACACATGCTGGTGACCCTAGGCCTCTGGGTTTGGGGTGGTTGTTATCCATCATTTCTGACTGACTTGTTCTAGATGCTTCAGAGGCAATGCTGTGGGTTTATTGTATCAGATGGAGCGTAATGTTTGGTCGTCCCACAACAGTGAAGTTAAGATTGATTAGAGGGTTTAGGTGATGATGGTCTCTGGGGCCGTTCTAAATGAAATATCTTCTTGAGGTTTTGTAGACCGCACCATGAAGTGTTAATTTTGACCGGATACCCTGGTGATGGTTAGCTTGTGGTTGCTGTTTCTTAAAGGAGCCACTTTAAAAAGTCCTCCTACCTCAGCATATCAAGTTCAAGAAAGGTATTTCTCTTTTCTGTTTAGTGGGTTTGCAAGCTCTTAAATGATGGGTATAGCCCTTCTTGGTCCTTAATTTAACTGAGAGGTATTGTCTTGTATTTTACTCCCTTTTGGCAGGCCCTGGACTTCCTCTCCTTTCCCTGTTCCTCGTATAGTCATCAAAGGGAAAGTTAGACTCTATAGCAAAAGTCAGCTTCTACCGCTGTCTTGGTTTCTCTGTTCTCAGTTTGCTCTCTAGGTGTTCTTCGTGTCACTCACATTTATGGCAAGTCTGGGATTCATTTAAAAAGGGTTAGAAAAGGCGTTTTATCCACTATTTCGGGTTTTTCAATCGATAGCTATTTAGAGCATCTAATCCGCCATACTGCTGGAACTGGTAGTTTCATATTTTCTAGTTGTTTCTTTGCTATCCTTTATACAATTGGAAACCATACCAATATGTAATATTTATGATAGATCATTTAGAACATATAGATAATACCTTCTCATTGTTTTGAATCAGACTTTTCTAGTGTCTCCCTTATTCTTTTAAAATAAAGTTCTTAGATAATGTGAACTCTCCACACACAAAATTTTAAACAAAATTAGAATAATGCACTGACTGTATATGGAAAATGAAAAGAAAGAAGTTTGTAATATTGTATGCTTGATTAAGCAAACGTTTAGGCATACTACTTTAGAAGACTTGTGAAATAGATGCTTGATGTATATGTGTGATCGCTGTGAACTTGACAGCTACAAAATGAGATTGATGCAGGAATGTTGTATTGGCAACTCAGATGTCTCAAACAGGGTTGTCAGTGGTGATGTCGTCTTTTGAAATGGTGAGCAACTGTTGGCAAAGTTCTGTGCAAAGCAAAGTATAATCTTCCCTCAATATACTTGATGGCTTTGTTTCTGGAAGATTTATTATGTCATAAGATGATTTTAAGAACACCTTGTTCTTATTTGCAAAATGGTGTTGCGTTCTAGACTCAGCTAAATAATTAGTTTTTTTTTTTTTTTTTTTTTGAGGCGGAGTCTCGCTCTGTCGCCCAGGCTGGAGTGCAGTGGCGCGATCTCGGCTCACTGCAAGCTCCGCCTCCCGGGTTCCCGCCATTCTCCTGCCTCAGCCTCCCGAGTAGCTGGGACTACAGGGGCCGCCACCACGCCCGGCTAATTTTTTTTTGTATTTTTAGTGGAGACGGGGTTTCATTGTGTTAGCCAGGATGGTCTCGATCTCCTGACCTCGTGATCCGCCCGTCTCGGCCTCCCAAAGTGCTGGGATTACAGGCTTGAGCCACCGCGCCCGGCCTTTTTTTTTTTTTTTTTTTTTTTTTTTTTTTTTTTTGCTTTGTTTTTAAATATACCCGAATGTTGGCACTTTTGAAAGTAGTGTGGGCTGTGGCATGCTGATCTTTTCTATCACTCACTCTTACACTTTGCAAGATAAGCTAGCATTCCTACCCTACAGCCACTGTTTAAATGCATTTCTGTGTCCCTGTGACAACTAACTGCTCCCTTGAAATCCTGTCACTGCATGTGTTATATATGTCCTTAATGGTTCTGAAATTCAGACGTAAAGTGAGTTACCTATGTATAAAATTTCAACCATGAGTATAATGCCCTGAGTGTACTGGGAAGAGGTAGGAAAGGACAGAAAGCCGCCTATAACACGTTTGTGTTTCTCTTAAGTAAATGCTCAGGCTCTTCTCCATTAGAAGGCTTGTGAGGGAGTCAGAGGCTTGTGCCTGGGTGTGTGGTAGCCATGGACTCCATAGGTGCAAATGAGGCTGCTACAGATGTGTGGGACGAACAGCTCAAAACCACCAGCAGGCAGAGAGCCCATGGCTCAGTCACCACACAAGTAATTATAGAAATGAAAGTATAGAAGACCACTTTAAATAACATGCTCACAGAGTTGGTAAAAAGAAAAGGTAAGTTATCCAAAAGTCTGGAAATGTTATAAATTTGTAAATAAAATACAAATACATAGTAAAAACTGGTAAGAAAGTAAAGATTTCTTTTCCTTTGCCTTATTTGTATTTTCTAAATTGTCTACATAAGCATGGAGCACATATATAATATTCTTAAATGTGTAAAGGATTCCACGTTACCTATTATACAATGTAAGGAATTACCCGTTCCAGTGGTATAGCAGATAGATGCTCTCAATGTCTCTATTGATCAAAATATCTAAAATAGTGGCTCAGTTCTTCAAACTAAATGAAATAGTCAGTCAATCCTTTTTTTTTTTTTTTAACTGTTTCTCATGCCCCTCCTGTCATCACTTTCTTCCTTACCCAACTAAAATTCCAAGCCCATCATTATACTTGCCCTCCCTCTCCTGCATGTACTCTTAAATACTTGCCAGCCCCATCTTATAAACCTATTTATGCAAGCCTGATGAAGTACAGCTTCATGCCCAGTGAGTGGGATGGGGAAAGAGGGAGGGAAGACCCTGCTATTCCTTTGAGTTGGTGACCAATGATGTGAGATCATCCTTGCCTTGTAACTTTGCATTTCCCTAAGGCTATTTCAAATCCCCCTCTGTCTTCAAACCCAAAAGGCTTAAGCCCTGCTCCTCACTCTGAGCTAGTGAGTCTGCTTCCTGTTTCATTGAAGAAATCAAAACAAGCAATTAGGAGAACTTACAGGTACCAGCTAGCCTGGGTCTGCCTATCACGTCTGCCTTCTGTGATGTACACACTCTGCCAGAAATCTCCTTGTTCCTCTGGAAGGCTGCCCCATGCCCCTGGTCCACTCAAGTTCTTGGTTTTTCCCCACACCATCCGTTTCTCTGTCCTTCCCATTGCCATTTAAACATGCCATCATTTCTCCCACCCCAAACAAAACAAAACGAAACAAAAACACCTTTCTTGACCAAAATCAGCCTGTTTTTCTCTTTTCTGGTACTCTCCACTTGCTAGTGTCCCAACTATTCTATTGAAACTATTTCAATATTCAACTATTTCAACTATTCTATTGAAACGACTCTTTTCATACTTTCTTTTTTTTTTCCACTTTCTTTGTAAATTGAGAGGTAAAACTGTATGTCTTTACTGTGTACAATGTGATGTTTTGAAGTATATATACTACATTGTAGAATGAATACATCTAGCTAATTAACATATACATTACCTCACATAATTAACCATTTTTGTGGTAGGAACACTTTATATCCTCTCAACGTTTTTCTTTTTTCTTTTTTTTTTTTTTTTGAGATGGAGTCTCTCTCTGTCACCCGGGCTGGAGTACAGTGGCGCGATCTGTGCTCACTGCAACCTCCGCCTCCCGGGTTCACGCTATTCTTCTGCCTTAGCCTCTTGAGTAGCTGGGACTACAGGCACGCACCACCATGTCTGGCTAATTTTTTTATATTTTTAGTAGAGACAGAGTTTCACCATATTGGCCAAGCTGGTCTTGAACTCCTGACCTCGTGATCTGCCCGCCTCAGCCTCCCAAAGTGCTGGGATTAAAGGTGTGAGCCACTGCGCCTGGCAACATTTTTCAAGAATACAGTATATTACTAACTACAGTCACCATGTTGTACAATAGATCTCTTGAACTTATTCTTCCCATCCTATTATGGGACTTCCCATCCTACTAAGGACTTTGTTTTGTCATTGTTGTGTCCCCAACACCTAGGTCAATGCCTGCACAAACTAGAAACTTAGTAAACATGTTGAAAATTGTTGATTTAATCATTCAAAAAATCTTTTTTATTTGCTGAAACATGAAGATCCCACTCTCCACTTCCCAACAACCAGCCTACCCCAGCCTGTGAGCCACCATCCTACTATCTACTTCCCAGCTCCCAGCCCATCATGCCCCCATTCCACTCTCTACTTCCCAATAACCAGCACCCCCACCCAGCCAGTGAGCCACCATCCTCCCATCCACTTCCCAGCAACCAGCCCAACCCAGTCTGTGGTGCCTCCATCCCACTCTCCACTTCCCAACAGCCAGCCTGCCCCAGGCCTACTATCCACTTCCCAACAACCAGCCCATCGTGCCTCCATTCCACTCTGTACTTCCCAATAACCAGCACCCCCACCCATCCAGTGAGCCACTATCCTACCATCCACTTCCCAACAACCAGCCCATCCCAGCCCGTGGTGCCTCCATCACACTCTTCACTTCCCAACAACCAGCCCGCCCCAGCCCGTGAGCCACCAGTCCCACTCTCCACTTCCCAACAACCAGCCCATCCCATCCCATGGTACCCCCATTCCACTCTCCACTCCCGAACTCCCAGCCCACCCCAGCCCGTGAACCACCATCCCACTCTCTACTTCCCAAAAACCAGCTCACCCCAGCCTGTGAACCACCATCCCACTCTCTACTTCCCAAAAACCAGCCCATCCCAGCCCGTGAGCCACCATCCTACTATCTACTTCCCAACTCCCAGCCCATTCCAGCCCGTGGTGCCCCCATCCCACTCTCCACTTCCCAACAACCAGCCCATCCCAGCCCATGGTACCCCCATTCCACTCTCCACTCCCTAACTCCCAGCCCTTCCCAGCCCATGGTACCCCCATTCCACTCTCCACTCCCTAACTCCCAGCCCATGGTACCCCCATTCCACTCTCCACTCCCTAACTCCCAGCCCTTCCCAGCCCGTGGTGCCCCCATTCCACTCTCTACTTCTGAGATCACCTTTTCTAGAGGCCACATTTGAGTGAGGTCATGCGGTATGAAACAGCTCTTTTCAAAGCCTCCAGTGTTCTGTTATTTAGCCGATGGGTGATAGTCATTCCTTCCATCCTTCGCCTGTCATGAGCATTCCACGCAGTTGATGGTATCTTCCTCCTCGGAGCACCTGTCTTGCCTGGTTCCTGGGACGCCACCCTCTCCTGGCTCTCTTCCTACTTTGTGGCTGCTCCTTGCCTTTCTTTGCTAGATTTTCTTTATCTCTCTGGCCTCCAAATACTGGCCCATGACCAGGGCTCAGTGTTGGCCCCTCTTTTTTTGTGGCTCTACCCACCTTACCTGTATGATTTCTTTTACTCTCAAAACTTTAAGTATCTGGAGGCTTGTGACTTTCATATGTACTTTTGCAACTTGGACCTGTCTTGTCGTTTCTGCATCTATGTATGTCCAGCTCCTGCAGGTAATCACTAATTTGAATGCCCAACAGGCTTGGGAAAATCAGTATATCCAAAGCAGGCCTCTGGCCACTAAGCCCTTTATCCACAAACCTGCCCTGTCTATATTTTCCCCCATCCCAACAATATGTATGTCAATCCATCCTTCCTGACACTTTGAAATCTTTGGTTCTTCTCTGTCAAGCCCACTCTTTTTCTTTTCTTTTCTTTCTTTCTTTTTTTTTTTTTTAATATTGTGTGTGGTTTCCCCTTAAGAAAATAAGATTTATGAGTGGAAGGACTTTGTTTTGTCATTGTTGTGTCCCCAGCACCTAGGTCAATGCCTGCACAAACTAGAAACTTAGTAAACATGTTGAAAATTGTTGATTTAATCATTCAAAAAATCTTTTTTATTTGCTGAAACATAGTAAATATACTTTACAGTGTTGAAGAAGATAAACGTTTACTGCTTGGTATTTAAATTTTGTGATTTCTTTGGAATTGCAGATAGTGCTTTGTTGAATGCTTTCATAGCTGGTTCTTTTGTGCAGTATAGTTGCGTGTATGTGAGCAAACAGGCTTTCTTCTTCAATAGAATTGCTGGGCAAAAGAACAGGCACATTTTAGGCCAGGCACAGTGGCTCATGCCTGTAATGCCAGCCCTTTGGGAAGCCGAGGTGGGTGGATCACCTGAGGTCAGGAGTTCGAGACCAGCCTGGCCAACATGGTGAAACCCTGTCTCTACTAAAAATATAAAGAATTAAACAGGTGTGGTCGCGCGCATCTGTAGTCTCATCTACTTAGGAGGCTGAGGCAGGAGAATCACTTGAACCCGGGCGGCAGAGGTTGCAGTGAGCTGAGATCGTGCCACTACATTCCAGCCTTGGTGAGAGAGCAAGACTCTGTCTCAAAAAAAAAAAAAAGAACAGGCACATTTTAAAGATTTGGTTTTGGGCCGGCTCAGTGGCTCACTCCTGAAATCCCGGTACTTAGGGAGGCCAAGGTAGGCAGATCACTTGAGGCCAGGGGTTCAAGACTCACCTGGCCAACATAGTGAAACCCTGTCTCTACTAAAAATACAAGAGGCATACCTGTAGTCCAGCTACTTGGGAGGCTGAGCAGGGGAATCACTTGAACCTGGGAGGCAGAGGTTGTAATGAACCAAGATTGCGCCACTGCACTCCAGTCTGGGCGACAGAGCGAGACTCCGTCTCAAAAAAAAAAAAAAAAAAAAAAAAAGGCCCCCCCCGCCTTTTTTTTTTTTTTACATCAAATTCCTCTCTAGAAGGTTTTAACAAATTATGCCCTCCCCCAGCTCACTTTCCTACATTTTAATCTATATTTTCCAATGGTTCGTATTTTAAGTTTTATTTTTAGTGAGAATTTAACTGTTTTCTGAGCACCAACAGAATTAAAGAGACCTCACAGAATTTGGAAGTCGAATGGATCTAGGTGATGTGTTACAATGGTAGAACAGATCGTGGAAACTCGGTTGTATCAGGAAGAAGTACACAGTTGGACATTGGTAATTTTTTTGATTTACTGTTGACACTGCGGCTCCATAAATTCCACAACGTCTTGTTGTTTACATTTTCATTACCGTCACCATTTCTTGTCTCTGCTGCTCTTTTTAGGGGGCAGAATTAGAACTGGAGTGCGTAGGCCAGGTTTATTCTTCCTGTTGTAGAGAGAGGATAACTAGGACATCAGAGGTGCATACTGTGCCTTCATCAGATATCTTATTTACCCAACACTCATCATTTCCTCCTTTTAAAAAGTATCTATTTTTAAGGCCTTTTAAAAAAAGCTATTTGAAGAAGTTGCTTCCACTTTAAACTATTTTTACATGCTAGCTTACTTCCTCAGACTTCATTATCTGAGATTTAATACTTTTGTATAAAAGGGGAAAACTCCTTTAATATTGTGTTTTAGTTTTAGTTTTGTTTTGCTCTAACGTTTCTGCTTGCCTTACGTTTCACCATTTTCAGGTCTCGATGCATCTCGTGCGGGTCTGCTTCCTGGTTCCCTGTCCCCTCTTAGGAAGCTCTCATGACCTTTCTCTCTCCTCCTAGTAGCTTTAGACTGAGAATCGTTTGCCTTTTACCTCTGACTCCTGTTCTGCTTCAGACTCTCTCTCCTAAGATCCTGGAAGAGACCCCCTTTCCTGTTGAGGCCCACATTTCTCCAGGAACCTTCACCCATCGTCTCCTGGCAGGTGTTGTGTGTTAAGTGTCAAGGCCAGTGTTCCAAGAATCAGGTAACTCAAAGAGAGCTGCCTGGCCACAGACAGGGGGCTGTCTGTCAGTACCCTTTCTTGTGACCTAGGTCTTCTGCTGGTCTGGGACAGTTGGCATCCTTGTACAACCCTGTCTGTTTTCATGGCTTTAAGGGACACTGTTGTGCCCTCATAGCCAGAAGAATCTTTTTCTTTTTGTAGGAAGTAACCCCATTTAAGAAGTCACCTTTTTTTTTTTTTTTTTTTGAGAGGATGGATCTTTTTTAAAAACCTTAGTGTAAAGCAGTGACATAATTTCAAATTTTGCTTTTATAGGTATAGTTTCTCTTCAAGCTGATAGAATTGCTTCAGATTCTTAAGAGAAATAATGGGTATTATAAAAGTGTACTTACGTACCTCAGGTCTGTTGGACAAGTAAAACATAAACCATTTTATGAGCTGCTTTGGGCTTGGGACTGTTTTGCCTGTGGGAATCTAGTGTTGAAACAGACGTTGTCGCTGACCTAAAGGAGCCCCCAGGTGAAGAGGAGGGTTGACGGTGCCTTGGGAGGGGTGTGTTACAAGCTGTGATTCTAGTGTTGTGAGGCTTAGGAAAGTATATTGTTGGTGGAAGTGTCTCAGAGGAGGTCTGGAAGAATGAGGAAGACTTTGCTGGTGAGAGAAGAAGTGATCCTGGGGTAGGGCCGGTTCCCAGTTAGTGAGAATAAATGGGATGCCCGTTCCTGAGAGATACCGAACTAGACAATGAGGTCAGTTAACAGTCAAGGTCATTTAGATGGAGCATATTAATTATGGTGAGAACTGTTGATTTGTATTGCCTTTGCCTCAGTGATTAAAAATGAAATGAGGTTATTTATTGTTCAATATCGTTTAAAACAGAAAATAATACTAGTTTAGCAGTTAACTTCTAGCAGTAGATCACTTGGTAGTTGGACCAAGTGGAAATCTGAGTCTACTTTTCTGAGAGTAGGTAGATGGGTGTTTAAGTTATATTTTCTAAAATATCCCTTTCTCCAGACATCTTTGTGATCAGCATTTTTAAAAGGAGATGTAGTGAACTGAAAGTATTTGACACATGGGCAATCATTTGGAAAAGAAGGAAATAGTACTGGAACATGGGGGTAAAATAAGTTTGAATTTTTTAACATAAAATATCCATGATCAACATAATAAGCAAAATATTTCAAAGGAGCTTAACTTAGAAAAATACTTTTTTGAAAGCTAAAAACATAGTGAAATATATTTTTGAATTAAAGCTTGTAACAGCATGCCACTCAAGCCATTGAAGGAACACAGAAGTCACATTAAGGACAGAGGCTGTGATCCATTGTGGGGTAAACAGTTCCTTATATTGTGATTTATATTATGCACATCTGTTTCTTATGTAAGAATAAGACCAGAATTTAATTTATAAGCCAATCCTGCAGATTTTTGGGGAAAATTAACCTTACAAGGCCTGTGGAAAGCCACTGAAGTGTTCCTTTCACTTGTTTTGAGATTTTATTAATAGAGCAAAGACAAAGGACATATATAGTTTGTTGTCATTAATTGCTTAGTTTTTAGATATTAACATAGTCTATTAATTAACTCAATAAAACCCAGAATGTAGTTAATTAATGTTATTCTTTGTTTTAAAGGATATTTTTCGTGAAGCCTTGGGTTATGTTTGAATTTTGAATCTTTTTCTTTCTTCTTGCTTACCCTGTTTGCGGTTGTCTCAGGCTTTGAACCATTGCTGAGGCAAATTTCCTTTTAAGTTTAAAGAGCTCGTGAGCATCCGAGGAGACAACTTGTGTGTCACTTAGTGACTGAGCAAGGCCTATTCCTAGACTCTGATTGTTGACTTGGGGCTTCTAACCTTGTGGGGCCGGTTCTGGGAGCACAGAGGTGGGGTTAGATAGACTGCAGGAGCTATCAGCCTGCCTGCGCTCGCTCTGGCAGGATGACTGATGCCAGGAGGATGGGAGCGAGGAGTAGTGACCTTCCTCTCTCTGTTCCCTTTTTCTCCCTTGAGGGAAAAACTAGTATAGTCAAAGCTCAGCACTCGTTTCGAATATAGGTGTAATTTGCTGCATTAACAGTTTCAATTTATTGTGTGTTTTGGTGGTGTTATTCCTGAAAGCTTTTTAAAATAAAAAAATAGGAAAAAAGACTCATTGAAGAATGAAGAAAAATAACATTTTGAGAATGTTAAAATGTCTTTTGGTATGAATTTGGTTTAATTAATTGCTGTAGAAATCAGGGTGAATCTGTAGTTAGTTGCAACTATTTCTGCCTGGGCCTTTGCTTTTCCTTAATGGTAGCAGAAAAAAGCAAGAGAAAAATCCTCGGATTTTATACACATCACTTCCAGTATCAAAGCATTTTTGGCTTTTAATGGAAAACTTTCAGTAGTTTTAAAATATGTTTTGGAGTACAATTGGGAATTTAATTGCATTGGATCATAATTTGATAATGCTATTTATTCATTTTCATGTTTAACATGTATTTTAAGTTTTTTTTTTTCTTTCTAGTACCAGAATCAAACCAGGAAGTGAGGAATTATATAGTAGTAATATTTTCAATACTAATTTTAGAAGGGGATGGAGGACTCCTCCTGAGAAGAGTAGCCAGGAAGCCAGGCAGGCCTGGAGTGTGCGGCCAGCTGTGTCCCGGTTTGAAGCATCTCAGACGCTGTTGGGCAGCTGCTTAGCCCAGTTTAGAAATGTAGAGGAGATCACATCAGCTGGGCATGACTGTCTACCATGGAGACAGGAGAGGACAACCTTAGATCGTTGAAGATGTATTTCTTAGTTGGGTGTGTTGGCGGACATCTGTAGCTCCAGCTGCTCAGGAGGCTGAGGCAGGAGGATCCCTGAGCCCAGGAGTTCAAGGCTGCAGTGAGCTCTGATCGCACCACTGCACTCCAGCCTGGGTGACAGAGACCTTGGCTCTTTGAATGAATGAATGAAGATATATTTCATCAAAGGCTTAAGAAAAACTTCAAACACCTTAAGAGGAGGGTTTAGTCTAAAGAGCAGTTAAGCTTCACCTCCTCTCTGATCCTAACACTGCTGTAACTAACTGTAGGTGAGTGATCCCTCTCTCCCACCTGAGGAGGATTTATGGAATTGAACCAGATGTCCTCACGCATGAATGGACATTGCCTTCTTCTCTAGATTTTAGTCCTAGTTTCCTGGACTCAGCAGCCGGAGGAAGAAGAAGCCCGCTCTTCTAAACCAGAAAGTTGGGTAGAACTGGCACTCTCCGAGCAAGGCTCCTCATTGCACCCCTTCACCTCCCTCCTCTTCAATTCCCTGGGCCTGACAGCCCATCTGTCTTCCTCTCTGATATCCTGCTCCTGCCCCCACTGGTATTGAGGGAAGAAGTTAGGAAGAGAATGCAGTGTGCAATTAAAAGTATCATCGAGGCTCATTATATATTCACTCAATTCTCTTCTCTTTCTTTGATATTTATATTGTGACACAAGGGAGATTGGGGAATTATTTTTTTCCTGGATTGTTTTTTCACTACTCTCAGCTGCTTTCATTTGTCTTTAACATGCTCATTTCAATATGTTAAACTATGAAAAATGAAATAAAACATAATTTATACATATATTAAAGTTCTTCATCAATTTCTTTGATTTTTAAAATTTTTAGAGTAACAAGCTCTATGTATATTGTATTCCAGAGGAAGATTATCTGCAGATGTTTGAAGCGTAGCATTATTTTTAGCATTTGCTAATGTGGGTGGTGGTCACCTTTTTCTTTTTTTCTGGAAAAGAAAGAACAGAACCAGCTGTAGGTCACTGATTGATTTTCACCAAAGTGCTAGGCTTTTGGGAGAGGAATGGGTTTATGTCTCTTTGCATTAGCCTAGGGAGGCAGAAGAAGATGGCGTCAGGAAGTCAGGCAGGGAAGGCCCTTTGGTAAGTATACAGCTGTGTTTTTCTTTCTTTCTTTTTCTTTTTCTTTTTTTTTTGAGACAGAGTTTCGCTCTTGTTGCCCAGGCTGGAGTGCAATGGTGCGATCTCAGCTCGTCGCAACCTCTGCCTCCCAGGTTCAAGTGATTCTCCTGCCTCAGCCTCCCGAGTAGCTGAGGGATTACAGGCAGTAATTAATTAATTAGCAGGGGGACTCCAGGACCCTGGACCCCACCGTTTTACCGGTTGCCAGATATTTGGTGTGTCATCCTTGCTTCAAAGCAATGGTTCTCATGTCTGCTTTCCTTATGGAAGAGCAGAAGGGGATTATCTTCAGGATGAATATATTACTCACCTTGCTTGGAAAGTTGGAGGTGTTCATTTTAACATAAAGTGGAATGAATGTATAGCTTGCCCTCCTTGGAAAATTGGAGGTGTTTAACATAAAGTGCCTAAAGAAATAAAGTGGGTAAAGAAATAAATTTTATTTTAATTTAATTTCTATGTAATTGATGATAATCTTTAAATTTCTGGAGTCATCTTTGTTTTTTTCCCCAAATAGAAATTTGACTGTTTAAAAGGTAAAAAGTCTCCTACAATAATAGCACCACTTGATGGGAACACACATACACACACACACACACACACACACACACACACACTCTCTCTCTCTCTCTCTCTCAAAATGTAAGGGAATCTCTAAAAAATTCACATTTTCTGCTATTTCTTAGAGAAAGGGGATGCCTGTGGCCTGTCTACTTTCATAGAAGATTGGTAAAGTTGATAGTAATTGGATGCTAAGTTCTTTGTAGTATATTATTTCTCTGAAAGTCTGTACTCTTAGAATGGGGAAAGAGATAATTTTGTAAATCAAATGATCCATTTTAACATCTTGTAAAAACTTCAAAAAGTAATACATACTTGTAAAAAAATTTGGCAGAATCCTTTATGCTTCTTGCATTTTGAAAGCATTATGGATACAATGCAAAACAACAGAAGCTTCTTTATCTTTCATTGTCTTTGGCTGTTTCTTCTGTTTTTCTAGCTTTTTTTCTCTCTCTCTTTCATTCAGTTATTTTAGCTTTCACTCTATAGGCATTTCACAGAGAAATCAGACAACTTTTGAGATTAACTCCCTCAACAGTTTTAGGGACGAATTGGCAAGGCAGGCTTTTGAGGCAGGATCTTTCTGGCACTTCTTTACCTCACTCTCTTTGACAAAAAATAGTTCTGGACCTGTTTATCCAGCACGTGGGCTCAGGAGCTCTGTCTCCGCAGGTTGCTGTCATGCCACTTGCAACCCCCCATGGTATCCATCTCTCTAAGTGAAGCATATGGATAATAACGTAAGGTGTCCTGTATAGGTTGCCCCCCACCCTTTTTCATTTTGAGACAGAGTCTCGCTGTGTCGTCCAGGCTGGAGTGCAGTGGTGCAGTTTCGGCTCACTGCAACCTCTGCCTCCCGGGTTCCAGCAGTTCTCCTGTCTCAGCCTCCCAAGTAGCTGGGATTACAGGTGCGTGCCACCACGCCCAGCTAATGTTTTTATATTTTTAATAGAGACAGGGTTTCACCATGTTGGCCAGGCTGGTCTCGAACTCCTGCCTCAAGTGATCCGCCCGCCTCGGCCTCCCAAGGTGTTGGGATTACAGGGTGAGTCACTGTGCCCAGCCTAGATAGCTCTTCAGACTAGAGTTACTTAAGCAGTCTGGGCTTTTATTGCATGTTTAATTCAGATACTAATGACATATTTGCAAATTCTTGAGTAATTTTTATTTGTATTTCAGTTATTTAGAAAAGTATTACAATATTGAATGTAGTTATTTGCAGCTAATCTGGTTTAAAACATCTCTATGAAATCATGATGTTCTCAGTTTTGGTAAATCCCATTGTCGATCATCTCTGTTCTTACCCTTTAATCTTTCTGGAGTCTTTGAAAATCTGGTAAAAGCTACAGATTCTCCTCCCAGACAAATACATGCATCACAGAGTTGCTGTATTCTCAGGGGAGTGTTCAAAGCCCTTCTACTCCAGGTCGAGAATTCAGGCCCTAGATATGAGTTATGGTCCCTCAGTGGGGTAGCAAGAACTGATGTTGTTAGTTTCTGAAGGCCCCCTGTGGCCCTTCAGGTCTGTGGCTCATGTGCCGTGGTGGTCTACTTCTTGGCTAGGAGAGGAAGGGGCTTGGGTTCTTAGAGCAAGAGTTAGCCTTTCAAGTGTGAGATGCCAGTGCAGGGCCATGTCATTGCAAAGCTGATGATGATCTTCTCAAGTTGTTGCTGTAACCACAGTAAGACAAATGAGACCATCGCTGGCCCAAGGAGGATAGGTGAAGCGTGGGTGGACAGGTATCTACTCGGGAAATTAATCATTGTTAATGTTACAGCAAAATGCCTTACTACAGATGCTAGGTAATGGAGTAATATCCAAAACCCCACATTGTAGGACTCACTTAATTATAATTTAATGAAAATTTGACACTATACTTAATCAACAGTCCTTGAAATTTATAGGCAAATCTGGGAAATTCAGATTCCTGGACCCCAGCCTCAGGTTGGGAATTGTCAGCCGTCAGGTAGGGTCCAGAAGTGCCTCCTTATCTGGTGGGTAGGAGCATCGTTAAGTGCACACACTCTAGAGAAAGAATATCTTGGTTCCCATCCCTGTTCCACCACTTGCCAACTGAGTGACCTTGGCAGGTTACTCAACCTAAGTTTCTTCATGAGTAAAATAGTACTTACTTTATAGGGTCAGTGTGAAAATCCAAGAGTTTATTGTATGAGCAAAGCACTTAGGAGAGTGCCTCATAGACGGTAAGTGATGTAGAATTATTAGCAGCTGCTGTTACTACCAACGTGTTGTCAGCTTCATGGCCACTGGATAAAGTTCTATTAGTTGATTCTCATCTTTTTTTTTTTTTTTTTTTTTTTTTTTGACAGAGTCTTGCTCTGTTACCCAGGCTGGAGGGCAGTGGTGCAATGTCGGCTCACTGCATCCTCTGCTTTCTTCCAGGTTCAGGTGATTCTCATGCCTCAGCCTCCCAAGTAGCTGGGGTTACAGGTGTGTGCCACCATACCCAGCTAATTTTTTGGAGAGACGGGTTTCACCATGTTGGCCAGGCTAGTCTTGAACTCCTGACCTCAGACGATCTTCCTGCCACAGCCTCCCAAAGTGCTGGGATTGCAGGCATAATCTATGGTGGCCAGACTGATTCTCATTTGTAAATATGCTTTTAAAAATAACAATAGCTGACATTTATTGAACATTTAAATGGCACCAGGCACAGTGCTAATTGCCTGAAGGCAGTGTGTCATGGTCATGAATCCAACTTTAGACGGTGGGTTCCTGTATCTTAATAGCAGGTCCCTTATACAGTAGTCCCCCTTGCTAGCCAGGGAATGGGATAAGTTCCAAGATCCCCGGTGGATGCCTGAAACTGTGGATAGTACTGAACTCTGTGCACACTGTGCACAAATTTGTTTTTCCTTCACAGTTTCAAGGTTAAAAGATTCATTCTTTCCCTAGATCTTAGCAACCTCAGCATGTGCTACTTTTTTCTTTGCTTATTAAGTCAAGAACTTTTCACTTAAAGGAAGTAGTTTACAGCTTCTCTTTGGCTGATTGATTGCCAGCATCGCTACTGTGGCACCTTGGGGCCGTTACGAAGTAAAATAAGGGTGATTTGAACACAAGCACTGATACTGGATCTGGTAACAGCTCCTAAGTGACCAGTGGATGGGAAGCGCCTGCAACGTGGATTTGCCGCACAAAGGGAGGAGTAACATCCAGGTGGGCAATTACAAATTGTGAATTGTTTATTTCTGGAATTTTTTCCTTTTAATATTTTTGAACCACAGTTGACCATGGGTAACTGAAATCATGGAAAGCGAAACCACGGGTAAGGGTGGTGGGGAGCTACTGTATCTTGGTTTTACGGATGAGGAAAGGAATTCTTTAGGTAACAAGTTACAGGGAGTTGAGATTCTTGGATGTTGTATAGATTTTTTTAAATTATTAGATACGTTACTTTTTCCCTACAAAAAGCATAGAGAGCAGAACATTTACTGTGGCTCATTTGCCTTTATGACTTTATTAAAATACATTCATTATTAAAAATCTTAACTACTTTAGTCTTTAGTCTTGCCTATCATTATGTTGTTTATTTTAGGAAAATTAATTTTAGGCAACCATGTGGCTTCTTTTCTCATTCTGAGCCCACTTTTAGTTTAGGAAGAAGTCTTACGAAAACTTCTTTCTTACGAAAGAAGGCAAATTTAAAAGCTTGTCTTAAGTTTTGAATATAAATTAGCAGCCTCCAGGATTCTTGCTTCTTAAGCTTAGGGGACACGGCTGCTCTTGGTGTTGCTGCTTCTTTTCTTCCGAATCCCCTCGGGGTTCCTCTTTACTGAAGCCAGGGACTGCAGGTCCTTGTTTACATGGGTGTCTGTGCCATGGTGACATTCTGTGGATTGCAGGCGTTTCGCAGTGATGAGTCCTTTGTCAATAAGACTGAGACTTATCAGTAGGAAAGCATCATGAAGTACCTGATACAAGCCTGTCCTTTTTCTAGAATGGTTTTGTGTTGGGTGTGGTGCCACACACCTGTACTCCCAGCTACTCAGGAGGCTTAGGAGAAAGGATCCACTGAGCCCAGGAGTTTGAGGTCACAGTGACCTATGATTATGCCACTGCAGTCCAACCTGGGCACCACAGTGAGACCCTTTCTCTAAAAAAAAGAAAAAAAAAAAAGAAGAGGTTAAAAAATGTCTGGAAATAATTATTCCTTTGCATTGATAGAAATAATATCCTGAATATTCTTTGGACTCATCAATAATATATGTAGTTTATTAGAAGAAAAATGGTTTTAAGCTTCTAATTGGCCTCTGGAATTAGTTGCAGTCAAAAAACATTTGCACTTTGGACACATGATTTTTATCTAAACTAAAAGATTTTTGGAGCAGAGGGGAAGGGAAACCATCGCTGTGAACTGGGAAGAATTAAAGGGATTTAGTAGTCTTCTGAGCAGATAATGAACAGTACTCATCATGGCATATGCAGGAGACCCATTCCACCCCTGTTCTCTGAGCATCATGAGCCTGAGATAGACAAGCAGGAGGAGTGAAGGTGGATGTGATGCACTTGTGGTCTGCATAGGCCATCGCCACCCAATATGGCTGGTAGAATAAGAAACTAAGCTGTTTGGCATCATACAGCTGGTGAATAGTGAAGTTGGCATTTGAATTTGGGTTTGTCTGAACTCAAAGGTTCAGGGTGCTTAGAAGAGGTCTGTGGCTGCATAAGGCTTCTTGGAGCTGGTGAAATAGGACACCAGGCCTTTAAGAGGTGGGGCTAAGATAAAGTCAGAGTGTCAGATTTAGGCTAGGAGGGCACCCTGAGCTGAGATCAACAGATTGAACAAGGATCACTGAGTCAACAAGAAGAGCAGGTTTTACTTTGGGAACCTAGGGGAAAAATGAAATTGTTAAGGTCAATTTGGTTAAGATCATGGAGGGGTTTTGTTTGTTTAAGAGAGCTAAGCATTAGGATTTAATAGTGCAGCAAACAGGTTAAAGATGAAAATGGGTGGGGGCGTTATGAAACAGAAAGATTGAAAGTTCTATGGTTAATGCTTAATGTGTGTTCACAGGGGAGGAGGTTGGAGGCATAGTTTTTCAGATGAAAGCCATAGTCAGTCTCAGCCCCACTCTAGGTTCATGAAGTTGCCTTTCATACCATTAACTTTACTTTCATTTAAAAGGAAGTTTTCAAACGTAAACACAAGTAGATAATGGTGTAATGAATCTGGCACATGTCACTCCACCTTCATCTTGTTTTACCTCTACCCTCTCCTGTCTCACGCCCCCATCCCCTGACCCCTTTATTATTTTGAAGTACATTTCCAGATATTATTATTATTTTGAGAAGGAGTCTCTCTCTGTTGCCCAGGCTGGGGTGCAGTGGTGCGGTCTTGGCTCACTGCAACTTCCGCCTTCCGGGTTCAAGCGATTCTCCTGCCTCAGCTTCCCGAGTAGCTGGGATTACAGGCGCCTGCCACCATGCCTGGCTAATTTTTTGTATTTTTAGTAGAGACAGGGTTTCACCATGGCCAGGCTGGTCTCGAACTCCTGACCCCGTGATCCACCCGCCTCAGCCTCTCAAAGCACTGGGATTACAGGTGTGAGCCATTGCGCCTGGCCTAGATGTTGTATCATTTAATGGGTAAATATTTCAGTGTGTGCCTTTAAAAGATAAAGGACTTTAAAAAAGAGACAAAATACAGCTATCACCGTTAAAATAGTTTATTCATATCAATTATCAGTGTTCAAATTTCCAATAATCTCATAAGTGGAGTATATATTGTTATTTAATTTACATTCTGGGGTAGTTTGAATTGGGATCCAAATAAAGTCCAGTGTTAACAATTTGTTGTTATCTTTTAATCCCTTCATTTCTAGGATTTTCCTCCATCTCCTCTCCTTCTCGTCCTCTCACTTTGTTTTTTTCTGTTGCCGTTTATTTATTGAAACTGGGACATCTGTCTAGTAGAAATTCCCACAGCCTGGGATTTCCTGATTGATTTGCAATGGTTTAACATGTTGCTTGGACCTTTTTATTTCCTAAAATTAGTGGTTTGATCTGTAGGTTTTGCCAAACTCATCATTTTTGGGGAGGTAGGATATTTTATTCCTGATCTGTTCTTTGGTAAGCATCAAATGTCTTGATTTCCCCACCCTCAGCCCCACCACCATTCTGGTGGCCTCAGTGATGCTTTCTGCAGTCTTAATTTCCAGTATATTTTTACTGCATTATTTTGCAGTCATCCTTTTGCCATAAGACTGCCTGTAACAAACAGCAAAATGTGTTCTGTAGCACATTTACCAGGCAAGTAGCTGTTAACATGATAAATATTCTTGGCTGTGTGCCCAAGTTTTGTTCAGTTTTATGTGTTTGTCCTAATACACTTGTTTTTGTGTTGCTGTGTCTAATTCTAAGTGTAAGCTCATAGAAACCATTCAGTCATTCACCTGGCTGTTATCCAGTACCCAACCATGCTGGGCCCTTGGGAATCCAAGACGACAGCATCCCCGTCTTGGAGAAATGGTATCCAGTTTGGCATACACAACAGATAGTTAAGATATGGCATTCTAACTTCTTTAAGAGGAGCCCATTTGAAGTTGGCTTGAGGTAGTTGTTTTGGAGGGTGATAGGGTTAACTTCTAGCAGGATCTTGAGGAGAGTGAGGAGGAGGAAGGGCATCCACTTGCACCGGCTGCAAGGCACCGAGGAGCAGTGGCCGCGTGGCCCACGGGACCCGGGCAGCTGAACAGGTGAAGCACAGTTTTGCTCTGCACCCTGGGGCCGGCCCTGTGGAAGCTGACCTCGTGGCCGGAGGGTGCCTGAAGAGCTCTTCTGAGCCCAGACTGGGACTCAGACTTCCTTCTGTAGGCGTTGGGGAGGCATTTTCTGAGCACTCGTATTTGAGGAAGTCAGCAACATTGACCGCAGTGCAGGTGTCGGCTCTTGGATCGGGAGGAAGGGGACAGACTGGATGATGATTTGGGCTTTGGCGATGTGTCAAACATGCACAGATTGCAGAAGAGATAATGAGTTGTGTGGGGTGGCTCTGAGCGATCTCATCTGGGTGCTCACCTTCGATGAGGTGGGGGCCCAAGGGAGAAGAAACAGGTCTGTGGGGTCATTTGGGAGAGTCACTTCTTGTCCCGATGAGTGCAAGGCACTCTCTCGAAAGGTCCAGACATTAAGGATGTAGTTAAGGACCTCCTGTAGAGATTTGGGTATCATCACCAAGCAGGGGGGCCACATGGAGTCCTTGGGGTGCAGACACGAGGAGCCCCCGTTCTTAAAGGACAGGGGAAAGAGAAGAGCTGGTAGAAGATCCTTAAAGAACATAATCTGGTGGGCGGGCTCCTTCACCTGGCTGCCCCGCCAGCCTGTGGGCTTCTAGTAATGCTTGATGATAAGGAGTGCGGCCTTGCCTTCACACCTGTGGAAGAGAATTTTTCATTTTAGCATTTCTTACTTATTCATGATACTGGAGTTGATATTTTAGAAGTGTTCCACATATAAACTACTTAAGATTGTAATTTTTCAAAAGAGATTTTAGGGGAATATATGAAGCCCAGGCTAAAACCTTAAAAAGTAAAAATTATATTCAATCCCTTATTATGTGATAGTGTTTGACGCTTCCAGTTGTCTCTAGTGTACAGTTATTATAGAAATGAAGAGATATCCATCACTTGCAGATACTCCAGCACAGTGCTCATAAGCTAGCTCTGCAAATGACTTCAGTTTTTGTTTCCTGGTAGGAAGAAACGAGGTAGCAATAGCAACTATCTTGTGGTGGTGTCATTAGGACGAACTGCACACACTACCCCTGTGCACACTACCTCTGTGCACAGTACCTGTCACAAGTCCCCTCTTGTGAATATGAGCTGTCATTGGGGCTTTCCTGAGGTGCCAAGGGCTGAGCGTGCCATCCTTGACGTGCATGTTGTATGAATTTAATCGCTTTCTTTTTGGAAATGATATTTTAAATTCGTCTACACACAGAAAGTGGAGGGAGGTCAATAGCACGCCAGACGTCCAAAGCCTAGGGATGATTTCACTAAACCGTGGCAGGCTGTGTGGCCACCAGGCATCCTCTCTGTGGAGGTAGTCCCAGCCACCTCTCCCCCTACCCTCACATGCTGGGATGGGCTTCTGTTTCCCTTTTAGGATTTGGAATTGGTGATAGGGAATTTCCAAAGCATGAAGGGAAAAGGATCAGGAAATTATTGAGACTGCTCAAATCGTCATTCATTCTCTCCTTCTGAATTATTGCAAGATCATAACAATGTGGCCATCTTAACTCTCTTCCTAGCACATCTGTACTTGATGTGAGGATTGGAAAAACTTTTCTTACATAACATGACAGTTATCACTTATTCCAGATCAAGACACCATGGAAGCTCTGTTGCATTTTGTTTCTGACCTGACGCTCTTTGTTGGATTTTGCTGGCATCTGGAGACCTCCTCATTGACCTCTTACTAGGTGCCATTGCCAGTTGTTTGTCAGGGACCAAGGCGCTCCTTCCTGTCCTCCGTTCCTCCGTCATCCTTTAGTTTATAGTCTATATGCTCTTAAATTCTTTTTTTTTCTTTTTCTTTCTTTTTTTTTTTGGTTACTGTCTACCCATCTTCCCACTCATCCCCTGCTCTGGTTTTGCTACTTTTTCACATGATGTAGTTTGATACCTGGAGTAAGTTTTGTTCTATTCCAAAATGATGGACTGTGAGTATAAATTGACACTTTCTTTGTTAAGAACAATTTGTCAGTATATGTAAAAATTTCACCTGTAGCAATCTGATACAGTTTGGATCTGTGTCTCCACCCAGATCTCGTGTCTAAGTGTAATCCCTGGTGTCGGAGGTGGGGCCAGGTGGGAGACGATTGGATCATGGGGGCGGTTTCTCTTGAATAAGAAAGTTTCAGACCATCCTCTTGGGGCTGTTCTTGTGATAGTGAGTGAGTTCTCATGAGACCTGGTTGTTTAAAAGTGTATAGCACCTCCCTGCTCTCCCTTGCTGCTCCCGCTGTGTGAGACACCCCACTCCCCTTTTGCCTTCCACCATGATTGGAAGCTTCCTGAGGCCTCCTCAGAAGCAGAAACTGCCATGCTTCCTGTACGGCCTGCAGAACTGCGAGCCAATTACACCTGTTTTCTTTGTAAATTAAGCAGTCTTAGGTATTTCTTCATAGCAGTGTGAAAATGGACAATTTCCCTTTGATGGAAATTTGACTTGTAAAGATTTATGCTGCAGAGATTTTCATATGAAGATGTATGCATAAGGATGCTGTGCTGTATGAAGAAGGGAAGACTGGAAACAACCTAAATGTACATCAATAAGTGACTAGTTAAATACGTTACTGTACCTACAAATAATGCATTGTTGTGCGACCATAAAAAAAAAAAGAATAAAGTAGATATTTAGTTGTAGATATAGAATGAGCTCTCCAATATATTGTTAAGAGGCTGAACAATATGCTGTTTACAGAAAATATGCTCTAGTTATATATAAAGGAAAAAGGATTTAAATTCACATTTGAACTTGGTAACACATTGAAAAATTGCAGAAAGGTAAATAAAAAAATCCAAAGCTTGGCCAGGTGCAGTGGCTCATGCCTGTAATCCCAGTGCTTTGGGAGGCTGAGGTGGACGGATCACAAGATCAGGAGATAGAGACCATTCTGGCTAACACAGTGAAACCCCGTCTCTACTAAAAACACAAAAAATTAGCCAGGCGTGGTGGCACATGCCTGTAGTCCCAGTTACTCGGGAGGCTGAGGCAGGAGAATCTCTTGAACCCGGGAGGTGGTGGTTGCAGGGAGCCAAGATCGCGCCACTGCACTCCAGCCTGGACGACAGAGCGAGACTCAGTCTCTTTAAAAAAAAAAAAAAAAAAATTCAAAGCTTATACCATAGGAATGTTTTCCCTTTTTAATTTTTTAAAAAGGGTCTTTGACATTTTGGTTATTCTACATTTTATTCAAAGTTACTTATTGCCAATAGGATTTTATTCATTTCCTAATAAAACAGAAGCACTCCTGCTCCTGGCCTTTCTACTAGGCCCTTGTAATAGTTATCTTTACTCTTTCCTGTAGTAGAAGTGGGATTCTAGTGTTTTCTTCCTGGTCATGTTTCATTTCATACTGTGATATGTTCAAGTACCCAGCAAAGGAAATAAGCCCATAGTGGGCATTCAGTCAGCTTCTCTGACATGTGTCAAAAGAGGCCTGGAGACAGTGACTCATTACTGATTTTCAGCACTTTGGGAGCCGAAGGCAGGAGAATCACTTGAGGCCAGTAGTGGGAGACCAGCCTGGGAAGCATAGTGACACCCCCATCTCTCAAAATAAATAAATTAGGCCGGGCATGGTGGCTCATGCCTGTAATCCCAGCACTTTGAGAGGTTGAGGCAGGCAGATCACCTGAGGTCGCAAGTTCGAGACCAGCCTGACCAACATAGAGAAACCTCGTCTCTCCTAAAGATACAAAATTAGCCAGGCATGGTGGTGCATGCCTATAATGCCAGCTACTCGGGCGGCTGAGGCAGGAGGATCACTTGAACCCGGGAGGTGGAGGTTGCGGTGAGCTGAGATTGTGCATTGCACTCCAGCCTAGGCAACAAGAGCGAAACTCCGTCCTTAAAAAATTAAAATAAATAAATAAAAATAAAATTAGCCAGGCATGGTGGTATATGCCTGTAGTCCTAGCTACTAGGGGGACTTGGGTGGCTGAGGCGGGAGGATTGCTTGAGCCTGGGAGTTAGAGGCTACGGTGAGCTATGATTAGGCTGAGCCATAGAGTGAGACCTTGTTTCTTAAAAAAAAAAAAAAAAAAAAAAGGGAAAGAAATACCAAACTGAAAATTTCTGAAACAAATGTGTAATTATTACTACCCTAAACTTTTTTTCACACTTTTGGGAGTCAGTTTCCCTTTAACCTTTGACATAACATAAAGAAGGTTAAGGCCAGAGTCCATCAATGGTTAAAAGATTGTGAGTGAGATGTATAAAAAATAGTACTGACGAATTCTGAAAGGGAAAACCTCATTCCCATTGCCTGGTTCTTGTGCATTGCAGTATTATCACAATATGGTATTCTTTTAAAGAGTTACGACTCTTTATATATACAGCAGATGAATGTCATTATTTATATGCGTATATTGGTTTACACACTGGTGTTCACTGGCTGCTTAAACTTACAAATAACCAAAGATGGCAGTAATGTTTTAAAGTGTAAAGCTGTGCTTCTTTGTTTATAAAATATGATGCTGAACATATTCTTTATTTTCTGATGCTGTCATTGCCTTCTTACTGTCTATTTACTCTTCTTGAGATGAAAATAAGTATGTAACAAAAAATAAATACAGCTTTTAAGATGAAAAAGCTCAAGTTTCGTATGGAATATTTTTATATCGTTATTAAAGCAGCCAAACAGACTTTATAGTCCCATTGTAAGTATATATATAGTTGATGATTGCTATAGGTTTCAACTTGGCACCTTTTCTGTGTGCTCCCTTATTAAATCAATACTCATGTTCAAACATAAACTGAGGCAGAACAAGTTTCCTGTTCAATAGTTCTCACTTAAATTTTGTTTTGATTTTATTTCCAACTGTACTTAATAGCTGAAAGCTTCTTGTGGTTAGGAATAGTATTGGAGATTTTGGTGGAATCTAATTGTTTTGAACTTTTAAGGCCTTAAAGAGGGAATTGTAAGGCCACAATACATTTTTCTAATAGCTTTCGTAGTCTGTTAGTCTGTGTTGCTTATTTTAGGGGGATGATGTCTAAATTGAAATGTTTATCCACTGTAGTTGTAATGATCTTTTTCAACTTCTTTAGAAAGCAGTTCATTGAGTGAAGAAGAGAGAATAAAAAGAAACATAAAAGGGTAATATGCATAGGACTTTTGAGCCTGTTACTATTTCCTAGCTAAAGTTTACTTAAAAAAAAAAAAAAAAGAGAGAGCCTAGGCATTGGGCAGAAACTGTGTGCACGTGTGTTGGAGGAGGAGGCGGGGTCTGCTCATTTGTTTGCCCATTGTGAGGCTGTCCTGCACCTTTGTGCTTTTTTGTAACAGGGTGAAGGCCCCTGAATAGAGGCCTTGTGCCCTGCTTGACTTGAAATCCATGCTGTTTATGGAAAGGAACCTGCAGGGCACCCAGCAGGAAGTCTGTGTGACAAGTGGAAATCTAGGATCTGGAAGAAACGTGGTGTTTGTGGGGGAAGGTGGTGGGGGGAATGGTCATAATCTTTCAGCCTTTGCTTTTGTACCCCACAAGCTTAATTGTCACCCTCTGCTGGCAACCAGATTGCAGAGCCACTCTTTAAGTGTCCTTGGATTGCCTGTGCTTACTCTCACCTTATTGTTATCAAAGCAAAACTGGACAAATAGGATTGAATTCTCTTAGAAAAATATGATATGAACTGGGTGCATTACTAGTAGAGGTTAAATATCTGAGGGTTTTGTTTGTTTGTTTGTTTTTTGATAGAGATGTATTTAAAGGGAAGAATGGTTACATGGGAAAAGCTGGAATTATTGGCACGCTCCTGTATTTCAGAGCCTGTTGAAAGGCAGGTCGAACCAACACTAGGCTGGTTAAATCTAGTTTGTACAGCTTGTGTACTTTGTGGTACCAGCTATTGGTCCAAAGTTTCCTGGCTTAAGAAGCCATGTAATTTTAAGTGTGCAAGAAAGGGGTGGGACAGCAGAAGCTTTTTATAGGATTTCAAGTAGTAAACATTAATTTTTAAAGCAATATTCCAGGGACTTAACAGAAGTAGAACTTGTATATGATGTTTCTTTAATGCCAGCACATATTTGAACTGACAAGGGAAGGGAGATAATTTTATTTTAAAGCAATATTTTCCATTCTTTTTTTCTCTTCAATTAGAAACTGGTTCTTCAACTTTCAGTGCCAATTGAGACATGCTATAATAGGTATTTAACAATTCTGTCCTGCTGTTTGACTTCAGGGGGAAATGGTGGTGGAATGTTTAGTAGCTGACATACAGTTAGGTAGCTAGGGATCTGGTGTACAGTAAATGTGGTGTGGTGTGGTGTTTGGGTCATATATGCTAATTATTTCAGCACAATGCTGAAGCCATGCAGAATACGGAAGAGTGTTTGACAAGATGCCAGAAAGGCCGTGTTAATTATGTTTACTGTCCCCATTCAGGTTTTTTGGGTGTGTTTTGTTCCCCACTGTTGTTTTCTTCTTTATGGTGGTTCTCTGAAAACTGTGCCCCATGAACATATGGAGTTCTGTAGATGAATGTTTTTTGGTTTTGTACAGACCCCGGATTCTATGAGCTTAATAACGACTTATGCTGTTTTGTGGGTAATTGAGAGGACGTGTTCAGATGTAGTTGATAGTAAGGTTTTCGTTAGTTATTTCCATTTTTTGAGGTAATATTAAAGACAGTTTGACCAAAATCGGAATTCAACAATACAGAGAGCTTTTGGTTTGCTCTGGGTTCAAAGACAGTTTGGTTTGGCTACAGCTGACCTCCCTCCCCATTTTTATGAACTAGTCTTCTTCCTGCAAAACTCAAATACAGTACTTGGTATGGTCTCATAATAAATTTAGTTGTTAATTTTATATATATATATATAAAAATGTATATATAGTTTATATTTCTGCTGTTAATGATTCACTGCTTTTTAAAATTTTTCTTTCTGATAATGTATTAAATTATAGCCATAACATATTTATGTCTGCTAAAATGTAACATTAGTTGTTGGTTGTGATAAGCTTTTGTTTTGTTTTGTTCTGTTTTGTTTGACACAGGGTCTTGGTCTGTCACCCAGGCTGGAGTACAGTGGTGTGGTCAAAGTTCACTGCAGCCTCCACCTCCAGGCTCAAGCTATTCTCCCGCCTCAGCCTCCCAAGTAGCTGCACCACCACACTCAGCTAATTTTTTATTTTTGTAGAGATGGAGTCTCCCTACATTGCCCAGGCTGGTCTTGAACTCCTGGGCTCAAGCGATCTGCCTGCCTTGATCTCCCAAAGTGCTGGGATTACAGGCATGAGTCACTGTGCCCAGCCAAGCTTTTGTTTAATTTTAGTTACTGAAGAAGCTTACAACTCATTGAGATGTTTATGAAGTGCTTTGTGTTTGTGTTTTTTTAGGACATGTCTCAGGAAGGCTATGGAACTAGATCTCAACCTCCTCTGGCCCCCGGAAAACCTAACCATGAAGACTTGAACTTAATACAACAAGAAAGACCATCAAGTTTACCAGTAAGACATTATTGTGCTGATTTGGAATTGTGATGAGTTAAAGATTTTTAGAAAGAGCTGTTGTTTCTGTTTGTTCTACTTTATATTATGACATGATTGAGAAGTTTCTAGATTTTAGGTATATTTTGTGGTTAATTTTTCAGGGTTTACCTTTTAGGAGCTCTGTAGTCCTGGATAAGTCTATTTCATGTGTGTATATCTCTGTTGCAGAGTGTAGACATCAGTTGGAAGGTTTTATGCGGCTGGTCGATTTTGTGTGTGCAGGCGGTTATTGCTGTTGTACAGTTGAGCTTTCTTTAGGCTGTTGCTTTTTGGTAGTGATACAAAACAGAGGTGTCCTTATAGGAGTTAAAACTTAAAAGAAATTTGCACTTTGCAAAGGATACAAATAATGAGATAAAATATCTGATAGTAATTTGAATTTCTTCTAGGACTTTCTATTTATGTAATGAGAAATCTCCCAAAAGAAAGTAGTTTAAAATTTGAGGCCGGATGCGGTGGCTCACGCCTGTAATCCCAGCACTTTGGGAGGCCGAGGTTCGCGGATCACCTGAGGTCAGGAGTTCGAGACCAGCCTGACCAACATGGAGAAACCCTATCTCTACTAAAAATACAAAATTGACCAGGCGTGATGGTGCATGCCTATAATCCCAGCTACTCGGGAGGCTGAGGCAGGAGAATCGCTTGAACCCGGGAGGCAGAGGTTGTGGTGAGCTGAGATGGTGCCATTGCACTCCAGTCTGGGCAACAAGAGTGAAACATCATCTCAAAAAAGACAACAACAACAAAAAAATGACAAAACTGTTTATTAAGTATTTCCACCAGTAAATAGTATACGGTGATTGAGGTTTCTATTTATAGGAATAGTGGCTATTACATGGGGTATCGTGTTGATGCCCATAAATAGTTCATGTCTTCTTAATTTGCCTTTTTTATAGAGAACCTAATTTAAAGGAAGTCTTCTTTATTAACGAAAAGAAAAAGTCTGCAGGAGGCTGAGGCAGGAGTATCGCTTGAACCCAGAGGCGGAGGTTGCAGTGAGCCGAGATCGCACCACTGTACTCCAGTCTGGGCGACAGAGCGAGACTCTATCTCAAAAAAAAAAAAAAAAAAAAAAAAAAGAATAAATCTGTACAAATAAATATTTTTACATTTATTTGAAGGATTATTGTCATTGCCTAGTTTCTATGGAGAAGGTTTGTTTAAGATGGGAATTCAGGATGGCCATGATTTTAATTGGAATTTCAACTATGTTTGCATTAACTTAGATTTATTATATTACTTCTAAACATGAGAACAAACATTTGTAGTGAATGTTATACATGACATTTGACGTGCATACCATACCATATACATTTTGATGTATATGCAGATTTAGAGAAGGTAAGTGATGACCACAGGATGTCTGCTGTCTTTGAATCTGATGGATGTATTTTTGAAACTCTAATTTTTATACCTTTTAGTTTTATGTGAGAGAGGGTGAAATCTTATTGTGGCGTTTTTTCCCCCCTTTTAGTTGTGTTGATGTATTTATTGTCTAGGTATTTGGTTTTGAAGGAGGGAAATAGGGTTGGATTTCGCGTTTTATGCTGCTAAACTTTCTTCAGCAGATAGTTCACAGCCTAGTAAGCATGTAGTGTGTCCGCGTGAGTGAGAGAGAGGGAGGAGAGAGAGAGAGGCATGCATGCTGTTGATAAATACTACATTTACTACATATTTGGAAATTAGCTTTTGTGGCTCTATGAAATTTAAAATAGATGCATGGGAGCCAGATAAACAGTGAATTCCAGTTTTTTCACCAGTTTTTTAGTGGTTTTGTAGAAGCTCAACCTTGTAGATTTGTCACTGGCTGATGATATTGTACTGTGACACAGGTTGGTAAATTTGTCATAAATGGATGCAGATTTTCTGCATAGCTGTAAGAATACTTTGTGGCAAACTGCTTTCTTCATATCTACTCAAAAACTTCAGCATCACTCACTAGTAGATGCCTTTTGCCATGAATCTGTGTTGGAATGGATGGTTGACATTCAGCTAATTCTACAGTGTTATTAGGGATGGCATGAAGTATTGTAGTTTCAGATAACTGACTGAAGAGTTTGCTCTGGGATAGGAGCTTTTAACTAGATTGCTGGAAAAGTGGATGAAAGCATTTAGGAGATGAATATAGTCATCAACCGTTTAAATGTTTTCTGAATTGTTCTATTTCTATCTTGTTGTGTATGTGTAACAGCTATCTTCTTTAACCTTTATCTTGCCTACTTCCCAAAAGTATTTAAAGTTGTCCTAATGTAAGTTTTTTTGTTTTTTTAATGAAATACCCCTATTGGTATTTTCTTTCTGTTTTTGTAACTCACAGATAAATAAGATGCTGGTTGACTCAGTAGTTCTTCAAGCACATTTCAGTAATCTCTTTTTAGAGAACAGAGTTTCCAGGTTTTATGTTAAGTGTGTGGAAGATTCAGTCACTGAATAAAGGACAAACTGTAAGATAACCTGCTATACCTGAAACCCCCAATCTGTTAGGATGAAATTTGGCTTTATTTAAATGAAATTTATTACACCAGTTTTTTTGTTTTCCACAAGGGCTTTGCATGTGTAAAGGGGCTTTCTATATGGGGCTTACAAATATTTTTATTTATGTGGATACTTATAATTAAGTTGCACACAGCTAAGGTCATTGTGGTTTCAGGGAATGATTTGTTGATACTCTGTTATGGCTCTAATAGTCTGTATTTTACAGTGTTGCTTTTATTAGATACTGTAGTCCTCTAACTTGGCTGGGTTGATTGTGGAGAGCCCATAAAGCTGTATTTGTTATCACATCTGAATTTGCTATTGGATCCTTTGTAGATTTACTCTTGTGCTCTGGTTTTCCTTTTCACGTGTCAGGGATGTAAATTTTATCTTTTCACCTAAAGTCAATCCATGATATTTGAAACCTGTAGTTTTGTAATTTGGAATTAAGTGTATTGTGTTATCTGTACCGTTTATGAAATGCAGCATAGTGATTCTAATGTGTAATTATTCTATTCATTTTATATAATGACGATGACAAGAATGCCTCTCAAGTAGTAATTTCTTAGTCTTTTTGCTTACATTGAGATAGGTTTGTTATATGTTTCTGCATGTGACATTTTCTACCTGTATCCTAAGTATATTTTTCTTTTAGCATGTTTGTTACAACGTAACAACTTTCCATTATAAGAAATGAAGGCATTTCCAGTATCTTTATGCTACATCTATCATTTGATCCCTCAGCAAGTTGTCCTCACTGTTGTTTGATCCTGTTTTTCTATATTTGCATGTCATTAAATTCTTCATGACCTTCAGTAGGCAATGCAGTTCTATTTTCCAGCTAACTTGGATAGATCTTCACATCATCTGCACAAAGCAAATGATTGATAAATTAATAACTTGTTCTCTTGTTGTCTTGGGGCCATGACCAGTCATATTTACTTTTTGCTTAGTGGACTCAGACCTAAGCTCTGAACAAATCCTCCTTAATATTGTCCACTTATTTCTATACCTCTTAGTCATACAGCATTTCCCTGTTGAGGTATATTAGTTTATACATCCTTGGTATTACTGCTATTGATGAATCTTAACATTGAAGAGTTCTCTTTCTTAGACTATTATCACTTAAAATTTGAGCACATTTAGCTTTCACAACCTCTAATATTGGTATGAAATAAGCCCAGCATTTAAGCTAAAGACACAGTGGAAGGTCTAAAAGATGCTGTCACTTACTTAATTTCTTGTTTCATAAACATTGCATATCCCTCAATTTATGTTTCAAGATAGCCCTCAAATATGGGTTTAATACACTTTTTGTTGAATGTTCAGTTAAATTTTCACCTCTTGTGACATTTATTATTTACCCTTTTATTATAGTTATCCTGAACATTGTTTTGGCTCCCCTGTTTGACTGGAAGCTTTTCGTGGTATTTATTATGTCCTGTTCAGTAAATATTTTCCTCAAAAATTTCTATAAAAATGATTTTTAAATAAATTGACTTCCTCAGTTTCAGAATTTTCTTTTAATTGCTAAGGGGTCTGTTAGGTGGCATTGAATGGCCCCCGGGGCACCTGTGCTCTCTTTGTGCTGGTGCTGCTGAGTGATTAAATGAGTGGACGTCTGCATCGCCAGGCGTGTATTATTCTTCAAATGATTCTATTTTACCAAGTGATGTTTGGATTTACCTTGGTTACCATAGCTTTAAGAAAAGAAGTGGACACTTTGCATAATTAAGCTAAAAATACCCTGAAAGCATTCTGTTCTTAGTAATACATATTTTTTACTTATAAAAAATTAATTGACAGAAATGGTAATCATAAGTTCAGTAATTATATTACAGATGGATAGTTAATAAAATATTCATAACCGTGTATAAAAGGAAGTAAACATGGAAAAGGAAGAAGTTTTATTTTCTTATAAAACACTATATAAGCACTTTCTTATAGTGCTTTCCCTCCAGGGACCTGAAGAGTTGTTAATATTCCTCAGTTTAGAAATAAATAATTTGTTTTATTCTTCAGAGAGGCATGCCGCTAGCTTTGTATTTCAGATAGGAGGTTCATTATTCTGTTTACCTAAGATACAGAATACAATCAGTTTGGCCGTCATATTCTAAGAGCGTTTGAAAATGGACTGCTTTGTTAGGACTTTGTAAAATACGTCTATAAATATGGGCTATTCTAGAAGGCTCATCAGGTCATTAAAAACCTTTTTGTGACCCTTTCTTCCTTAAATAGGAAATATCTAAAGAGGTTGACACGAAAAGGGTTTGATCTTTCTGAGTTAACTAAAAATCCCTAAATGTGTCGAATAGTGCTTATGGCACTTTTGTTTAGTTTGCAATTAGACGGAAATATTGGGCTTTAGATAAAGCATATGTTTTTTGGCTCTTTGTGAAAGGAAGGAGGTAGTAAATGCTGGTCGTTCTTTGAAATAGAGGGTGTTAAACAGGATATTGGAAGCCTGAAAGAGAATGGTTGGAAAACTTTTATTACCAAGAATATTCTTTGGGCTTGGCTATTAGCAGCAGAGCATGCAGTGTTCTGCCTTTAATTAAAGAAGAATACTCTTGTTTGTGTTGGTTTTTGTTTCTTAATCTTTAATGACACTTATGTTGGTTACTGGTAAAAGGTCACGTATTTTGGAAGCGTATTTGATTATTGATGACATTAATATGGATGTTCTAAGCATGTAGATTGGATAATATAGTTCTTGTGAATGATTAGAAACTACCCGGAATAACTTTTTAACTGGCTTCAGCTTTTTGCTAGTTCTCAGTCCAACCCAGCTAGAAATATAAAAAGAAAAGACCATCTCAACCTGTTAGTTGGCAGGTTTTGGCAAAAGTTAAAATCTACCAGGTAAGAATTAGATATATGGCTATTGAATGAAGTATTTTGAAACCTTTTTGTTTGAGGTTGATTTAAATGGTTGTCCTTAAAAGGTTAAGAGGGGAGCTGTCTTCCGTTGATTGATCCTTCTCAAATCATTATGAACACTAAAAAAAGTATAAGTTAATGAAGGAAAACCCGTATCTGTCGTCAGGCTTATCTCAGTGTTCAGGCACGGATGATGCCTGTGTGTAGCTGAAGACTTGAGCTGTTTATTTTCAGTATTCCCAAAATGTTATTAGGGTGTGTTGAGTTTTAGAGTTTTAGAGAAAATACTTGATAAAATGGAAGCCTCCTGTGCCAGGGAGGAAGAGGAGGTTCTCTGAAGGATGGTGCCCTGTCCCCCAGAACATCTACAGGTGTACCTTATCATTTGCATAGTTTCAAAACCAAAGGTACAGACACATTTTGATGTCTTGGGGAAGTTTTAAAGGGAACACCCAGTACTTCAGCTTCTTAGGATTCATCAAGTTCTTGAACATAATTTTAATCGCTGGTGTATTCTATCTGGGGATATCAGTTATTTTTGGATTAAGATTAAGAAGAGCATTTCAGGACCTTGCTGGAAAACCTGAATTTAGAAAATATAATGACTCTGACAGATGTTTATTTTCCAAAATGGATTATTTCTTTAGGATGTGCTATCCTGTGATTTTGTTCCCTAGGATATTTTCATGATATTGATAGTCATTTTGAAAATAGAGGATAATGCTTGAACGTGAACAAGGTAGGAAGTAGGAAAGTATGTCTCTCTCCTTCTTTCAAAACAATCTTCCATTTAAATATTTGTTCTGTAAATGAAAATTCAATAAAACCTCAACAGTTTGGAATTCTTCCAGGAAAAAAACAAGCTAAATATAATGGAAAATCTGAATAAATTAATATTGAGAAAGAACTATAGTTTGCTTTTAAATAATTCAGATGTTTGTGTGCAAAGTGTTTCTAAGTTGACATACTCAGTTCCTTTAAAATAAAATTCTAAATTTGTCATAGCTGAGATATTTGCTTAGTGGTAATGCATTAATTTTAAGAATTTAATTTTTTAAAACACATTTCAACTAAGCATGCCCCTGCAAACTTTTTCATATAGTATTCTGAAAATTTCCATTTAAAATATGGGGGAAATGAATTTCAACCCATTTTATAAGAGTGTCAATTAGTTCCTAAAAAATTAATGAAGGAGTATGAAGGAGTACTATAAAAAAATAGACACTAGACAGAATTGGAGATTAAGAGAGGCTGAAACATAACTGATTTGCAGGATATTGGTTTTGATAATAGAAGGATAAGGATGATCTATAGTTGATAAATGAGGCTCATTAGTAAGGGATGATAAATGCAGATATTCCTGGCTAATAGAAAAGTCAGCATACAAATTTTGCCATAACAAATGAGGAATGGGCAGGCTTTGACCAGCTTGCAGCTCTTCAAGTGACCTCTGTGAGGCCACAGAGCTCTTCTGTGGTCTGGATGCCTGGGCCAGAGAGGCAGCCCGGACCCCACGGGGCCTCAGGCCAGCAGAAAGGGGAGCCAGAGTGGGTCTCAGGGAGTCTAGAGCCACCTAGAGCAGAGCATACAAGGAGCTCCGCAATGGTGCAGAGGCCAGGGCAGGACTCCAGCTCCTGCAAGTGTAAGTTTTTATTTTTTATGCTAAAAAGAAGAAAAAAAACCACATGACTCTAATGTTCTGAGGTCCCTCTTCTCACCCTAGTCTGCACTTCTGGTTTTGGCATGGCAGTGCCTGCCGTGTTGGGCTAGATGCCATCTTCACCCCTGCCATCCTCCTCCTCCTCCTCCTCCTCCTCCTCCTCCTCCTCCTCCTCCTCCTCCTCCTCCTCTTGCTTCTCCTGGGCACTGGGATCTGCTACCTCCAGCTCCTGCCGGCAATGGCCGGCGTGAGGCGTTGAATGCATTTTACTTTATATTATCCAAGTTAGGTGGGAAAATAGCTTTTAATTTACAGATTTTCACTTCGCAGGTAACTCTGAAGGCACACATCTGTTTTATATAACAAGGGATATATAACCAGCAGGAGCTCATAGTAGCATTTGTGGACTGGTTATTTGCTTTTATGTTTCTTTGGGACTGGAAGTAACAATTTTTAATGTTAACTGTCAGTTTAGGAGAGGAAATAAATACATGTAGAGAAGGTTCTACCTGAGCCAGAATTTCCTATTCTTCCCTCACAATGTAGGATTTTAGAGGTGTCTCTCTTTTTTTCTCATCTTTTTCTTTTGCCTTCTCTAAATTGTTGTAAAATAACTGAATGGTCTTGTTTTCCTTTGTTTGGGTCAAGAAATTTTAGCTGAAAATTGTTACTGTGTGAAAGAAGATTATTGACTCAACAAGCCTTCAATTTTCCGTGAATAACACTCCCACCCCCTAGCTTCAGGAACATGCCGTGCGTGCATTCTATTTTAAAATACAGACTGTAATTTAAAACAGGCATTTTGATGCCCCACTGAACTTTGTTTAAGCCTGGAATAAAAGAGGAGAAAAAAGCTGTAAGCCACAAAAAAGTGACTAAGCTTTCTCAGCTACTTTTCTTCATAATGCATTCTTTAAAAAAAAAAAAAAAAAGCATGTAGGTACGATTGTCTCTTTCCACAGGACTGAAATTGTACCCAATTTTAGATCATGGTGTGCGCATCTTTCTACTTGGTTCACGATTGAGATACCATTTACGTTTTTCAGTGTGCAGGTTTGTATTTGCTGCTGTCTGTGTGCATGCGTCTGTGCATATGGTACATGTTCATTGCATGTGAGAATATTCTAAAATTACATATATCATTTTTAGCATTTATTTACTGATAGCTAATTTTTAGAGTTCTCTTGATTTAACCTGATTGTTAGACTGAAATGATATAAATATTTAACTACCGTTTTATTTACCATCAGGTCATTGTAAAAATTTTGATTTGAAAGTAGTTATATAACTTGCCTTTTTTCCTCCTCACAAAAATGAAAATGAACAGCTTATAATGACTCGTATGGAAGAAACAATGGCTTTACTGTTTTGATAAAATAATATGTTTTGGCTGGGAGACCTGTGCTAATCGCCACACTGAATGCCAACAGGGCAGACTCTCAGCTAAGGTTCTGGCCTTGAGAGATCCATGTCATTTCTTAGAGCTGCTGTTTCTTTGAAAAATGAGTAAGTTAGATTTAGAAAACTCTAGCACCTTCTAGCTCAAAATTTTACATTAAAAGCCATCTTTGTTAGTGTATGAGAAAAAGCACTGATAAAAATGGACTCTTGCTTTGCATTTGGGAGAAAGTCAGCGGAGTGAGTGAAGTGCAGGTACGTTGAAATCTTCAGAAACAGCCCCTGTGTGCCACTTGGTGGCCTCTCTTCCATTCTCCGGTGCCATTTGCTTTTGTAGCTGGGACACTTGAACTTACTGAGGGATTTGGGGTTGCCTTACTGAGTATATAATCTTACTGTGCAGGCCGTGGGAGAGCCACAGACCTTCTGTGGTCTCCCTCTTCTCGTTCATCCTAGAGATTCCAGAGGTCCCTCCTTCCTCTCCTGTACCATCAGTTTGGGAGCCGTGATGTTGTTGCATATAGGGAAGTCTAGGGAAAAGGAAAGGAAAGGGGGAAGTAGAACAACCAACCAACCAACCAAATAAATGAAAAAGCTGCAGGATGCCGAAATCTTTGTAATGCAAAGGCTAATGCCAACCGGACGGTTTTCTGAATCAAGTTGATCACGTGGCAGTTGCTCTTCATTTCTTGGTGGGAGAAGGAAGGCCCTAAGGGTATGTACTTGAGGGCCTCCGTTCACCTCCAAACCTCAGGTTTACATTTGTTATACTAAAAAGTCATTCCAAAACACACTATGCTTTTTAAACCGAGATTAACATGAATGGAAGTAGTAGCAACCCAGAGACATGAAAATCACTGTCTTCAATGCAACCCAAGCCATTTTTCTGGAGAATGCCTCCGCCATGCCCCCCCAACCCTTTGTGTGTGTGTGTGTGTGTGTGTAGAGCTCACTGGTTTTCATCTGGGTAGAGTGGTGTGTTACAGTTCTCATTTTTACTTGTTTTCTCGCTCCTCGTTCTGTCAGAGCACCAAATGGTATGCACTGAGGCAGTAGCAAAAGCCACACCTGCTCCTCAGGCAGATGTCCTCTCTAAAGCAGGCCACAGTGAGCCTGGGGACCACCGAGTGTGTTGCAGCTTCCTGGCACCTGTGCCTGCATATTCTTTCCTGTTTGTAGAATTTCCTGACTCGCGTAGGTAGGGATCTCCCCGAGTCTTCCTTTTCCCCATGGGCATGGGTGGTTGAGCTGTATGCAGTGAGTCAGTCCACACCCGGGGAAAATGTGTAGTTGGTCTCTTGTAATTATGCTGTACCTGGAAAAAGTTTGGCTTCAGAATGATAATATGACACTTCATTCATTGGACGCCATTTTTAAAAGCCTTGTTTTATATAAATGAAAATGTTGTCCAGGCATGGTGGCCCAGCACTTTGGGAGGCCATGGGTGGGCAGATCTCTTGAGCCTAGGAGCTTGAGACCAGCCTGGCCAACATGGTGAAACCCTGTCTTCACTAAAAATACAAAAATTACCTGGGTGTAGTAGGGCATGCCTGTAGTCCGAACTACTTTGTGAGGCCAAGGTAGGAGGATGGCTTGAGCCTGGGAGATTGAGGCTGCAGTGAGCAGTGATCGCATCGCTGTACTCCAGCCTGGGCAACAGAGCAAGACCCTGTCTCAACAACAACAAAAGTGAAAATATTAGTTAATGGACACTAGAGACTGCTAGTAAAAGAATAATGGGCCAGGCATGGTGGCTTGTGTCTGCAATCCCAGCACTTCAGGAGGCCAAGGCGGGCGGATCACTTGAGGTCAGGAGTTTGAGACCAGCTTGGCCAACATGGTAAAATTACCCTGTCTCTACTAAAAATAAAAAGTAAAAATAAAAATAAAAATTACGAGTGTGGCCCCCACTCCATTCTTCTATAGTATTTTGAAAGTCTAGAACTTCCAGGTTACTAAGTGAATTGTAAACCCTTTTAACATACGCAAAACCTTCATTTTCAAAATGCTGTCCTGATACTGGAGCAGGGACACCACTTGAGAGTGTTAGCTCCGCGATGCTGTGAAATTGTGGTGGCAGTGGGAGTGCAGAGGAAGAAAATTGTTGGAATAAAGGGAGGGAGGGAGGGAGGGAGGGAGGGAGGGAGGGAGGGAGGGAGGATAGATGCTTTTGAGGTTTTTAATCTGCGTGACCAGGATGTGTTGGTGGCGTTGCTGACAAACACAGGGAAATGGTGGTGGGAAGAGAAAGGAATGCCCAGAGATTTTTAAGAGAGTAAAGCAAGTCCTGAAAAACTTTGCTCAAATCCTGTAACATCTAAAAGGAAGCAACTCACTCATCTTTGCTACTAAAGCCTTAATTCTTATATAGTTATTTATATGAGAAGTAAAACATCGTCATAAATTAGAATTGATGTTGAAAGAATGATGGCATTGGCTATAACTTTGCATTTCCTTTAAATTTTTGGAGATGATTTGAAGGGTGTTGTAGCAGAATGTATATAAACAACTCAACACATCATCCCAGAGTGTCTCTAACTGTAACTGGGACTAGGGCAAGAGCACAGTCCCAAGAAAAAAAATTGAAAGTCTGTAGTTCAGTTGGGACTCAGGCTAGTCTTATTTTCTTTGCTTTTAGTAAATTTCTATCCAAATAGGTTCCTTTTCTTGGGTAGAGACAGGTTACTTTGTATTGCTTTGTCTGATATACTTTTGAATGATTTAGGCTACATTCTTAATTTAGTTCATTTTGGAGGAATATTTCTTAGTTTAATTTGCCTCATTAGCAATTCCTCCTTCTCTGAAACCTTTTGGGGGTATAGGTATGTATGGCATAGTCTACAAATTGAATGCCTTTACTTGTTTTTTTCTTTTTTGCAGATGTAAGGTGTGTGAGTATGGGGCGGTGGTGGGGGGAACCTGACTTTAACAGGCTATTTCGAAAGATATTCCCTTTTATTTTGTAAAAATGGGTTACCACTTTGAGCACCAGGAGTTTCTGATACATTTGGATCCTAGCAGAGGAAATGGGATTAGATTTAGAAAGATTACTCTGAACTCTGAAGGGCTGATTAAAAAATATATATATCAAGCCCGTCCCCCTCTTTTTTCTTCATTTTTAAAAAGCCCTGTCATTTTACTCCAGGAAATGACAAAGAAAAAAGCAAAGGTTTTGCTTTAGGGATGAAGAGAAAAACTTTTGGCTTAATTTCTTTAAAAAATTCTTTTTGTATAAGCTAAAGATGAAACATATTGCAGTTGCCGAGGGCAATTAATGAAACAAGAAAATATTAACGATTTCTTAACATGCATGTATTTTTATATATTTAATTTGATTTGGATTATTTTTGAGCTGTAATGTGCATTTATGAAAATAGAGGCTCCAAAATGTCAGGACAGCTGAACAGCAGTGGAATAGTGGTCTGTCTAGAGCTTGTTCCAGTCATGACAGCAGCTCCTCCAGGCACCTGCTCCTGAGCGTGGTGCCACCATGGCGTCCTGTAAGCTTTTTCAAAGCTAAAACAGTCTCTCCTTTGAAATAAAAAAACTATTTTGCCAATTTTGATTAAAGGGTATTCTTGAATAAATACAAATGTGGTCAAATTTCCCCAAATGTGTTTGCTTTTCATAGTTGCTGCATTTATTTATTTATTTCTATTTAATATGTTTTTGAGACAGAGTCTTGCTCTGTCACCTACGCTGGAGTACAGGGGCATGATCATAGCCTTGAATGCCTGGCTCAGCCTCCCACCTGAGACTCTCGAGTAACTGGGACTATAGGCATGTGCCACCACGCCTGGCTAATTTTGAAATTTCTTGTAGAGATGGGGGCAGCGGGGGTTGGGGGTGGGGGTGTGGTGGGGGGTGTCTCACTCTGTTGCCAGGCTGGTGTTGAACTCCTGGCCTCACGTGATCCTCCTGCCTCTGCTGCCCGCCCAGGTGCTGGAATTGCAGATGTGAGCCACAGCGCCCAGCCCCAGTTGCTGCGTTTATGCCTTTCGTTAGCCAACATGCCTAAATATTGGCATCCTCAATTAAGACGCAATATCTTGTCTTTTCCACATCTCAATTATGCAGAAAAATTCAGTTGTGTTTAGTAATCATTCATTATGTCTTATGTCTAAGATTTTATATTAGATGTAAAGAAAAATAAAAAATCAAATTATTTCACTAGCTTGTTAATGTTTGTTTTTTCCCACAACACATTCAGGAATAAGAAAAGAAATCCTCAACAGAAAATATCTACTTTTGGGATGCTGGTTACTGAAAATACTTTAACATCTTTTTTCATTTTATCTTCAGAGAACCACATACATATAGTTTCTGAATTCATACTTTCAGCACATATAATTTCACAGAAGTGTTTTGCCATCTTGTGGAAGTCTTGACTATTTGAAAGTTTAAGAGCAGCAATGGCTATGACACAACTGTGGTCAGAGCTTTTTATACAAGACATTCAGGTGACATTGAGTCATGTCTTATCAGCGCTGGTGGTTTCAGAGGAAGAGAACACGGCCTTCCCAGGCTCCCAACACTTTTGTGAACACCTGGTGTAGAAGAGTAACGTTTATGCTGGCTGTCTTGAGTGGCTTCATGAGGATTTTATTATTTTTACTATCTTTTTGCTGACGTAATTGGCATTTTGTATGTTTTATAGGGATATAAACATCTTTGATATAATTCTGGCCTGTTTTGGGGGTATCAGATTTATAAAAGTACATCTAAATATGCACGTTGTTTTTTGACAAAGCACATTTCACATCTAATTGAACTTTATGGCCTGGATACTCCACCGTGAGTCCTTTGCACATACATGAGATCTAAGGTGCATAAACCTCGTGGGCAGTGCCTGCCACATACACAGGTGTCCAGTGAATGTCAGTTTCTTACCCTTTCTTTGCCCTCCTCCTTTTGTGAAATGGTATTTGGCTTCCGGGGCCGGTTAGGGCTGCCGGTGCACCACCCTTCCCTGAGATTCAGCATTCCTTTCCTCTGAGCAAGGAACCGGAACAGGCAGCTGACTCTTGCCTAAATCTGATCCCCGGCACTCCTAGCCTGTGATTTCATTGCTGAACCCCGATACTGTAGTCCTCTTTGGATGCAGAGAATGTGAGTGTAAATGCCACTGAGGTTCTTCTGCATCCGTTTTATTTCATGTTCCTCAGTTTTATGTTTTTTATATTTTATCACTTTTTATTTACCCCCCGCACAGAAGATCACAAAGAAGAGAAAACTACATTAACATACATTGTGCTTTTAAGAATTTCCCCAGTGTTGTGCTGCCATTGTTGGTTTGCTGAGCTACAAAAGACTAAACTATGGGGACGAGTGAAGATGAAGGGGTGAAATCCTCTAGGTTTTAATACAGTTTAATTATTCCTAACAAGTGAGTTATTTCTAACTCGTGAATTATTTGTAACTCATTAGGAATAATTACAGGTGTATAGTTTGGACAATTAAAATATGTTGATAATTTGGAAATGTGATGTTAGTGACTAGTGTTAGATTGGTCTGCACCCCAGCTTTATCCTCAGAGTCAGATGGTAGCATAGTGGCTGCGGTGATTGGGGTTCACTCTCCCTCACTCATTTCAGCTCATGGTATTACTAGTGAGTAGCAAGATCACCTTAAAGAAGGCAAAAGCAAAGGCATAGGGTACAGATCTACTTGGTTTGCAGTGAATCTGCTTTAGGTAAACTCCTCAGATTGCTCAGAGAGTTTTCAGAGTTTTGATACAAACACCCTATAACCATAATAGGAGCAACCAGCCATGAAGGATAACACAAGTCTTTAGCGGAAGACCAAAGATGGTGAATCAGGTAATATCACTAAATACACTTTGAAGTCAAATACTTAATGTTGAATCTTTATTTAAAATATTATATAGGTTTGTGTATATATATACGTGGGGGAGTAAGAGAAGGGGACATGCCTAAATAATTACATTAATATAGGAAATATACCTTTTTCAATTCTGCCTTTTTCCATAGCAGTTGATTAGATGACATTAAATGAATATGTTGTTGTGAGCCAGGTGGTATTTTGCAGGGGGTAACACCCTGAAAGCTGTCCTGGTTTCTTAGCGCTGCTCTTTCCGAGTTTTATTTATTGAAGTTTAAACTATTCATAAGACCCAGTGGTAACTGGTGGAAAGATACCTGGGGAAGTTATAGAGGAAATGACTATGACTTTACCATTGCAAATAGATTAATGCAGTTTACTTTTCCCCAACATTTTTATTGACTGTCCTGTCATATCCCTTCTCATATATCATACTTACTATTACCAGCTTTACCTTTGAATTTACCTGCAAACCTAATTTCTCAATAAAACAATAAAAATATATAAAGTATAATATAATTGATGCAATTTTAGCCTCCTTAATGAATTTTTTTAAATACTGTGGTATTTTAATATAAAGTATGACCCAGATACTCTATAATTTAATGATCAAAATGTAAGAATTAATTTCTTAATAACAGTGTTTAAAAATAGCTTGGATGAGATATTCTTTCAACATGTATCCCTGAAAATTATAAATAAATGGTTATTTTTAAATATATCAATGGCCACCTTTAACTGAAAGAGTCCTGGTGTGACAGAATGTTTCATATCCTATGATGTTTTTATACAGAATTTATAACCCTTGTGCTTCCAGAAAGGATTTGAGCTGACTTACAGTAAAACGTTTGTATAAACAAAGACTGCTCCAAGCGGATTACAAGTTCTAAAAAAAGTTTGAAAAAGAGAGAAGCAGACAAACCATGATAATGCAGTTACTGATGAATAATGATTAAATTTAAGACTGCATTCCTGACTACCAAAGTAAAGGGGGAAAAATTGGAATTACCTAATTAGTAAAGTAAAACACTTCTCTTCTCTTTTCTTCTCTTCTTCTCCTCTTCTCTTATCTTCTCCTCCTCTTCTCCTCTTCTCTTATCTTCTCCTCCTCTTCTCCTCTTCTCCCCTTCTCCACTTCTCCCCCTCTTCCCCTTCCCTCTCCTCTCCTCCCCTCCCTTCACCTCCCCTCCACTCCCCTTTCTTGAGACAGAGTCTTGCTCTGTCACCCAGGCTGGAGGGCAGTGGCGCCATCTCAGCTCACTGCAAGCTCTGCCGCCTGGGTTCACACCATTCTCCTGCCTCAGCCTCCTGAATAGCTGGGACTACAGGCACCCGCCACCACGCCCAGCTAATTTTTTGTATTTTTAGTAGAGACGGGGTTTCACTGTATTAGCCAGGATGGTTTCAATCTCCTGACCTCGTGATCCACCTGCCTCAGCCTCCCAAAGTGCTGGGATTATAGGCGTGAGCCCCCGCACCTGGCCAACACTTCATTTCTTAAGAAAGGGATATTATTTTTCTTTTATTATATTGTAAAAGGAAATACTTTATAAGGGAATATATACTCTTGAAAATAGTGAATAATGAGGCCAAAATATGAGTTTTTAATACAGTGCTTAAAAAGTGGTTTCGTATTTGGAAAAATTACCAGAGGCCTAAATTAGGTGTCATTCCACATAAATTATTGAATGATTGTCTATTTTTGCTGTAATTTGCTTAACTACCTTGTTAGTCTGTCTAAAGTAGCAGCTTACTGAACCCATTTTTATTTCACAATAATATTTAAAAATAATTATTTTATAAGCATAAAATGTATACCAGGGTGGAAACCCATTTAGTCAGGAAAGAGTTGAATTGTGAATAGAGTGTTGTTTTTATACATGTGATTTTCTTTGTTTTGAGGGATAGTTGTGTGACATTTGTAATTTAGCTTGTTTTTCTGGGAGAAGATTTCTGATCCTTGGGTTTTAAGATGAGGGCTCAAGATTAATTCATGAGACTAGTGATGGTCTAAATTTTACAGAACAAACATGCCACTAATAGCTTAATAGGATGATAACAGTTTATATCTGTGAGTGAATTTATGTGCTTTATTTTTCTTGAACTTCTTGACTTGAATACATTATAAAATTGGAGCTGTGCTCCTAAGGAGTAACGTGGAACACGCTCGTGGGCCCGCCTCCCGCAGAAGGCCAGTGCGGGTGGCGGGGACACCGAGGCCGGCTCGATTTCCCCATCCTGCCCACCACGGCTGGTCGTGGAAGAAGCTCAGGCTGCCGTGGCTCCTGTGCACTTTGGTTGCTGAGAGTGGGTGTGGGAGCAGGCCAGTGAGCAGTGGGGGCAGGGATCTTGACACCAGCCCTGGTTGGACTCCACACCCTTCTGGCCATTCATTAGCCTTTGGGAGTGGGGAGCAGGGTCTGTTGAAAGAGGCAGCCGGGTCATGCTCCTGTTAGTAAGGGAACTAGACTTTTTGAGCCCAAAACCATACAAGAGAATTCAACAGAAAGAGAATTTAATGTATATGTTTATTCCTGTAAAACAATAATATTGTAGTAAAACTTACATCCGTGTGTTTGTTGGCCAAGCTAGTCATTTATGCCTTCCTTCGAGTAGGCGAAAATCCTTGGAGTCTGGCAATTCTTCCTTGTAGAGAGTCTTCAAGAAGACTTCAGCTCCAGCTTTATCCTTTTGCATCTCATTACCTCTGGGAAAATTACTCACTGGGCATTTTGTGATGTTCTCAACCTCTCAATTCCAGGGCTAGGGCTTTTAAAATCGGATCAACTGCGTAATTGTGAAACAGTACTGTGTCAGCTTTACGCACTTTTTATTTATTTATCCATTTATTTATTTTAAGACACAAAAACTTATAAATTGGCAAATTGTTTTTCAGTGTTTTCCCCTCCACAGGGCTTTAAAAATATCCTGAGTTATTGGGGTTAGATTGGGTGGTTGGAAAGCAAAGCTGCAAGCGCTAGGACGGCTGCCCTCTGCAGCTTCAATGCAGGGATCAACTCGGCCCCCTTAGCTGGCCACTGGTGCTTAAAACGGTTTTTGTCAAACGCCGGAGTTTCACAAATATAGAAGTAGCAGTTATAGAGGTGGTTTTGCAAGTCCCTTGGAACATTCATGCAGGTCTACAGTCACTCTTAATTTGAATGAGAAAGAAGATGGTAGAAACTATTTTTATTTTCTCCTGGGAGCAAGAGAAAAGGAAGGCTAGAACTCTGTACTGTGTAATTTTAAAAAAAGAAAAAAATCGGACTCCATTGAGATTCTTTCTTGTTTACTTTTTGTTTTACTCTTGCTGTCTCCTAGTGTGTTTGACTAATGTAAGTCTTCCCCCAGGAATATGAGAATATGTGGTTCCGTCCGCCTCATAACCTTCCTGGATATTTTTATAATTTATCATCAGCTGACACTGCCTGGGTAGAATATTCTTACCACTCCCTCTGGCTGCTGGAAGTCTGAAATTACATCTTTGTCTTTGAAGTCAGGCATACTGTTAGCGTTGCTATGGTGACAGGGTGGGTAATGGCCTCCGCAGACAGGAGATTGGTATTTAGCGTTTAAACACTGCTGTACACAAGGCCTTGATTTTTAGAGTGGTTACTGAACTATCCCCTTTTAGTAAATGTTTAAAAATTACATTTTTACATGGTCTTACTAGATTAATAGTCATGGTTTATTTCATTTTAACTGCAAGGATAAAAGCATTATTCCATTAAATGGGCAGCTTTTTTTTCTCTTTTGGTTTATGCATTATTAACACAGGCTTTCCTGTTTTGCTTGTAACATTTTATAGGCTTTTTCAAACATGCAGTCAGATTTGCTCTGTTGCTCCTTTATTTTTTGGACTTAACCCATTATCTGCTTGATCTTGGACAGTTTCAGAGGAGATAAAGTTCTAAGGAACTAAGCTTTTAAAATATTAAAAATGAAGTTCTTTTAAAAAAAAAAAAAAAAACTATATGAGATAACATTGAATCAAGATGTCTGTTTGGTTTCAAGTTTCTAGTTAGCCCCTTTCCTGAACTATACCCTCACGTGAGACAGTAAAGGAAGGACAGTTTAAGGTTCTGGAGAACCGTTGGACATTTTGAAAATGTCTTAGTTGATGTAACTTTTGAAGCAGTATGCTCTGACATAGCCTGTATGGAATAAGACCGTTTGCACACACATATATATGATTTTTTTTCATTTGTGATTATTTTTTCTTTAGAATAAAGGTGAATCTTAATAGTTTGTATAGTATATACAGGTCCCTGTTTACCTGATACATAAACTCCTACTAAAACATCATTTTTAATGTCTTGTGATACGGAATTTATTACTTTATGAAGTATTTTATTTGTGGTAATTTAAATTGTTTAGGAAGTTTTTCCTTATTAGCTCGAACTGTTTTTTGTTTTGTTTTTGTTTTTAATCCTGGTTCTACTTCTGTCTTCTTAAACCACACAAGGTAAATCTGAATCCTTCTTCTATATGATGGCTTATTTGAAGTTAGTTTTCATTTACTTGGATTTCCTCGGGCTATTAATAGTTACTTTAACTATTTCTGCCACTATGTGGTCTCAGGTTCCCCCTGCACCCTATTCTTAATTCCTTAATGAGCTTCGTTTTTGTGTAAGCACCTCTAAATGTAATATCCACAACCAAAGGGCAGGCTCCAAAGGCATGGCTGGTGGAGGCCACCTGGCCGGCTTTGTGTGGTATTGTCACACTGCCGTGTATCAGAGGCGTCGGTCTGCAGGGCTTTGCAGCAGCTGCGGCCCACTCTTGCCACTGTGATGGGAGCTGCTCCGAAGGATACATCTCATCCATCCTGCACCTGAGCTCAAGTGCTCATCGACCCTTCCTGACTGCTGTTGGACTGGGTCAGGGCTGTTGGACTGGGTCGGGGCTGTTGTTCAAGCTTGCTAATGTGTGTTAGGATCCTGAATCTGGCATCTATTGTATTTAGTATAATTCCTAGCTTTGTGTCCCCTCTAAATTTATGTCTCATGATGGCTCTTAATATAGAAAGTTAAATAGGCTAAATCCAAAGCTTTCTGACATTCTGGTTATTGCCATTCATCCAGGTATAATAAACCTAGAGCTGCTGTATGTTCCAGGCCATACATTACATATTAACCACAATCCTGTCCTAGAGACTTTATCTGAGGCTGGGTGGGAATCCAGAACAACCAGGACTATAGTCCTTTCCGTATGTGTTACAGTGCTGTCTTCCAGAATGACTTATTGTGGCTTATATATGACTTCCAATGACATAACACATATAAAGGCTCTGTAATAATTGTAAGTTATACATAATTTGCTGTTGAGATAATTTTATCTTTATCGAGTTTTCTGCCTGAGAGAAGAAAATCTACCTTTTAAGCTAGTTCACCTTGCCACCTGAGTGATATGCCTCAGCTCCTTCCCTGTGTCCAGGAGGAATGGCCAAGATAAGCATCAAGAAAAGGTAGGAGAACCTGTGCCCATCTCCAGACGGGCCCTAGAAACAGAGCCTGAATGTCATGGGGTTCAAGGCAGAAGATACTCACCCTAGACTTGGGATCTTAGAAATGAAGCAGCCCCATTTCAGGGGCCTAAGATTTTAGGGAGGAGGTCTGTTGGTCTCAGAAACCCTATCCCGTTAGGAAGGTTACTGGAGGCCGCAGGTGGTGGAAGCAGTGCCTGCTCTATTTCCTTACCTTCCTGTGTTCATCTGTGTATCTGCCAAGTGCCCTGTGCTTTGCTTTTTACCACCAACTGCTTGACAACCATCCAGGACTGCTGGGTTCTGGACATAAGGTCAGACAAAACTGGCCTAGTCTTTTCTAGGGATATAAACCTTGGGGAAGACATGCACGGTGGCCTGGTACTGGGGACAAGAGCTGGGCCCCTGCTTCTGTCGTGCGAAGGGGCTGCCTCTAGCCGGGGAAGGAAGTGGGAGGCAAGTGGGCCACTCAGAAAAAGACATTCTTTTTTGAATGAGTCCCAGGTACTTTTGTGAATTCATGGAGGCTGACCCATAATTTCCACTCGGACTTGTCATACACTCTCCCCGCTTCTTCCCCCCACCCTTCTCTCAGACGCCAGGACTCAGTGAGCTCTGGGCATGGGAACCTGGGAGGCAGAGCACTTACAAATGAAAATTTTTCAGTAGGTTTTATAGACCGGAAAAAAAGGCTTCAGACCAGTGCTGGTAGCAGTGGAGTGGCAGGTAGGAAATAGTCCTCTGGAGGTGGCCTCTAGGGACAGCAACCCTTTCTGTGGTCAGTCCGTAGGCCCTCTGCTAGGTCATCATGGAGGCTTCTTTAACCGGCCTGCAGTTTGGGCTTGAGTTTGGGGTGAAGGGTGGATGATAGCTTCTTACTCCACTGATATCTTAATGAGATTTCCATTCATTGTATTTTGCATCTCCCTCCAAAAGGAAAAATATATGAGTGAATTTTGTTGATAGCGTGTGTAGCAGGCAGGTTGTTGCAGGGACTTTGGGATATTCTGGACCAGCACTGTCCAGTAGAACTTTCTGCAGTGATGAAGACAGTCCCTATCTGTGCTGTCCAGTACGTCAGCCACTTGCCATATGTTGTTATATACCACCTGAAATATGGCTGGCAGGAGGAATTTGGCATTTTAGTTAAATTTAAATACCCTCATGTGGCTAGTGCCGACCATACTGGACAGTGCAGTTCTAGATTATGGATCCCGTATGGTCAGGATCTTATTACAGACTGAATTTGGTGAAAATAACAATGTGCTTACGTTAACACTCTCAGATTCTTGGCATATAAGTTATTGATTTGTAATGTATTCTGAGCTAGCGTTTAAACTTACCTCATTTTTATAAGGGGACAAGAGATTGAAGGAACAAATATATTTTAGATGTAGAGTTTATCTGTTGCAGGGTTTGGCATGTAGGCCGGGAACTAAGATTCCTGGAGTAAGAATGGCACACTCGGTGAAAGAGGGCAGTGCACTTGGGTGCGGATTTACAAGTGACAGAGCCACCGTGCCCCACTTCTTTCTCCTTGCCTCTTTCTCTGGGTTTTCAGTTATCTCTATTTATTGGAAACAGTTATTACAAATGAGTTGAGTACCTTGAAGATCTCCTGTGGGCATTCCCACTTCCCTCCCACATACACACCAGTACCAGGGTCAGCTTCAGGTAGTAGGATGGCACAGACTCAAGGTCAGGCAGAGGTGTGAGCCACAGAAGCAGAGTGGCAGGCCGAGTTCCAGCGTTCTGGCTGCCAGGATCACTGTGCAGGTTTAAGAAGCTGGAGCTTTAGGATATGGAGTGTCCATCACTTGGCATCTTTCTCATAGCCCAGGTGGCATCTGAGAAATAGGTTAGGGTTGATTCGTACCCTATGGTTTGGTAAATAATGTCACTTGAATGTATATAAATGATGTGTGTTGATATTTAAAACATGTTTCTTTCTGTTTAATTGTAAAGGAGATCAGGAGGACTTTTCTCCCACGAGTCTCAAATAATTTCATAGTTAGAATCTGGTAATTTCAGGCCAGCCTAGGGCTTTTCAGGACTCTGGCTTTTTAAGGCTGGTATCCTCATTTGCTGGATGAGTAGGGGTTCTGCTGATGGAGATAATGACGCCAGGATACCCATGTGTTGAGTCCATCTTGCTGCCCCTTCCAAGCCCCCCGAACAACTGGAGTTCTGTATTCTGCTAGGGAATCTGTTATGTGGTGTCGCCTTCCTCTTAGACTTACTTCATTCACTTTTTTAGTGCTCTGCATGTTTCGAATTTTCATAAGGACTGCATTTTACATTCAGTGTAATATCGTTGGGTAGTTAGAATAATATGTTCCAGGATCTGTGATTCATTTGTCACCCGTCTTCCAAACTCAACTTTGGCTTGTTGTCCACATCCATCTCACTGCACACTGCAGTCTACCATTTGTAGTCCAATCCATGTCTTCTGGCTCTGTTTCCTGATACCAGGAGGTTAAAGACTAACTTGTTTTCTCATAGTCGCAGCCCCGCACCTGGGAACATCTTTTTCACTTCTAAACAGTTTATCTCTGTTCCCCCCTACCCCCTTTAAAAAGAAAGAAAAACACTAGGAATGAGTAATACTGATTTCTCAGTATTTGTTTGATTCTGTGGCATACTGTACACTTCGGAATGAAAAGTAGATGGATGGGTTGTTATTGCTAGTTGTTCTTACTCAGTCTATAAACCTAATTCATTTTATTTATGATGGGAGAAGGAGAATTTATGAATTCATTTTGTTAAGCAATTCTTGAGCCTTTGTAGTGTGCTATTATGATGGATACATTCCTGGTTTGAAGAAATACAGAGTCCCTAAGATCGTGAAGCGCTTTTCAGCTAAATATGTTTTGTTGCAGTATACTTTTACCCATCTTGTTGAAGGACATTTAAATGTTGTCCAAATGTCTTAAGTATTTCTTTTGAATAATCGTTATTTTTAATTACAGTCTGGATTTCTCTTTCCTCTTTTGTGAAATAATAGTCTTCCCCATTCCTTTTGGAAAAGTCAGTAATCTGGGTAATTTCTGCTAAAAAAGCTCTCATTAAAACCAAGGGGTGATTGTAGTCCAGTTAATGAAGCAAAGCAAAAAAAAGATGATGAGGCCAGGAACGATAGGGAGTTAGTTTACTAATGAAGCAAGGTACTTTTAAAGGTAAGGAAAAATAAAGGAGCCCCTTTCTTTTCTTTCAATGTGGTCATTACCTGGGATTTTCAGTTAAGTAAAATCATTAACTACTCATATGTGCCTCAACCTAAACACCAAACCCCAAAGACTATTTAATTATCGTACTTTGGTTAATAAGATTACGGGAAGGTTATTAAATGAGTCTGTGGGACTTGCCTGGGAAAGATGAAATGCAGAATAAAATGTTTTCTCTATTGGGAAGACCACTTGACTTGTGTTGTTTTTAATGGTTGAGCATAGTATCATTCTGTTTGTGAAGGGTGAGTGTGGGAAAATTATGTATAGTTCTCGGTATCCATAGGGAATTGATTCTAGGACCCCCACGAGTACCAAAATCGTAGATGCTCAAGTTCCTTACATAAAGGTAGTAGTTGTAAGTAACCTACCATCCTCCTACATACTTTGAATCATCTCTAGATTACTTATAACTAATGCAATGTAAATGCTTTATGAATAGTTGTTGTACTTTGCTTTTTAATTTGTATTATTTTTACTGCTTTTCCTCCCCCAATTTTTTTTATCTGCTGTTGGTGGAGTCTGCTGACACAGAACCTGTGGATAGGGAGGACCAACTGTACCTCATTCTGTTCAAAACGTCTTGCTTAATTTGATCTGTTTATTGTTACAGTGTGTAGGGTTTTGTACTTAAAATCTCTTAAAAGGAGGGTCAGGAGGGTTGTAGTGTTCTATTATTAAAATATTTTTTATAAAATTTTATGAGAAATCTTTAGAAAGTGTGACAGTGTAAAGGTTAAATTGTCCGACTACATCATTTGAGTCAGAGTCCTTTTAAAATATATGATCAGTTTTAAAAATACAGATTCTTCTCCATCTCTCCCAGGTAAGTAAATAAAACATAATGTCCACCATCCCCTCCTGCCTTTCGATCCATGGTGGCGGGCGGGAGGTCTGCACACCAGGCTGCTCTCTCTGGTTTGCTGTGTGGCTGCACCTGTGTGCTGGTGAAATTTTCATTCAGTATTGTCTGAAGATTGTCAACTTACTTTTTTTTTTTCTCAAGACGGAGTCTCACTCTGTTGCCCAGGCTAGCGTGCAGTGGCGCGATCTCGGCTCACTGCAACCTCCGCCTCCCAGGTTCAAGCGATTCTCCTGCTTCAACCTCCTGAGTAGCTGGGATTACACGCATGCACCAGCATGCCCAGCTACTTTTTGTATTTTTAGTAGAGACGGGGTTTCACCATGTAGGTCAGGCTGGTCTCGAACTCCTGACCTCGTGATCTGTCCACCTCGGACTCCCAAAGTACTGGGATTACAGGCATGAGCCACCACGCCTGGCCAATTGTCCCCTTCTTAATTTAACCCACAACCAAAACAAAACAGAAATTTCTGGGTTTTGGTAGGGAACTGGGCTGTGTACATGTGTCCTGAGGCATCTGTTTGTATGATGGACATCCTTATTGACTCATAGTGCGTTTTTCTGGACATTGATGTAATGGAATTAATGTCCTTAAAATAATTTATTCTAATTTAAGGTAAAATAAAAGTATATTTTCATTTGGTAATTAGTTTAAGCAGTAAAAGATAATGTGAATAAACTTTGCTTTTGACAAAGTATGGGCCTTAAAAGTACTATTTTTTTTTTTTTTTTTATGTATTGATTTTGCTTATGTGTTTAGTTTGAATGGGTTTGGGTATACATTCCTTTGAGTCAGTATTCATGGTGCAGTTATTTGCTACAGTCTTAAAAATTCAAGCAACAATTTCACTACTAGTCTTCGCATTTCATTTTTGTGTACTTAAAGGGCAGTTCTAAAGTGAGGGAGAACCCCAAATTATTCTCTGGAGTAAAAAACAACTGATAAACTAGAATGTGACTCAGATTGAGGAAAGCCACAGGGTTTTAGAATTACAGGCACAAAGCACTTTACTATATTTTTTTAAGGCATGAAGTTAGAGAAATGATTTTGTTGAGTAAAGAAGCAGAATTATTCCCTGTGCATTTTATGAAATAGAATCCTAGGAAGTGTTTCCTCTCAAGTTAAGGGTGCCGTTTAAAACAAACAAACAAAAAACCAGTGCAAAGTGGTCCACCTTTCTATCTTTTTGAAAAGGAAAAATCATTGTAAAATGGAACATTGATTCTAAATTTGAAGATTTCTGTGTTCCCACAGAAAAGGAAAGAAATCACTCTCTTAGGAAACAAAGAGACAAACCCCAAACCTCTAACCCAAATCCCTGAGCTTTTGCGGAGACAGACACTGCTTACTCTAGAAAGAAGGGTGCAGCTTAACATCCCTAAACACGCCCCGTGTGCGTGCTCTGTGGCAGAGTGCGCAGGACATGGGGCTGCTTCATGGAAACCAATCCTGCAACACTCTGTACGTTTAGTCAGGTTTCTCTGTCAGATAACAGGCCTCCGTGCAGACTGTTCAAATGATACTTTGAAAATATGATGTTATTCCATACAACTTTGAGGTGTGTAATTTTGGAGAGTGAAATGAAAGAAATCACCAGTCAGGCTGTTTAGGAGGTGGGGAAATGCCAGCTTTGCCTCTTCCGGGCAGTGCTGTGGTGATACCCTGGGCACAGCCTCGGGCCCTGCCAGCAGCGGCTTGCTGGCTGGTGCGGGGTCTTCTCCCGGGTCCGCCGCCTTGCACGGGCAGGACAGTCAGGTGAACACAAGCGGCTCCGTTCACCTGATCCTGGGCCCTTTCTCCACTCAAGTGCCTTCTTGGTGGAAACCTGGTGGTCCTTAGCAGCACTGGGAGTATTTGAAGACTAGGCCAGAAGGGCACGGTCGCTGTGTGAGCCGCGCTTACCTCCTGTTGAATGTGAAATTGGTACAGAGGTGGGACGCACTGGTTGTTTCTTGAAGTACAAATACATGGGCACACAGGGCTGGGAGCAACTCTTGTCTGATCTTGTTTATGATTAGTGTTTTGTTTACTGAGGAATGTATTTTTAAAAAGAAAATTTGTATTCTCTGTATTTTGAAATAAACATAATGTTTGGGTAGGGAGCAGCCTGCCACTTCCAATCTCTTATTAAGTCAATTTCACTGTAACACTGACCCTATTTTTACTCGAAAGGATGGACTGATTTCTCTGATAGAATAATTTTATATATACACAAATATTCTTAAAAATACTATAGAAAGGTAAATGATAATTCAGCAGGATTTTCCTCTTTTGCCGTTAGTGTCTTTCAACAGTTATTTTTAAAAAGCTGTGTTATAAAATTTTATTTTTTAATTTTAGAAAAATGTTTTTCAGATGTCTGTCCCTGTGTCTATTTCTTTTCTCTTTTGGGGCGTGTTGGGGGCCGTGGCGGGAGACAGGGTTTGGCTCTGCCACCCAGGCTGGAGTGCGGCAGCACAATCACAGCTCACCACAGCCTTGACTTCCTGGGCTAAAGCGATCCTCCAACTTCAACCCCCCAAGTAGCTCGGACTACAGGCAGACACCACCACCCGGGGCTAAGTTTTTTGTATTTTTAGTAGAGATGGGATCTTCCCATGTTGCCAGTCTGTTCTCAAACTCCCGTGCTCAAGGGGTCCGCCCGCCTTGGCTTTCCAAAGTGCGTGGATTACAGGTGTGAGCCATCACATCTGGCCAATTTTCTTTTCCCTCCCCTCCCCTCCCCTTCTCTTTTCGAGATGGAGTCTTGCCCTCTTGCCAGGCTGGAGTACAGTGGCACGATCTCGGCTCACTGCAACCTCTGCCTCCCGGGTTCAAGCAATTCACCTGCCTCAGCCTCCCAGTAGCTGGGACTACAGGCGTGCACCACCACGCCCGGCTAATTTTTTTTTTGTATTTTAGTAGAGGCGGGGTTTCACCATTTTGGCCAGGATGATCTCCATCTCCTGACCTCGTGATCCACCCACCTTGGCCCTGCCAAAGTGCTGGGATTACAGGCGTGAGCCACCGTGCCTGGCCCCAATTTCTTTAGAAGTATTATGTAGTTAGTTATAGTGTATTTTGGTAGGTTCTGTCTGTTTTAGAGGGCTTAAAAGCCACTCTTTGTTTTGCCTGCACTGACTGTATTTGTGTTGCATTTTTGCATCAAGTAATGAAGTTAGAGTTAGATTAGGAAATAAGAAATCTGTGCAGTGATGTTAGTTTTCTCTTTTTAAAAATTGCTCTACTGGTTATCCTAATCACATAGTTAATATTTTCATTATAAAGTTGAGATGATTACTATTTTCTCTTTCTTTCTCTGTGTGTATTCATGGATAATTTCTTTTAGAAGAACGGTCATATTCTATGTACTGTTTTTATTATCTACTTGGAAAATGTAATTTCTTGTCAAATACAGTTGCATAGGTCATTTTAAATGATTGCTTAGCATTCATATGGAATAAGCCTGTTTAAAAAAATATTAAAGAATCTAAATAGACTATATAACTAAGTATTGCTTAATTTAGTTGTCTTTTTTGTTATATTAATCTTTAGTGTTCAGAATGATACTTAAGCATTTAAAAAATTCTAAGTAGTATTTATGAAAATGGATCAAATGCTACATAAAATCAAAACCATGGAAGAGTTTGTTTTGTAATCAAATAAATCTCCTGAAACCAAAACAAACTTTTCTCAGTATATTTATTTGACATTCTTCTTGTTCACAGAAATTGTATAATATTTATCTTGCACAACAGAAATTTTAAATGTGCTTATGAGGTAGCAGTCCGAGAGGCAGGATATATAATAGTCTCTAGCATGAACTATGCCCACGTGGCTTAGGTTTGGATTCTGGAAACGGTTTTCTGTTCCCTTTTCTTTAGTATGAATGTGTGCTTGCCAATTATGGAAAGCAGCTGATTAATTGCACTTGAAGGAGAAATTCTTCTCCACTGCTCTTTTGTTTCAGTTTCAGAATCTCTCTGTCGCCCTTGGAAGCAGTCAGAAGGATTCTGCCCCTTGGCCTGCAGTTGTGGGGGATGTTGTCCCCAGCCTTCCCCAAAGCCTGTCATCATGGACTCAGCCGCATGCCTTATTAACTCATCTTGCCACCTTTGGCTTGTCAAGACGATGAGCTGTCAAAGCTTGCAGTGACATCAGTAGTATGTGACTTGAATGGATATACCACATATGCTGAGTCAGCTCCTTTTCATTCTCTTTGACATCAGAAAAGCAGGTGCTAAGTCTCATTTTGAGAATTTATTGGTATCTGTTGCAGACACTTTAGAGACCACTCTCCTTATCAGACTAATAGCCAAATGGAACCTAATAGAGTGTTTTGGCATTTAAAGCCTAAAATTCTGCTCATTTCTTCTGGGGGGGAAAAAGAAGTCCCTTCATCCCTCATGTGCTGTGAGACCACAGAAAGGCTAATTTAATATTCTGTGTAGGGAAAATCAGGATATGATTATTTGAGAAATTTGTGGTTTTAAATTCTTTTATGATGGCATAATTTTATGCACATACTCAGGCCATGGAATGTTACGTATGTGTGTAACAGTTGAAAGTTTGGAGTCATTGATTTTACAAAAAAGAATATAGATTTTAAAACCATCTTCTTTTTTTGACAGCTTAACCTCAGTTGAAGTATGGATTCTCTTAATGGAAAAAAAAACTATTTTCATTAATATTTTAGCATGATTTAACACTAAGGTTTTTATATAAGTCTTATATATGTGATCTGTAAAGGTTTTGTTTTAGATATTTGGGGGAGAATCAGCCTTGGTTCTTTTCTGTTTCAGCTTGTAGGAAATGAAAAATATATAAACAGTCCAAGTGTCAGTGTAGATGAGGTGCTAAATAAATTGTAATGAGCACCAGAGGACAGAAGAATGTGTTAATCTCAAAGCTGCATGATGGTTTTTGTGTTGTGAAAGGTTAGCTTTTCAATTGTAAGACTTAATTACTTTTCAAATGAATATTTCATAAGAGTTACTTTGGCATTGAATATACAGCTACATATGTGTCCTCTTCCCTATGTGCTGTATGTTGCTTATCAGTAGTTTGAAATTTAGTTATTTCCTCTACTTTTCTTTTGCATAGAGCAGCTGGGATCAAGAGTTTCTTATTTTTATTTTTTAAACACATTTTTTTTAAAGCTTCAAAGGAGTAACATAATTCTGCAGTGCTTTCCCCATCATTACTTTGTTGATGCCTATCTGGAATGTGGTTGCACAGTTTATTTCATTTTCTCAATTTTCTAGGCTTGCCCGGGGTTTTCCACCCTTCGTAGAGGCACCTGTCTTCCTCCAGATGTGCCCGTTGTTCTGAAGCAGCTCGCTCTTGCTCAGTCTTTCTCCATTTTATCCTTAAAAAGTATGGAAAATGATTGTCACTTAAGAAAAGTCACTGTTGGTTATTCCATGACTGCTCTGCCTAGTTTAGCAGGCGTTAACTGAGTAAACTAAGTCTGCACTTCAATCGGTGAATGTGTATTAATAGTTGTAGAAAGCATAGATTAAACACATATTAAATTTAAAATATAAACCTAGTGGTTTCAATTTAGGGAAAAATTTGTTGTAATACAAATATGGATAACCGTTAGTAGCCTCTTTTTCTAGATCTTTTATATTTAATGCGGTTTTGAAATTTTGGAACCTAATGGAGAATTGTAGTTTGCTAATTATTTTTGGGGGAAGTTTGTAAACAATAAGATTTTTTTATTGTTAGCTGGATTGTCCAAAAGTCATATTTAAATATACACTTGCACTTTATTGCAGACTATGAAAAAAAATTCATTAATCTTTAATAAGTTATGAGACTTTTCAGACTAGACTTTTAAAATTGTGTCTTTTAAGTTGTGGGCAGTGTATACTTGTTTTAATTACTAGGATGTATTATTTATTTACAGGTGTGCTTTGCTTTTATTTTCTTTTAATGCAGTACCAGCACAACCAAATGAGAGCTCTGATTGTCCTTATCACAGGGACCACAAGTTCTGGTAGAAAGCTAAGATATTTAGGATGTTTTGCCTATTTTCTTTCCAATAAGTGGGACTAGTACATACAGTACATCTGTATGTACTGCTAATTTATCATTCAACAAGACAGGCCCACAGCCAAACCAATTCTAATTAACCATTTCTTGCTTAACTTGAAATTTACATTAAAATCCTTTGAAGTGTGTAGATAATACTTCAATGGTATATTGCAGCCCTCATACATAAGATTTAAGAAGGCATACTTTAAAATCTTGTTTATTTTCTCGTTTTGGTAGTGTAAATGCTTAAAACCAGTGTTTCAATTTAAGGGAAAGTTACTACAATACAGACATAAATAACTTTTCTTTTTTTTTTTGAGACAGAGTTTTGCTCTTGTTGCCCAGGCTGGAGTGCAGGGATGTGATCTTGGCTCACTGCAACCTCTGCCTCCCGGGTTCAAGTGATTCTCCTGCCTCAGCCACCCAAGTAGGTGGTATTACAGGCACCTGCCACCACATCTGACTAATTTTTCTGTATTTTTAATAGAGATGGGATTTCATAATGTTGGCCAGGCTGGTCTGGAACTCTTGACCTCCGGTGATTCACCAGCCTCATGCTCCCAAAGTGTAGGGATTACAGGCATGAGCCACTGCGCCCGACCATAAATCACTTTTTTTTTTTGTTTCTTGTTTTGAGGCTGAGTCTCGCTCTGTCGCCTAGGCTGGAGTGCAGTGGCGCGATCTCGGCTTACCACAACCTCCGCCTTTCAGGTTCAAGCAATTCTCCTGCCTCAGCCTCCCAAGTAGCTGGGATTACAGGCATGTGCCACCATGCTCAGCTAATTTTATATTTTTAGTAGACATGGGGTTTCTCCATGATGATCAGGCTGGTCTCAAACTCCTAACCTCAGATGATCCACCTGCCTCGGCCTTCCAAAGTGCTGGGATTACAGGCATGAGCCACCATGTCTGGCCGTAAATAACCGTTAATAGACTTTTTTTCTGGCCTTTTTTTTTTTTTTTTTTTTTTTTTTTTAGTAACTTAGCCCATTTTCTTCTTCTCAGTCTTTGCTCTTTGTTAATGTTGATAACACTGTCTTACTTTTTAATTGCCTTGATTAGAAGTTACTAGAGATACATAAACCTAGTCTTTTGGGGGATTTTGAAAGGGTCATAGTATTCTTACTGTCTTTCAAAGTCTGCCTTACATTTGAACATTGGAAGATACGTGTTGCTGAATACAAATTAGTTTTATGCACACACATACACATAGCCAAATGCATACACATATCCACACATACAAATTCACACACAGTCTTTTCAGATAAAAATATTTGGTGGTATTAAGACACAAATCACCATAGGAAATGTCATTAAATAGATATGAAAAAGTCATGAAGATAAATTAGCTGTCACCCATGAGGTTAATGATTAATTTGGAAATGGGTTTTTTCCTCCTGATGCTTTCGTCTTTTGACTGATTTTCACTGCTCTGTAAATGATGAGTGAGAGGAAAGGAGGAGGGAGAGAATGTGTGTATGTTTGTACATTTGCTACATAAGTTTTGTTTCAGTGCTTTAAAAACAGAAGAATATTAATTTGCCCTATATATTCCATTTGAAATAAAAATTTCCAATCTGTTATGGATTATATTATATATTATATTCATTGTTATGAAAATTTAAGTTTTGACTTTTCTGAATGTATATAAAGTCATTTGAACTTATTAATGAGGTCAAATTATTCTTTTTTATAACGTAGACTTATATTTGAAACATAGATGCTGTATGAACCTCCTTTTGGGGGTTTCTGTGTATATTGAAATTGGTGGTAAGATTTGCAAGGAACTTTGGCTCATCCAGTAGGGTGCCCTGTTTTAAATTTTACTTTTCTTTCAGTTAAATAAATTTTTGTCATTGACATATGCAAAGTTCAGATTTGTGTAGACTTTCGGGGCACTGAATTTGTTTCCTGTTCATTCGGCCCTGGGAAGGACTGTCCTTTTCTCCTCATAGGTCACAGGTGACCTTTCCTGGTCCCTGTCTGCAGTCTCTTTCCTGCAGGGAGCTGTTTCCCGTTAGTGTAGCCACTGTCCTGAGCTTTAACCAAGCGTCTGTAAGCACCTCACCTGGGAAATGATTATCGTAAACTGTTGTTTTGGTAATGCTGTTTGGTAGCCAGCATTTTAATTTTAGTCTACTGTAAATTGATACAAATATTTGAACATTTTGTTCATTTTGCCGTTTTATAAAAAATGAGGAGAAAGGGGAAATTGAGAGGAACAATATTAGTGATGAAAATATCTATATCGGAAAAATGTAAAGATATGAAACACTTGGGGAAGATGAGTACAGAAAATCTTTTGTCTTAAATTGACTATTCATTGCCCCTTAGCAAGAAAGTAAATCCCCATTGAGCATTATGTTTTAGAATGTAAATTAAGCCTTTGTTTTCCTTCATCATTCTCATCCTCTTTGTCTTGCTCTCTGGTGGCAGAACCCCATCCAGCTCCCACTGATTTCAGCTTTTGCTCTTTGGTTTTGTACATGCTTTTAGAAATACCCAGTGTGAATGGAGTATCACCCGGAGTCTCAACATTCTCATCACCTTCAGTGGTTATAGGATTGTAGTCTGCTGGGGTTAGTTGGATCTGGGTTTGAATTCTGGTGCCACCACTTCTAGCTCTGTTACCTGAGCACTTCATTTGACTTTTCTGTTTGTTTTGCTGGAAATGGGAGTAAAGGCTCCTTCCTCACAGGCTCATTGTCAGGATCACTAGAGATCGTGTACTGCAGTGCCTCAGTGCATGGCGGTGATTTGTGTTGGGAATGGTTACTCTGGCCTGAGGTGTGTGCTAGCTGCTTGGAGTGAAGGGTGCAAGCCCCTGGGAGCAGGTGTCTTCTGTGAGTGGAGTCCAGGTGGAGAGGTGGCCCCAGGGAGGTGCTCCGTGTGCACGCAGCTGCACTGTTGAAAAGGATGGCTCACTTCCAGTCCAATGGGTTCTGTTCATGGGTTGAAACTTTCCATAGGCTGAGGATTTAACTTCAATTTAGTATATTTCTGGCAAACACATTCCAGGTTCCAAACAGTGTGACCTAGCGATGGACTTGAGTAGTATAACTTACTTATAAATTATTACCTCAGTGGACACTGAGTGAAGACGTATCTTGCTTTTATATCTCAGTAGATTTGTGTGTGTTTGCATGTGTCGACAAAGTTATCCAGAAAATATTCCATATGAATGCAAATCGCAGTTCAAAATCAGTCTGTTAGTCTGGGCTTAACTTGTCCCCCTTTCAGCCCCAGGATGGGGGGTGGTGGTTCCCTGTTCAGCTGTGTTGCATTTGTACTGCAGGCTCTCCCGGTGAGTGCTGGTATCTGTCTTAAGACAACCAGCTGGAGGAAGCAGTGCAGTCTGAGTTCAGAACACACAGCAAAACTCACTGTTTAAGCTTCTGAACACATGGTAGACGTGGCGAGCCACAGTTATTTGCATTTACTGAAAAGAGATGTCACAAAAACATTTAAGGCCTCCTAATACAAGAATTGCTGTACATCTAATACCTGTAGTTACCCAAGAGCCAAGTTAATTAACCACTTTCAACCTTATTCCAATGGTACTAGCTTATTAACTGTTAATCTGTGACTCTAGATGTTAGACGTGATTCATACGAGCTTTATGTGGCCAGGGGAAGTTAGACTCTGGAACAATTACTAAAACAGAAGTTTAAAAGCATACTTCAGTGTTATATCCCAGTTTTCTAAAGGGAAGACACTGTCTAGTAACTTAGAAGGCTCAATAATTTCAATTTGTTTTCTTCTGTCTTGTTTATTTCTTATTCTAGAATGCTTTTTTTGTTTTTTTGGTTTTTTTGGGTTTTTTTTGCATTGACTGGTATCAGGCAAACCAGCACTAGATTAAAGTAATTCAGACTTGAAAATTGATATTTACATTTTCTGTGTCAATTAGTGAACTATAGAATGTAGAATTTGTATTTAATTATTAAGAATAAAAGCTTTGACTTTCGTGGTTTTTTGTTTGTTTGTTTTGTTTTGTTTTGAGATGGAGTCTCACTCTGTTGCCCAGGCCGGAGTGCAGTGGTGTGATCTTGGCTCACTGCAACCTCTGCCTCCTGGGTTCAAGCAATTCTTCTGCCTCAGCCTCCCGAATAGCTGGGATTACAGGCGCCCGCCACCACACCGGGCTAATATATATATATATATTTTTTTTTAGTAGAGTCGGCGTTTTACCGTGTTTACCAGGCTAGTCTTGAACTCCTGACCTCAAGTGATCCACCTGCCTTGTCCTCCCAAAGTGCTGGGATTACAGGCATGAGCCACCACGTCCGGCCAAGCTTTGACTTTTTAAATAAAAAATTTTTAATCAAAAATTACTTTTGATTTTTGTCTTTTAAAAACAGTTTGGCATTTCACTCTCTTCTGTCACACTTGAAATGTGCTTTAACTATTTAACCAAGATTACTTAGTGAGTCTGCCATGTTGTTGCAAATTTTGGAATATTAAAAACAATTTGTTCTAAGCTTTTTTTTTTTTTTTTCCTTGAGACAGAGTCTCGCTCTGTCGCCCAGGCTGGGGTACAGTGGCTCAATCTCGGCTCACTGCAAGCTCCGCCTCCCGGGTTCACACCATTCTCCTGCCTCAGCCTCCTGAGTAGCTGGGACTACAGGCGCCTGCCACCACACCCAGCTAATTTTTTGTATTTTTGATAGGGACTGGGTTTCACTGTATTAGCCAGGATGGTCTCGATCTCCTGACCTTGTGATCCACCCGCCTTGGCCTCCCAAAGTGCTGGGATTACAGGCGTGAGCCACCATGCCTGGGTTATTCTAAACTATTTTAATCCTATTTCATTAATACTGCCAAATTTTTATGATTACTAAACAACACTCAAAAGAGATCATTCTTTTAGGTTATAGAACAACTGTCTGTAGGTCATGTAAAAGGAATGCTTCAGTGCCCAGCCTTCCTTCTACATTGCTGTCCCAATCTCTTACCTGCTCTGCACTCACTGCTGGGCTGGAGCAGGTGGCTGCCTTTTGCCCTCTGAATGACAGCAGCTGATGTCTGTGGTTGGGGAAGGGACCCATCTTATGCCCGACCCGGTTCTCTCTCAGCCTGTCTTTGCCCACCTGGATCTCTAGCAGAGAAGCAGAATTTTCCCCAGTGTGCTCTTTGCGTGAAAGTATAGGTCTGATCTTCTTTGGGTCCTGTTTTAACCTCTGCTGCCAGCTTCTGCAGCCGGTGGAGCCCTGATGCTGGTCACCCACACAAATGACAGGTTTACTGCTGTGTCCTCGTTCATCTTCATCCTTCTTGAAGTTCACTGTTGATGAAATTTTTGGAAAATTCTTCATAATTAAGAGTAATTACCAGGGAATTAAAACTGAAGGGTGGTTGTAGATTTGGGGCTTTGGATTCTAAAAGACATGAATTCATACATTCCTGTTTCTGCTTTTACTTTCTTTGTGGTCTTGGAAAAAATATGTTCTTTTAAATTGCAATGTCATCTGTAAAATGAGCCTCCTTTCTTTACTGACAGACAGATTACATGAACCAACTGAACAAAGAGCTTAGCATAGTGCCTTAATCAATTTACTCTCATGTTCTTCAGCCTCAAGTTATTTATCTTTAAAATGGGCATAATAACACATAACATAATGTAACATAGAGATGTTGAGAGAACTTTGTGTGTGTGTGCACACACCTGTGTATGTATGCGTAGAAAATATCCGAACTAGATCCATTAGACAGTAAACTGTGGATGAGCTTGGGAGTGTGTTCATTTCCTATTGCCACACACATTTGGAGGCTTAAAACAACACCTGTGTATTATTTCATAGTCTCTATGGCTCAGGAATCTGGGCAGACATACTGAATTCTCTGCCCAGAATCTCCTAAGGCTGATACCGGAGTGTCAGCTGGGGCTGTGATGTCATCTAGGACTTGGGGGTCCTCTTCCAAGCTCCTGTGGTTGCTGGCATAATTCATTTCCGTGTAGCTCTGGAGCTCATGGTAACTAGCTTCCTCAAGGCCAGCCAGAGTCTGTCTCTGATCCCTCTTTAAGGAGCTCTCCTGCTTAGGTCAGGCCTACCTATGATAATTTCCTTTTCGATTAACTAATTAGGGGCCTTAATTATATTCTCAGAGTCCCTTGACCTTTGCGGTGTAATGTGGCTTAATCATAGGGGTGATATCCCAACACATTCACAGGTCCTTCCTGCACTCAAGGGTCGAGCGCGTGTTTGTACCTGGAGCCAGGAATCCTGGGGGCCATCGCAGAATTCTGCCTCCCACAGAGTGAGCATGGGCTAGGCAGGACTTAGGTTTCTTAGTTCATATAGTTCTGTATTTAAACTTTTTAGAAATAGTATAATACATAAAAGTTAAAACAGTTCTTTTTGTTTTAGTTGGTATGAGATTTCCCCCAGAATTCTCAAATGAAAATTACAAGACATAATTCTGGAAGAAATTTTAGCTGATGTATACTTAGTCACAATACTCATTCTCAAACAGTGTCAGGAGTGGACAATCAGAAATAAAGCAAATGGTCTAGGCCCATGACCTTATTACTGTGAGGCAGGGATTGGGGCCAGCCAAAGGCCCAGGGGTGTCCAGTGGTTGCATGGGGGCACCTGTGCTGAGGGCTGGATAAGCTGTCCACTTCACCCCTTCTCCTGTGCCCACAGCTTTTGCTTTTCTGAGTGTAAAATTGTGCAGATCTACTTTATTAAGATATTTAGTGTAATTGGATCGTATCACGTCAATGAAGGATTTTTCTTTAGTTAACAGTGGAAGATGAACATTTAGTAAGCATGTGAACATAAATTTGGATACCATGGTTTGAAATCAGAACCATAAGCATGTAATGCTTTTCCATTATTATTGATTAAAATAGGAGACTTCCTTTCTGTCTCACCTTTTCAGTTAAACCCTCGCTATCCCCTTGGTAATACGTGGGATTCAGGTGTCAGTCTGTTCCAGCCAGAGTGACCTGCGGGACTTAGCAATCAGACTGATTACAGTTCTGATGCTCCTCTTTAAAACGAGCCATGCGCTAACAAACAAACCACCAAAAAGGTGGTCACTTTTTAGAATTTTGCTTAAAAATTTCCAGTAAAAAGACATTTAAAACTTTCAGTTTCTTTGTATTTTGATTTGATGGAAGGAAATAAAGTTAAAGAATCTTTTTTTTTTTTTTTTTTTTTTTGAGACGGAGTCTTGCTCTGTAGCCCGGGCTGGAGTACAGTGGCCGGATCTCAGCTCACTGCAAGCTCCGCCTCCCGGGTTTATGCCATTCTCCTGCCTCAGCCTCCAGAGTAGCTGGGACTACAGGCGCCCGCCACCTCGCCCGGCTAGTTTTTTGTATTTTTAGTAGAGACGGGGTTTCACGGTGTTAGCCAGGATGGTCTCGATCTCCTGACCTCGTGATCCACCCGTCTCGGCCTCCCAAAGTGCTGGGATTACAGGCTTGAGCCACCGCGCCCGGCCAAGAATCATTTCAAGTGATACCTTGGTTGGTATCTGTTAATAATGCCGTTGAGAATAGTTAACACATGGTAGTTTAGTATGCCTTTCATTGTATTATATAAAACCATATATATAGTAGTTTACAGAGTATAGACTATGTATAGTAGACTAATAGTCTCACATTATATAAGCAAAAGCCTAAGACATTGTGCTGTGCAGTCCAGTAGCCACTAGCTACATGTATTGTGCACTCAAAAATTGGCTAGTAATTAAGGGACTGAATTGTACATTTATTTTATTTTATTTTAACAGATTTTAGAATTCTGAATAGCTACATGTGGCAGTCGTATTGGCTCATATTGGACAGCACAGATTATAGAACCTTTTTTTTTTTGGTAACAGCAAGTTCTTTAGAACTGTGCTGGTGTACGCATATGTAGTTTATAAGTTCCTATCGTGAAGCAGTAATTGTTAATAAATGATCTTTGACAGCCCTTCTGATTCACAAATTCTGTGCCATATTGTTTGCTATGAATTACTTTTTAGTGCATTTTAATAGCATATGCAGGGTTATTTTACTTGTGAGTTTCTAAGCTGCTCATCTTCTACATGTCTTCTACTACTATACAATGAAAAACATTTTTGATTATTGGTTTAAACAGAACTTAGTTTTTAAGGATCACAGAATTTCCATATCAGATGGGAGTTGGAGGCGAATGAAATAAATACAAGAAAATCCTATGTTAGTTTACTTTTTAGCCCTCCAAACCCTTCCTGCTCTCAGGAGAACTGAGACTTGATTTGTCTTGAAAGAGGGCACCCACAGGCAGTGCCCCCACTGTGTCCCTGCCCCCCACTTAGTTTTGTTTCAGTTTGATTTACCAGTTTATCTCAATATTTACCAAATTTATTTTAAAATTTCCTCAAAGACATTCGTGGGCATATTTCATTCTGATTGTGGGTTTTCCTTCTTCAAAACCTCTTGATTGTTCAGGTTAGATTTTATGTGACCTGAATAGAAGTTCTCTCTTTGTCTGAAAACTTTTTCCTTGTGGAACATTTTTCTACAACATTTTGCTAGGCTAATTTTAGGTGTGATTTCCCAAAGGGCACCTGACTTGAAAACATTTATTCATCCAGGTCTGACGGTGCCCAGGATTTTAGGAGAGAGAAAGAGAGAGACTATGGAAGGAATGAAGTGAAAACTGTAGTTTAGTTTTGGATTTGGAGTTTTTACTATTTATATTTCATTTATATCTGTGTACATTTTATTTTTTTAATAGTCTGAATAAAGATGTGTAATTTAAACAAGTTCAGATTGCCTACAGTTCAGGATTTTTAAAACATATAGATTATTTTGGGAGCTTTATCTTTATAAACCTTGTAATAACAAAACTACATGAGTACCAGAATCGTTTCTCCTACTTAGTGTCTTGCAAGGGAATCATTATTGACTCTTCTTTTTGAAGCAAAGCAACATTTAAAACACATTGAATGATAAATAAGAAATAATCTTGTTTGGTTAATGTACCTGAAAAGCTAATTGTGTGGAGGTAAAGAGGAAACTGTTGTAGTTTTGTTTAAGATTGGAGAGGAAGAGAAAGGTTAAATTGTTCCTTGAAAACATAACACAGAACCAAAAACCCCCACATGTATTCTCTGACATCTTCTTCACACAAGACATATTTTATATTAATGAAATTCACATAATTAAAAATACAAGTATAGGCATAGAAATCTTTACTGTTTCTTAGATACTGGCAGAGTTGTTTTAACTCAGTGAGAAGCTTCACATGGAGCAGAATTTATTAGCTGTAATTTGTTACGTTGTTTTAGCTGCTACTAAAATACATGCTTTTACTTATCAGAACCTACTTTCAAGTTCCCTTACATCCTTCGTATGTAGTATATGAACTTTACAGCAGCGCACACTGTTTCTCCCTTCTCTACCTTTTTGCTGTTGTTGTCATACATTTAATATCTCAATTTTTTTTTTTTTTTTTTGAGACGAAATCTCGCTCTGTCGCCCAGGCTGGAGTGCAGTGGCGCTATCTCGGCTCACTGCAAGCTCCGTCTCCCGGGTTCACGCCATTCTCCTGCCTCAGCCTCCCGAGTAGCTGGGACTACAGGCTCCCGCCACCACGCCCAGCTAATTTTTTGTATTTTTAGTAGTGACGGGGTTTCACCGTGTTAGCCAGGATGGTCTCGATCTCCTGACCTCGTGATCCGCCCACCTCGGCCTCCCAGAGTGCTGGGATTATAGGCGTGAGCCACCGCGCCTGGCCCTTAATATCTCAATATTTTATAAGCACTACAACACATATTTATTTTATCTACCATTTGATGGCCATTTGGGTTCTTTCCACTTTTCGGCTCTTTTGAATAGTTCTGCCAGGAACAGTCATGTGTAGGTCTTACTATAGACATATTTTTCAGTTCTCTTCAGTAGATACTTAGAAGTAGCATCTGTTGGGGGCATGTGATTTCTGTATAACATTTGAAGAAACTGCTACACTGTTTTCCAAATGACTGAACCATGTTACATTCTTATAAGCAGTGTTCCCATCCACGCTTTACTGGCACTTATCTTTTGTCTTTTGCATGGTAGCCATTTTTGTGGATGTGACTGGGGTTTTAATTTGCGTTTCCCTAATAATAAATGATGTTGTGCATCTTTTAATGTGTGCATTGGCCATTTATATACCCTTTTTGGTGAAATGTCTGTTCAAATCTTTTGCCCATTTTAAAATGGGATGGTTTTTGTCTTCTTGAGTTTTAGGGGTTCTTTATATGTCATGGATATGCATCTTTTATCATATATGATTTGCAGATATTTTCTCACAGGCTGTGCCTTATCTTTTCACTTGCTTAAAGGTATCTTTTGAAGCAAAACAATGCCTTTAATTTTGCTGAAGTCCAACTTCTCCATTTTTAAAAATCATTTGTGCTTTTGGTGTGAAATTGCCTCATTTTTGAAAGACTTTTTTCCACTGGATATAGAATTTTAGTTTGACCGTATTTTCTTTTTTTCTTTTTCTTTTTTTTTTCCAGTTGTTTAAAAATACTGGTCCACTGTCTTCTGGCTTTCATTGTTTTGGTGAGAAGTCTTTTTAATTTTATTGTTCTTTATGCAATGTGTTTTTTCTGACTCCTTTTATGATTTTTCTCCTCTTTACTCCATCTTTCCACGCCACCACAATGGTGCATGTCATGAGCGTCCGTGTGAAGAGACCACCAAACAGGCTTCATGTGAGCAATAAAGCTTTTTAATCACCTGGGTGTAGGCAGGCTGAGTCTGAAAAGAATCAGTAAAGGGTGGTGGGATTATCATTAGTTCTTATAGGTTTGGGATAGGCGGTGGAGTTAGGAGCAATTTTTTTTTGTGGGCAGGGGAGGATCTTACAAAGTACATTCTCAAGGGTCGGGAGAATATTGCAAAGTACCTTCTTAAGGGCGGGGAAGGATATTGCAAAGTACCTTCTCAAGGGTGCGGAGGGTGTATCTTACAAAGTATATTCACAAGGGCGGGGGAATATCACAAAGTACATTATCCCAAGGGCGGGGAGGGTGTATTGTCACAAAATCAATTGATCAGTTAGGGTGGGGCAGGAACAAATCACAATGGTGGAATGTCATCAGTTAAGGCAGGAACTGACTATTTTCACTTCTTTTGTGGTTATTCAGTTGCTTCAGGCCATCTGGATGTGTATGTGCAGGTCACAGGGGATATGACGCTTAGCTTGGGCTCAAAGGCCTGACAGTGCACATGGATGTCTTGGCTGATGCGCTCAAGAACATCAGCAATGCCAGAAAGAGATGCAAACGCCAGGTGCTTCTTAAGCCGTGCTCCAAAGTCATTGCCTGGTTTCTCACTGTGATGATGAAGCAGGGTTATAAGGGGTGGAGTTGGCGGGACTTCCTGGGCCAGTTTGGGGACTTTTGCAAACTGTGACAGGGTTTTGAGTTCTTAACCGATCAAGTGAAGGATTCAAAATTAACCACTCCAAGGCAAGATTGAAAAAAGAACCACTGTCAGTGGACAAAAAGAAAGAAATAGGAGGGAGTAACACAGGCCCTAGCCACCCGAGCCAGCAAGGGCAACCCTTCTGGGTCCGCCTCCACCATGTGGAAGCTTTCCTTTCACTTTGTTCAATAAACTGCGCTGCTGCTCACTCTCCTGGTCGGCAGACTCTTTTTGAGCTGTAACACTCACCGCGAAGGTCTGCAGCTCCCATTTTTCCAAGTTAGCAAGACCACGAACCCACTGGCAGGAAGAATTCCTGACTCAGTTACATTGGCAAATTTGAAATCATTGATGATCACAGAGCTGGGAAAATTGTTGCAAACCTCACAGGCAGGCTACACAAGTGTGGAGTGATCAGCCTCAGATTTGATGTGCAACTCAAAGATCTAGAAAAATGGCAGAATAATCTGCTTCCATTCCGCCAGTTTGGTTTCATTGCACTGACAACCTCAGCTGGCATCATGGACCATGAAGAAGCAAGGTGAAAACACACAGGAGGGAAAATCCTGGGATTCTTTTTCTAGGGATGTAATACATATTTACAAAAAAAAAAAAAAAAAAAAAAAAAAAAGATTTTTCTCTATCCTTGGTTTTAAGAAATTTGATTACGATGGGACTGGTGTAGTTTTCTTTGTGTGTCTTTTGGTTGTGTTTTATTCACCTTTCATATCTGTAGATTTAGAGTTTTTATCAAATTTGGAAAAAATTCGTGTCATTTTTTTCTTCAGATATTTGTCCTATCTCCTTTTTTTTTTTTTTTTTTTAACAGCAGCTCTAATTAAATATATATGTTAGACCTCTGCAGTTTTTCTTTCTCTTTGTGTTTTATTTTTCCTTTGTGGGCTGTGTCTTCAATTTCAGGCTTATTAGTCTTCATTTAAAAATTACCATTAAATCTATCCAGTGAAAAAAGTGAAAATGTATTTTTTATATGCATCATTAAAGTTTATATCTTTAGAAGTTCAATTTGGGTTATTTGATTTAGTTTCCATATCTCTACCTTAAGACGCACACTATATGTTTTTGAACATATGGAGTATAGTTAATTTAATATTGTTGACTTTCAGCTCCATCATCTTTGTTGTTCTGTGTACATTTCAATCGATTGAGTTTTCTCTTCGTTTGGGGTTTTTTGTTTTTGTTTGCTTCGTTGCTTTCTGATAACTTTTATTGTGTGCCAGACATTGTGAATTTTACCTTGTTGATTACTGGGTGTCTTTCTTTTTATTCCTATAAATGTCCTTGAACTTTGGTCTGGGACAGGCATATTACTTGGAAACAGCTGATCGTTTTGGGTGTTACTTTAAGCTTTGGGAGCTGGGGCAGGGTGAGCAGCGTCTGCACTGATTCTGCCCACTTTTCAGGCAGATTTCCTTCCAAGACCTCTGCCTGGTTTTCCCTCTCTGGCTGGTGGGAGCAGGAACTCTTCTGTGTGAGCCCTGAGGATTCTTCTAATCCTTTTGGGTGCTGCTTTCCCCATCCTCACATGGTTTCTTCACACACACAGGCTGAACATCACTCTGCCAAGTATGGGAAGGAAGACTCTGCCAATACCAGGAGCGTTCTTGTTGGGTAACTTTCCCTGTCTCTTACTCTTCCCTGGAAACACCAACCTCTTACTGACCTCCGATTCCCAGCTCCATTTCCAGACTCCACCTGGTTTCTGCTCCTGGCACCTTCACCTGCAAGTGTGTTCTAGGCAGTTTGCTGGGGCAGTTAGAGGGTTCACCTGGTTTGTTTCTTGTCTCTCAGGGACCAAGATCCTTGTTGATGGTCAGTGTTTTGAAAATGGTTGCACTACAGATCTTGTCCAGATTTCTATTTTTATTTTTTAAGGGAAAAGTAAATGCAATCCCTGTGACAGAAATGAATATTAGGAGAATAGAATCTAACAAAAGGGAAGAAGTATTTTGATTTCTTCATAGCTGTTATAGACAGAATATGTATATCTTCCTTGAGTTTTGTTGAATAAACATTGTGCTAGACATCATTTGTGTGTGGTTTTCAAGTAAAGAAATATGGAAGTCCCTTTATACAGTGTAGAATACATCTCATCACCATGAAAACCTTTGTTCTTGTGTGATATAAATTATTAGAGGCTGTTTTGTGTCGTTATGCAGAAGTTATTTTTAGTATGTTGTTTTGTTAGGTGGGTCTTTACTTAAAATCTCATTTGGTTTCATGGTAGAGTATCTTTGTTAGTATGATTCAAAAGAATATAATTTGGGGTTTTATTAGTGTAAAAAGAATTACCATAAACTTTACTTTCCAGTAGACTATATTTAAATGTGATATATTACTTTTTCTAGCCACATACTCTTTTAGCCTTCATTATAGCAGAATCAAAGTATGTTATTCCATTTGTTCCAAATTTCTCTCCATTTTCTATCCAGATGGCTGCTGACTCAAATGTATATGATAATACATTTACATTTTTTCAGTTAAGGCTGATAAATCCATTTTAATGCTATTGAATTGCTTAATGAATAAAAGATTTAAATGTGTCGTCAGTGCTTATGTTTCTGTAAAGTGAAATATCCTGAAAGCACTAGTAGTGTTGTGATTTGAGAACTTTTCTGTTTTGTAGTTCTGTTATTACTGTTTCTATACTTACCAGGTGACAGAGTCATTTGAAAGTTCTCAGTTGACAAGGATCTCAACCTTGCAAGGACTATATATATTGTGTCATGTAATACAGTACAAATCTGAAGTAACTGCTGAGATGCCCAGGTGGAAACTTACTTTTCTAGGTCAGGTCCAGTGAATCTTGTTTTCCTTATACAGAATATGGTGTTAGGTGAACTGACTCAGCTTTAAACTCTTCATATCCTGCCATGGGGAGAAATTACCTGCCCCAGTGATGAGTTTGGGAGGACAGGACAATGCTGCTTACATTCCTTGCTGCTGTGGGGGTATTGGAAATTACTACTTGATCTACCTGAATTTGAGCTTGGCAGTAGTCCAGGGACATTAGTGTTTTGCATGAAATAGAAACATGAATTATTTGAATCAGCTGTTCCTTTTTTTTTTTTTTTTTAAATGGAGTCTTGCTCTGTTGCCAGGCTGGAGTGCAATGGCTCAATCTCAGCCCCTTGCAACCTCTGCCTCCCAGGTTCAAGTGACTCTCCTGCCTCAGCCTCCTGAGTAGCTGGGACTACAGGCACGCGCCACCGTGCCCAGCTAATTTTTGTATTTTTAGTAGATACAGGGTTTCACCATGTTGGCCAGGTTGGTCTCTTATCTCTTGACCTCGTGATCTGCCCGCCTCGGCCTCCCAAAGTGCTGGGATTACAGGCGTGAGCTGCTGTGCCTGGCCTGTTGCTTCCTTTTTTAAAATTATTTTTATTTTTTGAGACAGGGTCTCACTCTTTTACCCAGGCTGGAGTGCAGTGGCGCAGTCATAGCTTGGCTATGGCTTGGCATCCCAAAGTGTTAAGATTACAAGCATGAGCCACCACGCCCAGCCTGGTCTTTCCTTTTAAACACTGATTGCAATGTGGCCTTTCCTTTTTTGCCACCTAAGTTAAAAGACTTTAAGGAAAGTATATGTAAAAATTTAGTATTTGCCATTAAACATTCATTAAAATTTTTTGTAATGCTTAGATCCATAGTCAGTGTCATTGTAATTTGCTAAGTATATGTGGAAAAGAATCATTGAAGGTCGGGCACAATGGCTCACGCCTGTAATCCCAGCAATTTGGTAGGCTGAGGCGGGTAGATCACCTGCAGTCAGGAGTTCGAGACCACCCTGGCCCACATGGCGAAACCCCATTTCTACTAAAAATACAAAAATTAGCCAGGTGCCTGTAATCCCAGCTACTCAGGAGGCTGAGGCAAGAGAATTGCCTGAACCCAGGAGGTGGAGGTAGCAGGGAGCCGAGATCATGCCATTGTTCTCCAGCCTGGGCGACAAGAGCCAAACTACGTCTCAAAAAAAAAAAAAAAAAAAGAATCATTGAGCTCCTTTCTGTGTGCCAGTCAATGTGCTAGTCACTGGGGATACAGCGATGAAATCACACAGTGCTTTTCCCGTAGGAGGAGTCCGGTTCAGTGGCAGGGGCACTCGTAGACAGTGCCGTGTAGTATCCCCTGCACCGTTGTGGCTGAGGATATGCAGGAGCCTAAGCAGGGATCCCTGGAGTGGAGGGACGGCCTTTGAGACGGTGCAGGGACCCCTGCAGCAGCCTGGAACCCCACCCTCTGGGGAAAGGCTGGCAGCTTTCAGTGTACCCAGGAGCTTAGATTTCAGCCTGAGGCAATGAAGAGCCCTTGACATACAGAAGAAGACACAGATATTGGTTTATATTTTTAGGGAAAATCTCTTTTATTATTTTAGGGAGGGTCACAGAAATTAAATCATTTCACTCATTAGAAGAAACATTTCATGATAAATCTAGTTAGTGTTTATTTTGTTGCTTACATTTTAGCATAAACATCTGTGTAATCATGGCAGTTAAGTGAAGCCACTGTTTTTGTTGGTTTAACTCATGACTTAGCAAAAACTGGAAAGGTATTTAATTTCTTGAGACTTGTAGCCACTGTCCTCCCTTGTGTCCTCCTGAGGGGGAGCAGCGCTGCTGTGACTGTTAGAAAGCACTGACTTGGTCTCTTCGTCTAAGATTGCTGCAGGTCCATATGACCTGTGGGCAGGATGGATGATTGATGTCTTTCTTTTGAGGGGTGGTGGTAAAGTGGAGCGTAGGGGATTATTAACCTCCAAGGTAGCTGCATCAGGCAATGGAGAGTCTCTGCTGTTCTTCACATCAAGTATATAGAATTAAGCATTCAGAAACAAAAAGGAGTTAAGGCACATATCTCCCTTTCTCCTAGGATAAACTGTAACCCAGGTCATCGAAGTTTTCAAAAATACACAAAATTTAGGAATGTATGATGAATTTATAGATGATGAAAATCAAATGAAATTGTCTTGTTACGTGTATATTTCTTTGGAAATATACATATACATGCAATCGTTGCTATATGTTATCTTTTAAATTCTTCAATTTGGCATCATTTACTGGCTTCCTATTAGATGAGGATTGTAGCTTGCTGTACACTGTGTTTTTCACACTCTTCAGTGTTCTACCCATCTAATCCCATCAGGTTTGGGTTAAAACTACGTTACTGTTTATGTTATTATGTCTTCTTAACTCTTGTTCGCTAAGCTACATATTGCATTATACTATACTTATACCGTAATACTATAATAACTTTTAGTTTTGCTTGGAGTTCATTACCTCATTTTTTTTCACATGCTTTTCTTTGAACATCTGACTGGGCCTTCCTGTGCCCTCCAACAACTGGGCAGTACTGTCTTCATGCAGTCATACCTGCCAGAGAAGTTTTTCAGCCCCAGTATTTTTTCTGAAGAGACATCCCCTCTGGATTTCCATAGTCTTCACCACAGTTTGGAGTGGTTGTTAACGCAGGAGACAGATGCGTACAGCCATCTCCTGGGACGTCCCTTCCTTTTTTTGGTAGCTCTTCCGTTTGCCTCACGTGTGGATCTCCTGTTTCCTCAATCACTTATCATTTTGGCTGTACACATCTTTCAGTAGCTTCTTGAGAAAATGTGAATGGGAGATAAATTATTTAGACCTTGTATTTTTCAAAACACATTTACTATATACCCTTATATTTAAATTGAATGACTACATATCGCAATCCTGCATGGAAATAATTTTCTCGACGAATTAAAAACTAAAATCATCTGACTTCTGGGATTACTGCTTTCAGATGTTTCCTGTTGCTGTGGAGAAATTAGATGCCATTGTGACGTTGCCCTTTCTTTCTATGTGATCCTGGAAGCTGTTGGGGTTTTCGCCTGTGATGCCCTGAAATAGTGCTGTGTGGCTTTATGGGTCTTTTTTTATCTTCATTGTGCTGGGCACTAGGTTTGTACTGTTCTTCATTTGGGGGCAATTATCTTATATAGTTATTTGGTAATTTATTTCTCTCCCATAATCTACTTTCTTATTCTGGTGCTCCTGGGTGTTGGATATACTGGATTGATTGATCTTTTCTTTCCCCCACTAATTCTTCTGTTCTGTTATTGTTTTCTGCCTGGGAGATAACCTTGACTGTATCTGCCGATCTGACTGTTAAATCATCTTGTTTTTCTCTTTATATTTTTTAATTCAAAGTGTTTTTCTTTATACATAGTTCCTTTTTTAATAGCATTCTGTATTTCCTGTATGTAATCACTTTTCCTCTCTGTTTTTTTTTTTTTTTTTTTTTTTTTTTACAATGTTTCTTCTATTCCTTGCGTTATGTGTTTCTTCTGAATTACCCTTTTTACTTTTTACAATCTGTTTTAGGCGGAGGCTTCCTCAAAAGTGTGAGAATCTTTGTTCATGTTTAAGAGTGAGGTGCATTAAAAGGCTGATTGGTAGTGGTGCGTGCCTGTAATCCCAGCTACTTGGGAGGCTGAGGTAGGAGAATCACTTGAGCCTGGGAGGCGGAGGTTGCAGTGAGCCGAGATCGCACAACTGCAGTACAGTCTGGGCAACAGAGTGAGACCCTGTCTCAAAAAAAAAAAAAAGAAGAAGAAAAAGGCCGGGCACGATGGCTCACGCCTGTAATCCCAGCATAGGCTGAGATGGGTGGATCACGAGGTCAGGAGTTCAAGACCAGCCTGACCAAGATGGTGACACCCCATCTCTACTAAAAATACAAAATTTAGCTGGGCATGGTGGCAGGCACCTGTAATCCCAGCTACTCGAGAGACTGAGGCAAATCGCTTGAAGCCAGGCGGCAGAGGTTGCAGTGAGATGAGATCGCACCACTGCACTCTAGCCTGGGCGACAGAGCGAGACTCAGTCTCAAAAAACAAACAAACAACAAAAATAGGCTGATTGGAAGCCTGTGTGAGCTGGGCATGTGGACAGGTGGCATTTCTTTGGGGTTATCATGTGATCACCTAGCTTTTTCATTGGGAACTTCCTCGTGTTGATATGTGAAATGTTTGCTCAGGAGTAGTTTATTTTCTCCAAAGAAGACACCGGTCATGTTCTGCTTGGAGGACATGGTGGGTGATGTCTAAGCCTGGCTGCTGACATTACGGGGCTGCGCTATGGGGCTGCGCTATGGGGCTTAGGATCGCAGTGTTACATACTGTGTGGCCATTTCACAAACCGCCTCATCTCTGTGAGCCCTACTCGTTTCTGGTGTCGTGTCTGCAATGGAAGAAGGATGATGGTGGACTGATGCTCTGGTTTTACAGACTCTCGATTTAAATCTGGTTTTGGTCTGGTGGTCTCCAGTTCTTGAGCTGTTCAGGTTATACCAGCTGTGTTGATTTGCTCCTTCTTGTTACCTGATTTCCTGAGCCCCTCAGCCAATTAGGATTGACCTTCCTTTTCTCATTCCTCTGTTTGCTTTCCATCTGCATATATTGTTAGCACCATTGTTTCGTTTACAAATCACTTCAAAACTTCATTGTATTAAAATAATCATTGCATTACCTCTCCCCTTTTCTTGGGGTCAGGAAGTTGGAAGGGTAGGGTTCTGGCTGGGCTTCTTGCACCTGGTTGGGGACAGGCAGTGGCTGGAGCTTGGAGGGGATAGGTTGAGCATCTCCAGGAAGTACCAGGACAAACCTCGGAGATGGGAAACAGCACAGCAAGGCATGCTCCCAGAGCAGTCCCCGGCAGCTCCAGAATGAGGGAGCCATAGCAGGGGCGTTAGTTTAGTATCATTGGAACTAATTCTCTTTCCAGCTTCCCCTTGGACCTCTTCACATTTCTACCCCTTTGTCTTATCAGAATGGAATTTTCAGATCCTTCCTTCTGCCCCACAGTGCTCTTTGCCATGCTCTTTTAAGGTACCAGAATACTGGGGGAAAAAAGGGCGTTCTGGATAAGTGAAAACGTCCTAGGACCTGCTTGGTGTTTACTGACTTATTAGGAAGTTGATACTGAAATGTGAAGGGTTCGTGACAGTGACTTGGTGTTACTGGAAAGCCAAAGTCAAGTGAGGAACATAGGAATCCACAGGTGCTGGGTGTGGGGTAGTGGGTGGGGTGCAGTTGTGGATGAAACTTCAATGTGAAACTTGAAATCAGAACATTTAGGTCAGGCTAAATGGGGTTTATTTCTTTTCTTTCCTTCCGTTTCCTTTTCCTTTTTTAGAGAGGGTCTCACTCTATTGCCCAGGCTGGAATGCAGTGGTGCAATCATGGCACACTGTAGCCTCGACCTCCCCGAGCTCAGGTGATCCTCCCACCTCAGCCTCCTGAGTAGTTGGGACTATAGGCGTGCACCACCGCATCTGGCTAATGTTTCTGTATTTTTTGTTGAGATGGGGTTTTGCCATGTTGTCCAAGCTGGTCTTAAACTCCTGGACTCAAGCAATCCACTCACGTCAGCTTCCCAAAGTATTGGAATTACAGGTGTGAGCCACTGCACCTGACCAGTACTTTATTTTCATACAGAGACTGTTTGAGAGTAAGACTTCATTTCCAAATAAAAGTAAGTTATTATTAAATATTGCTTTATATATTTTTAAAGTTCTTACGGAAAGAAAGCTTCCATATACTCTAGACCATTTTGAGATTCTTTCAGGCTGTGACTCTTAGGGTCAGCTACGTTTTTATTGACAGCAATCCTGGAAGAAAAGCAAAGAGAAGTGAGAATATAATGTTGTGATTCTGTTAAAATCACTCAAAAAGCTTGAAATTGATAATACTTTTTGGCATGTTTCTTTCTAAAATCAATGTGATAATATCCCCTGCATTGATAAACATAGTTAGCAAGCATTTTTGTACTTAGAGTTTGTGTATAAAATGTAAAGGAAGGTTTTTTAATTCAGAGAAAGTGTTCATGTTTGAAAGACAATATATATGGATCTGGAAGAAGTAAAAGTAAATCTTTAAACTCTAATTGCAAGGCTGTCTGCTCATATTTAATTGACACACGTTTAAACATTGGTTGTAATGGATTGTTTGCCATTTAACTGACATTAACAACCTCAGTTAACTCATGTTTTTATATTACATTGGCTGTTTATTTTTTTTTAATTTCCCTTTAGTGTTCAGCTTCCCATACATTAAAAGTTTTGCTTTTTATAAACAACTACTGTGTCTTGAATCTCTTTTTATGTATTTATTTATTTTTATTTTTATTTTTTGAGACAGAGTCTCGCTGTGTCGCCCAGGCTGGAGTGCAGTGATGCGATCTCAGCTCACTGCAAGCTCCACCTCCGGGGTTCACGCCATTCTCCTGCCTCAGCCTCCCGAGTAGCTGGGACTACAGGCGCCCGCCACCACGCCCGGCTAATTTTTTTGTATTTTTAGTAGAGATGGAGTTTCACCACGTTAGCCACGATGGTCTCGATCTCCTGACCTCGTGATCCACCCGTCTCGGCCTCCCAAAGTGCTGGGATTATAGGTGTGAGCCACCGTGCCCAGCCGAATCTCTTTTTATTATTAAAATTTTCGTACATGTATTGGGTTTTATTGCATATACTTTTTGTAGCCTGAAAGTGTGAACCGTATGATAATGAAACTTAAACATATGCACACTGCTACAGAACACAGTTCTGTAAGGGAACTCGTACCTAAATATCAACATCCTGTCCAAGTCACTCTCAGAGATGGGACTGTGCCCTGCCTGGCTCATCTTGGATCAGGACAATGCCTGCTTCTGGGTTTATTGGATGGGAATTAAAAGCAAAGCTGAAGCAGAACCTTTACTGCTTCATTTCGAGATGTGATGTCCTGTTGCACTGAGTAATTTTCAGTAAAAGTATTCCTGCCTCCTGTGATTTTTCTGCTAGGTTTTGTTAATTTCTGGTAAAATTCCTTTACTTGGAAGACTTCTGTCTTTGATCTGTGAGGATTCACAGGGGAAGGGAAAGGGATCTAGGGAGGATCTCTAGCCCTTCCTTTTGGAGTTACCTAATTTTCATTTTTATCAGTTACCTGTCCTCAGGTGTCAAGGCCTCAGGACTGGTTTTGTTAGTCACTCTGACCTTCCTCTAAGCCCCTTAACTTGTTAAGTAGATAACACCTGTGTGGGAAGGTATTGAATTTTTAATTATTAGAGGGACACATCCTCTTTCTTGAACAGGCTTGTGGCTAATTGTTATTAAATACACAATTTCATTTCAGTTCTAATTTCTATTTAATAAAAAGCTTTTTAAGTCTCCAAAGTTTGATTGTCTAATTATTTTTAAGCTTATTCAAAGCATAAACCCCCCCTGCACAGTAAAATCGCCAGCATAAGAGACAGCAGGGGCTCGTCATTAGGCCCTTGTATTTGGATCTGGCTCTGCCACTTGGGCAGCTTGTTTCATTTCTTGTGCTTCTGTTTCCTTACCTACAAAATGGGACAATAGAACCTATATCTTAGGTTAAGATTAGCATGTGATGGGCTTAGAGCATTGCCTGGCTCATAGTAATTACTCAGCAAATGCTTGCTGTTACTGTTGCTATGACTATTATTATTAAAGAGCTTTAGATACTTCTACACAGACTATAGTGTAGTTATCTGGACCTATTTTTTTTTTGAAGGCCATTGCTACCATTTTTAAAGGAAACTCAGCCGTCAGCATAATGGTAGTAAAGTGGTAGCAAAATGGTAGTAAAAGTGATTAAACAGGATTAAAACACAAACTGACAGTTCATTATATGTACTTTGTTTTAATAAAACAACATAGGCTGGGTGTGGTGGCTCACGCTGTAATCCCAACACTTTGGGAGGCTGAGGTTGGTAAATCGCGTAAGCCCAGGAGTTTGAGACCAGCCTGGGCAACATAACAAGACCCTCATCTCTACAAAAATATAAAAAATTAGCCGGGTGTGGTGGTGCGCCTGTTGTCCCAGCTGCTCAGGAGGCTGAGGTGGGAGGATGGCTCTAGCCCAGGATGTCCAGGGTGCAGTGAGCTGTGATACTGCTGCTGACTGCAGCCTCGGTGAGAGAGAGAGAGAGAGGGAGAGGGGGAGAGAGAGAGAGAGAGAGAGAGAGAGAGAGAGAGGGAGAGGGGGAGAGAGAGAGAGAGACCCTATCTCAAAAAATTAAAAAAAAAAAAAAGGCAAAATATAAGATGGGGCACCTGTTTTTCTTTCATTCTAGAGAGATAATTACAGCTAATATTTCTGTTTCCTTTTTCTAGTCGGTTTTCTAGATAGCGGGGCTAGTTTTGTGCCTGTGTTTTCTGCTTTTTTCATTTGACATCACTTGAATTTCCTTAGCCTGTGGAGTCTTTTGTTTTGTTTGCAAACTTAATCTATTCTGATACTTGATAGTTATAGTAATACATAAGCTTTAGTCATTGACAGGCCCCATTAGCCCTGGTTTATGTTATTTACCCTTCAGAGTATCTTGCTCGAATCTAGAATTGTGTCCTGTTGAGACGTTATTCCTTTGCGTTGAATAGTACCTTTCTGTACTTTCTGTAATATGTTTTCAAATATCCATATGAAATGCAATGCAGGTAATTAATCTATAGCAGATAATATGTGTGTGCATGCTGGTGATGTTGGGGATAATGGAATATTGTGGAAATGGTCAATATCTTAGTCTTGCATTCTAGATGCTTACTGTTTGTATATATAGGCAAAACACTCTAAAAAAAAATCTGATCTATTGGAATTCAGATTTGCCGCAACTAGTTTTAGGGTGAAGGTAGAGGGATTCTTGCTCAAGGATTTAGCTGGAGACATACTTAGTAGTTGCAAATTGGGAGCTTGAAGGGAGTTTAAGGGGATAAGATAAAAAACAGACCAGTAATATGCTAAATAATGTAAACTGTTGGGCCAGTGACTTAATTTACATATGCCCAATTTGTGTGGTGTTTCAAAGGAACACTTCTGTTTTAATAAGTGAGGTGACTCACATTTCATACTATCTTCATTCATGCATGCGTGGTGCCTGCAGCCTGCCACTGTTTGTTGGGTGCTGTGCTTATCTCAGGATTCGCTGCAAAACACGGTAAGGGGGAGAGGAGGAAGGGCTGGTGCACCCATGGAGTCCTTCTCTGGGTGTCTCCTGGCCACTCCTTCCGTAGTTTAAATGGGGGCAGCACATCCTCTTGTCTCTACTGGGAAGTGAATAGTCTTACTAGCAAGTAGTTAAGGGCTGCCAGAGGAGCTCTCTTACCTGCCAGCTCTGGACAGCTCATTTCCTGTTTGTCTGAATGCATGTGCAAGCTTAGGAACTTGCCCACTGCAGCATCCAACACAGCTGGTTTGCCTGTGTTTCAGGAGAATGGGGAAGTGCGCTTCAATCACTTTCAACACACTTCAGCATGTTGAACCATCTGATAGGGAGGGACATTGGTGCGTTTTACTGCTTTTTTCCTGTGCACCTGGAGCTTTTATTATCTTAACTGACCAATTCCTTACTATAGTGCGGATTAGAGAATGACAGCCAGTATTCATGACAGTCGCATATGTGCGTTCCTACAATCAGAGAAATGTGCCATAAAAATAATTTCTCATTTTTTGCCTCTGTGTATTCTGCTCCTGTAGCTTGGACCCATGGCCACATTAAGGCCATGTTGTCACAGGGATCTACTCTACTCTATTGACTTTTACTGTGTTCCGTCATCCTGCTGTTATGACACAGAGACCTGAGAGTGTTGTGATCTCCTACTCCCATTCTTTGAGCTCCCTTTTGGATTTAACTTCTTGGCCATGGTTATCATACTTTATTTGTATTACTCTTGATTATTTCACTCCCTGGTTGCTTTGCAAAACCACTCTAAGTCAGGTCAGCCACGCTATGTCTCTACTCCCATATCTTCCATGAAACACTGCTGGGGCAAAATTTCACAACTTTGGCTGTTGGCATTTTTGTTGCAAAGGATTGTCTTATGTCCTGGTGGTCAAGGTGAAGTAGGATTTTATCTTTTTGCGGTTATGAAGATTCCAAGCAAAAGAGAAGATGATGCATTTAAGGAGTCACAAGATAATACATGTTAATCTTCAAAAAGTTTTGGGAAGTCGTCATATCTGTACTATACAAAGCCAGTATATAAATTGAAATACTAAAGTTTTACTCAAAATTAGATAGTCATTAAGTAAGGACACTGAGGTGACACATATTTGGCCTTTAATCCCAGTTGGGCCACCTGATAGTTGTGTGACTGTGGCCAAATTACTTAACATCTCTAAGCCTCACTTTCCCCACCTGTAAAATAGAGATGACAATCCACCCCACAGGCTAGTCTGAGAAGTTAGTAAGACTCCCCTTGACTTCAGTATTGAAATTAACAATGTTTGCTGATTTCTTATTAAGTGCACATCAAATAAATGCCTTGTCAAGAGTTGTGAGGTAGAAATAGTTGAGGTGGTAGTGGGAGTGGTAGTACCAGTGGTAGATATACGTTGCCTCCTGGGTGATGGGAATCTTCTATATTGCTGCCCTGTGGGAGAACGACAGGAAATAGTGATCTAATATTTAATCAGAGGCATCTAAGCTTATGGTGGATACCTTGGTATAATTCTTGCCAATTAATTTGATTTTCAACCTTTGCAGTGAATAATCTAAAATTTCTTATACAGAAAATATTTAATTCAGTGAATACTTAGGAGCATGTGTTCTCTTACTGGGCTTACTATTTGGGGAGCAAATTATGAATAGGAGGTGGTGTTTGTCCTTAGAGAACTTGAGATCCAGTGAGTTGCAGAGTCAATGGACTGGTTAGAGAACAGATTTCCTTAACTTTTTTTTTTTTTTTTTTTTTTTTTTTTAAGAAGGTCTCACTCTGTGGCCCAAGCTGGAGTGCAGTGGCAGCATCATAGCTCACTGCAGCCTGGAACTCCTGGCCCAAGTGATTCTCCCACCTCAGCCTCCTGAGTAGCTATGGCTGCAGGCACGCACCATCATGCTGGGCTAATTTTTAAAAACATTTTGTAGGCTGGGCGCTGTGGCTCACACCTGTAATCCCAGCACTTTGGGAGGCCAAGGCGGGCTGATCACAAGGTCAGGAGATCGAGACCCTCCTGGCCAACATGGTGAAACCCCGTCTCTACTAAAAATACAAAAATTAACTGGGCGTGGTGCCATGTGCCTGTAATCCCAGCCACTCAGGAGGCTAAGGCAGGAGAATCACTTGAATGAGGGAGTCGGTGGTTGCAGTGAGCCGAGATCGCACCACTGCACTCCAGCCTGGAGACAAAGCAAGACTCCATCTCAAAATGAACAAACAAACAGGACATATTTTGTAGAGACAGGGTCTCATTATATTTTGCAAGCTGGTCTCGAACTCCTGACCTCAAGCCATCCTGCTTCCTCAGCCTCCTAAAGTGCTAAGATTACAGGTGTGAGCTGCTATGTCAGGCCTTTTCCTGACATAGGAACCTTTTAACCCTTCGTTTTATTTTATATTTTTGCTCTATTGCATTTACTAACTGAAATTATGTATCATAAATGGCTTTTCATGGCTAATCATATTTCACAGCCAAGATGATTAATAATTGTAACTATAATAGTAACAACAACTAACATTGAGGGTTTACTTATGAGCTAGGCACTTTTGCAAACATTTTACATGTATTAACTCATTTAATTTTCACAACATTCCTATGAGGGCTGTTATTGGTCTTGTTAGTTTTACTTCCTCATGAGGCTCTGAGGAGCAGTAACTTGACTTGCCCACTGTTGCACAGTTGGTGCACATGGCAGAGACAGTTTCAACCCTGGCAGTCTGGGCCTGCAGAACTTCCCATGCTAACCTGTCTCTTGTGATACTCATTGGGAAATAGGATGCATTTCTCTTTTTCCTTTTTTTTTTTTTTTTTTTTTTGAGATGGAGTTTCGCTCTGTCACCCAAGCCTGGAGTACAATGGTGCAATCTTGGCTCACTGCAACCTCCGCCTCCTGGGTTCAAGCGATTCTCCTGCCTCAGCCTCCCGAGTAGCTGGGACTACAGGCGCCCACCACCACGTCTGACTAATTTTTTTGTATTTTTAGTAGAGATGGGGTTTCACCATGTTGGCCAGGTTGGTCTTGAACTCCTGACCTCAGGTGATCCGCCCACCTCAGCCTCCCAAAGTGCTGGGATTACAGGCATGAGCCACTGCACCCAGCACATTTCTATATTAAGCTAGGATTGTCTTTGTTATTGTACCAAATCAGAATTAGAGAAATGTTGAGGGGAAAAGTTAGTACTTATATCTTTCTTACACCCTTTTTGAACTTCAGTAAATTAAAGGGTATTTTCCGGAATACATTATCAAGGTACTGATTTTTAATTTATTTTAATTAGGAATAATTGGAACCCAATATGTTTTTGTACACATAGTAATAAATTATTCTAAACGTCCTGAGTTTTTTCCCAAACATTTCAGATTTCAAAAGTTCTATTGAAATGAGGTGCGACCGGGCGCAGTGACTCATACCTGTAATCCCAGCACTTTGGGAGGCTGAGGCGGGCGGATCATGAGGTCAGGAGATCCAGACCATCCTGGCTAACACGGTGAAACCCCGTCTCTACTAAAAACACAAAAAATTAGCCCGGTGTGGTGGCGGGCGCCTGTAGTCCCAGCTATTCTGGAGGCTGAGGCAGGAGAATGGCGTGAACCCGGGAGGCGGAGCTTGCAGTGAGCCCAGATAGCGCCACTGCACTCCAGCCTGGGCGGCAGAGCAAGACTGTGTCTCAAAAAAAAAAATGAGGTGCATTATCTATAAACTGAATCTTTAAAATTAGCCAAAGATATTTAACAAATTTGTAATCCTAATTTAATAACAAAGAAAACAATATTTTTGAAAAGTCAATAAAGTTTACAAAGATCTCTTGTCATGAACAGTGACCTTAGACATAGGCATTATTTTACAGTTTACTTTTCTTTCCAACAGAAATATTTTATGGAGAGTGTGTAATGTGTATGCTATGTATGTCATGTATAATAACTGTACCAGGTAATATGTCAATTCAGATTGCACTGAGCTAACATTTTAGCTTTTGGGCTTCTGTATTCCTGCTGTGAAATATTAACTAGTTGTAGATACAGACATGAGCGTGCTTGTGTGTATGTTGTAGTCCTTCATTTGGGGAAGCTATTGGGTATCTTTGCAGTTCGGTTGCCCCCTTCTAAGTTTCTAAGGTTCATGGGGAAAAAATGACATGTAACTGTTACATGTTAATACCTCATCATCTCCGAAGTAAAATATAAAAAGCCAATTACTTTTGAGTTACTGTCACAGCCTCTGAATTTAGAAGATGGTTAATCTGTTTTCAGTGGTTCCACAGCTTTGTTCTAAGATGTGTGTTTTCAGTGTTGGTGAGCATCTTCCTGAGTTTTCTGTTTGTTTTCCTTATCAGAAAAGGCACCCCAGGAATAGAGGGGACAGACGGCTAGCACCAGGGCCGTAGCTTCTGGAGCGGGAGGTATTCAGAAGGGCCTCCCATCTGTGGGGCCTGGGCACTGATAAAGCTTGCAGCAGCTGTCTGGCTTCTCTGGAGCAGCTGTGGCCTGTTTCTTCTCCGAGGCCACTGGGCCTTGGAAGACTGCCCTGGCTGTGAGCAGTCCCAGTAGGTTGCAGGCACTGTGCGGTGGGCAACATAAAGGTCAGCACGAGGCACAGTGTTGGAGGGAGCTGTCTGCTGCAGACAGGACTGCCTAGCACCTCTGTGTCACTCTGCAGTTAGCCAAGTTTATGTTTTGGATTTAAAAAAAGAAATCAACTGTGGTTTTAAAAAATAGTATTCAGTGAATTGAAAGACCTTGTAAGTCGTTCTAAAATTCAGATGCCCTGTGTAGGGAGCTGAATTTTTATCAGTGAGCCATTTTAGGCCATAATTTTATATGTATATGCTTTTTTTCTCTCTCTCTCTTTATTTTGAGATGGAGTCTCGCTCTGTCACCCAGACTGGAGTGCCGTGGCGCAATCTCAGCTCACTGCAAACTCTGCCTCCCGGTTCAAGCAATTCTCCTGCCTCAGCTTCCCTGAGTAGCTGGAATTACAGGCACCTGCCATCATGCCTGGCTAATTTTTGTGTTTTTAGTAGAGATGGGGTTTCACCATGTTGGCCAGGTTGGTCTCGAACTACTGACCTCAGGTGATCTGCCAGCCTCAGGCTCCCAAAGTGCTGGGTGGCATGAGCCACCATGCCTGGCACATTTTTAACATATCTAATGAGATCTACATTCTTATTGTGACAAAGGATGGGGAAATTTATTTTTAGCCTCAAGTTTTTAGCAAAAGTATTCTGCTAGCTCAGTATGGTGATTCTGACCACAAGCAGTTATTTCCTATTTTACAAGATGTGTGTGTAACTTTATATATTAGTTTACAGATAGACGTGATGCTTGGATAACAAAATATATTAGACCTTTAAGGCTATGATATTATACTGTTTTAGATTCTCCGAAATACTGATTTTTCAGACTGGCCATTTAAGTTGTATACGTAAGGATAGTGCCAAACAACAATCCCCAATTTCAAAAATTTTTGAATGTAGTAGGAATAATATTTATTCCATTGACAAGCATGGGTTAGAACCATTGCTCTTTAGTAAAAGCCAGAAACAAAATAGTCTTGTTTCTTTTTGAAGTAGCCTGTTGACTTGTTTCTGTTAACTTTTAAATTTCTGTTGATAAATGTGGATAATATGTCCAAAAATTTATAAAAATCAAATAGAAATTTTAAATTTATCTCTTTGTAAAATATATAGGCTATCAAACATTTTGCTGAATACGTAATACAAATATCGAGTGGCACTTATTCAAATTATAAAATAAATATTTGTTGAGTATGTCAGGCTCACAGGGGCCATTGCACCATCACAGAAAGCATTATGTAGGAACATGAAGTTTGTCAGGTGTGTAGAAATTAAGATGCAGTTTTAAACTTTTGGTGATTTTTTTTGGTTCATGATTTCTGTGCTTGCTTTTTCCGTAAGTACAATTTAAGAATACTTGATGCAGTGAGGGTAGAAATAGTGACTGATTTAAAAAGTTTTTTGCCCTTAATGAAGGGTTAGAATGGGTCACCTGTTTACAGTCCCTGTCGATCCTTGAACTCTGTTCACCGTGTATGTGGGTCTGCATTCTCTTTCAATAACAAGCCAGTGTCAGTCAGATCTGACTGTATATGTAGGTGGTAGGCAGTCTGAATGCAGAATGCGCTAATGGGTTTTAAAGCTTCCAGCATACTCTCTCAGCAGTTTAAATTCCAGAGAATGCCCTTTGATTGTTTCCGGATCTCCATGGAAGAATTTACAAGGCTTCATTATTGATTTACTTCCTCCAAAAGGAGGAAATGATACTTAAACAAATATACAAGGAAAAAAATACCTTCATAAAATGCTTTTCCTAAGTAAAAACCAGTCCTCATTCTTGGATAATCAGAGGCAGCTTTAAAAAAAAAAAAAAAAAAAAAAAAAAACTCTTTTGAAGACATGCGTAAGTCTGTAGGGTGAGCGCACGCCCATTATGGGCAGCCTGATTTGGGCCACCCCCTGTGCTCTGTCTCCGATTCTCAACTGTTCCCTCCAGTGTCAGTGACGTTTAGTAACCTGTCCAAGCCCAGACAGAAGACTGAGTCCAGCCCAGGACTGCCTAGGATTGGCCTCTACCAGTGGACAGAGTGGTGGTCTCTGTGCCCTGGTGTTTCCTCACAGGAGTGCCTGGAGAGGTTCTCTTACCCTGAGCACGGTGTCCCTACCTCTCCCAGCCATGCATCAGTGCCTGCCAGCACATGACGGTTGGGTTATTCTTACTGCCCTGCCCTGTCAGCCGGGTTTGGGTAGACTGAGGGCAGAAGAGTCAGGGCCACTTGCCGAGACTTAGGTCTGAGCAGACTGACTTTGCAGGGGCCCCTCCTGCACTCCTGGAATGTGACGATCATGAGCAGAGGAGGACCTGCACCTTCCTAGGTGCCTCTGTCTCTGAAGAGGGCCCTACTGGTTCCAGAGGGCTTAGGACTCCAGGTGTACCTGAACACAGTAGGAAGCCTGAGGTGACATATGAATGAGCCCCTGAAAAATGAATTTCATTTTCCTTTCTTCTTCACTTTCTCACTGAAAAGAACTCTGTTTACCTGAAAGGTACAAAAGGAGCCAAAGAGAAGGTAGCGATTTTAAATAGCTGACCTGAACCTTATTTTTACAAAGGACCTATACAGCGTCCTGACTTAGGAACCTGCTGATTAGAATTCTTTATGGACAGAGATGGTCCTGAATAAGCAGCAGAGTTTTGGTAACTTGTGAGCAGGCTGCATTCCAAGGATTAAGTATTTGTTGCTGCAAACCATGTGGTCATACATTGTACTGTAAGTATCTGTTTTGCTCCAAGCCCAGGACACTGTACTAGGAACTGAACAATCTGGGACTAGATCCTCAAGCTTGCTACTTACTAACTTTTTGAGCTTCAGACTTCACTGATACAGACAAGTGCAAGTGAGAAGATGTGCTCAGTGCTTTGCTCAGTGACAGAGTGCCCAAAGATTCAATTATTGTCAGTACTATACCAGCTGCTATTAAGCTATCACCAGATGAGATGGAGAATCTGCAGCCTTGTAACATGTTTCATGTCACTGATGTGGAAGTAGAATTACCAGATAAAATACAGGACACAGAGTTAAATTTGAATTTCAGATAAACAAGGAATAATTTCGTAGCTTAAATGTGTCCTTTATATTACGTGGAACATATTACATAGAATATATTACTCAATCTGGCAGCCCTATAGAAAAGGAATTCACTTTAGTGATGAGAAGAGGCCTCTCTCTCTCTGATATAAGCTGCTGAAAAACCTCAGGACCCTACACAAAATTGGAACGCTTACATTTTAGCTTCCCTAAATCTTTAAACTCTTCAATAGTAGGGGCTGAATCCTTTAACTCTGTAGCAAATTCAAGCACTGCGTGAATAATAGAAATATCTTCTATCCTCCAAAATCTTAATTTTTCTTAATTTTTTTCAAAAGCTTGGGTGGTGAGGAGTAATCTAAGCCACAGGCTGGATGCTGCTTTTAGGCTGTCTCTGCAGGTGGTCGCAAAAGCTGTAAGGAATGGCTTCAGAGCTGAGCTCTAACTCAAGTAAGGATTTCTTTTCCTGCAGCAGCGGCATGTCTTGATGAGACTCTAGGGCAACCAGATGGGACTGACTATTCCGAAATGTCCCCAGTCCCTCTGAAAGGGAATCTTGTGAAGTCAACCTCAACAACCTACCACCTTCATGGTGTGTCTGGTTAGAGACAGAATGGTAACATTGAAAGAGGTTGTACTGAACCAGAAGGTGAGTCATGGCTCTGTCTCTGGGCCTCCATTTGTTTCTCTACAAAATGGGATAATATATGCCCTCAATGCATTGTTATGGAAACCAAAAATAAACAATAGTCAAATCAAAATATGTAAAAGTATTTTGTAGATTGTGGAGTACTTTAGAGATAGAGGGTATTAAGCCTACTAATACTACTATTATGCTGCATTTTGGGTTTTTTGGAAGTTTTATAAAAAAAGAATGTGAATTTTAACCCATATTAATACCTTATATTAAATTAGATTTTTACTGTATAACAGTTAATAAATTTTGGGAATTGGAATTACAATTTTACAATTGCATTAATGTCCAAATTAAAACCAGCACCTTCACTGATTGAATGTTTTGTTTTTTAAATCACACATTTGCCTGAATTGTTCATGTTAGTAGATAGCCATGGTAATCTTTTAATCTATGACTTAAAAGTTTCTGAGAAAATATGATGATATTTGATGTTGAGAAGGGAAAAAAGAAATGTGTGTTATTCATAGAGAGTATGCAGTCGGGTGAAGTTGTCTTAGTAAACCTGATTTTTAGCATTACTTAAGACATAAATTCTCAATATTCTCAATCTCCAAGGAATTATTTTCAAACATATTATTTCACAAGCACATGTGAATTGATGTGGTCTATGGGAAACACCAAAATGGGTATAAAATTGATGGTCTTAAAATTTGTGATTTACCATGCATATTACATTAGTTATTTGTATAAACATGATGTTTTTTCTCTGACAAAATTTAGGGGTTGGGTACTTGATGCATCTAAAGAAACCATAGAAGTTTACGATTATATTACAGATTCCTCTCATGTCTGTGCAAAAACCCTACTCTCTGTGTTACAACTCTTCAACCTATTTCCTATTCTGTAAATAAATGTCTAGGTATTGTAATTATACATGTGGCATCCCTTTTACTTTAGTATTGAAGTAACAATTCTTTATATCGCCAATGAATTCTTACCTTTGAATAGCACTTTATAGCTTTCAGGATGTTTTCTCTTATTATCTTATTAAATATTTACAATTACCAAGAGGTAAACATGTAGGCATTTTTATCCTCTCTATGTAAGAGGTAACAGATGTAGAGAAATTCTTATTTACAAAGTTCAGATGGGAAGTAGTAGAGCTGAGATTTAAACACTTGCATTTTAACTTTTTTTTTTTTTTTTGCTGTTATTTCCACCATACCATACTGTTTTCCACAAGAACCATCATTTCTAGAACTTTATATTTAAGTTTACATTAGCATAAAGGAATGTATTTGAATATCTAAAGATTCTCCTATTAAGAATTGGCATGAAACTCTGTATACATATATTATTTCTGAAAGATTTAGTAGAAGACTGCAATTACATAAAATAAACTATAAGCATAAAGACATCATTATCCCAGGGAATTGTTTATCTGCAAATACGAATACTAGAAAAGTGTTTATAAATGTTAGAAGAATGGGTGCAAATAAATTCTTATGGGACAATAATACGGGGTCTATTCTACCTCTTTCTGTTTAAAGCTTAAGAGCAGCCTCGTCGTCGTAACTACTCCAGAGCATGGATTGTGGGTGCCGTGCAGGCTGGCAGTCCTTGCATCTGTGCTTCTTGGTATGGATAGAAAGCAACTCTGAAGATGTTCGTGATGTGACAGTAGAGTGTGCCTAGATCTAGCTTTTCTATTTTGCTCCCCTCTCCCAATCTTGTTCTCTTTTTTTATTTGGGGCGGTGGGGCGGGGCCGGGACAGAGTTTTCACTCTGTCCCCCAGGCTGGAGTGCAGTGGTGCGATCTCTGCTCACTGCAACCTCTGCCTCCTGGGTTCAAGCGCTTCTCCTGCCTCAGCCTCCCCAGTAACTGGGACTACAGGCACCCGCCACCACGCCCGGGTAATTTTTTTTTTTGTATTTTTAGTGGAGACGGGGTTTCACCGTGTTAGCCAGGATGGTCTGGATCTCCTGACCCCGTGATCCGCCCGCCTCGGCCTCCCAAAGTCCTGGGATTACAGGCATGAGCCACCGTGCCCGGCTCTTGTTCTCTTTTGAAAGAAGTTGAGAAAAGTTCCAAGAGGTGGAAGGGGCAGGAGGAATGACCGCTGCGAGCTGAGCGCGGCTGTGCAGCCAACAGCAGCCTCACACCGGTGAACTCATCCTGAGGCTGGAGATGGGCTTTCTCCAGCTCCATTGTTGAGCGGGGGAGCCGCGATGGAAGCAGCACCGCGCATGAAAGTTGCATGTCTTTATTCATGTCTAGAGTGGTCTGTTTAACAGTAGTAGGGAGAAAATAAACAACTGCATTTTCTCTGGTCCTCTATTCTGTGATAAAATGGCAACTCCGAGCTGTATTTATTCTGTCTGGAAAAGAGGAAGAAAGCATTCTTTTCCTCCAATTATGGTGGAACACGGCCCTTGAGAAAATACTGTGGAGCCTTTTCAGCAGGCTTCGCTGGCGTGAGAACATGTTCCAAGTACCTCAGCAGAGCTACTGGAAGGAATGCAAGGTGGGACAGGGGGAATTTTTTATGTTCCTGTCTTCAGCTGTGACTTTAGCTTCATGTGACATGTCCTCAAACCTTCTGGGCCAGCGACTTTCAACCCTGGTGGCCGTGGTAGTGCTGCAGTCACACTAGCCTGGAGACTGGATGCTCCATGAGCCCTGTACTTAGGTATGGGGCACAGCTGCTTTCCAGTGTAGGGATTTACTGTAATGGTCAGTACATTAGGATTTCATTTAAAACCTTCATATTAACTAGTTATCCTTGGGATATGGTGGTTAACAGCATGTAATCATAGTCAGATAAAGCCCAACCGTGCACACAAGTTATGTGACGTTGGAAAGGATTCTTGATTTCTGTGAGTTATAACTTCCTCATGTATACAACGAAGGTCACAATCCCCTCTGTAACAGTGGCTCTTCAAAAGGTTAGAGGAGCCAGGGTGTGACCCTGGCACTTAAAGACCCAATAAAGCAGTCACCATCATTGTTGTTGCAGTCAGCAAATACAAAACAAGAGCTGCTCTCGCAGGGGGTTCAAGACATTGTCACTCTCTTTTCCATTTTTGCCATTGGTTTCCCACACTGATGTTAGTGGTGAAGAGCCTAAGAAACCCAGGCAGCAGGATGTTCCGTTAGGAAGCATGAGTGTTTGTGTTGTCTGGGTACATGAGCACACAGGTGCCACTGAGCCCCGTCAGCAGCTCACCTTTTCAGCAGATATTTAGGACCTGCCTGCCTCTCAGTGCCAGCACACTTTGAGGCACTAGGAACACAGCAGTGGAAAAACAATTCCATTGTTCGGCCTCCCAAAGTGCTGGGATCACAGGCTTGAGCCACAGTGTCCAGCCTAAATACCCATTTCTAATAAAGCATGCCGAAATTAGAAATCACAGTTGCTGCTCTCAGGGAGCTTGTGTTCTAAAGGAGAAAGACAACCAATAAATTAAAAAGATAATATCAGAAAGACATGCTTGCTATGCATAGAGTGAAATACACTGACATGGAGTGAGTGAGTGAGTGGGAGGCTAATTTCTTTCGGGCAGTCAGAGAAGACCTGGTGGAGGAAATAAATCTGCAACTAAAATGTGAAGGAGAAGGAGCCACCTAGGCAAGGGTTTGACAGGAGAGCATTCCGGGTAGAAGGATGGCCGAGGAAAAGGGCCTGCTACAGGAATGGGTGGGACGAAACTGGAGGTGGATCCTGGGAGGTTGGAGAGGGAGCGAGCCCGGGCCAGAGTCTCCCTCCTTGAATGAATTCTAGAGCTGACTGGAGCCTGCAGACTTCTTTGCCATGTTTCTGAATAGCACTCCAGAAAAATCACTGTGAACCACAGTAGGCTGCTTTGCCTCTGGAAACTTACCTTAGTTATCAAATGGAGATCTATTTTATATCTGTTTCTTTGTGATGGGGATGTGAGAACAGTAAAGTAAATGTTAAAACATCCTGTGTACTATGAACCGAAAAGAAATATTGTGAAGTACTGTGTCATATTTTATAGTCTGAAAATAATTATAGGACTAATCCTAAAATCCTGATTTCACATGTAGTTATTTACTTGGTATTTAGCATGCTATATGGATGTGGAACAATGTTCTTACATTTTCCCACCAGCATTTTGGGGGTAGAACGAGTGATTCCTCCAATAATTATGTTGGATTTACACCCTTTCTGAACACCCATTTCTAATTATTCTTTTTTTTTTTTTTTTTGAGACAGTGTCTTACTCTGTTGCCCAGGCTGGAGTGCAGTGGTATGTTCTCAGCTCACTGCAACCTCTGCCTTCCAGGTTCAAGCGATTCTCATGCCTCAGCCTCCTGAGTAGCTGGGATTACAGGTGTGCGCCACCACGGCCAGCTATAATTTTGTATTTTCAGTAGAGATGGGGTTTCACTGTGTTGGCCAGGCTGGTCTCAAACTCCTGACCTCATGTGATCTACCTGCCTCGGCCTCTGAAAGTGCTGGTATTACAGGCGTGAGCCACTGTGCCCCACCTAACCCATTTCTAATAAAGCATGCCCAGGTTAGAAATGACTGTTGTGGCAACATTTCATAGCATCTTAAATGCTCTAGAACACACTTTATAGCTATCAGTTTCTTTAGAACTTGAAACACATTTAATCTCTAAAGCTGTTCTCTTAATGTCATGCAGCAAGGAAACGGGGTGGGCGTGGATGCTTGGCTGAGCACATGCTGTGTTCTAGCTTCTTTTTCTTCTCTTTTTTTTTTTGAGACGGAGTTTTGCTCTTGTTGCCCAGGCTGGAGTGCAGTGGCGCGACCTCGGCTCACTGCAACCTCCGCCTCCTGGGTTCAAGCAATTCTCCTGCCTCAGCCTCCCGAGTAGCTGGGACTACAGGCACACGCCACCACACCTGGCTAATTTTGTATTTTTAGTAGAGACGGGTTTTTCTCCATGTTGGTCAGGCTGTTCTCGAACTCCTGACCTCAGGTGATCCACCCTCCTTGGCCTCCCTAAGTGCTGGGATTACAGGTGTGAGCCACCGCCCCCGGCCCTGGGTTCTTTTTCAAAGATATCTTTGCCACAGCACCCAGATTGAAATGGTCACATTTTGAAGGTGAAGGGACTGTTGCTCCGAGAGGGGTCGCTCATGAGTAGTGGAGCCAAGATTGAATCTGTATTAATTCGGAGCTCAGTCTCTGTCAGGTCCCCCTCAGTCTACCTGGGTAAATATGAGAAGAGCAGGCTTTCATCTGAACCATCCTCTGACCAGCCGCAGATGACGTGAGGTTCTGGTTCACTTGGCACATTTTGTCTGATGTCTCCTTTCTCGGGGAGAACAGCCTGAGAGACCGACTGTCGAAGCAGCTACTTCATGGTCTCCTGTTTTAAGTTACTAAATGTCCCAAAAGAATGTGGCAGACATTTGTTACCGAGCATTTAAAATGCCAGGGAACCTCATTTGATATCTTAGTACTACATCTGAGCTATATGAGGGTTTGTATTTATATTGACAAAAACGGAAAACAAAATGAGAAAGTGGAAGTTTTTGTATTTTTATTGACAAAAACGGAAAACAAAATGAGAAAGTGGAAGTTTTTGTATTCCTGGGCTTATAAGCATTTAAAATGCAGTTGTCCCCCTCTTTGCCCTTGGTGGATTGACTCATTACTTCAGCTTTAAGATTCCAAGAAAGTGGAGCCTGTGGCAGGTGGTGAAGCAGGAGATGATGGTCTCCTAGAATCCCCCAGGAATTCGGCTGGAGGAGAGATGGACTGAGTTTTGGCGATAAGTTGCACACCTTACCAACAGCAGGCGGCGAGGTCTCTGCACCCTGCTCGTTTCCAAAGGTGCCTCGTTGTATTACTGAGAGGGCGTGCAGGTGAATGAAAATGTGTCCACACAGCTCCTGCTCTGCCTGTGCCGTTGGGTTGCTGTCTTTTAGCTGGGAGAGTATATTTCAAAGTGCTTTATAAATTGCAAAGTATGGTAGAAATAAATATTAGCTTTAGTAACTAGAACTTAGGAAAGTTCCTCATGTTTCCTGATTGCCAAGTCGGGATGAGAAATAGATTTCATAATTATGATACAACTTGCTATCTTGAGATAAATATTTAACTTTGAAAGTTAAACATGGTATTTTTGAAATTTTATTATTTTATGTTCATTTTGCAGATCTCTATACCTCTAGTTTTGAAAAGAATTTCTCCCAAAGGTATCTTTATGTTATCTTTACTCTCTGTTTACTGTTTTAGTTTGGAGGCTTCTCCTTTAACCTGTGGATTCTAAAAGCCTTCTAATCTGTGAGAGGACTAAAAATTTCCATATGTTAAATTTATTCTTATACAAAGTTGACACTTGTAATACACAAACCTGCTTTGTGTTTATAGGAGGGAAACAAAGTTAACAGTTTCTGAGGCTTCCTCATTCTATTTTATGATCTATTTTATGGTTGTGATACATTTGTCCTTGGGAAATGCCTTAAAAACATTAAAATAATTTCTTAGAATTGCTAAATAGTTGCTGGTGTATTTTAATTTAGTCTGCCTGAAACTGTTAATTTGATCTTTGATTCAGCCCATTTTTGTTGAGCATCTGCTGTGTTAGAAGTGAAGCTGCAGTAATGAACAGGAAACAGACCTGCCCTCATGTTACTTTATAATTCGGTGGGAGAGAACATCTTGCAGGTAAAATGCAAATTGATAGATAGGATTATGTAGAAAACAGTGTTAATCTTTCCTTAAGTAGGTGGACATCTCAGTGACATCTTAGACTTGAAGGACAAGTAGCCAGGCACGAGAATGAGAAGAGAACTGTAGGCAGAGCGGACAGCTGAGACCAGAAACATGCCAGGGCATGGTGTAGTCCAGGAATTCCAAGGAAAGCAGCATCCATTAGGGAAGGAAGCATAGGAAGTGGGAGGCTGGGAGGCTGGTAGGGAGTATAAAGGCTAGGGCCCCATCACAGAGGGGCTTTGAAGCGCCTGTGAGGAGGTTAGCCTTGATCCTGAGAGCAAGAAGAAGCCATTGAAAAGAGATTTTATTTTCGCCTGGGACATGACCTGAGTACACTTGAATTTCAGAACGATCCTTCTGACTGCCATGTGGAGAATGGATTGCAAGGGACCAGACTGGAGCTAAGGATGCTCCTGGAGGATTTTGTGTATGGACAACACAGCCATGCAGTTTGGGTCCTGCAGAGAGTGAGGGAGCATCATGTGAATGCCTGGCCCCCACCTCGAACTGTACATCCCGGACAGCCTTACATGGGGGCTCTGACAGAGGAGAAATTGTAGACATTTGTGATTGAGATTATTGTGGTCTAGATTTAAGCAGCAACAGCAGAGGTGGAGAAAAGCAAGACGATCCACAGGCCTTGTAATGTATGGCTGTAAAGGCGAGGGAGGGAGGGGAGGAGCCAGGGAGATACCTGGTTTTCTGACTGGGCTTATCTGCCTGGATAAGGGTACATGGGAACAGGAACAAGGTCATTTTTTGTTTCATCCTCAAAAGGGAATGGACTACTTACAGTAAAGTGTTAATGGCAGCTAAATTAAGTAACATCGTGTCTTCTTATTTATTTGTTTATTTTTTAAGAGTTAGAGTCTTGCTTTGTTGCCCAGGCTGGGGTGCAGTAGCACCATCATAGCCTTGGGGTGCCTAGCCTATGGGGTGCAGTAGCACCATCATAGCCTCTACCTCCTTGGCTGAAACAATCCTCCTGCCTCAGCCTCCCAAGTAGCTTGGACTACAGGTGCGCACCACTGTTCCTGGCTAATTTAAAAATATTTTTTTCATTTTGGCCGAGAGTTCAAGGCAAGGCAGGAGGATTGCTTAAGCCCAGGAGTTCAAGACCAGCGTGGACAATATGGTGAAATCCCATCTCTACAAAAAGGACAAAAATTAGCTGGGTGTGGTGGTGCATGCCAACAGAATAAAACCCTATGTCAAAACAAACAAACACAAATACAAACAAAAAACAACAACAAAAATTTTTTTGTAGAGATGGGGTCTGGCTATATTTATATTGCCCAGGCTGGTCTCGAACTCCCAACCTCAAGCAATCCTCTCGTTCTCCTGAAGCCCTGGGATTACAGGTGTGAGCCTTTTATCTCTGCCTTTTATCTGTCCAAATCCAAGATTTTTTAATCTGTCCAAATCCAAGATTAACATTAGGGCACATGCTATGATGTTTTCCATGGAAATGTCTTCAATTTGGGAAATTAAACATAGGCCAAAAAAGAACTTGAACTCTAATACTGCCTTGTAAATTATATGTTTGCTAAGTGTTTAGCAAGTGAAATCATTTTGCAGCCCTAAAATGTTAAATGAAGCCATTTTGTTCTTCCTGTGAACACATGTTAGAAACAGAGATCTAAGTGATAAAATACCATAATTTTGCTTGATTTTACGAAGTGTAATTTCTTGACAAAAAGGCTCAAAGGACACTGGGGCCATGGAAGGAGATTAAATATTAATTTTATTTCGTAGATTTTGAAATTTTAAAATATAAATTGTAATTTAAAAGATAAAGTTGGTCTCTTTTATAAGAACTCCCCCCGAAATGATAGTTACCTTAAATTTAGAAACGTGCTCGGAACAGCCAAGCACTTGGACTTGGCTGTGTGAACTACTTGCGCCTCCCCTGAGGCTGGAGTGCTTTTATTGCCGGTGTTAGGAGAGGGTGTTGGGAAAGTATACACTTTGTACCATATTGCTTATAATTATGTCAGTTTTCAGCAGTGAATGTTAGAAAGAATTTAATTGATTCTTTAGTTTTTTGTGTGTGTACTTTTCACATGTAGTATTATTTCTTTTTTCTTTTTCTTTTTTTTTTTTGAAACGGAGTCTTGCTCTGCTATCCAGGCTGGAGTGCAGTGGCGTGATCCCATCACACTGCAACCTCCGCCTCCCAGATTCAAGCGATTCTCCTGCCTCAGACTCCTGAGTAGCTGGGACTACAGGTGGGCACTACTATGCCTGGCTAATTTTTGTATTTTTAGTAGAGATGGGGTTTTACCATGTTGGTGGGGCTGGTTTGTTATTTTGTTTTTGTTTTTTGGAGACGGAGTCTTGCTCTGTCGCCCAGGCTGGAATTCAGTGGTGGGATCTCGGCTCATTGCTACCTCCGCCTCCTGGGTTCAAGCAATTCTCCTCTCTCAGCCTCCCGAGTAGCTGGGATTACAGGCATGGGCCACCAAGCCTGGCTAATTTTTTTTAAATTTTTAGTAGAGACAGGGTTTCACCATATTGGCCAGGCTGGTCTCGAACTCCTGACCTTGTGATCCACCCACCTTGGCCTCCCAAAGTGCTGGGATTACGGGCGTGAACCACCATGCCAGGCCCTTATGTAGTGACATTTCGAACACAAAAGATTTATTTGTATCAAAAATGACAATACTTACTGGGTTGCCAGGGAGAATAGTTAAGTTGTAGCTCGAGATGAAAAGCCCAGAGTAGGCGAGTAAGGAAATAATTGGTAAAACTTATTTCTCCGCAGGACTTCTGTTAGTGATTTGTTCGTGAACTTTTGAAAGGAGCAATGGCAGTTCCTCCCCTGATCTCCTTTCTACTCACCACATCCCAACACTGTAAAGTTTATGAGCAGAGGAATTTAACATAATGCATTTTAAGTTCATAAACTAACAAAATAACTTCAGATCTTTTAAAAATGCTTTTTAGAAGTTTGCCCTGCATTTCTACCTTTTTCACCACGTTCTGTCTCCTCAGCTACCTCCTAACTCCCAGAACTTAAAACTCTCTGGGGTCACTTTCCAGGAATAGTTTTTGACTTTGTTTCTTATGCTTTGGAAATGTATGCCATAGCGACGTTGCTATTTTAAGAGGCTTTTATATGTTCATGTTTTCTTCCTCTTTTCTTTCTGTCTTCCCTTGCCCTTCCTTCTATTCCCCTTCTTATTCTTGCCACCCCAGACATCCCCCATTGAGAGAGCCAGGGAAAATACACTCCTTTGCCCTTGCTATTTCGTGGAAGTTCAGTGGTATCTGATCTCACTATTACGGAAACGTACAGCACATATTCTTACCTCAGGGAACTAAGATTTAGAGACCATCTGGAACCATCTCTGAGCTCTGTCATTGATGGGCAGTTCCACACAATCTGTTGATTGATAATGTTATATCAGAGCCTCAGTGTATTGCAAGCCGTTTTATGGAAATGCTGGTGATGAGAGTAACCTGATGTGACATGGTGCATGTGGAATACTGTCTTAGGTCCTCCCCGACACCCCTCCCTCCCTCCCTGCCTCTCTCCTGGGGCAACAAAATGACCATTCTGAAGAGAGAAATTATATTTAAAGAATTGTAGCATAAGGTTGAAATTATATTGTTTTATAAACTATCACTACAGTATAGAGATGTCACTGGAGAGCAGTACCAGTTAAGCAGCCATCCTTTGCATATGCCTAGGAGAATGTTTTTAATAACTAACCTAGTTACCAATAAACACAGTTTTAATTTATTTCAGTTACTAATCATTAGGAAATTTCTTTAGGTTTTTTTAACATTGGAATGATGTCAACAAGAAATGTATAATCAGAAGGAAGAAATACTTTACTTCGCTGCAGATACTCAGAGCAGCATGTAGTATTTTAATAGACCAGAGAAGAGCCTGTACTATTATCATTTTTTGTGAAGAAGCTTTCAGCACACAGCTGCAATTTCTAAATTGAATTTTTTATTTTAGAGTGGAAAAAGGAGACTTTATTCACAAGAAAGTTTACTTACCAGAAATTTTTTGTCTTTTTTCATGCGGAAGTAATCTTAAATTACTCTTGCTTAAATGGAAATGTTATCAGTTTTCTAAAGAAAAAATGCTGTGTATTCTGGGCACATGCATGTACACACACACACACACACACACACACACAAAATCAAAGTTTATCAGGCATGATAAACTTGATAAACATTGATATGGTCCCATCCTTTAACTTTGTAATTCTGCTTTTGAGAATGTTTCCTAAGGAAATAATCCAAAATGTTGGGGACATGGGACAGCTGTGTGTATAAAGGCATTTCTTGGTATCTTATTTAGACTAGTGAAAAATTGGAAACACCCCTAAAGGACTCATGGAAGGGACATAATTTAATGAATTTTCACACATGCCTTCAAATGGAAATTTTATGAGACTAAAGATAGTGGTTACTAAAACTTTCAGGAAGTTAGAAAAATGCTTTTTAATGTTAAATTTAAATTCAGGAATTTTCCCAAGTTTTCTAAATTTTCTGTATTTGTACTTATATTACTTTCATAATGAAGAGAAAGAATCCCGAAATGTTATTCTTTTCTGCTTTTTAATTGTTTAATAAGTATTGAAAATTGCTGCCAGACTGGGGTCAACGATTTTTGGCACTCTAAAGCTTTTCTTTAAATACATTAATGTTTTCTACATATTTTGGAAATGTTTTCTTAATTTAAAGTGAACCATTTAGCTTCTGTTACAGATTTGCACGTGTACACATAGACACAGTGGAAAGGATGAGCCCTAGAATTTGAAATATTAAAATAAAAAGAAAGTAGAGAATTATAAGAAATGAGTCAGAGAGTTTTTACAAGAAGATAATTGCAAAGAAAAATTTGTGGAACATCAGTGTTTTTGAAGTTCCACAAGAATTTTTGCAGCAATAGTTAAGGAAGCCCTAAGTTTTAAAAGCTTTTTAAAGTTTAAATTAAGCAAAGAGCTTCATCAAAACATTTAAATTCTGCAAATAAGTGCTATTACAGAGATGCATAGGTTTCTTTTTCCTTTTCTTGCTTTCCCTCTCTTCCTCCTTCCTTCCCTTTCCTTCCCACTTTTTTGTTGTGGTAAAATATACATGATATAAAGTTTGCTCTTTCATCTATTTTTAAGCACGTAGTTCAGTGGCATTAAGTACATTCACATTGCTGTGTAGCCGCCACCACCATCCATCCATCTCCAGAAGTCTTTTCATCATTCCAAACTGAAATTCTGTACTCGGTAAACACTAACTCTTCACTCCCTCAGCCATGGCTACCCCATTTTACTTTTTGTCTCTCTGAATTTGACTACTCTAGGGACCTCCTGTAATCTTTCTCTTTTTAACCTCGATGCTGCTAAGTATTATTGAAAGCCATTCCCTCATTCCAAAGTTACTGTTGTCTTCTATCTTCAAAGGCTCTGGTTCAGAGTCCATGTAGGGGGTTAAAAAACACGGATTTGCACCCTGATCTGTTCAGCTTAACTCAGACATCATTTTCTGACTGGGACACCTGATCACTGTGATTGTGATTTTTCATTACTGCAATCCCTATTAGTTGGAAGGATTTTAGGCAAATGTGACTTTGAGTTGGGTGGGAGGGAGGTGGTGGGAGGCCTTACCAAGCGTGGCTCACTTAGCAGCGCTGATGCCCATCTCTCTGTAGAAGAGACCTCTGGGTACGGGGTCGGCATGGGGGGTGGGGGTGGCACTCAGATGACAGCATGGGCCTTCACTGGTCATCCCGACAGTGACTTGTCTGAGATCTCACAGTTTGTAATGGGTGGTGGTGCTGGGAGCTGGCAAGTTTCAGTATGACACTGGCACACCCACCTTCCCAACTACTTCCAGCTGCCTCCAGTGTTAAGATATTTGGGCTTCCTTTAAGAATATAGTTTAGTTACAGTCGCAAAGAAGGTCATTAATTCACTGGGTTAGCTTTTAGGCTGACCCTTCATATAGTAAAATAATCTGCTTCTTTGTAAATACCAGTCATTCCTCTGTGCTTGGCCTAAAAATATTCTTCAGATAGGGTTTAGGAGAAGGAAGCCCTCTGGTCACTGAACTGAAGCAACCATCAGCTACAGAGACAGTAGTGCTCACAGTCTTTTGTAGGAAACTATAATTGTTGATGAAAAACTGCAAGATTTCACTGGAAAACACAGTAGTTTTGTGTTGAATAAAATGGAGGTACAGTAAGGGAAGTGAGGCTTCAAGGTAGTAATGGCATGCAAGTGAGTGTTTTTGAGCAGAGAAGTGATATGCACAAGGCTGTTAGTATGAGGAACTCTTCTCTAAATGACCTGGAGGAGATGACTAGAGGCAGGGAGGCCAGTGAAGAAATAGACAGAATAGTGGAAAAGTTGGCCCTAAACTAGGTGATAGTACTGAATATAGAAAGTACATTTCTCTTAGTTGAAAGGACCTAGAGACAAGTGTAGTTTCTAGACTGGGTTCTACATATATAGTTTCATTCAGCAAGTATTTATTGTATGTTATTTTATTAGATATAAAAGCTTTATCTGAGCAGCGCATACTCTCGTGAACGTCATAGCTAATATGATGCAAAATGCTCATCGGTTGAGACATTTCACTAATGATTAATTGATAGTGGTAATATTCATATTTGTTAATATGCTTTTCTAAGTGTTTTATATGCATTTATTTGTCGAGTCCCTTACGACATCTCTGTGCTATACAGTTACTTCTATGGCACCTCTTTGCAGAGGTGGGACAGCAAGGCACAGAGAGGTTAAGTAAGTCGTAAGTTCAGTCCCTGTAGGGCCAGGATTTGAACACAGGTTGTCAGCTACACAAAGACTGTGAAATTCTGCTCTTTGGTAATTTATGACGCAATCTTTTAGTAACTCTTACCCCTTCTCATATAAAAGAGTGTTAGGGAAACCTAGAATAAGAAGAGAATTTCTAAAATGAAGTATCGTGAACTGCTTGGATTTTCTTAGCAACAGGAGGGAACCTAAAATGATGACACTCGTACCACTTATTCACTGCTTTTCACTCAAGGGTTTTGTTTTCGTTTTTCTCTGTCTTTAGGTAACCTCGAATAGGGCTGAGCTATTATTTACTCCTGATCAGTAGAATTCTAGGCTTCTAACTTGGTTAACATTTATGCATTGCCTGTTTGTTTTGTTTTGTTATGTTTTTTGTTTTTGTTTTTTGTTGTTGTTTTGTTTTGTTTTGTTTTTGAGACAGTCTACCTCTGTCGCCAGGCTGGAGTGCAGTGGCGTGATCTTGGCTCACTGCAACCTCCACCTCCCAGGTTCAAGCAGTTCTTCGGCCTCAGCCTCCCGAGTCGCTGGGATTACAGGCAAACACTGCCACACCCAGCGAATTTTTGTATTTTTAGTAGAGACGGGGTTTCACCATGTTGGCCAGGATGGTCTTGATTTCCTGACCTCATGATCCGCCCACCTCAGCCTCCCAAAGTGCTGGAATTACAGGAATGAGCCACCGCTCCTGGCCTGTTTTTTCTTTTTTCTTCTTTTTCTTTTCTTCTTCTTTTTTTTTTTTTTTAACTGTTCTCATGTAACAAGGCTTCTTTTCAGTTTAGGCAAATTAACTTGTGTCAGTTTATCTAAATTGAAATTTTGCATGTGTGAAACTGAAAAATCTTTCCCAAGTGCTTAATCCTTCACTATAAGAAAGTAGGTGTGGGCCGGGCGCAGTGGCTGGCGCCTGTGATCCCAGCACTTTGGGAGGCCGAGGCGAGTGGATCATGAGGTCGGGAGATCGAGACCATCCTGGCTAACATGGTGAAACACCGTCTATACTGAAAGTACAAAAAATTAGCAGGGCTTGGTGGCGGGCGCCTGTAGTCCCAGCTGAGGCAGGAGAATGGCCTGAACCCGGGAGGCAGAGCTTGCAGTGAGCGGAGATCACACCATTGCACTCCACCTGGGCGACAGAGCCAGACTCTGTCTCAAAGAAAAAAAAAAAGAAAGATAGTAGGTGTGACCTCTTTTGTTTTTAGCTATGAAATTGCTACTTTCCTATTTTTCCTTCTGTAGGAAATCTATAGATTGTGATCACTAATAGAACTATCACAGGAAATTACTAGTTTAACTTTTTAATGAAGGAAAGGGGAGATGAGTCATGCAGTTAATTGCAACAGCCTGGTCAGAAGGCCAGGACACCTCTCATAGTTTTTCTTTTTTTTCTTTTCCCTATGGTGTGTGTTTTTTGGGTTTTGCTTTGGAGGGGGTGTAGAAAGGGCAAATTGAACGGAGAAAGCATTCTGCACTTTTTTTCATTTGTTCTGCTTTCTCTTTTACCTTTTGTTTTTAGTGCAGGTACGATAAACTCTTGGTGACTAATCATGGTCAAGGATTTCCGTATTCTTGTCATTAAAGCTTGTATATATTATTGAAATTTAAAGAGTTGGAAAAATGAACAAAAGATAATTAGATTGCTATCTGAGAATTTTTTAGTTCCTTCAAGCTCTAATTAATTGTCCAAAAAGTATTGTAGTTCTATGATAAATTCCCTTCCATATGAATTCTACACCTTTAGTCAGTAGTTAGAGCCAAAAACAAATTATGTAGCTGTTATGCCTTGATTAGTTAAAATGAACTAAGTGGAAAAATTGAAAAGAAAGCTTAATTGGTGTGAAGTATTGCATTATTTTATGCTATGGGAATTTTTATGGTGAAGTATAAAATGAAAATGTGATATAAATTCACTTTAAAGTCTTGAGGAAAGAATTCTTGTCATTAGAAAGTTATGTTTTTATGAACCATGGTCCATGAACAATCATATCACAGTAGACATAATGGTCCATAGTTTGACTGTAGTTGTATTTTATGTATTTTTGTATAGTGTTAATGTGAATATTATCAGAGGATTTGTCTTTTATCACAAATGAATCTACATGCATAAGCACCATAAGACATTACTATTGTCTTTCTCTACTACCTTATTTTGGTTGATACTTGTGCTGCATTTTTCAAAAGGTACAGTTATTTCTCAGAATTTATGACAATAAGGAACCCACAGATTCAGGAAGCATACTGCATTCCAGGAGTGAATAAGAAATCTATGCCTAGACTGAAGCTATAGAACATCAAAGACAAAGGGAAAGTCTAGAAAGCAGCCAGAGAAAAAGCGCAGCTCATCTATAAAGAAACAGACTGGCAGTAATACCATGGAACTCAGAAGAAACACATAAATTTCTATAAAATCGCAATCTAGCAAGACTATTTCAAGTACTGTTCAAGAATTATGACAAGATGAAAACATTTAGAGATAAACAACAGCTGAGGGAGTTTTAGCAAAGATCTCTGAAATTCCTCTGAAAGAACTTCTGCAGCATCTAATTAAGACAAAGGAAAATTATCCCAGAAGGAATACCTGAGATGTGAGATGGAATAGTAAACAGATAGAATGGCACAGTAAAGCCAAACAGACATGATATAACATAATAATTGTGCTTAATTTGTGGACTTAAAAGCAAAAAAAACCTGAAATGACATGAGTTAGTCCATGTTGAAGAAGTCCACCAGGCAGTTGTGAGAACACGGGAGTGGGGCGATAAGGCAATTATGAGGGCTCCATTGTCAGCAAACAAGTCAAGTGTAAACTAAGAACAAAGTCACTTAGATTGAGAATACATGATGAGGATTAGGACTACCTTTGGTGAATATATGGTATACTGGAGGCTAACCAAGGGCTCCCTGGTATGCACAGGCTGCCTGTACGCAACTGGCCTTGGTTGTCAGTAGTTGACTGTAACTAACTGTAAATATAAGATATTATTGGGATGGTATCCTATAGTACAAAGAGTAACAGCCAGGGGGCAAGAGACCTAGGCTTTAGTCTAATTTCCTCAAATAATTAATTTTACGTGAACTTAGACAAGTCATTTGGCTTCCGTTTTCCTCATCTGTGAAATAAGAAGTTGTACTGTTAATATCCAGTGTTCATTTCAGATCTATGAATAATACTGCAAATTAACAATGAAAGCAACAAATGTGCGCAAATAATAGGAATGGTATGGGACCTTACGTGGTGAAGTTTTTAAGTATGGCATGAAGTTTTTTGTTTTTTGTTTTTTGTTTTTTGTTTTTTTTGAGATGGAGTTTTGCCCCTGTTGCCCAGGCTGGAGTGCAATGGCATGATCTTGGCTCACCACTGCCTCCGCGTCCTGGGTTGAAGCAATTATCCTGCCTCAGCCTCCCGAGGTCTGAGATTACAGGCATGCACCACCATGCCTGGCTAATTTTGTGTTTTTAGTAGAGATGGGGTTTTTCCATGTTGGTCAGACTGGTCTTGAACTCCCGACCTCAGGCGATCTGCCCACCTCAGCCTCCCAAAGTGCTGGGATTACAGGTGTGAGCCACTGCACCCTGCCAGCGTGAAGTTTTGAACTTGCCATTTTGCCACTCTAGTGCTGCCTAAGGCACTTTGAAGGCAGTAATTGCAGAGGCATTTAGTGCCTTCAAAACTCAGTCCCAACCTAGGTTCCTCACCCTCTGAGATGATCCCAGGAGTGGCCTCCTCTGTTGCATGACATTTAGATCCAGAGCTCTCTGAAGCCTATGGACTTAGTACCATTCATGTGAGATGGAGTGATGGCAGGAAAAGAATTCTGTGTTGCAACTGTTGTGCCTTGAAGTTGAGACCTCAGTCGAAGGTAATGATAAAAATAGAAATGCTAGGTGCTTTATTACTGCTTCATATCTACTTCCTTGGGTTAGTTAAAAGGCATTTGCCAGATTAGTTAACACTGAAAACAGGATCTGTCACGAGCCAGGTATTTCAGTGTGTGTTTTGCATTTTGCTCAAAGTGACCCTGGTATCCAGCACTCACATTAAATACCACAGGATGATTTTGGTTTAAATGTCTACTGAAGGTTGAGGGGTGCCTGCACACAATCTCATGGACTTACCTTTTTTCCTCTACTGACTAGAAACTGATTGCAGTATAGCCAAATTACATATCAGCACGAAGGGAATTCAGTGGCAGGCCTGAACAGAATAGAAGTGACAAGCAAAAATCAATGAAAGGAGTCAGCCACTTGAGTCTGTTCAGTAACACAGGCTAGCACTATGGGAATCTTATACTCGGTGCTTTGCTCAAGATCAATTCCTTGACTTTGTACATTGCTAATGCACACACAAAACCTTTGGGCATCATGAAATTTTTGATGACATTATTGAATATTTGAATATTGCTGGTTTTTTTTGTTTTGTTTCTGGTGACTAGCATATAAACCTGCTTTCTTTGGGGGACAAAAGAAAGGTATGAAACTTAAAACGCAGCATGTATTTTCTGCTACTGAATCCAAAGGAAACAGATCTTAGATGCTACTGAGGGAGCATGTGACTAATGACTAAGGCTTGGCCAGCCATTAGCTCTTGCCTGGTTAAACTCCACAGACTTTGGAGTCTAGCAATATTGTCAACATCATGTGTCCATTATTAGAACTCTTGGTGGTGACATTCTGGGCAAATTATTTCTGTTGACCAGTCTCCCTTGGTTCTTAGCTTTTGTGCAATTCTGGTTCTCCACTACAGATTCTGTAAACTAACCCAATATTTTTAATGAAATTCGCTTCCTTAGTTAGCTCGATTCAGTTTCTGTTCTTTCTAGGAACGCTGATTGCTGCAGTTAGTAAATCAGCTATCATACGAGTTTTAAAATAAGGGGAGGTATGCTATGAATCATTGGTAACTAGGGTCCTGCTACAAAAGTGATAAGAGAGACTCTACACTGCAATAGGTTAAAACTTATTTGTAATTATGTTGCTGTGGGATATAAGCACTTTTTTCATCTCACCCAATACAGCTACTAGGCTTTATAGATACATGACAGAGTCACCATGTGCAGTACAGTTTGGGTGATATTGTCAACACCATTGAATTAATCAGCTTTTTGATAGAAGGGTGATCATCTGAATTCCAAATTTGAGGAACACAGTGGTTTTCGGTTAAATATGAATCTTTAGATTGGTATCTAGAGCCATTAAATTTCCTTTGTAAACTAAAGAATGATGAGTCAAAAATGATCAATTACCTTTTGTATACTAAAATACTGTACTAGTCTCTCTATTATGCCAGGAATAAAAAAATGAATAGCAAAATATGCCACTCTCCATCTTACAGGAACATGCAGGCTAAAGTAAAAAACCATCGGATTATTATAACTCAATATTTTGAAGAGCAGCTGGCTAACCTGACTGAGGGCTTCAGACCGGGAAAGACGAGATGACAATGCATCTTTTAATCCAGCGTTTTTCACACAATGCCCTCCCTGCACATGGTAGCTACTTAGAAAATATTTGGGGAGTAAGTTTGAACTGAACTGTGACTTGAAGAATAACGAGTTGATGAGAGCCTGATGGAGATACAGAGAAAGACAGTGATATGATTTCTGATTGGAGCAATACAAGGAGAAATGGATAAGTCCCAAAGTTTTGAGCTTGGGCAGATTGGGAAATAGTTTGTCAATAACTGACAATACAGAAGTTGGTTAGGGATCAGCAGAATGATGAGAGAAAATTAGTTTAGTTTTTTGTTTTTTTTTTTTTTTTTTTTTTTTTTTTTGAGACGGAGTCTGGCTCTGCCGCCCAGGCTGGAGTGCAGTGGCCGGATCTCAGCTCACTGCAAGCTCCGCCTCCCGGGTTCACGCCATTCTCCTGCCTCAGCCTCCGGAGTAGCTGGGACTACAGGCGCCCGCCACCGCGCCCGGCTAGTTTTTTGTATTTTTTAGTAGAGACGGGGTTTCACCGTGTTAGCCAGGATGGTCTCGATCTCCTGACCTCGTGATCCGCCCATCTCGGCCTCCCACAGTGCTGGGATTACAGGCTTGAGCCACCGCGCCCGGCCTAGTTTAGTTTTTGACATGTTAAATTCAAGGTTTTTGAAGGACATCCTCATGAGACTGTTTAGTGTGCAGTTGGAGAGGTCTGGTCAGTCCTGGAGCTTGGGTGGAGGAAACTAAGGCACAGATTTAGGATTCATCACAATATTTGATATTTGAAGCCATATCTGATATTCTCCTGGGTGTGAATGAGATTGCTCAAGAAAAGTGCAAAGATTGTCTCTGATAGATCCATGGGGAAGATAATACTTTTAAATTTGACATTTCTAGAACTGATCAGAGTTATTCTAAAGGGGACCCACTGTAGTTAGAACGCTTCTATAGCCTGTTTCTATTGGGAGCAGTTGGTTCTCCTAACTTCAGAGTTTCCCAGGTGCTGACTTGTCGTATAACCTTGCGTTTGCTGTCATTCTGTCTTCACTTCACTGCTTTCGTTCCTGGCACTATAGTAAAATTGTAGATGTTCTCCTGTCCTCATTGTGCCAATCACAGCGTTACTCCAACCCTACTGCTGCATACATCCCCCCACCATCTGAAAGAAAGACAAAGCTGTGATGTGAATCCTGCATCTTCATTGCCTTCAAGACAGCAAAAATTAGACCAATTCAGAGCCTCTTGATATAGCTGTAGGGAGATATCTTCTCACAAATGGAAATGTTTTTCAGTTTGCTCAGGAGAAGGGTTGGTAGAAGTGGTTCTTTTATCTCAAAGACATTTGCCTAGTTTAAGTACAGTACCTGAGCCAGCCTGGCTTGTAAACAGTGTCCGTCAAATGACTATTGGCTGCTATTTTTGTACTATTAGAAACATTTCAGCATTAATCATTATTTCCCCTTTTAATGCTTTGTGCTGTATTTTCATATCAACAATGTAATCACTGATACATTGATATGCAATTATGTCTTCAGTTTTTTTAAAAAAGAGCCTCCTCAATATAATTTTAAACATCAGTACTCAATTGCAAATGGGTGCCACCATTGCCACCCCCACCCCAAATATCTAGATTTGTCCAGTGTGGTTGTTGAGCACTTGAATTGTGGCTACTTTACAAAGTGAGATCTGCTGCAAGTAAAAGATATACATCAGATTTTGAAGACATGGCATTAAAAACAAAGTAAAATACAGCAAGTCCTTGAATAATATTGTTTTGTTCAGTGTTGTTTCCTTATAACTTTGAGGAGAAAAAAAAAATATCAATTCCCAGCTGGGGCCACTGTCTGTGTGGAGCTTCCTCTTACATCCCGAAGATGTGCCCGTTATGGGACCCGGCATGGCTGTGTGGTCCCATTGTGAGTGATTGTGGGTGTGAGTGGCCCTGCAATGGAGTGGCATTCTGGCCAGAGTGGGTCCCGCCCATGTGCACCCCAAACTTTACAAAGTGGAATACTTGGTTAAATAATGATATTACTTATTTTTACTAATCTTTCTTAAATGTGTATATAGCTCACATTTGTTTCGATGTTTAATATTGTAAGTATTTTGAGTCTTATTTCTTATATCAATTGGCCTATAGAAAAATTGGTTTCCTCATAGGGCATGTTACTTAACGTCATGGTTTCCAAGGAACCTATGGATGTTTTTAAGTGAAGACTTACTGTATTTCATTAATTTTGTATTGCTTAAAGGTTGAAATGATAAAATTTGGGGTATGTTGGGTCAAATAAAACATGTTATCAAAATCCACCTGTTTCCCTTTTCTTAATGTGGCTGCTAGGAAATGGTAAATTACATATGTAGTTGGATTATATTTCTGTTGGACAGGGTTGCTGTAGACAAACCTACACCAAACACAACTTCTTCGCCCCAGCGAGTAGCCCTTCCTTGTGGACCTGTTATAGTGGTGGATTGCCCTTATTTCGAATGTCACTGCCCAGTGTATAAACCTCTGGTAATCCATCAACAATTCTGGTAAATTTTAAAGCCACATTGTTGATTAGGGAGAGTTTTGGAAAGGGCAGATTGGGACATAATTCATACTCACTGAGCTATAATACTTCCAATCAGTAAAACATCTACTGGGGACCACGGGAAGATCTTCTTTGTTTGTTTTGGCTAATAGATGACTATTAGATTTTATAAAATATGTTTGTTTTGGCTATTAAATGACTGTTAGATTTTATAAAATATGTGTTTACTTATTACCTTGTTCCCAAAGGGATTATTTTTCTTTAGGAATTCATCAGTAGTAACAAATGAGCAGTACTAGTTGAAATTCAAAAATAAAAACTCATATTCCTCTAGGTAATTGCTTTTTAACCTCTTTGGGAGTCTTTCCTGAGACCAGACTGCATTCATCTGAAAACAAACCTGTAGTTAGGACAATCCATGAGTAAAGAAGGCCTCATATGTAGAATGTCATAGCTTCCCAGAATCTGCTTTGAAATTGAAAGTCAGCATAGCTCCAGCTTCTTCTGCTGTGGTGCAAATGTCTAGAGCCTAAACATCTCTAAAATGGAAACTGGGCTGGGTGCGGTGTGGTTCATGCCTGAAATCCCAGCACTTTGGGAAGCTGAGGCAGAAGGATTGCTTGAGCCCAGGAGTTGGAGACCAGCCTGGGCAACATAGTAAGACCCCATCTCTACCAAAAAAAAAAAAAAAAAAAAAAATTAGCCAGGCATGGTGTCATGTGCTCGTAGTCCCAGTTACTAGAGGGGCTAAGGTGGGAGGATCGCTTGAGCCCAGGAGATTGAGGCTGCAGTGAGTCACGATCGTGCCATGGCACTCCAGCCTGGGCAACAGAGCAAGACCCTGTCTCTAAAAGTAAAATAATAAAATGGAAACTGGCTGTTTAGGGCAAGAATGTCTAAACAAAAAGTAGTACATTTTAAAAATAACTGCTTCCTTTTTTTTCTTTTGAGATGGAGTCTCGCTCTGTCATCCAGGCTGCAGTGCAGTGGTGCAACCTCGGCTCACTGCAGCCTCCGCCTCCCAGGTTCAAGCGATTGTTCTGCCTCAGCCTCCCAGCAGCTGGGACTACAGGCGTGCGCCACCACACCCAGCTAATTTTTGTATTTTTAGTAGAGACAGAGTTTCACCATGTTGATGAGGCAGGTCTCAAACTCCTGACCTCATGATCCTCCTACCTTGGCCTCCCAAAGTGCTGGGATTAACAGGCATGAGCCACCATGCCTGGCATAACTACTTCCTTATTATGATAAACCTCTGCTTCCTAGAGATTGTCAAAAATTATTACTGATCTACATGTGAGAAAGATAACTTTCAGGTCTCAACCTTACTCTTGTTTACTAATCTGAAGTTTTGGATTTCTGGCCTATGAGAATTTCTGGTTTCCAGCACATCTTTCATTTCTGCTTAAATTTAGTAGCTAAATTAATCTGTAGCAAACTTTTCTATGGATTCTTCAGGTGGGAAAATATACATAAATTCACAATGGATGGACCTTGCCTTCATAGAGGTTAAAAGGAAAATAGACATGTATGCGATTACATATAAAACAGTAAAATTCTATCAGTCCAATGCAGTAGTACATAAAGTGCAGTACATTCCAACCATGGGACGTCAGGGAAGACTTGGAAGCATGACCTCAAAGGGCAAACATACAGGGAAAGTGAAGGGATCTGTATGAATAAAGGGCTGAAAAAAAAATACAGTAGGTTCAGCACATTCATCATGACAGGGTGCTTCATGTTCCATTAATGAGTTTAGGGTAGGGGGTGATATCACATGGCAGATTAGGAACAGATTCTCCAAAGCCCTTTATCCTGAGGTAAGATGTCTAGACCCAGTTCTTATGGTCTGAGGGATGTTAAGTAGAATGACATATTCAAATCTGTTATCTGAAGAGGGCACTGGGGGCACTGTGAGGGAGAATGGGTTGGAAAGAGCCACTTTCACAGTATTCTAGGCTTAGGAGGAGAGATGCAAGTCTCAAGGCATTGGTAATGGGAATGGAGGCTAGTCTGTATTTCAGGAATGGTCAGATGATGTTCATAGCCAGCATCTGGTAAGTGCTGATTTCATTCTCATAACAACCATCAGAGCAGGCTGTCATTATATACATGAAGAAGCTGAAGCCCAGAGATGCTAAGAAACTTGCCTGACTTCTCCAAAGCCACTGCTTGGAGGAGTTAAATTCAGTTCTGCATAGTGTTACCTGAGTCCATGTCTCACTTCCTATTTCTCTCTAGATTTGGAGGAAAAAGCAGTTCTGAAATTGTAAAATTTCTAGCCTGATGGCTTTTGCTTTCATCAAGGAAGGAGGGAAGAACTTGTCCATTAAATGTTGGTACTCCTGAAGGTTCTTTTTTAGGCTCTATCTATTCTCATCTCATCCTTTGCGATGACTTTTTATGATAAAACTCTGTCATCCACACTCACAACTGTCATCTAATTGCGAATCCATGTTCTTTAGTCTCCTGCAACTTGTACCATGATGCATATTTCCTACTGCCAGTGGGTCACCTCCACGGATATACCACAAGCATGTCAAATTGCTGAGGACACAACCATGCCATTCATTCAGCCCACCAAGCCAAGAGAAAATCTGGGTGTATCTGGATGACTCCTGTCTTCCCCTTCTTATGCAGCCATTATGTTTCTAGAATTAGAACCATCTGAAAATCTCAAGTCCTTCAGGGTTTTTTCGCCTCCTGCCTTTCTCTTTTAGCAAAGATGAATAAAAAGTGAAACAAATTGGCACAATTTGGAGGATGAAGAAGTAGCAAAAGACAAAACTGTCAGAAGAAAGTCATTTCAGGAAGGAGGGAATAGACATAACAAGCAAATTTGCCGTTAAGGAAATGTTTTATTTAGGAAAATTAATACTTAGAAAATGAATTGGATGGAAATAAATTTTTAACATTCCTTCTCTGATGAAGAACTGACCTAAAATGGATGTAGTTCTTTATTCTTGCTTTTTAACCTTGTAGTCATTTTATGTTAGTCATTTGCCCCCATGCAATTGAGCACTCTGTAAGGGATATAATTTAAACATGTCTCAAAACCGAAAACCAGTCCATGGGCAGATCGTTTATTGCAATGATATATAACCACACAACTGTAAATTGGAACCTAAAAATATATAATCTGAAATTTTTAAAAAAATTAACCCAAACTTTAACTTTTTTATAAGGGGTTGTGTTTTAATTCTTCTCTAGCCACCAGGCATGTTTTTCTTTCTGATGCTGTTGGAGCTATAAATAGTAGGTAGAGCTGAATGAGATGGCATCACATAAACAACAGAGAAGCCTAGCTTGGCCATTTCTCCTACTCAGATCCCGAGTCAAAATATTAAATGGTGGTGGTTTCAAACTGTAATTTCCTCAAAATTATTTTTGCTTCTCCAATTTTTTTTCCATGGCCTTTTCCTCACCAAAGACTTGTCACTTCTCTCTTTATATAACTCTTGGTCATAACTCAATGTTTTTTTAAGGAGTGGTAACGTGAGTTTATGCTGTACGTGGTTTCTTTCCCTGATCTACTTGAGTCCTTTTCTTCCAAAAAGTAACCTGGAACTTGTGGCTAAAAACGATACATTCTTATAATCTTAATGGCCGAAGGAATGTTGCTTCTTTGCAGAACTTGATAAAGAAATTAGAGATTCGGGACACGGAAACTTTCAGCGCTCGCCCTGAAACAGCGGCCCGGAATCTCCCGCCCACCCGTCCCCGCCCGGATGCCTGCGCGGCGGCGGCGTCCTTCCCTCCTCGGCTGCGCTTTCACTCGTGGCCAGAGCCTGGCTTGAGAGAGGGAATTTTACAGAGAGGGTGTGAAGGACGCAGGGCCGCTTCCAGGCCGCCGGCTCTCAGGCCGCGCTTTCCGGTCCTCACTGCGCGTCCACAGCTCGCCTTGGTTTCTTTTGTTTTCTTCACGCGCCGGCCCCGCGGTGCAGCGGGGAGACTCGCCCGCGCCCACGGACGAAGCCGGACACCTCCGAAGGGAGAACCAGTGATTCCACGGATCCCGGAATCCCCCGGGGCGTGGGACCACCAGGCTGTGGGCGGAATTAACCCTGCCGCAGAGGCGCCGGGCGAGGATGAGGGCGGCGAGAACCGAGCCACACAGCAGCCCGGCGGCCTCTGCTGGCAGGCCCGGCTCGCTCCTCTCGCCCCGGCCCGCCTCGGGCGGGGGTTCCGGCACCGCCCTCCCTACCCCTCACGTAGGCTCGTGGGGGCGGGGACAGGGGGACGAAAACAACCGCGTCCCCAGCCTGACCGGACAGGCCCGGGCTCCTCAGACGGCGCCGCGGCGCTCCCCGGGCCGCGCCGCGCACAGACGGGCCTTTGTGGGACTCCGCGGAGGGAGGCGCCGGCCGCAGCCACATTCCCCTCCGGACGCGCACGGCTGCCGCCTGCAGGCACCGTCCGCCCCGCGCGCCCGTAGGCTCCTCCTGGAGGCGGCGGCCTCACGCACAGCGTGTTTTCTAAAGTTTATGCTGACACAGCTTCCCGTTCACATGAGCTGGCGCGGCCAGACTCACGCAGGCACCGAGCGTTTCCCCTGCGCCGTCTCGCGCCGCCGCCCCCCTACCTCGCTGCGCGCCCCTAACCGCGGCGTCCCGCGTGGCGCGCCCAGCGCTTAAGGTTTTATTTTTCCCCTGCTTCCTGTGGTGCATCGCTTTCCCCCTCTCAAAACCACCACCCAAACTTAAGGGCTGGATGAGTTGGAACTCGTTCGCGTAATTGAAACGAGCAGCTGACGGTGGAAAAGCCAGGAACTATAGAGGAAGGGCCGTGCCGCGAGCCCAGGCCGCCGAAAACCGGGCGGGGCGACGGGGTGGCGGGGCGGGGCCGCGGAAGGGGGCGAGGTGGAGGGGCGGGGCCAGCGGGAGGTGGGCGAGGCGAGGCTGGCACACCGCCGCCATTGGCTGTTGCCCGACGCACCGAGGCTGGGCGGCTTAGCCAGGCACTTGGATTGTATTTGTGTAATAGCTGCATCTTGGAGCCAAGTGCATGCTCATCAACCTTCCTTGCTGGGAAAACCAACTCACAGCATTTTTTTTTTTTTAAAGCCGAGAAACGCCTAGGCTTGTAAAGTTTCATCTCCTGCGTGTGCTTTCCTGTTCTTAATTAAATGCTAAAGAGTCTTGTCGGGATATTTTTCATCCTGTCTCTGCCTTGGAGACTTTGGGATCACTGGGTGGTCTCTTGGTCACTTGTAGGTGTTTTAGGTAGAATGTTGCAGTCTGCAATCTAGGGGCATTTGGCGACTTTTTCAAGTAAGCTAAACAACACATAAAACTATAGTAGATTAACCAAGACATGAATTTTATCCTACTAGTAGCAATCAGCGATGGCCGCTTTGCTTTTTACACTTTCTTCTCACTCTGTGGACTATAGAATTTGTTTGACCGTAAATTCTAGCTGTTTATTCTCTTGTTGATACTTCTTATGCAGATAACTTATAACTTGTTATGTGTGTATTTTTATCAGACTCAAAGCAACTTAATTTTGGAATTCTGCAAATTTAATTGATGATCCATTATAACAATGTAGTTTAAAGTTTTCGGTGTTGATGTAGAGACAGAATCCAAAAGTATTTTGAGATGGTTAAGAGAACTGGCCTTGAAGAGTTCTAAATATTAACATTCTTCTGTTTGTTTTTATGCCTTGTAGTAATTACCACACGTGTGAATATGCATAGAAATTTTCATGTAGCAATTTCTGTGTGTGTGATCTGTATACAGACAGATTTTATAAAAATAATTGATAGCAGGGACATTTCTAACCTTGATCATTGTTGTTAACTGATGACATTTGCCAGTTACAGTTTCAATTAAGTTAAATTTCATATTATTTACGTGTTTCATAAGAAGGAGTGAGTTGCATACAAGGAGGTACTCTCGTACCTCCTTATCCTCTCCTCACTCCTGCGCTTCCTAACAGGAAGAGCAAATGCTTTGTGAGAATAAACACTCACTGGTTACTATCTGTAGGGCAGGATTAGCAACTCCTTTTAGGTTTTGAGCTGCAGTCTCTTGTAATAGTGGTTAAATTGATGCAGGTCAGTGAATTTGGGGTTTACAAGCTTTTAACTCCCCAGCTTTGTGAATACTGAATTTATGGAAAAGCTTAATTTTCTGTGTATCTCAGAAGGGATAAGTACAATTAAAAAAGAAAACAATACAAATTATTTTACATAAACTGGAGCAATTTGAAAACAGTGTAACGAGAGTTGAGTGAAAAAATGATTTCCCCCCATCGTCCTGGCATGTTCTGCTGTTACACTGACCTGCCATTGGTCATAATGGGTCTGACATTGTAGGTACATCAAAGTTTAGTTTGCAGCCACTATTTTAATGTTATTTGGAAAGTCTTGGATTTTAAAATCTTAACCCAAGTAAATATCAACAAGGTTTATCTATTTGGGAGTCACTTATGACTTCTGCTCCTCCAACAGTAATTATTATTTGCTACAAACATTTGCAAAGTTTACAGCAAATTTTGAAGTTAAAATTTACCTACCTAATATCATAGTGAGTGGGTGAGTCCTATGCTCCCCTAGCTTTGCTAAAGGTAGTCTTGATATAAATAATACATTCAAGTGAGATTTCAAGCAAGTGTATGGCTTGACTAATTTTGCATGTAGATTGTAGCTACATTATCTCAGGTTATTTATTCTTTAAACTTTCACCAATTTCCCCATTTTAAAAATAGTGAATTTTTATTAAAAATAGTTGGTAACATAAACCATGGCATTCAGCCTACATTTCATATGAGATTTATCTGCCTATGTAGAGATGTTACTTAACTTGAAGGCCTCTTTGTAGAAGAAGGATTTGTCTTACAACGTTTTGCGTCAGCGGTGCTGAAGTGCCGCTCTGTGGAACACTGCATCTTATGCCCTTCCTGCCACAAAAACGATATGTGATTTAACTCTTTCAGGAACTGGGGTCGTTTCATCCCAAACACTGACCAAGGTTGTTTATAAACTCTTGGAAAAACATAACATAAATGAATCTTACTGCCAAGTGACAAGTTTCTTTTTATGTTTGGTTGTAAATTATTTCAGAAACCTCATTTTTGTTTAAAAGCAGATTTGTATGAACAAAGTTGAGTGGACAAATTGAGTCTACTTAATATTAGAATGTTGAAAGGGCTTACTGGGTGTAGATGTTTCATACATCAAAAATCTAGCTTTTCGGGGCTGGGCACAGTGGCTCATGCCTTTCATCCCAATACTTCAGGAGGCTGAGACCGGCAGATCACTTGAGGTCAGGAGTTCGAGACCAGCCTGGCCAACATGGCAAAACCCCATCTCTACTAAAAATATAAACAAACAACAACAACAACAACAACAACAAACCGGCCAGACAACAACAACAACAAACCGGCCAGACCTGGTGGCACACACCTGTAATCCCAGCTACTCAGGTGGCTGAGGCAGGGGAATCACTTGAACCTGGAGGCAGAGGTTGCAGTGAACCTTGACTACACCACTGGACTCCAGCGTTGGCAACAGAGTGAGATTCTGTTAAAAAAAGAAAGGAAAAAGAAAGAAAACAATATTTAGCTTTTCATCCTTGAGACTACATTTCGTGCTTTTTGCTACCAAGTAGAAAGGAACTTCATGGTGTAATTCTGGACATTTCTGAGCTGTAAGAAAAAGGTACGGTGATGAAATGTTAAGTGCCATGCTTCAGATCTGAAGGTTGTGTAATAATTTTCATGCCTGCGCTTGTACAGACGACGTCACCATTGGCTGCAGTTCTGATTTTAAGTTGATTTGCCGGTTTTCATGTTAAAGGTGACATTTTTGTGCAGTTGTATGAAATAACAAAGAAATTTAGTAGATAAATGATCCCTTACTCCAAAGCAAAAAATCTCAAAAACTTTGGCCTCCTCCATAAGAAAATTGTAGCAATTCCCAAATCATGCAGAAATGTCTAGAAATTATCAAATGTAAAATTTAACTCTGTATTCTAGAACACTTTATCAAAACAAAAAGATGCGTTACACAGTGGAAACTAAAGGAATTTTAAGATGAGAAACTATGGGATATTGTTTTAATTCATGTCTGAATATTTGGACAAGATGAAAGTTTTCTGAGCATTGTGGATGGATTACTATGTTGAGAAATGCCTAACAATGATGCGTAAGGCAGAACAGTATTCTAGTAGGACGGTAGAACATTCCTGTTACCTTAAGGAGTTCCCCTCTATCTTTATAGTTAGTTCCTCCCTGTTACACCCAAGCCCTGGCTGCCACAGATCTGTGTTCTTTCCGTGTAGATTGGCCTTTTCCAGAATGTCATATGAATGGAATCATATAGTGGGTGGCCTCTTGAGTCAGGCTTCATTTACTTAGCACAGTGCGTTTGAGAGTCATCCATGTCCTTGTTTGTGTCAGTAAAGTCAATTCCTTTTCATTTGTGAGTCGTTTTCCATTGTTTGGATATGATCATAGTTTTGTTTATCCACTCATCAGTTGAAGGGTATTTGGATTGTTTTCAGTTTTTGTCAACTATGATGAAAGCCTCCCTAAACACTCTCATAAAGGCTTTCATGTGAATATATTTTCATTGCTTTTGAGTGAATACCTAGAAGTAGAGGATTGCTGGATCATATAGCAGACTGCATTTACCTTTGTAAGAAACTGCCAACTTCTCCAAAGTGGCTGTAATATTGTGCTGGTATATATATATATTTCAGCTGGAATATATATATATATATATATATATATATATTTTTTTTTTTTTTTTTTAGGTGGAGTCTCGCTCTGTTGCCCAGGTTGGAGTGCAGTGGTGCAATTTTGACTCACTGCAACCTCTGCCTCCTGAGTTCAAGCGATTCTCCTGCCTCGGCCTCCTGAGTAGCTGGGATTACAGGCACCCACCACCATGCCTGGCTAATTTTTATATTTTTAGTAGAGACAGGGTTTCACCATGTTGGCCAGGCTGGTCTCAAACTCCTGACCTAGGGTGATCCACCTACCTCAGCCTCCCCAAGTGCTGGGATTACAGGCATGAGCCACTGCGCCTGGCCTGTTTTTAAAAATCAGATCTCCTATGTTTTTATCATGGAAAGAGACAAATCACTTATATTTTCTTTTTCCAAGCAATACTGCTGTCTGTGGTGGAGCCAAAAGACTCCTCCTCTTTTCCATGTTCAGGTAGTTTATTCTTTGGGAGAGCACTGTAATCGTGTGTCAATCGTATTTTAAAGTGACTTTATTATTTAATGTCAAGATGTACCCTTGATATGAAGTAGTTTTATTTAATAAAGCAGCTACAGATCAAGAGCACTTGGTCTAGAGGAGCACGCTGACAAGTGGCGGCGCCTGCCTTCTTCTTGGGGCCAGTCTTCGTCTCAGAGCTGTCTAGCTTTCAGGTTTCTCTTCATTGCTTCCAGTCTCACCTAAGCCTCATGAATCCTCAGAAACCTGTTTCCTAGGTGCGCAGAGAATCATCGCATTTGTATGCATCTGTAATTTGTGCGCATTTGTAATCATCTCTGTGACTTTTTTTGTGCTAAAAGACCCTTTTTATTTTTGAAATGGTTGGGGGAGGGGTTCTCACTGTTTTGCCCCCGCTGGTCTCGAACTCCTGAGCTCTAGCAATTGTCCTGCCTTGGTCTCTTTATTAGCTGGGATTACAGATGCATGCCACTGCGCCTGGCTATTAGAAGATACACTTTTTAAAGAGGCGAAGGGGAGCAGAGTGGAATAGTGGTATTGTGACAGTTACCTGTAAAACTTCGAACTCCTCTTCCTAAATTTACCTCTTACAGAATGTCCTGTATTAGGTAGCCTGAGTTTCCTTCCCATGTAATGCATACATGGTTATTATTATTGCTTTTAGCAGATAAGGCTGTATTAAGCAGTTTATGTGAGAGAAGAAAGGGAGATGACGTGATTGGTGGGGAGCCAGTTTAGTTAAGATTCTTTGGACAAATAGGACTTTTGAGAAATCTGAAAAGAATTTAAAAAAAAAAGGTGTCTGTCTTCCCTAGAGTCTTTTTTTCTTAGCTTCGAACTTATTAGTTTACCTAATTAAATAGATTCTTCAAAATAAGTTTCCAGAATTCATTTTAAGGTAAAAGATAAAACTATGTGGTTAAATTTCAGTATACCTAATCTTACATTCTTTGTTTCTTTTATTGAATTGCCTTTCCATTCCAATTTGATAATCAGAATAGTACTATACTACTTAATTTGAACTTTGAAAGATTTTAAATACGCACTGTGATAAATGTCTTTGATTGTAACCACTATTTCAGTGTTTGAAACCCCCATCTGTTTTGATAGAAGTGTTTTAGGATAAGAAAGAATCTCTTCTGTTAGTTTTTTGACATTTGGACCCAAGTGACAGGGACGTTTGGACAGGGAACAGGGCAGCAGAAAGAAAACCAGTGACACACAATCAAGATGAGATGTATGCACAGGCATTTGCTGGCTGTAATAGAAGTTTAATTTGTTGTTCTAAAACTGTATTTGTTTTTCAAGCACCTTTTCATTCTCATCTAATCAATAAAGTCATCTTTGTTGCACCTTGTTTTCTTTGACACCATAGTTAACTTTTACATTCCTTTATCTTGGGGATGGTCACAGCCTGTGTGTCCACAGTATGTCTTCTACATAGTGACTTTGTAACAACCTTCATTTTGCTTTTCTAACGTCAATGGTGGGGTGGGACTGGGAGAGGGATTTAAGTATGATCAAATAGTACCTTAGCCACATTTTTATCTTTTAGTATTTTAGTTGATTTATCCAGGTATTTTTTAAATGTAATATTTTCTTTTTTATGAAATGTCAAAATTAGGAAAAGGGTTTATTTGTTGTCTTACATTTTTAGAGAATCTAAACTTACCAAGCTGTGGCATAATACATTGGCTTCATAAACTACGTGTGTGTGTGTGTGTGTGTGTGTGTGTGTGTGTAAATGGTTGGGTAAATTGGGAATTATTGCTTAAAGAAGATGGCATTGAATTATGACCAAATCATATCACATAATGCAAAATAAATATTTAGAATATGACTAAATATTATTTCACTTTTTTAAAGTTTATTAACTACCGTTTACTTAGTGCTCAAATATTTTTAACAGTCCTTCACTGCCTGGACACCCATCATTTTTATTTTCCTTCATCAAACGTTTTAGAATTTAGGAATAAGTATATAAAGTGTTAAGAAGAAATAGTTATTAATTTGAATTATACAGAAAAATCAATCATGTAGAAATAACAATGTAATGAATAAGTATTAGTGTTTTCTAATTTAATAAGATATAGTTTACAGAAAGATCTAAAGGGAATGCATTGCTTTTATTGAAAATACGACCTGTTTTCAAAATGTTTGTTTAGAAATCTAGATGTTTTATATGTACACGTGTGTTGCACTGGAAAGGCCAAATGAGATAATGAATAGATAACTATATTTTGGTCTATATTGTTCATGATTCCATAGCCATGTTTTTTGATAAATGCTAGAAGTATGGAAATGATAAACTTTGATACATGTGATTTCCTTAGGTATAGCATTCTTAATGCCCACAAATCTACAAATAATGTCATCATGTAACTGACAGGGTTACACTATTCCACTCTCTCAAGAAAATTATTTATGGGAAAAGTATGGTACTGTGACCCACGTAAGCCTTCTGAGTGCCACTATTCTTCTGTAGAATTTGGGCCTGTCAGTGTCCTTTACAATCATGCCCTATAGCATAGGCAGATATTCTTACCATCCACTGCATTATGGTCACCCAACCTAAATTGGAAAGCTCAAAATTACTTTTTAAAAGTGTTTGGAAGGACTATGAACTGCATATATTTTTATAAAATATTTACTGTAGTCTAACTGGAGTCATTTGTTGATATGATTCAAGTCTAAAAATCATTACCTCTTAACTCAGGATGGATAGAAAAGATCTATCTTTGAGCAACATACATACTTATTTTATTGCTATCAGTTTATAAGAACTAACCCTTTTTAAGGAATTTAAGGTCTGCTCTTGGCTAGAGAGAAATGCGTCAAATGCATATATATATATTCAATATAGCAAAATTGGTTTTTGGTTTGATTTTTAGTAACAGTCATATGTAATGCAAGAGTGTATCACCAACCACATGGTACATATGACTTCTACTTACATAGTTATATTAGGTAGAGCATATTTTAAACCTTGTTATATCCCCACCTGTGTCATAATGAGCTGTGTCAAATTTGGGTTCATACACATATATTTTTATTGTTTTGTTATAGTCTTTAGCGCATTCATTCATATACATTTATTCAACAAATATTTAGCGAGCTCATACTCTGTGTCTGGCACGCTTCTAGGTAAGAGACACACAACAGTGAATGAGCGAGCCTGCTCTTGTGAAGTTGACATTTCAGTAAAGGGAGAAAGATGATACACGAATGAATAAACAAGAACATCTCAGGTGATTATACAAAAGAAGGAGAAGGATTCTCTTGAGGAGTGATTGGTATGACAGGACTGGCCATAGGATGATCTGGTAGCACAGTAACTCAGGAGGAGGGAGCAGCCAGTGCAAAGGCCCTCAGGTGAACAGTGGCCATGTGGAGGAAAAGAAGGCAAGCCAGTGCAGCGGGAACATTGTGAAGAGCAGCGGGTGGCAGGACCGAGGACTGGCAAGGCAGGCAGGAGCCATGTGGTTTAGCTTCTTGTGGACCATGGTAAGCAAATCGGCTTAATTTTATGATCTTGGAAGACTTCGAAGGTTTCAAGGAGGGAGTGGAGATTGAAGAAGCACTTGGCTGCATGGATGCTTTCAGAACTTCCTTTAGTGTCATGGTGTTCTTGCCTGGAACTCTGCCTGTAAATCCATGGTACCTAGAGTTCCTTTATTTAAAGTTGTACAGTGCATCAGTTAGCTTTTGTGGTAGTGCTCAGAACAGCCAGCATTTATGTAGCTCACGGTTCTACAGTTTGACAGTTTGGGCCGGGCTCAGCCGGGTAGTTCTGGTTTGTACTGGGCTTGTTCCTTCTATTTCAGTCAGCCACTGACCAGCTAAGTGGCTCTGCCTCTCGGGCTCTTGGACTGACTGGCTGTTGGCTTGACTGGCTCTTAGCTAAGGCAATGTGGTAACAGGACCATGTGTTACCAAGCTAGTCTAGGCTTGTTCATGTGGTGGTTGGTTGAGTTTCAAGAGAATGATTAGAATTGCCTCTTGAGTCCTAGACTTGGAAGTGGCACAGCATGATTGCTGCAGCAGCAATCTCTTGACCCAGGTAAGTCATAAATCCTGTCCAGAGTGAGGGGTAAAGAATTAGACTCCACCTTGGATGGAAGAGGCTATAACACTACATTGCATAGTAGTGGCTGTTTTTGCACACTCAAGGTCTCTGTGTCTCTAAGTGATACCAAGAGTTCAAGACTGGTTCATACCAGGTGTCCTCATTGCTTTGTAAATCCTATGTGGAGGTGTCCTCACTGAGTTAGAGAACATAATTGGAAATAAGGGTGTGACCATAGGGCTGACTGACTTTGCTTTAAATTTAACAGCCTTGGATAGAAAGACACACCAGCATCCTAGTGCAGGAGATAATGTGAGCATATCACTTGTGGTGAAAAGTGTAATTATAATACATCACACTGTCTTGAAATCGTGTCTTACAGTATTAAGTTTAACAAATGCTTTTGGATGGCATAGATGTGTTTTTCATTGTTACCAATATTTATTGGATCCCTATATAGAGACAAGATTTTAGTTCATTTCCAATACATTCAGAGGACAGCCGCCGTACTCAGCAGCACGAGGCAGCCTTGTGTGTTCTTCCCATTGCCGGCCAACCGTGCACTGAGTGATTTCAGCAAGCCGTGTCCTTGAGCTGTCATGTGGTCTGTCATGCTAATGAGGAGAACGAGGAGAATTAATAAGTAAAAGAGGAATGCTGGCAGTGGCTTATGGTTTTTTCCTTTTTTTTTTTCTTAAGAGTTCTGCGTTTTTAATGGATTAAAATCCCAAAAAGTTAATAAAATAATAATAAATAAAAACATGGAACAACTTCTTTGCTTCATAAAATTAAAACTTTGGAACCCAAATGCTTCTCCTGCAGTTTAAATTATCATAAATCCTGGAACATAGTTTTGGAGAGCAGTTTATTTATTAGTGACTACTTTTCCTTAATGTAGGTAAAAGTATGATTAATGGAATAGGTTGTACTTGGTGTATTGGACTTGTTGGCCCAATCAAGGCAGATACAGCAAACATTGTAAGTAGAGTATTTTTATTCCCTGGACGCCAATATAGGCAAAAATTATTTTTTCCAAGGGCGTCTAAATTCTTGGTAATATCCTTGCAGATAAATGTTATTGTGACTGGAAATTCAATCAATTTCTTGTTGATTGTTACTAGCCTCCTCCCCTTGCCCTTATTCCCCTTTGGGTGGAACAGCTCACTTGAGTAATTTTGCCTTTCCTATCCTTGCCTTGGAATTGGAGGCAAAATCTATATCATTTTAATGTTTAATTATGGTAAAGATATGATATCTATAATCACTAGAAAAAATAATGGAATATTCTTCATCACAGTTATTCAGATGGAAAACTAAAATTGAGTCACCCCCTCCTCTTGTTATTTCACAATAAATTACAGTTTGATCAAATATTTAAATGTAAAAAAATAAAATCAAATATATTAAAAGAAAACAAATGAAATTTTTTTTTTTTTGTGATGGCGACTCACTCTGTTGCCTAGACTGGAGTGCAATGGTGCGATCTTGCAGCAACCTCCACCTCCCTCGTTCTAGCAGTTCTCCTGCCTCAGCCTCAGCCTCCCAGGTAGCTGGGACTACCTGCATGCGCCACCACGCCCGGCTAATTTTTGTATCTTTAATAGAGACAGGGTTTCACCATGTTGGCCAGGCTGGTCTTGAACTCTTGACCTCAGGTGATCCTCCCACCTCAGCCTCCCAAAGTGCTAGGATTACAGCTGTAAGCCACCACGCCTGGCCCAAAATGAATATTTTTTAAAATACCTCAATGAGGAAGACATTTTCCAGCATGGCACAAACTCTAGAAACTTGGGGAAAACAAATGGATACATTTGAATATTTAAAATGTCAAATTTCTTGTTTTTGATTTCTTTACATTGAACACAGTTATGAGCATTTTCCCATGTTACAAAATATCTCTTAAAACCTGAATTTTTCATGATTATTAATGCTCTATCAGGTGAATATACCATACTTTAACCATCTCCCATATTTGTACATTTTTTTCTAATGTTATTTTAAATAATGTAGTGCACATGCTTAATATATAAACGGTAGATCACAAACTGTAACCTTAAGATAGCTCTTTCTAGTGGCGTGATTGCTGGATAAATGGGCATGAGTATGTTTGAGGATGTTGATATGTAGTGGAAGACTGTTTTCTGGGCAGGCTGTTCTTAGCTGCTGGCCCACCGTAGATGTTGAAGAACCTAGGTGTACGCATAAACCTGGACCACTGTATTTTTAATTTTTGCCACCTTGAAAGATAAGATGTTTATTCACATTTCTATGATTATTAATTGACATGGAACAATGGATAATGTTATTGACTTTTTTTTAACTAATTACTTTTAATTGAATAAGAAGCACATGTAGTTGTTGGGGAAAGTTCTTACACTGATGTGTTTCTTCCATTTCTGTCCAAAAACGTTCTAAGTACATCAAGTATATGACTCACCCCCACCTTTTTAAAAAAAACTGATGGTAGCTTACTGTGCACACCCTTTCCATTCTTCTTACTTAATAGACTATCCTGGAAATCTTTTCTTATCTGCACACGGATTTACCTCAATCTTTGTAATTGAAGCATAGTCTTCTATGTTCGGCTATACACTAATTTACTATAAACTTAACTCCCTTGGCAATGAAAATTTCGTTATGTTCACTTTTCACTGTTACAAACAACTCCAGTAAACATCGTTTTAAATCTTTATTTTTATACTTCAGGATCAGTGGAATTGTTGGGGTTAATACGTAATCGTATACATGTGCATTTTGATTGATACTGCCAATTGTATTTTATTCCAGTATATATTTTCATCAGCAGTGCAAGGCTATGATTTGAATAATTACCCAAACCTGTGTATATGTTGTAATTATCACGATGTTTAATCTTTAGTACAATATGACTTTATTTGTATTCCTTTAGTTATGAGTACGGTTCGTTACACATTGTTATAAATGGGCATTATTTCTCACTTTAGTTCCTCTTTTTGTGACAGTGATACTGATTTTAGAACTATCTAAGAAAAATAAATTGCAGCATAGTTTTGGCATTGCTTTATTTTAATGATAATGCTGCTAGAATTAGTATACTCTGTTTTCAATGAGTGCTTTACATTATGAACATAAAAAGGACTTTGAAAGTGAAAGAGAAAGGAAAGTACAGCCAGTTTTACTTCCAAATTCATGAATTCTCGTTTTCCCAATTTTCTTACTGGAATGATTGGAAATTAAGGTGATTTGTGTTATTTTTGGTGGAGGGGGGCGTAGGGTAATTGGGAAAGAGATGTCAATTGAAGGTTTTTGTGCTTTAGGAGAGTGAGGACTGTAAATGGCTTAGCTGCTGCTGAACTTTACAGATTGAACTTTCACAAAGCTCTTAGAGGTTCTCTACAAATGGAATCCTTTTAGGCACTTGTGTTATAAAATGTTGATTGTAACATTTGAAATAAGTGTGAGTTAATGGAAAGGGCCTTGTCTTTGGCTTTAGGAAGTTTCTACTTTGTTGTCTTAAACCTGCCCCTTCACACCTCTGTACTTCAGGAATCCTTAAAAAGTTCTCTCTCCCATTGAAGTGAAACATGGGTCTCATCAGAGTATTCAAATTTGTCTCTGCATTTGTTACAGCATCTGTGTGGAGGAGGAGAACGTTGGCTATTATGTCCTGATTTTACATTTGATTAAACCTGTGACTTTTTTTCTTACTGCTAATTTTAAGTCTCCCCACATCAAAGTTTAAAAAGAAAAATGACACCATGAATAATCTTATCTTTTCATTTCTGAATTAGAATTTGTTTTTGACTGTGTAATGGATACTTAAATACATTTCACTCAGTTATACCTAAGCTAAACTCATCACTTTGATTTTCTTATGACGTTAAGCACAAAACATTGCACTTAATAAATATCTGGAAAGTGTGTATTATGAATGAGTGATGGTTTTTTTGAGATTAGAGCAGATAAATGCAGATTATAGGCAAAGAATTGATATTTTAACATCAATGCTGTATCTTCCCAGTACAGTATCCAGTCTTTTCCATTGAGAATTTACCAGAGTTTTTCAGTTGTATGTTCTTGTTTTAATCAGATTAGCACAGATCTACTTCTAGTTTATGAATAAGAATGATAGGTGATTTTGGCTTATGAAATATAGTTATTGACTTTTTTGTTGTTGTTGTTCAAATTTATGACAAAAGGAACAAAAAAAGCTTAGCTGATTTCGGCCGGTAACTTTTATGACTACTACCTGGAAATCAAGTGTGAAAGTTGAAATACTCCTTTGCTCCCACTAGAGGGGGATTCCTTCCAACTTAGGTAAAAATGCTCTTTAGACCCAATGTGAAAACCTTGTATGACATTGATATTCCCTTTGTATTAAATTGAGGATAATCTCATGTTTTTAAAATCAGCTGATTTTCTGTAGTTGCTGATATTAAAATCTTACAGAAACAGAGGATGTAAAGGCTACTTGAACTAGGGTACATATGTATTTAAACAACAGTGCTTTTGAACAAAACAAATACTTTTGTAGAGTTGCTATAATTAAATTTTTTAAAGGTATATTAAGAGTTTCAAAACAACTCCGCCAGCCCTGCTGGAGATAGAATCTGGGGTGAAGGGTGCCCTGGTGAGATCTGGCTCCCTCCTCCCACCCCCAAGGTCTGTCACTGTCTCTGTCTGCTGAAATAGCCACAGGGAGAGTTCTAAATTTTCACACGAAAGCTTTGACTTGCTCTCACCTCAAGTTGTCAAATATATTAAAGCCTTATCTTTAAATACAGCTCTATTTGCTATTGAATTTTCTTGTTACATTGACTTATTATAATATGATAAAATATGCAGAACTCACACTCTGAAGATTTTTTTTTTTTTTTGCAAAGTTAAACTGTAATATATTTTTAAAATAATTCTATGTGTGTTAAAAATAGCACATCAAGGGTGAGGTATGCAGATATGATCTATATGTGTACTTCACAAGCAAATGTCGTATGATGTTCACAATATTTAAGATTCAGCAAATTTCCTGTTTGCACCTTTCCTTTAAAGTCTCCAATGTTGATTAGAGGTTTTAATTTTAAAAATGGTTGAGGTTAGTAATCTAGCATTGTGAAAGTCAGGGCTTGGGAAATTCAAACATGTAATCTTTTTTCCTTTTCTTAAATGAAAAGTAGATAATAAGGCCTTGTTTCTAAACCTAACAGCGTTGAAAATTAAACTGTAAACAGAAATGCTGTCGGTGAAACTTAAAATGATTTTTTCTGCTTTAATTGATCCAACATTTCAGTCTTTAGCCTAAAATCATATTTGGTATCAGCAACATATGGTTTTCTATGAAAACGAGGCTGCTCATCTCCATCCCTAATGGTAGTATCTTTCTTTTGCTTTCTGCACCAGCCTCTGTCAGTGCCAGGGGATGGTCAGTGAGCCTGGCTTTCAGTGAAGCAGTTGGAGAAGACAATTTGCTTCCTTGTTTCTTTTTTTGAGCCTTTTACTTTCATACTGGATGAAAGTCTTATTGTCATGGTCTTCCTTTCTATATTTTCTTTCCGCAAGGGAAGAATCCAATTTTGTTTTATAGCAGGATACATTAGATAGGCCTATATGCCTTCTACTTAAACACCTGCCACACGTGCCTAATTTTAAAAGGTTTAAAGCTGACAGTGAAGCCTGTTGCAGTCTCATACTGCCCGCCCACCCAGTCTTCCTCTTTAAAAATACTCAGATGTGTTCTGTTGCCTTCTTTCCTTGTTCTTTTGCATTGTGTATTGGTACTTTGCAATAGTCAAAGTTAAAAGCTTTACACACTACACTGAATAATTTTGTTTAAAAAACAGTAATTATCAATACACGTCTTGTTCCTCGCAGGTTTTTAAAATTCATGTTAATGAGCTCTGTCTTCTAATGCATGAGACTGACAGGCAGTCTTGAAGTTTTGCCATCATTTCACAACTTGTTGCTTAGACTCTGCCTGCCTTTTCCAGAGTATTGCTTTCAGGAGCTCTTGCTCTGCAACATTCCAGAGACCCAGCGCTGCCCACTCTGATCTGAGCAGGACAAGAATCTACTGGTAGCACATATGCATAGTGAGGTTGCTCCACAAAAGGCAGCTTCCCCTCACTGTCTGTCAGTAAAAGATCAAAAGGCATATGCATCATGTGATTGAGGTGAGAAGGATGATTCTACTCACTTCCTGGATTGTTTTTGAGGAACTTCAACCAGTACGTCCACATGATGGCAGATGGATTCGTTTGATAGGAGCTCCCGCCGTCTTATAAAACTGAAACCCAGACGGTGACTGGGATTTCAACCCAGCTCTGGAAGATACTCACAGATCTCTCTTTCTTGACAACTGACAAATTGAATGCCAGTTTTCTCAGAACTCTCCATTCTAGGCCATGCCTGTGTCTGGTTTCTGTGGCTAGACTCAAAGAGGTTTTTGATAGTGCCTAAATTATGTTTTTCCTTATGATTTCAGGTTGAAGTCTTGGCCTCGGAGGATACAGCCTTTGGACTCAAGGTGTGTAGTCTGATGTAGTTCCTTGTAGAGGTTTTGTCAGTTCCTCCTAGGTGGATCTTGAAGGCTCAACAAGAGAGGACTTACTTTTTTTTTAATCAAAGTACTGAGGTTTAAAAATCTTCACAAGTTTAAGATTTATCTTATTGTGATTAAGATTAGACTGTGGTAGTGTTTTCGTTACCTTCTTTGTTGTGGAGAATATGAGAAACAGTGCAGGAAAATAAGAGTTTCGTTTAGTAGTAATTCACTTTTAAATTTCAATTCAGCATAGCACAAGATTTACTTAAATTTTGCCCCAGTTTAGGGGCACTGAATTGTAAGATGTTATCAGAGTGCTGTATTTAGTTCAGAGCTCCAGTGTTATTCATTGATTTATAAACATCCCTGCTTCAGACAGAACCCCTACAGTCCAGTTACAACCAGATTGAAAACCTAGCTCCTTCCCATGAGGACCTCATGACCAGTTGACAGATCTAAGCCTATAAGCAGATAAATCATCCCACAGGGTGGCTGTATCCATGCAAGAAACATGCCAGAGGCTGCGAGTCAGGTGGAGTGGAGAGTGGCAAGGCTTTCTAGGAGGTGGATCCCTGGGCTGAGTTTTGAGGGCTTGGGTTATATTGAGGCAAGAAAGGAGGGCAGGAGAAATGAGAGCTATTTTCAGGTAGAACAGCCACCATGAAAAATATCAGAGGAAGCTAAAAATAGTTAAGTTCTGCCCGTGTAGCAAGATCTGAGACTGGACAGGTTAAAGATATTTTTCTCCTGTAGAAAATGGTAAACTATTAAAAGATTTTAAGCCAGGTAGTGGTCAGATTTGCAATTCAGACAGATGACTTTGGCCACTTTTTGGAGGATGGATTAAACCAGAGACCAGTCAAAAGCAATTGAATAAACCCGGTAAAAGCAAACACAGGCCTGAGCTGGCATAGTAGAAGGAGTATCAGAGGGAAGAGGACTGGGACCTCAGTATGCAGGGTCTGGTGCCTGCTGGGGTGTGCAGAGTAGGAAAAGACAGGAGACCAAGATGAGTCCAGGGACTGTATGGTGTCACTCTGAGATAGAGAACACAAGAGGAAGAATTACAGATTTTTAAAAATTACAATCTTCCAGACCTGAATTGTCGATCAGATTACTTACCTTTTGTACATATTTGTTGATGCTTTTTAAATTTGTTAAATTTTGAGTAAATTGGGAGACACTTATTAGAGAACTCTGATTCCATTTTCTTATAGAGGTGTAGAAGTATAGGGTAGGTGCCATCAGTTACTTTGGAAGTCAGTTTGGGAGAATAGGAAGGTTGGTAGAAACTGTAACAGAACACCAGGTATTGGTGACGACCCTCACGTGACTCTTCCATGTGTTACATCTTTGGCTTGAAACCAAATTGGATTATTTATGTATTTTTTCTTTTTACCATTTTTCATCCTATGTGCTTGACATTTTAAAAGCCCAGTCTACCAGTTGTGCAGTAATGACAGGTAAGATGACACTGTAATACTACCAAAAGCAAAATTTCTGAGGTTACAAATGTAGCAAGATTTTACTTCCTTAAATATATATGAAGAAAATTAAATTAATACTTTACAAATACTTGATAAAACGCAAGTTTATAACCCTAATACATTTTTTGTTTCTGTATTTGCCAAAAATTACTAAAAGAAATTATTATTATTATTATTATTTTTATTTTTTTATTTTTATTTTTTTTTTTTTTTGAGACGGAGTCTCGCTCTGTTGCCCAGGCTGGAGTGCAGTGGCGCGATCTTGGCTCACTGCAAGCTCCGCCTCCCGGGTTTACGCCATTCTCCTGCCTCAGCCTCCCGAGTAGCTGGGACTACAGGCGCCCGCCACCTCGCCCGGCTAGTTTTTTGTATTTTTTAGTAGAGACGGGGTTTCACCGTGTTAGCCAGGATGGCCTCGATCTCCTGCCCTCATGATCCGCCCGTCTCGGCCTCCCAAAGTGCTGGGATTACAGGCTTGAGCCACCGCGCCCGGCCAAAAGAAATTATTAATTCTAAATAGAACCTAACTCAGTGTTATTTACAGTATTTAACATGTGGTTGTCTTGTGAATTTTTCAGTTTTTATTTAATGCCCAGCATGCATGTGGAATATTCACTGCATTTTTAATAAACCTGTAGGGTCAGTTCTTATGAGCTCATTTTCATAATCCTTCATACTTACTGAATATGCAGCAATATTATAGAAGATTAGTGTAGCCAGCAGCCCTCATAGTCCGTCCTGCTGTGTGAAGGCTCCGCGTTTGTTCTGTGGCCAACCTAACAGATTCCTTTTGTAGCTTTAACTTTTTTTTTTGAGACTGGGTCTCACTCTGTTGCCCAGGCTAGAGTGCAGCGGCATGATCATGGCTCATCACAGCCCCAACCTCCCAGGCTCAAGCAGTGCTCCCGCTGGCCATGTGCCAGCATGCCTGGCTAATTTTTTATAAAAATTTGGGTCTAACTATGTTGCCCAGGCTGGTCTTGAACTCCTCACCTCAAGTGATCCCTGGTCTTGGACTCCCAAAGAGTAGTGTTGGGATTACAGGTGTTAGCCACGGCTTCTGATCTCATAGCATTAAATTTAATATGTTGAAACAACAGTGAAAATTTTTTTCAACAATCCAGTGACTTTCACAATAAGAGATGCTTTTAGCTTTTGCTGATCTATACCAAAGTGTTTATACATCTAATTAAAAATGGGAAATTTGACATTTTACTGCTTCATTATCTGGAATTCGGCAAGTATATTTTTGAATTACAAAAATTACCTTATTTCTTTTTCTTTTCTTTTTTTTTTTTTTGAGACGGAGTCTCGCTTTGTCGCCAGGCTGGAGTGCAGTGGCGTGATCTCAGCTCACTGCAACCTCCACCTTCCGGGTTCATGCAATTCTCCTGCCTCAGCCTCCTGAGTAGCTGGGACTACAGGCGTGTGCCACTACGCCCACCTAATTTTTGAATTCTTAGTAGACACGGGATTTCACCATGTTGGCCAGGATAGTCTCCATCTCTTGACCTCATGATCCGCCCGCCTCAGCCTCGCAAAGTGCTGGGATCACAGGCGTGAGCCACTGTGCCCGGCCAAAATTACCTTGTTTCATGAAGGTCTAGGTATTCAGCATTGGTCAGGTTTTTAAACACATTCACAGTTGGTATTTCTTCCTGTTTTTATAACACTGGGAAAGGTAACTCAAGTGTCTGAGTCACTGTGGTAACACATGCTACCCTCTTGGCAAATGCACAGAGCACTTCAGAGCCTACTGGATGGAGTGTGTGTCCCATGTGTGTCGCCGCTCCTTTTAGTGATGATCTTTAATGAGCCTTTATCTTTCTGTACTTTTTTTCTACTACTTCTTTATACTTGTATGCTTTGCCTTCTCTTAAGCAGAATTAAATTTACAAGCTTAATATTGACTTAGCACAAATTTGTCAGTCTTACTGGAAAATGAGTGTACACGTTGGGACCCAGCAGTGCGAACGACTTATTTTTGTATGTGCGTGTGGTGAAACTACAACCCAGGGCAACCAGTGTGTGGTCCTACAAAACTGTCATGACTATTAGGGTTGATTCGAGAGTAACTTTTTCATCTAGTCAAATGGCAAGTATCTGTGTTCTCCTACTTCTTACATCTTAATTTTGCACAAATAGAGATTCATTGTTTTGTTAGGCTTATCTCATTTAAAGGTAACTTAGAATTTGAAATGCTGAAACTGTTTCACAGTATAGTAAACAAGCACTTCTGCTGTTTTCCAGTGGTGTTAGTTTTTTTCCTCTGAATTTAAGTAACTTTTATTTTCTTGAGTTTGTTTCTATACAGGTATAATTAAGATAATTATTTTTAAATTATATCTATTTATAATGGAACAAGAATTTGAGGTGAATAGAAGTGCTTCAAAATAAAAAATGGGTGAATATATGCCTTTATTGGTAAAGTTCTGCAAACTGTAGACCACTATTCTTATTTTCAGCTTTGATCATGATTTGAATATATTATACAGCTTATAATTCTATAGAAAAATAAATCAGAAGTCCCAGCAGCCACCAACATGGGTTGGTTCTTTTTATAGGATCACTGTGCCGTGTATATCATTAATGAACTAACTAAAGCTGCTGGTGATAATGGGATGATATATCAGCTAAGCATTTATATGTGTACATATGTGATTATATTACTAAATATAGGGAAAAGACTAAAACATTGACTTGTTGCTTATGGATTCTAACATATAGTAGTATAGAAAATTATAGTAAGGGGTGTAAACAAGAAAGGAGTATGTAAATTAGCCCGGAGTCATTAAAGCAACATGTAAACATAACTTATTAATAAACTTCTTAATAAATTTCTTAGGAAATCTTATTAATCTAATAAGTTACTTCAAAATTTCATGACTGTGAATGTTTTTCGTGTTTTGATTAGGTAGCTAAGTCCAGAATTAGAGAAAAGCACGTTTTTATTTAATCCACTCTCATATGAGATGTGGACACTGTTGTTATCCCCAGTATTAGGTGAGGAAACAGGAACTCAGAGTTTAGAACTTGCTCAAGTTCACACAACCGATCAATAACAGAACTGGGATTTGCATCAACAAGGTCAGCCCCAGCACCTTGTCTGTTTTCTGAATGTCCTGAGAACTGATGGAACTGATAGGGGGTACCCTGTACCTGCCTCTCACTCTTTACTCCCCATCTTCTTAGCCACCGTCACCTCTGCCCCACTCAACTCCTCTTACTAAGGTCCCTAATGACACACCCAAATCTAGCAGAGCAGTCCACTGCTTGCCCTGTGCCTGCCTCCTTGTGCGTTTGACCTAATGGACTTCTTCCTTGGCACACACTCTTCCTGTGGCTTCCTCAGCAGTGTTTTGTTGATTCGCCTCCTACAGGTCTGGCCTCAATTTCTCAGACTCGTCTTCCTCTTCACAGACAGGCAGTAATGCATTTGTTCAGGGCTTCATCCTAGATTCTCCTCTCTGCTACATAATATCACTAACACCCCACGTTACATCTTCCCCTCCTCCTCCAGGGTATATTCTTAAATATCCTGCCGAATGAGTGAATTATGCATAAAGCTATGACAAAGATGAAAACATGTATCTCTTGTTCAATACAGTGTATTTCCTAGGGTAAATTCTTAGTGCTTGCCTAGTTGACAATAACGTAATTTGGTTATCAAAATAATTTTTAAAGACTTTTCCCTTTGAAAGATGGAGGGACAGAAATATGTATTACCAGTTTATTCATTTGCTATACCTGTCTTCCAGTTTTAAATGGACATCAAAATCCAGAAAATCAAAAATATTTTGATAGGGTGTTTTGGCTGGCATGTTCTTTTGGAGAAGAAAACTCTGAATTTTATGACTCTTAATAATATTTGATATAAACTATTAAAAATACACATGGAGAGGTCAGTTGAAAATGAATTACGAGGATAATCAAGGGGAAGCATATCAAAAAGAATGAGAAAAAGAAAAACGATGCAATTTACGCTATCATTGGGCCCCACAAGATCACAGGAGCCCTCCACTCCTTTTCTCTTGAGACAGAGTCTCACTGTGTCACCCAGCCTGGAGTACAGTAGCATGATCTCCGCTCATTGCAGCCTCCACCTTCCAGATTCAAGTGATTCTCCTGCCTCAGCCTCCTGAGTAGCTGGGATTACAGGCCTGCGCCACGACGCCCAGCTAAGTTTTTTGTATTTTTAGTAGAGATGGGTTTTTACCATGTTGGCCAGGCTGGTCTCGAACTCCTGACCTCGAGTGATCTGCCCGCCTCAGCCTCCCAAAATGCTGGGATTACAGGCATGAGCCACCGCACTAAGGCTACACTTAACTTTAATCCTCTTTGCTGATAATTTTTAATATTTGTTTTAGGCACCTAAAATTTATTACTATAAAAGAGAAAGGTCTAAGCTAAAGTATCTGAATATAAGATGTTAAAGTAAATCCTAGACTTGTATTACTTTTTACCTGTATTTTGGTTGATTAGATATCTTAGAGAAAAATAACATCAGCATTCAAACTGGTCTTCCAACCCCTAACTAACATAGTCCCTTAAATATCCCATGCCCTTTGCTGCCCTTAGCTTCCCTCCAGCCTAATCTCCACCTTGCCTTTCCCCTAAAATGCTTACTCTTCCTCTTTCTGCATTTCAAAATCCTGCTTTCCCTCCAGGCTCCATTCTAACCTCTCTCTTCTATGATTTGTCTCAGCATTGGAGCCTTCTGAGTGCCATCCTCAGAGCTCAACAGTTCTCACTGCCTTTAGGACTCATTTGGAATTTCTCAGCTACCAACTTGTTTTTGTGTTCTTTTGTATTTGGGAGACAGCATGATATGGCCTAGCCCAATTCCGTTATGTGGCATTTTCCCCCGTAATATGGTAAGCTTAGAAAATCCATTTTTTTCATCTTTTTATATCCATATTGACTTTCACATGGTAAACAGTGAGTAAGTACTGATGATTTTCTGAGTTTTACTGATAGTGTTAACAATTATCATTGCTAAGAGCATAAAATGTGTGATATTAACATGTCCCTACTGTGTTCTTCTCTATTCTGGGATTTCTTTGCCGATTCTCCCGTTATCTGGGCTAATATGTGAGCTTGGCATTTCCTATTTAAGCTCTGTAATGCCCACCTGAAGGAAGACATATTCATTGTTAATGTTTGTTAAAGCTATTGAGTGAGTATGGCTGGCATCAGAAACTAGTTGGTTCCTTTTAACCTGGCTTATCTTAAATATGTTCATTAATCAAGTTCTGCAGTTATATTCATTCATATCATTCTACTTCTTTCCACTGCTTTCCATTCAAACAAATAGCTATGGGATATACATGTTATTTGTCAAGTACTAGGGATGCAGTGGTAAGAATAGTAAGTCCTTGCTTCCACAGATCTTACATTGTAGACACAACTTTTGGAATGATCTGATGTCAGGGAACAATCCAAGAAGAGATGCAAACTTTGGATATAATTGTATGCTTTTCTGGTGTTTAATTGTCTTAATTGAATCTATTTATTGTATTCTACAAAATGGAATGTCATTCCAGTTTGACTTAAGGAAATTGAAGGATTAGTCACCCGTAAATATAATTTCAAATAGAATAAAAGTGGAAAAATTTATTTTGTCATTTTAAAATAAGGTATTTTCAATTGTGGAAAATACATAGCCTGGGAATCATATTTGGCAGTGACTTAAATCAAATTTGAGCTGCTTTCTGTCTTTTGACGTCTGATCATTATGAAAATATCTATATTTCACTTCCCTCATATAAAAACAAAATGATGCAGTCTATAACTATAGGATTTATCATACTGGCTAAGGAGGAAACAGAAAAAAATACAATGGCAGCCCATGTCTGAATGGGTCTCCTGGCTCAATAACCAAATAATGACCCTTAGGAAAAAGCGGGAGGTTCACTTGTAGCTTCTTTTTCTGATCCGCCTAACTTAGAGGGCTCCCGTTTGAAGTGTGTTAAAAGTCCATTTGTTTTTAGTCGTTTCTGACTCTGTGTCTTTTGTTACATTTTTCCAGCTTTAATCATTTCTCATTGCTCATTTTGGTTCTGTAGAGGTGTGCTATCCAGTGCGGCAGTCACCAGCCATGTGTGGCTATTTAAAGTATTTAAAGCTAAATCAAAGTCAAATAGCATTTCTTCAGTTGCACCGGCCACATCTCAACAATTACATGTTGCTGGTGGCTGCCACACTGCCATAGTGCATAGAGAGAGCCGTCCATCTTAACAATGAGTTCTGTTGCCTGAGCTGGTCTAGAAAATACAGGTTCCAAGTATGTATATACAGACAGCTTTTAGCATAACACATTTCACAATTAGAACAGTCATTTAAAAAATTGATTTAAAAACTAGGGATTTGAAAAGATAGGAGAAAACAGAAGGAATTTGCTGTTTGGGTAAAGTGCTATAAAGCAGAGGGGATGTTCTGCTTAGGAAAGAAATAGAAACTGTTATAAAGTTGACAAGTTTCATTAGATCTTGAGAATAGAAAAGTTTTAAACAGGGTCATGAAATTTGGCATCCTTCTAGAGTGACATTTATAAGGGGTCATTAATTCATTGATTTGCCTAAGATGTGTCCCCAGGCTACCAATATATTATTTTGGATTTAGAATGTTTAATTTTGCATTGTAAGATTCTACCCAATAAAATAGTTCTTTCTTTTATGAGTGTAACCACATGAAAACATATACTAATCTTCTGTTTAAAAACATTTAGCATATATATATATATATATTTGGAGACAGTCTCTCGCTCTGTCGCCCAGGCTGGAGTACAGTGGCGCGATCGATCTTGGCTCACTACAAGCTCCACCCTTAGTGGGACGTGTTTTCTAGTGAATTTACTTGGCTAACTCTCTGAGTGAGGATGACTTTAACTTAGGTGGAAGTATATTTAAGATAACCAATGTCATTGAAACAAAACTAGCAAACAGTTTTTTTGAACTCATAATCGTATGAACTTATATTACTTTTCATAATATGATTTATTTTTACATTTTAATCTTTTTTATTTAATTAAAATCTATTCAAAACCTTGAGAGCAGTAGAGGACCAAGTTTATTCCATACTGTTTCAATATTGACTCAAAATTAAAATTATAGAATACATACTGTTAAAGCAAAAAATTTACTATTTCCTCTAAAAGAAAGATTCAAGGGGGTGTGGGGAGAGGAATCGGCAGTGTTTCTCTAGGACCTCAAGGATCTTAAGTTCTCCCGGATGTGGGAATCCAGGAATCCATATTGAGCTCTTCTCTTCTTTTGTTAGAAAATTTCCCAGCCTCTGCTTCTGCCATCTGCTGGTAGTTCAAACAGTTACATGTTTGAGTTTAAAACAAATTTGCTTTATTTTTATTTGGAAACGATTTTGGGGAAATACTTTATGTATATTTACTGTAATATTTTGATGCAGTTTTCTTTGTTAGGTTTAATTATCTTTTGAAGGGATATTTTAGTCTTTTTTTTCAATTCTGTCTTTAGAGGAATACACAAGTCTAAAACTCAGAAAAGACAGAAGACTATGAGGCCAAAGCATATGCAGTGAAGAGGCAGGGTAGAGCCCTGTTAATGAAAGGCCTTTAGTGGCCAATGAGGAGTTACTTGAGAGCTGTTAGCGGTCTCACCTGATGTCTGGCTTTGGATTAAATATGGTATAGGAATTTTTTCCTGCCATTTTACGATTAAGACTACTTGACTGGGAGTTGAACACACCCATATTCTACTGTAAGTCCCATTGTAAGGTTGGAGAATTGATTTCTAGACATCATTAAATTTCTTTCCAGCCCTAAAATTCTGCAGGTCCTTAATGCTAACAGGCCTCCTGTATTCATCCAAAGTGCAACTGTTTTACCATTTATTATTCTTCCATTTCTTCCTGCTGATGTTTCGTAGACTAAGGTATTCTTGTTGTCTTGAGAAAAACAGAATTTTGTCGTTGTGTTGTTGTCCACAAACAAATCCTTTCATTAAGTGAAGCCAGGCAAAAAATTTTAAAAGAAAGATAAAATACAGGATTTTTATTTTCTGCCACCTTTAATCTTCTTTCCTAATTTCCTTTAGAGCTGCCTTGGCCAGTTATTTTTCATCATTTTCTCAAAGAGAAAATGTAACCTAAGATTTTTCCAATTTCTTTTTTTCACAATGAAGAAGGCCGAGGGAGGGAAAGTGACTTATTTTAGTCACTGTCTAGTGGTAAAGCTCAACTAGAAGTTGCTGCTTCCCAGGCCTGTGTACTTCATTAAAAAATTCCAGCAATGTCTGTGTTGTTGTTGTTTTTAAATCAGTCCTCTCAAGTTTAGGAACTCTATATTAGGTTACATCTTACAGAATTGACATTTCACAGCTCAAAAAATGGTGTAATGTTGGCAATTTCATATGGTTCAACCCAATGTACTAGGACTCTAATATCATTTTAGATCAACTTTCAATAGTGAAAATCGGCCGGGTGCGGTGGCTCAAGCCTGTAATGCCAGCACCTTGGGAGGCTGAGACGGGCAGATCACGAGGTCAGGAGATCGAGACCATCCTGGCTAACACGGTGAAACCCCGTCTCTACTAAAAAATACAAAAAACTAGCCAGGCGAGGTGGCGGGTCCCTGTAGTCCCAGCTACTCGGGAGGCTGGAGGCAGGAGAATGGCGTAAACCCCAGAGGCGGAGCTTGCAGTGAGCTGAGATCCGGCCACTGCTCTCCAGCCTGGGCGACAGAGCGAGACTCCATCTCAAAAAAAAAATAGTGAAAACAGTATTTTTCTTTAGAAGTAGTTTATTCCTATTGGAATGGGTGTGAGCACACTCTGTGAAGTACTAGGTGATCACAAGATGTTTGTGGAGGACGTGAGCGTACCCAGTAAGCCACAAAGCCCAGCAAAGAAGGTATGATGTTTCCAGAGTATGTTTTGGCATTATATGCAAAATCAGAAGTAGTGTATTATGATCAAGGGAGTTCTTAGTGTAGTAGGAACTCCATTTCTTCCGGACCAAGTATTCTGTCAGGTGATGGTAGATGGCAGAGTATTTAGATAGATTCATTGACAGCATGGCGGCTGTCCCAAGATCTACTAAGTCCACTGTGCAGAAATGTTTGCCCTGCCCTAGTGGTGGTGAAGATATGGTCAGTGGAGGGGCCCATAATTTAGTATCGTTCATGCCTGCCTTTGTCAGATTCTGTTCATTTTTATAAAAACACATTAGGAATTAAACATGGCCTCACGTGCTATGTGTCTGAAAAGTGGTCTTTTCAAGAGAGCAAGGAGTTATGCTGGAAGCAAGCTTATTTACTTGTATAATTTGGAGTTTGATTGACTCCCGTTTTCTCTGGGGACATTATTTTGGCACTAGTTTTTGAGGACTTAATTTTCTAGTAATAATAAAAATGCATATATTCTCTTATCCCCACCCTCAAACACCTGTTCATTTGGGACATGCACATATAATTAGAGGCATGTTTCGGGGCTTGCCTGTAAAATTCCTTTGCATACAGTTACTGTGATCATATTAATAATCATCAAGCTGCTTGAGATTTTGTTGGGAAGAAGCAAAGAAAATATCCCAGGGAAGATGGGGGTGATTTTGATTGCGTGTGTTTTAGGTTGTCTGCACTGCCAAATTTTAAAGCAGATTCTGTTTCTTCAGATGGTGAAAGCCCTCCTCCTTCCCTCCTCCTGCCTTAAATTTGGCTTCTTCCCAAGCCATGTCAATTTTTGCAAGTCAGTTGAGAATGTCAACGTGGCTGGTGTTGAAAGAGCCAATATGTTGGAAGATGCTTAAAGCCAAGTAGAACATTTATGTGAATTAAAGAATATATCAGGGATGATTTTTAAAAATCAGATTTAGATTAAGAAACCTGTTGAATTAATACTTGCATAACAGATGTATCACTGATAAATACTTGTAAAAGATATTCCCAAATAAGCAATAAAAGTACCATTTTACAACCGAAGTAATGCATCCTGTGGGTCCATTTGCAAAGATATGCCAACAGAAATGCATGCAGAGCTCTGGAAGTGATAATGCAAATAAAACATTTCACATTATAACTTAAAATAACAAGTTTGGAAGCAAGAAAAAGTCTGGGAGACTATTTGTTTTGTCTAAATTCTGCTTTTACTCTGGTCTTTTAACAGTTGGCTTTTGATAATGTATTATTGCCTTAGTGTGTTCCTATGTATTGAAGGAATACATTGTCTGACAGAATTGTGGTTGACAATATTACAAGTTCTAAATAATAAGAGTAATAAATATCATGTCTTGTTTGCTTTGTTGTCATAGTCGCCTGTTCTCATGCTTTCCTGAATTCGGCTGGTGTCTTGATTACAATGGAATCACTGAGCAGAGAGTTTTGCCGTGTGTAATGTATTCGTCTGTGCACAGCCACAGCAGAGCATCCAGGCAGCCTGCAGTGGCTCTGTGTTCCAGTGTGCCAGGTCACCAAGACTTGCTGCCTTGAGGCCAGGCGCAGTGGCTCACGCCTGTAATCCCAATACTTTGGGAGACCGAGGCAGGCAGATCACTTGAGGTCAGGAGTTCAAGACCAGCCTAGCCAACATGGTAAAGCCCCATCTCTACTAAAAATACAAAAATCAGCCAGGCGTGGTGGTGGGCGGCTGTCATCCCAGCTACTCAGGAGGCTGAGGCACAAGAATCGCTTGAACCAGGCGGTGGAGGTTGCAGTGAGCTGAGATCATGCCACTGCACTTCAGCCTGGGTGACAGAGCAAGACTCAGTCTGGAGAAAAAAAAGACTTGCTGCCTTAATTTGCTGCTCACTTTGCCCAGCAAGGCCACTCTGCCTGGGCTGATTCTAGACCCTGGCCAAGGTGGGGTGAAGCCTTCCCTCTCTCTGGCCAGAGTGCTCCTCAGGTGTGACCTACCTTTGGTAGCTGGGCAGGTTTCTGCTTGCAGTAGGTGTGGCCTTAGATGGCCATGTGAAAAGGAGGGGTCAGTGTGAGGAACGGGAGAGAAGTACGGAAGGGGAGAAGTACGGAAGAGAAGAGAAGGGGAAGGGCGGGACTGGCCCTTGAAATTGGCATAGAGGAAGTTAAGTCCTACAGGAAATTTCTGTTGTTTTCCCCTAGCTACACATGGCAGTTTAAAGCATTTAATTGGCTATTTCTTAAGAAGCCATGTACATTTTTATTTTTATAAGAAATGTCTCAACCTCCCTTCACTGTTCCACAAATTAAATTTTCCTTTCAGAATATTTTTTTTTTGTATCTCATTGAGGAAGAGGGGCTGTGAAGAACAGAACAGCAAATGAATACATATTATTTATAATGAGAATTGGATATAGGCTTAGATTGCCTCTTACACATTAAATATCATGGTAAAGTCAATAAAATTTTAAGAAGTATTCTAAAATTAATTTCAAACAAATTTTCGAAAAATTTCTAGAATTTCTTTTTAAATCTTCACATTACATTTATTAAAGCTTCTCACATTGTATTCCTATTTTTGTCTTATTTAAGTTTTAATCTCCTTATAAAAGGATAAGTGTCTTTTCTTCAGTCATCTTAATGTGTTAACCTGCACTTCATATCATCATGATTTTCACACATGTACTGAGTGCTGCTGCAGTCCAAGAGTAACAATGCCATGGTCTCCAAGGGGTAAGGGCCCCCCGGACCATCAGCCCCAGCATAAGGAAGAGAGACACTCTCAGTTATGGGGTGTCCCTGCCCAATTCAGCCCCCACCTCACTGAGGCTCTTCCACCCCCAATTTCCATCGCAGATGCCCAGAAGGGTGGGAGGGGCCAAAGGAGCTTCACCTTGTGTATCATAAATAAAGCCCCCTGGACCCAGTCCCCCGACAAGGAAGAACAACAGATAATTCAATTTAAAAAATGTTACTTGTGGCCGGATGTGGTGACTCACTCCTATAATCCCAGCACTTTGGGAGGCCGAGGCAGGTGGATCATGAGGTCAGGAGTTTCCTGAGACCAGCCTAACCAACATGGTGAAACCCTGTCTCTACTAAAAATACAAAAATTAGCTGGGCATGGTGGTGCGCGCCTGTAATCGCAGCTACTCAGGAGGCTGAGGCAGGAGAATTGCTTGAACCCGGGAGGCGGAGGTTGTAGTGAGCAGAGATCACGCCACTGCACTCCAGCCTGGGCAACAGAGCGAGACTCTTATCTCAAAAATAAAAAGTTACTTGTGATAAGTGAATAATTTGGGAAGAAGAAATCCTGAGTTTTATGTTGCAGAAGGTACTTCTTTATCATGTAGACACTTAGAGGGCTTCGATTTTGGTAGTAAATAACCTTCATTTAAAAAGTTAATTTTTTTGTTTTACCTTCATATGAACCCTGTAATAGTACTTCTAATGACATCATACTCATAAAATGACTTTTTTTGTTTTCTGATCGACAGTGGAAATGTTTATGATGTGCTGTGTAATAGTATGTGCAAACATCACAGGCACAATATTAATAGATGCATGTATATGTGTGTCGCACAGTAAATATGTCCCATTCACATATGTATGCATTCTTTCCTTTTACATAGGAGGCACAGAGAAGTTGACCTCCCTAAAGGATAAGTTCTAAAAGGCAGGAAATGGAGATCTGCCAGGCTTGTTGGCTAGAGTCATGGACAAGAGCAAGGCCTGTCTGAACTGCCACTCAGTTTTTATTCTGCGCATTTGCAGGGCTGGTGATTAGAGTGGCTTTCGCCCAATTATGCTGTGATTATTCTGCTGCACTGTAATTGACTGGGGAGATATGCTAATACCTGTCATTTGGGATGATAAAAGATGAGCGGGGGACGCAATGCATTATTTAGCTGGCTGTGTGATAGATGAGGGATGCGCAGAGTGCTTTAATTGCTGAGAAGAGAGGTTAAGCTGAACGAACGGATGAATTAGAAATGAGTTTTTTTATGGCTTGTGGAAAAGTGAAATAAAGGAAAATGTGCCTTAAACTAAAACAGCAGATAGAAATGAGCACAACGAAACTAGATCTTCCAGGCAGCTCCCTTTATCCATTTAAATGCTAACGGAAAATGCAGTTTAGAATTCAGTAAATAATAATCGGAATAAGAATTTACAATGGATTCTCATATTAAGCAAAAAAAAAAAAATGTTAAAGGAATCGTTTTTATTTTAGATGACTATTTGTAATCTGTAACCTCTTAAATTCACACTGTACTTTAGGTTATACTGAAATGTAATATGCAACAATTCTGAATTTTATACTTTGTATCTTTTGAATGTTTGAATGCTAGACTTCTTGTGCCTGTGTGTATCTTTCAATAAATTCAGGCAGAGGAAAGCAAAAAAAAAAAGATGAATATTTATAATACCAGGAGAATGTAAAAATATAATTAGAGAGCATACAGATGATTCTTGAGTAACAGGATCTGAGGCAGTCGGTACAGTCCTCATGCGCCACACACTTAGGTATTGATATTTTTATGCAAAAATAATTATGGAGAGTGGTGTATTTCTTTTCATGTTGTTTCTTTTGTCACATGATATATTAGTTTGTATCCATATTTCATAAAAGTATTTAAAATTCTCTTGTAATTTGTATGGTTATTTACATGATTAGATGTGTTTTGCTTTATTTTAGTTTTGCCCAGTTAATTAATACGTAAATATTTTGAAAATGCAGCCAGGACAGCAGTTTGCAGAAAAAGACTGTTAAAAACTGAAGGCTGAAGCCTTCTACACATTGTGGGCTTCCAGGTACATTGTATTTTACCAAGTAATGATGTAGGAAAATGTCTCCAATTGTGCTGTTTTGTCTTGTAGATGAAGAAATGAAAATAAAGGTTGGGTAGCAGAAGTTTTATATATATATATTTGTAAAATGAAGAAATGTATTGTTGAATTATCTCTAGACAGTCAAGCTTCTCAACCCGTGTGACTTATCTCATATAGAAGAATTGATCAGGGAATAGCTTTCAACTAGGATATTGAATGGTAATAGATCTGTGTGGAATCAAGTCGGCCTGTTGGACTGGATGTCAACTGTAGACAGATGCCACTCTATGCTACTCAAATAAGTTTTGTTGGGGCTGATTACTTTCCCCCAATATAATTGGCACTTTTATTTGCACATTCCTTGTGAAACAAAGTGAAGTTTCCTTATGGATATTTTAATCAGTGTCCTTGGAATTCCAAAGTGGGCTCTTGGAACTTACACAGGCATAATCTGAAAGGCTGCTTATACAGAATATCTTGTAAAGCAAAATAGAAGTTACAAAGGAAAAGATGCACTTTGCTTCAAATAATTTAAGAAATGGACAAAGATTGGATAAACATAGCAACCTATACCAAACAACAGCACCTAAGAGCAGTTTTTTTGTTTGTCTGTTTGTTTGTTTTTTGAGATGGAGTCTTGGTCTGTCACCAGGCTGGAGTGCAGTGGTGCAGTCTCGGCTCACTGCAACTTCTGACTGTCTGGTTTAAGTGATTCTCCTGCCTCAGCCTCCCGAGTAGCTGGGATTACAGGCACATGCCATCACACCCAGCTAATTTTTGTATTTTTAGTAGAGACAGGGTTTCACCATGTTGGCCAGTATTGTCTCGATCTCCTGACCTCGTGATCCGCCCACCTCAGCTTCCCAAAGTGCTGAGATTACAAGTGTGAGCCACCACACCTAGCCCTAAGAGCAATTTTCACCAGGCTGAGTTACAACAGTGTAAAATATGCAGAATTATTTATTTTATTGTATTTATTTATTTTATTTTATTTTTATTTTTATTTTTTTTTTTTGAGACAGAGTCTCACTCTGTAGCCCAAGCTGGAGAGCAGTGGCATGATCTCGGCCCACTGCAATCTCCGCCTCCAGGGCTCCTGTAATTCTCATGCCTCAGCCTCCCAAGTAGCTGGGATTACAGGCGCCTACCACCATGCCTGGCTAATTTTTTGTATTTTTAGTAAAGACGTGGTTTCACCATGTTGCCAGAGTGGTCTTGAACTCCTGAGCTCAGGTGATCTGCCCATCTTGGCCTCCCAAAGTTCTGGGATTACAGGCGTGAGCCACCGCACCTGGCCTTTCATGCAGAATTTAAGCTAATTATACTGAAGATAGCAATAGCCCTTTGGGGATGTGCTGTCTTGACTGGTTTCTCTTGTCAATAGTATAAACAGAGCAGTATACAAAACTATTAACTTTTCTACATCTTTTTAATACTAGTAGTTTATAATTTCAACTTCCTACTAGGCAATTATTCAGTCCTGCAACTTTGTTCCTGAATCTTGGCTATAATTATTATCACTTGAACGTAGAAATGATTCCTTCTTTAAGGACCTTAGTTTGAATGGGGTTTGCTTTGTTTTATGTGATTAGGAAAAGAATCATGTCTGTGACTTTTTGTTGCTTACGTAATATCCTATCAAGCCTTTCTGTAAGTTTGATTTATTATGGTAGCATGAAATTTTTCTTTTATGAAAGTGGATGAGCCAGGCACTGTGGCTCATGACTGTAATCCCATCACTTTAGGAGGCCAAGGCAGATGGATCACCTGAGGTCAGGAGTTCAAGACCAGCCTGGCCAACATGGTGAAACCCCATCTCTACTAAAAATATAAAAAACAAACAAACAAACAAACAAACAAAAAACCCACAAAATTAGGCCGGGCACAGTGGCTCATGCCTATAATCCCAGCACTTTGGGAGGCTGAGATGGGTGGATCACCTGGAGGTCGGGAGTTCGAGACCAGCCTGACCAGCTTGGAGAAACCCTGTCTCTACTAAAAATACAAAATTAGCCAGGCCTGGTGGCACGTGCCTGTAATCCCAGCAATTTGGGAGGCTGAGGCAGAAGCATGGCTTGAACCCGGGAGGCGGAGGTTGCAGTGAGCCAAGACAGCGCCATTGTGCTACAGCCTGAGCAACAAGATAGAAAATCCGACTGGAAAAAAAAAAAAAGCCAGCCGTGGTGGTGTGTGCCTGTAATCCCAGCTATACGGAAGGCTGAGGCAGGAGAATCACTTGAACCCTGGAGGCAGAGGTTGCAGTGAGCCAAGATTGTGCCATTGCACTCCATCCTGGGCCACAGAGTGAGACTCTGTCTCAAAAAAAACAAAAAAGAAGGTAGATGGCCGGAAGCTGTGTGATTCTTTGCCTTAGATTAGGTTTTTCCACTTGGAAATGCTGTATCTTAAAACTGAGATTTGTAACACAAGGCAGCATCAAACTGTCTTCAATTTCCTTAGCATCTTTTAATGTTCTTACTGCCCAATTAAATAGTTGGTTTTTTAAATGGTAGTGAGTTATAGTTTTTTGAAATAATGTGTTTATATTATTTTATAATAAACATGTAAATCTGGTGATAGGATTTAGAGCTACAAGGGACATGAGAAATTATGTAATCCATTATCCCTGTGTTATAAATGTAGGAGGTGAGGCTCATGGAAGGACTAGTAACCACCTAGACCTCACATCTCCTCGCTTCCTATCTGGGGCTTTTTGTTCTATGTCTGAGGAAGTGGTTCTTACCTAAAGAGCAAGGTTTGTGGAAACAGTTGTTCACACTGAGCTGTGAAAGGCAAAAGAACCACAGCCTAGGCCCACTTACTAGATGTCACTGTTACGGGGGTGATTATCAGATTGGTTAAAGCAGAAATCTTTGGAAATGATGCAAACATAATACATTTTATTGTAGCATAAAACACATAAATATCTATTCACCCGTACCTCCCTCCTGTCCATGGTTCACCGCCGTCTCGGCCATACCTCATTCTGCAACAGCGTTTTACTAGCTCGCTCATCCCCAGTGGTGGGTCTCTTTTCACACCGATGCATCACTTGGGTCCATTTTCCATTCAGTTTTAGAACTGGAGGAACCCGTAGCATAAACCTGCAGAGGAGGGAACAGAACTCACCACTGGCAAGCATCCTCCTCAGCTGGCATCAGCCGGGAAGTAGGGGGCTTTCCAGAGAGGAGCCACTTCACCACTGAAGCCAGCAGGTGCCTCGGGTGGAGCTTAGTGCCTCCTCTGGGGACAAGGAGACCATTTACATTTTTTTCCCCCTTCAGAAATGATGAGTAATTATCTTTCCTTCTACTTCAAGCCAGGTCTCCAATAATGTACTGCTGTAGAAAAGATACAGATCATTAATTGGTTAACTAGGGAATAATCATTAGTCTGCCCATCTTATTTTTTTTATTTTTATTTTTATTTTTTTGAGACGGAGTCTCGCTGTCTCCCAGACTGGAGTGCAGTGGCACAATCTTGGCTCACTGCAAGCTCTGCCCCCGCAAGGTTCATGCCATTCTCCTGCCCCAGCCTCCCGAGTAGCTGGGACGACAGGCGCCCGCCACCACACCCGGCTAATTTTTTTTTTTTTTTTTTTTTTTTGTATTTTTAGTAGAGACAGGGTTTCACCATGTTCGCCAGGATGGTCTCGATCTCCTGACCTCGTGATCTGCTCTCCTCGGCCTCCCAAAGTGCTGGGATTACAGGTGTGAGCCACCGTGCCTGGCCTGCCCATCTTATTTTTATGCCTTTGATTTTCCTTCTTTCCAGTAACGTAATCTTTTTTGTTGTTTCTGTCTTTGTCATTTAAATTCACCTGTAGAACTTGTACAAAGTACTCTTTTAGAAGTAGCTACTCAAAATTTTTGCTTTAAAAAGAAAACATCAATGTAAATATCACCTTAAATTTCAAACCTTTACTGCTCACTGTAGTAACTCCTCTTTTGTCCTTAAATTTGATTATAATATTCTTGATAACAATAGAAAGCTAATTTTATCTAACAAAAAGGAAAATTTGAAAATTCTTACAGATCTCCTCTGGTGAGATTTGAAAGGTAAGTGAGGTTTCAAATGTATCAATTTTCTGTTGCTGAGTAACACATTACCCACAGATTCAGCAGCTTTAAACTATTCTTCCTAATTGTCTCACAATTTCTGTAGCTAAGAGTCCAGTAACCGGGTCCTCTACTCAGGATCTCATGAAGTTGAGATAAGGTATTATCAGGGCTGTGGTCTCATCTGAGGTTTGGGGTCCTCTTCCAACCTCACTCATTGGCAGAATTTACTTCCCTGTGGCTGGAGTTCTAAGGTTCCCACCATCATGCCGCATGCTAACCCAGCACCCTTCTGAGTTTCTGGAGGTGACCTGCAGTTCCGTGGCTGTCTCCACAACATTGCAGCAGGCAGGAGGAGATTTGCATTCAATCTCCCCCACCTCTTTTCAGGGATCACCTCATTAGGTCAGACCCACCCAGGAATATCTTCTTTTATTAAACCAAAGTCAACTGATTAGGGACCTTAATTACATCTGCAAAATCCCTTCTACCCAATAAAGTGACACAATCGCAGGAGTGTTATCTGTCATCTCCACACCCCGCCCCCCTCACACTTAGCATCAGGCATTATGTAGGGTGTGTATACCAGGGGCTGGGAGTCTTAGGAACCATCTTAAAAATCCGCCTCCCACAGCTACTGATTTCACATTTGCCCTCAGATTTTAAAGATACAAAGTTTTTTTCTACATGTACTCAAAATGTCCTTAACTTGAATTTTTCTAAAATGCAGCTTTGGAAAAATGAGAGTGGGATATTATGGAACATATTTGACTGACAACATTGAAAATAAATGATAAACATCTTTAACAGAGCTATCCATCATAGCAGCAGTTTTATTGTGAGCTTCTGAACCTTTGCCATAGAGCAAGATAAGTAATGTCTTACCACAGGCTCTTACTGTGCAGTTGATGCACTTCTGGGGTGGGTGGAGAATGTGCTGTGTTTCTGTTTTCAGTGCTTCTGTCGAAGGTTTTTATGATCTCAGTTTCTTCCAGTAGTTATGTTTGGTTATGATCTCATGAATCTTCCTAGGCAAATAATAGAAAAAGAAGGCCCTGCTGTGTCTGGTTAGTTTGATAGACTTGAAATGCTTAGAAAAAAATTTTGTCTAAACAATATTTTAAAAATTTTGATGTTCAGTTTTGACTTATTTTTGGAGCATGTAATAAGAAACTTAGGCAATTGAGTTTTGTTTTAAATTTTTTTTTGTTAAAACTTTTCTTCTCTTTTTTAAATACGTTTAAGTTCAGGAGTACATGTGCAAGTTTGTTATGTAGGTAAGCATGTGTCATGAGAGTTGTGCAGTTTATTTTATCACCCTAGTTGTTTGAATTTTTTATTTTATTTTATTTTGTTTTGAGACAGAGTCTCGCTCTGTAGCCCAGGCTGGAGTGCAGTGGCGTGATGTCGGCTCACTGCAAGCTCCACCTCCCGGGTTCAAGCAATTCTCCTGCCTCAGCTTCCTCTGTAGCTGAGACTACAGGCGCCCACCACCACACCCGGCTAATTTTTTCTATTTTTAGTAGAGACAGGTTTTCACTGTGTTAGCCAGGATGGTCTCGATCTCCTGACATCGTGATCCACCTGCCTCAGCCTCCCGAAGTGTTGGGATTACAGGCGTGAGCCACCGTGCATGGCTAACTTTTAAATAATTATATATTTTTCTCTAAATTCTGTGAATCAAATATAATACAACATATTTTAAAAATCTGAACTATCGTTTATCTTTTAAAGAATCTTATCCTTTTCAATTATGTTTGCAGGTATATATGTATACATGTATCTATATCTGTAACTCTATAGATGAGATAGTTATTTAAGACGAGGTTTCACTATGTTGCCCAGGCTGACTTTGAACTCCTAGGCCCAAACAATTCTCCCACCTCAGCTTCCCAAGTAGCTGGGATTGCAAGTGTGTGCCACCATGTTTGGCTCATTATTTTGAACTTATTTTGCGAACACTGATTCCTTTCCGAATTACTTTAGAGAAAAATAATATATTTTATTTTATTTATTTTATTTTATTTTATTTTATTTTATTTTATTTTATTTTATTTTTTGAGACAGAGTCTCGCTGTGTCTCCCAGGCTGGAGTGCAGTGGCGTGATCTCGGCTCACTGCAATCTCCGCCTCCCGGGTTCACGCCATTCTCCCGCCTCAGCCTCCCAAGTAGCTGAGACTACAGGCGCCCGCCACCACGCCCGGCTAGTTTTTTGTATTTTTAGTAGAGACGGGGTTTCACCATGTTAGCCAGGATAGTCTCGATCTCCTGACCTCGTGATCCACCCGCCTCGACCTCCCAAAGTGCTGGGATTACAGGCTTGAGCCACCGCGCCCGGCCGAGAAAAATAATATATTTTAAATAGGATTTGTACACACTTGATTTCAGTCCTGTAGGTGGGGGAATTCCATAGAACCGAAAATTTAAAAATGTATATAAAGCAAGTCTCATTATTTTTGAAAATGCGTCAAAATTTTAAAATAGCAATAAATATTTCCTGTACTTGATTCTAGAATCAAACAAAAGTTTAGGAGGGTTAATTTCAGATAGGGTTGATGATACCAACAACATACTCTATGAGTAGATTGAGTGGTTTTCTGATGTTCCAGAAGAATTACTAATGTTGACATGAAAATTATTAATTAATTTTCTTTCTTTTGCAAAATTTTTTGAGTTTTGATGGAGTATTTTATAGATGTGCCCCTTTTTGGGAACTTCTGTGACTACAAGATAAACTGTAGTATTTAAGGAAAGCAGTGGCATAGTAAGGCAAGACAGACACCCAGCTTCCATGCACACCGAAGTCATTGTCCTGTCTGATCCTATGGTGGCTTCTCTGCTACCACCCTCACTTCACCTCCAGTAGGGCCACAAAGTTCAGGTATGCTCAGATGACCACCTGAACGCCATCAGGCTTTTCTCTAAATTATTATCAGCAACTGTTTCTCAAACTACTTTGTCTTGGCCTTTTTTTTTTTTTTTTTGGAGACAAAGTCTCACTCTGTTGCCCAAGCTGGAGTGCAGTGGCACGATCTCAGCTCACTGCAGCCTCCACCTCCCGGGTTCAAGCGATTCTCTTGCCTCAGCCTCCTGAGTAGCTGGGACTACAAGTACATGCCACCATGCCGGGCTAATTTGTGTATTTTTAATAGAGACGGGGTTTCACCATGTTGGCCAGGCTGGTCTTGAACTCCTGACCTCAGGTGATCCACACGCCTCGGCATCCCAAAGTGCTGGGATTACAGGCGTGAGCCACCGCGCCCAGCCCTACTTTATCTTGATCTTTGTGTCAAATTATTTATTTCCTGCAACTGTGAAGTCAGTCATCCTCTTTCATATGGCCTGATGTTCACGGAAGCAAGCCATGTGATCCGCAGGAGACAGCTTGTGGCTCACAGCATCCTCCTGCCTCACTCACCTGTGCTGGGTGATGAGGACCCTAGCGGTGGCAGACGTGGTTCTGGCCCTCATCATTGGCAATGCAGTTGGAGAGATGGGGCTGGGTAGCACCTGACCAGCGATATGTGGTTAATATGACACAGAAGAGGGAAAATACTATGCGGTCTGGGGTGATCAGGCATTGAAGGAGATTTGACTTAGCTCCTTGCGGAGGAGAGTAGCCTCACAGACAGGCGGAAATGAATAGGCAGATCTAGCTGGGGCTGAAGAGTTTGGTGGGAAAGACTTGGAGGCCCTAAAACACCTTGCCTAGATGTTTCAATGAGATGAGTTATAGCCAAAGGTACTTTAGTTTGGAATTTTTTTTTGTTTTAAATAAAAATATATTCATGTATCAACAGTATGTGGTATCTATTGGCTTGAGAAAGACTTAAGAGACGATATATTGATTAGTTGTGTATCTTTAGAATCAAATGAGAAAATGTGAAAGTGCTTGGAAAATAGTAAATTGATGTATAAATGGAAGTTTTACATTATCATGTATAACAGTTTGTTATATAATAGAGTTATGTGATGTCAGGAATAAAAGAAGCTGGTGAAATTACTCCATTACCTAGAAAATGGTTTAAAGAATCAGCTAGGCCCTTGCTTTTTAGAGAGATAAAGTTACTTACTATGTTTGTGTTTTCCTTTCTTACCTGAAATCTTCATTACATAGTGAATTGTTTGTAAATATTTGATAATACACTGCAGAATATGAGGTTTGTTAAGAGTCTGATTCACGTAATGGAAATTAATCTATTGGTAAGTCAAATAAATGTTTATTCTTATATTTTACCAAAAGGTTTCTGAGATTAGAGTATTAACAAAGAGGTTCTGAGACTGGTTTACTCAACATTTATTGTTTTCAGTGGATCAGGCCCTGTGGAAAGCTCTGGGGTTAAACAATGATTAGCAAGATACAAGTGATCCTAAATTTCCTTAGCACACCACTTCTACTGCCTGGGAGACCTGGTGGGTTCTAAAGCCCTTGCCTGGCCTGGGAAAGATTTTGTGAGGGAGAGAGAGCAAGCTTTTTTGAATATTAGTGATTATGCTTTTGTCTGTGCATTTCAGAATTTACAAAATGCTTTCTAGGAGTTTAAATGCGATAGAATGCATTTTGTTTTAGAACAAGGAGGGGAAACATTTATTTCAGTGCTTGTTGCTTAATCAACATCTACACTGCCACTTCACATCAGCTTCTGCCCTTTCCAAGTGAATTAGTTCTTGTGGGCAGCACGTCAAGAGGAAGTGTATTGTTCCTGGCAGGGCACTTGAATTTCTAATTACCAGATTCCTGACTTAATTGCAATTACCTGGACACCGAGGCAGGGTGAACTTTTGGAAAGGAATGTAATTAGTGAAACAGGAATTTTACTGCCAACTCCCTGTCTAGATACCAGTACTAAAGAGACCACTGATAAGTCCACATCTGGGAAAACAATCCATCAGTCGATAAAGACAGTTCTTAAGGTAAATTATATAGCATAGTGCCTCTCAGCTCTGAATTTAGAGACCAACACGATGGTAAAGCAGAGAGTGTTCAATGTTTGCATTGTAATAGGGTATAGGCATGTGTGCAACTTTTTAAGATTATCTGGAACAAAAATAATTATTAATAATTATTTGCAAAGTAGTATGTATTTGTATGCAAACACAAACATTACATACTTTGATTAATACATGTAAAATTCCAAGGTCTAGTGCCATAGAAGAATAATTAATTTTTCAATATCACTTGTTTCACTAGTAGTTTTTCTTAAATAATACTTTTCAATAACAACAAATTCACACACAACTACTAAGTTTCAATCTGGTTAACATATAGATTTAAAGTAATTTTGAAAGCATTTTAATATATGTGAAGCAAAATCTGAACTATTTTTTTTTACTATTCTTTCCTTGTCTTATCACTTTCAAGAGCCCGACCATGCTGTCTTGGCACAGATTCACGATCCTGAGATGCTAATAAATATCTGCTGATGGTCTACTTTACACATTTTTGATTCAGTCCTTAACCCCCTGCTATTTTTTCCTTCTCAGCTTCTCTGGGCTGTCCTTCCTTTCCATCTCAACAAATTCCTTGTCCACACCAAGGTTAATTTTGCCCATCTATGGTTAGTTAACTCACAAATGATCTTTTACAGCTTCTTCCCCATGGAGCTGCTGGTCTTTTTTATTTTCAGCCTTTTTAAAAAATGTTACAGAGTGGAGTGCTCTGCCCACTCCCCACCCCGCAACCTGCTGTGGCACCTCTGGATGGGCAGAGGGTCTTCTGTGGTCTGTCTCACCTCCTGTGGACTCTCGACTCTGGCTGTCCCCTCAACCGAGGCGATCTTTTTTTTTTTTTTTTCTGTCAGAGTTTAATTCCTTCTAATTCTTTAACTGTAGTATCTCCTATTTGTGTCTTTCTTCATTTTATCATATATTTATTTTTACCGCATTAAGAGCCTAGCTGCATTTGAATTTACATTTGTTAGCTGTTTGCATAATGGCAATTATAACAGTAAAGTTTTAAATGGGAGCAATAATAGTTAAGTATCTCAAAAAGTGGTGAAGATAGAGTTACATTACTTATCGGCAGCACCTAGAATGGTACCGAGCCTGTGGAAGTGCTCCTGACATCACCCCTGCGAGGTGTGGCAGGTGATATCCCATTTCATAGAGAACAGAACAGAAGAGCCAGGAGGTGAAGTCCCTTGCTTGACATCTCACAGTTGTGGGGAGGAGTTTGGGCAGTGGGCATGGGTGTTTTAACTCATGGTTATTACTGCTTTTACCATCTCAGGGTTGTCAGATTTAGGAAAAAAAAAAAAAAAGATTGCCCAGTTGTAGTCGAATTTCACATAAGCAATGAATAAAATTTTAGTGAAAGTCCAAATATTGCATGGCACACACACTTGTTATTTCTCTGAAATACAAATTTGAGTTCCCATATTTTTTCTGATGACTCTAATCCATCCAAATAAAGTGCCTACTCTGTGCCTTTCCTTAAATAATATACCAGAAATAAAAAAGATAGGTGATTCCACCCTTTGTGTATTTTTTCACAGCATAAAAAAGCCTGTTTTTGTTTTTCAGACAACCCAATTAAGAACAATTAAACTGAGATGTCTATGCCATGTTTTTTTTCTGAACGTGCATCGTGTGGTAGGAGGAAAGTATTTTTATGGAAGAATCACCATGGTAAATTTCTCCGGCAGCTAATAACCACTGAGTTTGCAGTGGGAAAAGCAAGACAGCAAGAATGAAAGGAGCTAAAGACAGCCCATGCGTGCTGTCACTGCTGTCACTTTTTGGAGATAATAAAATGTTTGACGAAGCAGTCATGATAAGCCGAATCTACTTTTCCAAGTAACAGCTACAACATTAGATTCTTTTGCTTTCTCTTCCTATTGTGTGTTCCCCTGTTTCTGTTTCTCCTTTTGTTTTGTTGGTTTTTTTTTTTTTAGAGACAGAGCCTCCCTCTGTCGCCCAGGCTGGAGTACAGTGGCGCCATAGCTCACTGCAGCCTCCAACTGCTGGCCTCAAGCAGTCTTCCTGCCTCAGCCTGCCAAGTACTTGGGACCACAATCACACACCACCATGCCTAGCTAATTTTTTGCATTTTTTTGTAGACATGGGGTCTCACTATATTGCCCAGGCTGGTCTTGAATTCCTAGCTTCAAGCAGTCCTCTCACCTTGCCCTCCCAAAAGTATTGGGATTACAAGTGTGAGCCACCGCACATGGCCTGTTTCTCCTTTTGTTAATTGCTGTAGACAGAAGTTTGGTTTTTAAATTTTCCCTTGTATATTCATAGAAGGTATGAGGACAGGGTACCATAAGAAACTGATGACAGTGGTCCGATGAGCACTCGTTTCTTGCCTTCCTCCTGTGATGTTTGTTGTTTTATACAAAGCATCTATTAATCTGGTATGTTTTAAAAAATATATATGCATATGCATATATGCTTTTTTTTTTTTTTTTTTGAGATGGAGTTTTGCTCTTGTTGCCCAGGCTGGAGTGCAATGACGCGATCTCGGCTCACTGCAACCCCTGCCTCCTGGGTTCAAGCGATTCTCCTGCCTCAGCCTCCCGAGCAGCTGGGATTACAGGCGTGCACCACCACACCCAGCTAATTTTTTGTATTTTTAGTAGAAATGGGATTTCACCCTGTTAGCCAGGCTGGTCTCGGACTCCTGACCTCAGGTGACCCACCTGCCTCAGCCTCCCAAAGTGCTGGAATTACAGGCGTGAACCACCGCGCCCAGCCTAAAATATGTTTTAAAGAAATAAGTTACTTTTCAGAATGAGAACGGATGGATCCTACTGACCATCCTCATCTTGGATTTGAAGAATGTAGAGAATCTTTAATATGGTGGCTTTTCCCTTTTTTTTTCTTTTAAACATTTGAATCTTAGATTACCATCAAGTTCCAAGGGAGAGAGGACAGTTTCCAGGACAGGTAAATGAGCCACCAGCCATTTTTTCATGCCAGTGTGAAATGTTGAGTAAGGTTAGAAGGGGTGGGGGCTGGGGGTCTTACACTTACGGAGCAGCAAGCAAATACCAGATGCCCTGCATTTCTTTTAACACCCCACCTTAAGAGACAGGTGGTATCATGCCACTTTGACAAAGGAGGAAACAGCCTTACAGGTTAGGTAGCTGATACAGTGAGGCATGCAGCTAAGAAAAAGCCAGTGCCTTTCCCACACCAAGATGCTTATCACAGGGGCCATTTCTTCCTCTGTTAGATATGTTTTTAGATAGTTGTGCTATTGCTTGACTTGCCTATAGAAGGTGAATTTAATTCTATTATACCAGAAGAATTGAGTGTAGAAGAATAGTATGTTAACTTACCAAGCACGTGTGAGTTACCAACATAAAATGTGTGTAAAATATAAAACTCATATGAAATGTATTTCTAATGAGTGAGACTTCTCAATGTCATTGTTATGTATGGAATTACTGCCGGTGGGTAGACCTGACAATCTAGTCCTTGTACAACATCCAAATGGCTAGTGTGTTATCAGGGAGGGTTTTAGTTTTTCATGACTTATCACAGGGTGACATTTCCTTTAGCAAATGTCTGTAAGACCGAGGTCTGGTTCTCTATTTTACAAGACTCAGAAACCAATGTTACCAGGAGAATACTGAGAGATAGATGACCCCTCTCAGATGAAGACTCATGGGCCACCCTGGTTGGCACTGCTGTGCTCTACCTGCAGGCCGACCTCCGCAGGGAGAGGCCAGTCTGTGAGGGGGGGCATCAGAACATGAGGTGGTTAAATAATCAGAAGGTTTGCGGCATCCGACTAGGCTAGCCGGAAACCTGCATCTCCACAGTAGGAATCCCATTCTGGTTGTGCAGTCATCTCTAATGTTCACTGGCCTGGATTCCCTCCCCCACTGTCATCTTTGTCTTGCAGCACCTCTGAGATTCTTCCCTGGCTGATCAGCCCCTCGTTTGACTGATACAGTTTTTCCTGAGCTATCTGAGTATATCTGGTCTGATGATAGGTACTGCCAATTTAGGAGTTGGCCTGGCTCTTTAAGCTAACTTTGCATATGTCTGCTGAACAGGAATAGTCATGAGAATCTAAAGCTCCTTTCTCCAGAATGCATGTTTAGTCTGTAATATTAAAGAGCAAAATAAAACACTTAGAAGCTATGCTCAGTTTTTATGATGATGTGGAAACATTCTTCTTAGGGTTTCTTCTGTGGTTTGAGTGTATCATTGTTCCCAGTGAACAGTGAAGACTTGATTTGTTTTAATTTTTACTCTTCCAATGCTTCTTATTCATGAGCACTTGTAACCCAATACAAAGTCCATCAAGTGGAAAACGCACAACCCCGGCTGGATTCACCGAGAACACTTCCAAATGCACCTCTAGCTGCTGCGCCTGATGAGTGTCATGCCCCACTGTCCCCACACCCTCTCCTGACCAGCTGAGTGGATTATACTTCAGAGCTTCCGCCCTGGTGGATCCATCTTCTAACCCCTGGCGGATCCAGCTTCTAACCCCTGGCTCCGGCCTCTGCCTGATACTGCGTGCACCCCAGCCACAACCTTGGCCTGCCCCCTGCCCTTCAGCCCAGGCTCTCAATTTCTCTCCCTCTTTTTTTGATGACTACTCCCTTTCCTTCTTCTTCAGGACAAATAAGCAGTAAAGGAAGTTACTGTCTTTTGTTGTTTTATTAGGAACTGACTATAATTCCAGCAGATACTCCATTTCCAAGTCCAAATGGCTCAACCCATTCATTCTCTACTGGAGTAGTTTGTTTAACAAAAATTATTATTTGCAAATAGTTACATTTATAGATATGAAAGTAAGGAAGTAGTGTTTAAGTTAAAAGAGTATTAAAGCAGCATTTTATCATATTTGGGGAAATTCACCTCTCCAAGTCCCTATCTAACCCATATATAACCGTGCTGGTCAAAGTCGTGAGGAATGTAAGTTAAAAGAAGTTCAAAGTAATGAAAACTTGAAGGAAAATCTGAGAGAGAAATGAAGAATGCTTTCAAACGTGATACTACTGAAGATAGGAAGGTAAAATTGCCTCTCTTTTTTTAAGCCAAAACTACTTTGGCTCTGGGTATTTACTGGTTCTGTACCATAATCGGGATCTATCATTCCATATGTGTATGCCTCTGAATTCGTTAATATAAATAATGATGATGTTGTGGTTTATACTTTTATTTTAAATTCAGAAACCATCTCTAATTGAGGAAAGGTGCCTTTATGGTACAGTTACTTTCAAATACATCCAGCACTGCTTGGGTGACCCCTTGACTTAATGGGCATGTTGGTCTTTGACCCAGAACTGGTAAATGACCCCTGCAGAGAAATCATTAGAGAACTGGAACAATCATGGTAGTGGGATCAGGGGTCAAACCATTACCTACCCATAGGAACTTCCGTTTCAATTGGACTTCTTGCTTTTCTGAGAGCAGGTCATATTTTCAGGGAGAATACTGAAGAAGAGTTTAACGCACATTAGTGCTGACCTATCAGGATGAAATAAGACCATAAGGATTTGGGTGATGGCTGGTTTATTTCCTCTAATGCCATGACAAATGACTATGCTGTCATTGTGTAGAAGTCCATTTTTTAATGTAAATATTGTGGAAGCGTGACATAAATACAGGGACATGCACAAATTTAAATGTACAGCTTGATACTTTTTCTCAAAATGAACACACTTGTGTAATCAGTACTCAGTTCAGAAACACCACCAGGACCCCCAAAGCCCCCTTATGCCTCTTTTGAGTCATTATCCATCAGTCCCCACCCCCCACCACACTGTCTGAATTTATCCATCCGTCCCCACCCCCACCACACTGTCTGAATCAAAGTCAGCTAAATTTCCAGTCACCGATGGTCACTAATGGTAAGCCTTTTTTCAGTCTTGCCTACAAAAAACAATCTTCTTCACTTTAAAATATAAGAGGGTTTGTGTGAAGAAAACACAAAACTTATTCAAGGAGTTTCTGTCAGTATCAGTTTTTACTGTTTCATACAGTAACTAAAAGAAATTTTAGACAAAATGGATGTCATGGAAGAGAATATTCTTTGCTTTCAAAATCAGTTACTCAAGAGTTACCCTTTAAAAATTACAGAAAGGAAGAAAAGGTGTAGTTCAATTCTTTTCTATTTTGGTTTTACTATTCTTTCTTCTGTAATTACTCTTTTCTGAGGACTGTATATAATCTCAGAATTTTAAATGGTCTCCTGACAATTAAATATAAAATATAATGCACAATTAGTTTTAAAATATCTTCCATTAAATATATAAATATCTCAATGAAGAAAGTTTTAATTTTAATGACATTTTTGGGCCAAAACACTGTCTTGCTTGTATGATGATATTATAGCCCTTAACGGATAGCTTATGTCTGAGTTCATGGTGGTCTTTTGTTCCAAATAATAGAATCATTTAGTCCCTTCGTTAGGATACTGGGAGTGGTGTTTTGCCATTTTCTGTTCCCGTGGAAGATCTGGGAGGTAATTATTGCAGTGGGAGAGATTTCATTTTCCATCAAAGCAAAAATAATACTTGTTTTGCTAGGAGAGGAAGGAGATGCACTTGAATTATTAAATGATTTTAATTTCAGAAAAACCGTGAACCTCCTGGAAAACACTGATAGAGCACAATTTTTAAAAATTTCTTTCTCTGGCTTGTTTTTTTTTTTTTCCTTTGGTGTGGGAGTAGAAAGGAGAAAAACATGTATTAGAGGAGTGGACTTCAGAACATTGAAAACAGGCTTTGAAGACAGAGAGCTGGACTGAAATCATGGCCCAACCACCTCACCCTCTGAATCTGTTTCCTGTGTATGAAATGCAGTTAGTTGTCCCTACTTATTGAGTGGGCTGTCAGGATTAAATGACATTAAAAAATGGTTTGGATAAAAAAGCAAAAAGTGCTATTATTTGTTCTCACTGTTTGCCAAAGAGATTCCACGGCTTTCTTCTACATCATTATAAACAAAGATTTTTAGCAGTATTTTTACTAGTTTATCAATGAAGAAATTGAGGTCTCAGAGCTAAGTCAAGTGTTTAAGGCTGAATGGCTAGTAACCAGTAGAAGTAAGGAGTGAACCAAGTTCAGGTCCCAAAACCCATGCTCCTAACCACTAAGCTCTGCTCATCTGTCAGGGAAATACAGGCCATCTACTAGTGCCAAGCAGGGTCACTGTGACAGCGCATCCAGTGTTAATTTCTTGAGAACAAATGGGGTTTGAAACTGGCCTGGTGCACTCTGCTAAGACAAGAGTCTCCCTGTTCCCCTCATTCCTGAGAACGGGGTACAGTTTCCTTCCACAGAGGAACCATGGTTGTATGGGGCTGCATCTTGCCCATAGGGCCACCTTTTTTTGCTTCTCACAAAGGTTCTTCCACTCAAATGTGCACGTAGAGTTTCCTGTATCATTTAGCTTAGCAGTGATAGGTTAAGGTTTTCAATAATATTGATTATTTGCTAGATCTGCCCGACCCTTTGTCTGCTTTCCTTGCTTTTTACCCTGTGTATGGTCATTGACCTGTTTGTTTATTCATACAGAAAGTATTATAATATGCACTTGTTCTGCATATTGTGCGGTGCCTGTGTTTTTCTGTCTTTTGCTCTCTTTCCCCATTTTCGTCTTGTCCCTTTATTCCCCCTTTCTTCCTGTATCCTGCCATATGTAATTGTGGAGTATACATGGTCAGCTTCTCCTTAGGTGCAGTTAATTCCACAGTCAACTGTTCTCAGGAACCTAAATTCAGCTTGTGCCATACCCCATATATTTAAGACCTAAAACAATTATAGATAACTTCAGAACTTTATACAATAAACTATTTATCACATCCATTGGCACCAGGGATCCATTGTAAGTTGAGAACTGTGCTAGATCACAGATGGTTTCCTTCATGGACTGTGATTTCACAAAACATTCTGTCTTCACAATTTGGTTCTCTTATATTTCACTCTTGTGCATCCCATGGGGAATCAGCCGACAGAACAAAAATCCGTTGCCTTATCAATTTGAGCAGAATTATTAGCACTCATGACAAAATACATTTTACTTATTGCTTTTTAAATTCCCTCTGAATGTAATCATGAATTTTTGTGTTGTATTAGAGGTGGGTCTCCTGCACAGGTCAGGTAGGCTCATGATGAAGACATTCTCTTCTGCCTGTGTTGGTGGGAGGTAGCTGTCTTCAGCTGAATCTGATGATGGACTCTTGGTTTATGGACCTGTGCACAACGCAGGCTGTTGGGGATCACCCACAAGGAGATATACGCTAAATATTAATATGTTTTCAAGTCCAAGCAATTGGAGAACTGGAGAAAACATTCTGTGAGACCCACCAAAGGGTGGAAATTAGAAAACAAGAGATCTATTTTAAGTCACCAAAGGATCTATCAAAGTGTATCCTGCTTTTATGCATACTGTGACATTTCTGCTGCATAGTTTTGCATTTTGCTCTTCCTTTTATCATTTACAAAGTTATATTTTTACTAAATGAAACAAGATTTTGAGATCGTCATGTGCTTACATAGTGTGAAACAACTGTTAGAGAATGCACTTAACTAGAGACATACACCCTCTCACACACGTGCGTACACAGGTGCACACAAAACATCCTCTGCCCTCTTGGATGCAGCTATCAATATCTGCGCTGATGCTGTTAATGAATACATCTAGAAGCTGCTTCCTAATGTAGTCTGTGTTTGTAGAACCTGTACGTAGTTTTGATTTGAATAACGTAGCTTCTCCGGACTTCTGTTTCACATTTCGAAAACACAGAATAGGAGTAAATGTCTACTGTGGTCTTTCAGTTCTGAAAATTCTGTGCAGTTATAAGTGTTTCTCTTCTGCGTGAAATTTAGCCTCCCCCTACATTTTAATGTTTACCTTCTATCATGTTTTTATCTGAAATACTGTGGTTATTTTTTTTCTTTTTCTGTACTCAAGTGTGAGCTCCCTTAACATCTGCTAAACTGCTCTAAGAAATGATGATGTCTAGTTTGGCTGAGAGTAACATAGGTCAGCTGTCACAAGTCTAAATATAGCTCCATTTATTTTTTATATTATTCATGTCCTGAGTGTGTCAGGTATGGGAACCTTGCTTTTACTATTTATTGCTGTTGTCAGAATATTCAGTAGCAAGTTCCTGAAGACTGTTTATGGCTCTCATTGTCAACCATGGGCCACCTGGTTATAAAGCCATTAATCTAATAAAATTTAATATGATGTTTGCAACCTATTGCAAATTTAACACTACTAATTTCTTGCAGGTAGGCTACAGTTAATACAGTTACTTAGCTGCTTCAGAAATGTTCTCTGACAAAACCCACTTTTCCTCACCAATGTAAAGTGAGGCCTCTCGGTTTTTTGCCACTCTTGAACATTTAAATTCCCTTTGCTCCAGCATGTATTCACGTTCCTTGTACCAGTAATGTTATGTTATTCAAGGGCAATCCTGTTTGAATGCTCAGAGCATAGACCAATTGCCAGTGCCTCAAGCAAACATGGAGCCTTTTTCCTGTGAAGAATCAGTATCAGCTTGACAGTAATGATCATGAGTGGTAGGTAATGAGAGGTTGCAAGCTAGTGGAAAGGAATCCCGCAGACATACCTTTCTTTGTAACATACCAGTACTTAACACTTCAGCTTCTAGGACTGACTAGTTGACTACATGAAGCGGCATTCCAGCATCCTAGCCTATAGGAATAACATTTTTCCTTGGAAATTGTAGTTGTTCTTTTAAAAGGCATGATGTTATTCATTTTTCCTGATAGAGGATAGCAAGTAGGTCAGTTGATAGCATAGCTGTTTTTGCATACATATTATGTGTAAAGATACGTTGTCTATACCTAAGAAAAAAGACTAGAAGGAAATAGGGCAAACTGTTACAATTTAGTTAGCTCTGAATAGTGGCACTACTGATTATTTTTTTTCTATTTTGTTTTCCAATGTGTTTCCCTTATTTTTTTTTTTTAAGAATAAGAAGCTGTGTTACCTTAAATTGTTCATTTTCTTTTTTTTTTAAAGAAAGATAAAATATATTTCTCTTATTGCTAAAAGATATATTTTTTAGTTAGTAGTACATGAAATGAAGTCTATCAGATCTTTTTTCCTTTGCATAAAAATCTGTATTGGAATTATTGTTAAGTTTTGATATTCTAAATTGCTAAATATCAACATCTCTTCCTATTGCTAATATACTGACACCTCCTTTTTTGTTACTGGTTAAAAATCTTCAATAAAATAAAGTTAACACTGAATGTCACTTCATAATTACAGTAATGATCACACAGCTGTGCTTTGCTCAGTTTATAACATATGTCAGCATCAGTTTAGGAGCTCAGCGTCGTTTCCTGCCCAGATATAATTCTTCAGACAATTCTTGTGGTCAGTACTAAGGGTAGTCAATCAGGCCAGCAGTTCAGGTATGAAGTTCCGGGGCGTGCGGCAGTATCCCTCGCCCTTTGCAGGTCTCCTGGCCTTTATGTGTTTGTTTATTTACTTGCTTACTTATTTTCTTACTTTTCAAGTATTTTACTTTGCTAGATTAGGAACAGTTTTATTTACGAGCATGTGAATTTTTGAGGAGGAACTCTTACACTTAAATGAACCTGTAAGAAGCCCATAGAAAAGCAAACGCCTGCAGCGCTAATAATGAGAACTGACAAGGCAATCCTGCTGGGTTTATTTATGACCTTCTGCCTTTGTTAGCTCTTGTGAGAAATTCCTTTCTAACCATAACAATATTGTTGGAGTTTGGCACTGTACAGAGAAATCCTACCGAGCCCTGGGGCCCACAAACTGGCACTCGTGCAGCTCGGAGCAGATTGCTGTGCTCCTCATAGCTTTACATTTTTTTCCTTCACTCTTCTTTTATTTAATTTCTAAGTAACATTTATCAATCTTCATATGTTTATGTTTAAAGATGCTGCTTTTATTCTCAGAGCCAAAATTCATTTTATCCTTAGTGCAATGTCTTATCTACTTGGCAGTGTTGAGAAAAATTCAGAAGAGGACAGGATACAGAAGGCAAGAAGAGGCAGGTGCACTCCACACAAGGGCGTATCACGGAAGGTCCCATCACACTCTGCAGACTGATGGACTGCCGTGGTGCTCCTAAACAATCTCACGTGGTGACGCATCCTAAGAGCAAAAAGTGAGCTCAGTAGGACAAATGGACTCCAGATTATAGTTCTAGGATACTCTTTCCACTCCATTTCATTACTTTAAGACTTCTACAATTTCCAAATGAAACAGGAACTTTAAAAGCATCAGTTCACGAAGAATTGTCTTAAAAATTGTAATTTCCTTTGAAAGTAGAACAAAACAAAACAAAAAAACAAACAAACATACAAACATTAAGCATGTAACTCTTAGAATGAGATCATTGACAAGATTGTTGAGGAGTTATTCCGGGCACAGGTGCTGCCTATACCTGAAGCAGTGGTATTCATTGTTTCTGGATAATTGGTCCTATTCCAAGAGTTGCCAGCAGTGACAGAGTAACAATTTATTTTATAAAGTCGGTGTAAAGTATTGATAGGCATGTGACTTCTGTTTCTTCTGAGAATCTTCAGGTTCAAGATGCCAGCTTCTGTGACGCATTTAACTAGAAGTTCCTATGTCTGAATTTGTTTGTTCGTCTTTTGGGGAAGGTTGGGTTGTTAGACTGGGGCTGGTATATCAAAAGGCCATCCTATTAAAACCCATCTTTAGACTTTTGCTTTTTTCTACTTACCCAAAATCTGATTTTTTAGAAGTTTTCCCCAGCTGTCAGCTATCTTATTCAGGTATTTACAGACTTCCTAAACGGGGACCATAAAGAAAATGTTATTAAAAATATTAGCTTGATCAAATGTGCAAAGTATGCATATGAGCAGAATTTTTTCTTCGTCCAACTTGATCTTATCATTTCCTTATTGTATATGTCTTCACGAAGTTTTAACATCTATTCTGAAAATACTAATGTGATTTCATGCTACTGCTATTCATCTGTTTCCCATCTTTCAAACAGGATTTGTTGTTCACCTTCGAGTGGGCGTAAGTTAATATTCTCTTCATTAAGCTGTGCTGTGGTTATGTGTTAGAATCTCCAGGGTCCCCTTTTGTTTTATTTCCTTTACCAAAAAAGCTTCAGCATTTATACAGTTGGTAAATTCTCAAGTACAAAGAAGGAAGTGAAAATCCTCCCAAATCTGATCACCCCAAATCGTTACTGTTAATATTTTATTCAGCACCAGTCTATACCTGTTAGGCATTTTAAAAGGCACATCTACACAAGTGTATTTTGTGTATAAATAAGCCCGCATGCTCATACAATCTTTATGATGTTTATTTTCTGTTGTTACTGGATTTTCATTCAATCTTTTCAATAAAATTATGCTGTTTATATTAATATAACATACATTTTTAATAATTTCTATATACTTTTAAATTGCTCACTACTAAACTGAGATTTAGATGGTTTCTAACTTATTGCTGTTACAACGTCCAGTTTTCTTATTTCCTGTTTTAAATTATCTTAATACTATGTGATATTATAAAGCAAAAATCAGAATAATCACTAACATATATTAAATGGATTCTTTAACTCATTTAGTTCTCTCGGCTTCTTTGAGACAAAGATCCATTTTATAGGTGAAGAAACTGAGGCGTAGAGATGTGGAATCACTTGCCCAATGTCAAACCACTGGGAAGTATTACAGCAAAGACTTGAACCAAGGCTTTGCAACCTGGGCTGGTTCTCTTCTCTAGTCAGTGCTGTCTTTGGTGTGTAGTATTTGTATGCTTTAAAGAAGTGCCAAAGGCCATTTACTTAGTATAATATTGATTGTTAATATGACTATTTGCCTAACACATAATTATCTGATAAATATTTGATAAAGAATGGGATGCATTTATGCCACCACTATTGACTCACCCCATTTTTTCTGTTTTTGTTTTTGAGACACAGTCTCATTCTGTCACCCAGGCTGGAATGCAGTGGCACAATCTCAGCTCACTGCAACCTCTGCCTCCCAGGTTCAGGAGATTCTCCTGCCCCAGCCTCCTGAGTCACTGGGATTACAGGTACATGCCACAACACCTGGCTAATTTTTGTAGTTTTAGTAGAGACAGGGTTTCACTATGTTGGCCAGGCTGGTCTCGAACTCCTGACCTCAGGAGATCTGCCAGCCTTAGCCTCCCAAAGTGCTAGGATTACAGACATGAGCCACCGCGCCTGGCCTTACTCACCCCATCTTTTAAGTGAGATATTTTTCTACAAGTCATTTGCACGTTCTTTTTTTTTTTTTTTGAGACGGAGTCTCGCTCTGTCGCCCAGGCTGGAGTGCAGTGGCCGGATCTCAGCTCACTGCAAGCTCCGCCTCCCGGGTTCATGCCATTCTCCTGCCTCAGCCTCCCGAGTAGCTGGGACTACAGGCGCCCGCCACCTAGCCCGGCTAGTTTTTTGTATTTTTTAGTAGAGACGGGGTTTCACTGTGTTAGCCAGGATGGTCTCGATCTCCTGACCTCGTGATCCGCCCGTCTCGGCCTCCCAAAGTGCTGGGATTACAGGCTTGAGCCACCGCGCCCAGCCCAAACTCAAAATGTATTTTACCTTATAAGCAGTGTTTAAAAACAGTCTGTGTCTGAATTGTGTTTATATGTGGATGTATGCATTTATACATAGCCACTGTTTGTTGAGCACTTATTGTATGCTTCATGTTTCAGATTCACAATTGCATTTAATTCTCACTGTGGCATAAATGTTATTTTCCCTATTTTGGGCATGGTGAAATTAAGTATTCTCAGTGAATTTAGGGGGCGTGCTTAAGGTTAGGTGAAGAAATATTGCACCAGGACCTGATTTTACACTGCTCTTACCCCACAATTCCTGCTGGAGGAGTTAGCTGCCATGTTATTATTCTAACACTTTATCACAGTAAATATTTAATGAGCACAGATCTTGGTGTCAGACAGATCATGCTTAGTGCTGCTTTATCTACAGCAACTCAGTTAACTCTCCCAACACTGTGAGTAAATTATTTATTATCCACGTGCTACACATAGAAGTGGCGTGGTGGCCAGTAGGGTTTGACTGTGTCTCAGGCCTTTGCCCAAGTCCTCCGAGTGAGTGAAACTGACCAGCAGCTGTCTGTTCCGGAGCCTGAATTCTATTGTAATCATCCCCGTTCCCCAAAACAAAAAGAACACTGTTATGATCCCATACAAATATCAAAAAGAAAACTTGAACATTGATTGCATGCCTTTGAGAAGCAGGTTTCATTAGAGGAGCAGAATAAGATGTAGCAAGAAGGCTTCACCGCACCTTCCAGAGATTTGCAGATTGTTTTTTGTTTGTTTGTTTGTTTGTTCGTTCGTTTGAGACAGAGTCTCACTCTGTCACCCAGGCTGGAACTAAGTGGTGCGTGCTCTCAGCTCACTGCAACCTCTGCCTCCTGGGTTCAAGCAATTCTCGTGCCTTAGCTTCCTGAATAGCTGTGATTACAGTTGTGCCTCACCACACCGGGCTAATTTTTGTATTTTTGGTAGAGATGGGGTTTCCCCGTGTTGGCCAGGCTGGTCTCGATCTCCCGAGCTCAGATGATCCGCTCACTTCTGCCTCCTAAAGTGCTAGGATTACAGGCATGAGCCACCACGCCCGGCCAATTTACAGATTATTGATCAGAGTTTAAGTCCAGTTTTACTTGTCCAGATATAGAATTTACCTGGATAAAGATAAATTAGGCAATATGATGGGCTAGTGAGTCAAGTTCTTTAGGTCTGTCCCTTGTTCAAAGGTATTACAATGCAAAGGAAATGTGAATTTTACTCTTGTGCCTTTAGGAGTCCCATGTCTTATTTTATGCTGTCTTTGAGACCCTTTTTAGTGGAGTAAAGTGATTATCAGAGGAAACTTTTTATCCTACTCTAGAGCCTGGGAACGTGCTCCAGGGAACAGAGTAGTTATTTATACAGGTGAGGTATAGTAACATCATGGCGTGGTGTATGAATGGCTCTTATGGAGAGGTAGGATGGTTGAGTGTGAAACACACTGGGTGTCCAGTGCTCGTTCCATTCCTTATTGATGTTATTATTATTTTCTTTATCATCGTGGTTATTATTATTGGAATTGGAAGTTTCTTTCTGAGACCCTGAATAGGTTTATGACCACCTCCTTTTGAAGTTTTTGAAGTAACAAGTTATAAAGTGGTTATATGCTCTTGGAAAAAATTATTATGTAAAATTGCACTTGAGTGCTAGCACTTGAGGTATTAAGTGACCAGCTGCCCCTGTACAAAAATGAAAAACAACTCATTTTGGAAACCTCTTATCTAAGTGAGTCTATGAATCATAACAGAAAATAAGAAAAATGCATGGTTTTAAGTTTGACTTTTGCGGGAGTACTGCATTTATTGAATTTGATTTTAAAATATAAAAATAGTCTTCATAAAACATTTCCATGTGTAATCTAGTTAATCTAATTATGGAAAAAGTTTCTGAATTCTCTACTTTTCTAAAGCATTCAGAAGTCTTAAAAATGATTTTAATGAAAATATACAAATTTTCTACTAGGATACTTGCATAATTTCATATTTATCACCCAAAATGTTTATTCTTGTCTGGTTTTTACATACATCCACAAAATTTTCAATTTTCTTTCACTAGGAGGTGGAGCTTAATTCTCCTCCCGTGAGTGTGGGCTGGACTTAGTGACTCGCTTCATGAGTAGAGTATGGACAGGGAAAAATAGTAACCTAAAAATTACTCTGTAACTTAACAGTGGAGAAACCTGGTAGACACCACCTTAAACCAAGTGACCAAGGCTAACATCACCAGTGGTGAGTCATGTTGACATCATCATGTTGACATCATCATGCTGACCTCCCCACTATGGTACAATATGAAGGACACTTCACTTCAGTGGTATTTTTCCCCAAAATCTGTAAGCCCAGTCTCATCATGAGAAAACACCAAGATGTGCAAATGAAGGACATTTTGCAAAATACCTGACATGTATTCTTCAAACATGTCAAGGAAAGACTGGGAAACCGTCACAGAATGGAGGAGGCTAAGGAGACACAGCAAGTCATTTAACATGGATGGTGGGTTGGGTCCTGGAACAGAAAAAGGACATAAGTGGCAAAGCTGGAAAAATATGAATGAAGTCTCTAGTTAAGTGTTGTACTAGTGTTAATTTTGCACTTTCGATAAATGTGCCATGTTTTGTGAAATGTTGCTGTTAGGGAAACTGGATGAAGGATGTAAAGGAACTCTTAGAAATGTCTTTGCCGTTTTTGTGTAAGTCTGAAGTCATTTCAAAATTGAAAGTTAAAAAGTTCAGTGAAGGATGAAGAACAAATACATTTTTTTCTTATGGTTCATGTGAATGGGTGGAATATCAAAATAACCAAGTTTAGTAACGTTCTACAAGTAAAACTTCTCTTTTTTTCATTGCAGACTCCATACAATTTGTAAGTTGTGTGTGTAAGTTGTGTGTTTTTCTGTTAGGTTGTGTTTTTTTTCCCCAAGAGATGAGATCTCACTATGTTGCCCAGGCTGGAATGCAGAGGCTATTCACGGGTACCATAGTGTCCTACAGCCTTGAACTCCTGGGCTCAAGCAATACTCCTGCCTAATTTTTTTAAAGTTGCTAATTTATTTACAGTTCCTATAAGTCTTAATGTTCATAAGCATTTTATTGCTATACTACTGAAGAAATAAATGTCTCCAGAAGGCTCATGCCTTTTTGTTGTTTTATTTTTAGAGATTATGTGTGCTAAGCATTGTACTTCTAAGATAAACAGTAAAGTTGTTGTGGGGATTTTTTACCATGAGAGATGGAAGTGGTGGTGTTGATGGCTTTTCTGTCCTGAAGATTTATTGTAAACTTTCAGTTATAAAAACAGGAATCTGTAGGCAAAGTCTAAATCTTACATATTTACAGGTCTTGTTAGTTTGTCAATTTACTTTCAAAGCACATGGATCATTAATATTTATAGGTTCATACCTGGCAATGATGTTTGTGAAGCACCAACCCATAAACCCATCTCTCTCTTCCTCAGTGTTATTAGGTGATTTTTTTTTATATAACTAAATACCTTGAGAGTCATCACCAGCAGTTTTGGAGTAGAATATAGAATTAAGAGACTATAATCTTTAGAACTGTATGTTAGTCATAGTTTTTAGATACCATTAGGCTGTTTTAAGGTGAAGGCATGTATCTTCCAACTCATGTTTCCCACTGATTGTTACATGGACCTGAAATGAGTCAGATGACGATGTGGATCCTTAAAAACTATTGCAATCTAGAAAACATGTTGCTATTTACCCCTGACTCAGTTACTCAGACAATTTTGTTGTCATTGTGTTGTTTATTTGTTTAATTCTATATAATGCCAAAAATATACGGATTTTTTAAGAAGCACTTTACAGATTTATTCTTAAATAGTACCTGCAATTTGACCCGGCGCGGTGGCTCACGCCTGTAATCCCAGCACTTTGGGAGGCCGAAGAGGGCGGATCATGAGGTCAGGAGATTGAGACCATCCTGGCTAACACGGTGAAACCCCGTCTCTACTAAAAATACAGAAAATTAGCAGGGCGAGGTGGCAGGCACCTGCAGTCCCAGCTACTTGGAGGCTGAGGCAGGAGAATGGCGTGAACCCGGGAGGTGGAGCTTGCAGTGAGCTGAGATCACGCTGCTGCACTCTAGTCTGGGCAACAGAGCGAGACTCCCATCTCCAAACAAAAAAGAAAGAAAAGAAAAAATAGTACCTGCAATTTTAATTGTGTTTAAAGTATTCTTAGTCTCTTCATTGGCACCCTATTGCACAGTTTTCCTCTTGTAATAATATTAAGACTCACTCTCTGGACCTCTGTGACTCCCTGGTTCCTAAAAATGTAGGCCCCTGTTCCTTGGCATAGGCACGTGAGGCCATGCCCAGCCTGCCTCTCTCCTGAGCATCCCAAGTGCCTCCTGTCCCGAAATGAGCTTGCACTCCCCTCGCTCTTCCTGCCCTTTGTGCCTTCGTGGATTGTCCCATCTGCTTCCTGTCTCTCTCCCTGCCACGTGCCCCTTCCCACCACCTGTCCTAGAATGCCCTTTACTTCTGGTCTGGATGCCAGTCCCTGGACATTTACCCGTCAGTCTGTCCTCTTAGCCCTTATTAATTCACCCTCCATCATAGAATTTTCTGCACTTTATTATTGTTTGTGTGGTTTGTCTCTCTTCATTGAGACTCAATGATAGAAGGACATTCAAGTGTACAAGTCCACATATGAATATAAAAGGTCATCCACACATAACACTGCCTTCTCCCTTTTTCTGCACCTCCTGTCACCCATCCCACAGCACTGACTACAAAACTTAGATAGGGCTTGCTTAAGGGTGACTCTAGTACAAAAATACCTTTCCCCACATTATTCAGTATCTCACTTTGTTATAAAGCTTTAATTTCATCAGTACACTATAATTTGTATTCAAAACATCATTGTTCCTGGAATAGTAAAGGGCCAGCAGTTATGCACACGAGTCTTTTTAGTGTTTTAGCACTGATATGGGGCTTGACTTGTGGGCAGGAAGGGTCTTAAGCATGTTGGACTTAAGTATGATAAAATCAGATAAAAAGCATTTTAACTGGTAGGAACAACGAACTGCCGCTAACAAGACACTGTTACTTTCTCACATAAGAAAATATGCATAATATCTGGGGCACTTTGAAGGCCCTTGATCAGTGGTGGTATTAGTTGTTGCTGAAATCAACATTCTCAGGGCCATAATCATGAGCGTTTCTGAGGCTGGTCCTGGGAGTCTAACCAAGAAAGGAAATGTTACTTCCAGATAAAGGTAGATCCCAGATTCTATATACCCAAAACAAATTTATACATACATTTTCGTACCAAATTGTTTTTGAGTTCAAGACTGCCCATACTATGTTGAGAGGTCTATTTGCTGTTCTTTCTAGTCGACATAACTCCTGAGACTGTTAATAGTGGAAGAGTGGAGAATCTGTTCAAAAAAGTTTGAAAACTGAGACTATTTTAGGAACTCCTTGAGGCTTGTGCAGTGGGGAAGAAGGTCCCTTTTATGATGCGTATTTCATACTCTCATTGTTTACCACTTCTAAGTTTAGAATGGCAACACGTTTCATATCAGGAGTTTTAACCCAAGGACCTTTGAGAATAGCTTTTATGTTAGATGCTGATTTTTAAATACCAAAGAAAAAGTAACCATTACAATGGTATTTATCTAAAATGGTATGTCTAACTCTGAATTTTGCTTTTGTAAAGTGTCACTTTAGCTGACTATCCTACAAATGTCCCCTTAAAATGAGAGTTATCCATAATGGAATCTTTGCCTGAGAAATAACACAAACTTATCAGGTGGAAGTCATTTCACCCAAAGGTAGTTCTTGGCCACCTCTCTTAAAGTGAATTTTGGCCCATTAGTTTTTCTTGTGTTATCTCTGACTTTTGATAGGGTTTTTTTGGAGCTTAAAACTACTTTTAAATTAACGTCGACCTTTTTTTTTCCAGCTGACTTCATACATCTAAAGGGTGTGTACTGTATATACTGTCACATAATGAGGAAATAAATACGTATTTGGACTTGTTTAAATAAAAAGTGACATATGTTTAACTTGGAAAGAGGATACTCTTAAGGCCTAATAATTAGTGCTTGGAAGGATTTTTTTCCAGGGATTCTATTTTTCTGGTGCCTTTGCTTTGTTTTTTAATGTGCTCTAAGATAGGAAGTGTGAGCTTTTAACTCATTTGCTGTCCAGACAAATGAAAGCAGCAGGGACTTTTGTAGGTATCTGGACATACACTATTACAATACAGGTTAATGCAAGAAAAAGCCTTTAAACATCATGGAAATTAAACAGTCACTGTGAGAATTTTCCTTTTGTGTGTATGTGTCTCTCAATTCTCGTATCAATTTCAAGGTGTATTCATAGCACATGACCAAAAATGATAGTTCCAAAATAAGGCGGAAGGTGTGAAGTAATTTTACAGTGTGTTTCTAAAGAACCAAGAGTCTAATGACACTGGATACTTGATATCCAGGATGTTAATTAGAAACAGAGGGCTGATGATTCATTGCTAAGTTTTAATAGCTAAGTCAGTAGTTTTCAGTAGAGCATGTTTGGTAAATATTTAGAAATATTTGCATGGGCTGGATTACTTTCTATAGTGTTTGCAGCTGTATTTTTCTGTAGAGCTTATAAATTTAGTGATATTTACCAATGAACAGTCATACCCATTCTGTCTTTAGCACCGCACTTGGCACAAGAAGTCACGACCCTTAGGAAGGTGAGGATGTAGTTGAAGAGAGAAAAAGAAAAAGTACATGGCTTTATTTCATTTTAATGTTCTAAAAAGGAGAAGAGACACTATTTCTGCTTTTTAAGATAATTAAGAGACTTTTTTTTGAAGACCACTGAACTGGCGTTTTAACCTGTGCTTTAAACCCATGGGAAGTCACAGTGAGAAATCATTAACTGTATCCTATTAAAATCCTTAAACAAGAGACCTGAACTGGTCTCATTGATTGAAATATCTTCTCTATTTCTGATTCAGTGTTTGTCCTCATGCTCTCCTGGGGCACTTCTGAGCAAGAGATGCCCAAATATGTGCAGTGCTTGGCAGCTTTCTATGAGCAGCTGATCTAATACCATCAGCTAATTGTATTGAGAACCATAGCTTAGAGTATTTTCGTTTGCTTTTTAAAAAACCCACTTATTTAATTAAGCAAGGGAGTAAAATTTTCTGACTTATTCCCAGTTCTCTGAGAAAGTAAAGCCACCAGTATTGACTGAATTTATCCTTTGGTGAGCTAACTTATGCTAAATTGAATACCATCAAAACCAAATATGTCTTTTGATGTGGAGCAAGTCATAATGTAGCAATGTAAAATATTTTTAGGGAGGATCATGTACAATCTGTAGGCATGAGAGAGTCTTTATACTTAATGTCTGTTTCAATTATCTACAGCTTTTTAAAAATCCTTCCCATGCATCTTCTTTGTGGGACGTCCCGTCTTTATTCCTTCTGATGCTGCCTTCCCCGAGCCTGCCCCAATATAGAGAATCTGAACATATTTGTGCTGTGTGTTAATCTGTGAATGTTTCTCTTGTCAAAGTCTGGTAAGATTGTTACTGCTTTGGTGGCGTTTCATTCTAAGCAGAGTGAAATCTCTCGTACGTGTCACTAGGGTCAGAATGAAAATTTTACATGGGCAGAGAGACCGTGGAAGGATGGCGGTTACAGAGGGAGAGTCATTGCAGGGAATTGTCATTTAAATTAAGTTTTAAAGTTAAAACAGCTTCATGGTTTTGGTTTTTGAAGGCAGGGATTTTAAAAAATTCATCATTGATAGTAGGAGTTATTTTTGGTGTGCCAGAAAAATAATCAGTATTCTGAGTGAGGTCAGATACTGAAAACCCAACTTAATAGCAAGATTTCACCAAATCACATGATGATAGCAAAATGGTGATTTTACTATGTGCGAGAGTCCATGAAGTCATTGCCTTGCCAATCACCCCATCACAAAAAGAGGACTGATTTAAGGAATGCTGTGGGGCAGGGGGACTCTCCTTGTCCCTTAAAAGAGACTGCCTGCAATTACCTCACCTGCCAGCTTTCCAGCAAGATAAATGGAAGCACTGTAGCTTGAAGGTGCCTTGGTTAGAATGAGATGCAGTAAGGTCTCTCTGTTCTTTACAGGCATCATAGATCTGATAGTACTTATAAAAGAAGAATAGAGTTGGTGCCCTGCTGACTAAATTGTCCTCTAGAGGAGTATTAGTTACAGAGCTTCTTTGTTAACTAGGCTGAATACTTAAACCACTGTTGAACTTCTTTTATTAGCATGTTTTAAGATAGCTCTACATACAGATACCCTAACTATCTGCAGGGCGGGAATATTTCTGTATAATTTACATATAAAAGTTGCATTGAGTATGTAACAGTGATATAATAATTATATCTTTTTATTACTCTTCTGTTACACTGAGGTCTAGTGAGCACTGAAATTCTGATGACACGTGAACACAAAGAAAGCCACCGTTTTCATATTTTTCTCTTGATACTTCCTTGATCAGCTTGTTGAATAACAGAAATGTTTTTGATGCCTTTGCAGCCTGAGTCAAGCTCTCTTAATACCCATCTGAGTCACTTTTTCAACCATAATATGGAATTTTAAGGGAGAATGGGGACGAAACTTGTAGGTTGTGCAGAGAATTACAAGAACTTCAAAGTAAAATTTCAGATTTTATGATGAGAGATTTGCATAAAATTATTTAACTACAATAGATGATTTTTCAAAAATTAAATCTTATTTGTCCTTTCCATGTTTAACTTCATACATAGTATGGGATTTAATATCTAGTTATCTACTAGATTTTTTCTGTGGAGAAACATGAAAAGCATATTTCCTGCCCAATGGCTGTTTGACTACCCCTTGATTATTAGTCATCGCGTGTGATGGGCACTGTCAGGGCCTGGACATGGACACCATCGCCCATCCTGGGTTTTTATGATCCCTTCAAAAACAGTAAGACCATATGGAGTTGTCACTCAGTATTTTTCTGAGGGATGTAGTAATGGGGTAAGTTCCTGTTCCTGTTAAAGCTTGTACCAGTCATGATGTATGTAAAGTTACTGTGCAGTTCAGCTGAGGCCTGTCCTAATTCCTGTTTTTTCCCCAAGGAATAGACAAAGGCAATAGAGACGGTGTGAATACACGTGGTTCTTTAAATCAGGGGTCAGCAAGCTTTTTCCATTAAGGGCCAGAGAGTCAATATTTTCAACTTTGCAGCCCCCATGGTCTCTGTCAAGACTTCTGTTGTTGAGCTCAGTAATCAAGTTAAATATAAAGTTTCATCAGCTGAATATGTACAGAACCGTGCATCTCACGTGCCCTGACATTTCTGCTAATCGTAAGGATTAGCATAAATGTTTATATACCTTTGAATTCTAACAATCAGATGGAATTTACTTAATTTTATTTTGGATTTTTTCTGAGACTGGGTCTCACTGTGTCACCTAGGCTGGAGTGCAGTGGCTCCTCACAGGTACCCTTGTCGCTCACTGTAGCCTTGAACTCCTGGGCTTAAGCACTCCTCCTGCCTCAGCCTCCCAAGTAGCTGGGACCACAGGCTGCTCCACTACACCAGGCTTCCGTTTTGGAGATTTGATGAACTTTTTCTAGGAGTGCTATTTTCAGTCTGCTCTGTCCTTGTTCTGTTGTTCCCCATAAGCACAGTCATTGGACATTGAAGATTTTGTGGAATGAAGACGTTTTCTGTTTTACTTAGAAAGATGTTTTTCTTCTTAGCAGAAGACATTTTGTTTTTCCGTAGCATTTCTCTTTTTGATTAGGTTCTGTCAGCTATACTTTAGAATATGGTTTTTAGAGAGAAGTTAATTATATGCTATAACAGATGATCAACAGATAAACTAAACTGTCCAGGGTACTAGGATCCTCATCCTGAGTTTGCTTCGTGACGTTTCAGGGTGCCCTGAAGAGCTATAACCAGCTCTGCTTTCCCTTGCTTTTTTTCATACTTGCTGGTCTAGGTTTACTCTTAGAATCTTAGCATCTTCTTCTACCAGATTCTAAAGCCCTATTCTCAGAAGTCCCAGTTGTAAGCAGTGAGGTAAAATTTAACATTGATAAAATTTAGAGGGTGGAGATCTATTAGGATTGAATATGCCTTGGAAACAGTAGCATAACCAGATATTTCTGATTCCATTCTATAGTACGTAGTCTTCAATTATCAGGACAAGTATCTTTTATGCTGTAACTCAGCCCTGAGAACTCACTGGCAGCTCGCTCGGTCAGTGATCTGGGAGTCCAGTCATTGCAGTGGGGATGCACTGAGCACCTGCTGATGGGACCTCCATGGGAGCCGGGGAGCGGGGGCACACCAGTGATGCAGGCTGAAGTAAAGGCTTTGTCTGTGTCCCCTTCTGCTGACAGAGCTGAAGACAGTTTCTTCTTCCTCCTCTCTCATCTTCCTCTTTTCGTCTTTAGCACCTGCAGATCGTCCTCAGTAATGTAACCTTCAACAGTAATTTGGACTCTCTGAGCTTCCATTTTTTTTGTATCTGTATCAATGGAGATTTTAATCACTGCCTCAGAGAGTACGGCGATAAAATATAGATGGCAATGACAGTGTAAATTTGGTATTAAAAAGTAAGGTATAACATTAGGACCCATTTCTGCCAACAAAACTTCTAAGAGATTTATTTTCACAATACCGTATATAAATACACACATTATTATCTTCTTTTAATGCCACTTTATTGTAAGAATTTCTCAGCCAGGCACAGTGGCTCATGCCAGTAATCCCAGCACTTTGGGAGGCCGCGGCAGGCAGATTGCCTGAGGTCAGGAGTTCGAGACCAGCCTGGTCAACATGATGAAACCCCGTCTCTACTAAAAATACAAAAATTAGCCGGGCGTGGTGGCAGGCGCCTGTAATCCCAGCTACTCGGGAGGCTGAGGCAGGAGAATTGCTTGAACCCGGGAGGCGGAGGTTGCAGTGAGCCAAGATCATACCACTGCACTCCAGCCTGGGCAACAAGAGTGAGACTTCATCACTATATATATATGTGTGTGTGTGTGTGTGTATTTCTCATCACAAAGTTTGGTTAAAATTGTGACTGCTATTACATTAGCATATCCTAGTTTGAAATTCACATAGTCCACCAATGTCAAATTCTGAAAAAAAGGACTCAAAGCCTATAGTTTTTTACTTTATGATGTAATCATTTAAGAACCAGGCATTCCATTCCTATGGTAAGTCACCAGGCAGAGTGCCGTGTGTCTTGTGTGGCACTTTGAACAGGTCTAATGGACTCGGTGCTGACAGCTGAAGGGCAAACTGTATGAGGATGGTTTTATCAAAGAGAAGTACAACTGTACTCATTTTTTAGGAGAGAGGCAAGATCTTATTGGTTCAACTTACAAACGACCTCATTAAAATCTAATAAAAAGTGGCCATGCTTTGAATTTTGGGTTGTTACCCAGAAAACTTTCATCTCTGAAGCGGACATCATTATGATTATCAAGTTGTCTTTTGATGAGATATTCATCCAAACATGTCACTCTATAAATACATCTTTTCCTTTCTTAGGATCTGTCTGGCTCCATTGATGACCTCCCCACGGGAACGGAAGCAACTTTGAGCTCAGCAGTCAGTGCATCCGGGTCCACGAGCAGCCAAGGGGATCAGAGCAACCCCGCGCAGTCGCCTTTCTCCCCACATGCGTCGCCTCATCTCTCCAGCATCCCGGGGGGCCCATCTCCCTCTCCTGTTGGCTCTCCTGTAGGAAGCAACCAGTCTCGATCTGGCCCAATCTCTCCTGCAAGTATACCAGGTATTTACCTTCCTAATAATTATTGTTTTACTTTGTGATAAAGAGAGATCTCATGTTCATCAACAGCAACTCACAATTCATTACTATTTAAAAACCTAGTGGCTACGTATTAAGAGTATAACTGAATTCTCACCAAGGCATATGAGAGTCCCAGTTCCTGAAGATATTCAACAGGTGATTATAACTACCCCTTTAATAAAATGACCAATTACATTGTTATTTTCAATTTGCATATTTACCTTAACTTATGCCAGAAACAGGGTATTATTTATCCTCTTAGCATATGTTTTGTAATGATTGTGTTACATCAGATCTTCTGTTGATGAGTACCACTAAAGTGAGATTGTTGGTGAGGATCGACCTTATATTTTCGTGGTTCTGTTTAATACTTGCCACAGCATTTACTTTCTAAAACATTTCCACGGTCTATACTTACCAGTGTCTGATCACATCCAGGCAATGGTTGTTTCTGGAGCATGGTCGAGGCGTTCTTACTGATACAAACGCGTGCCTTCTCTTTCACACAAGGAGCCCGTGTTCTGGTTAACTCCATGTTCAGTTATTTCACTTGTCTTGCATCACCTCTCTCTTCTGCTCCCTTTATTATGTTCTCAAGGCTATTTTTTTATTTGGTTATTTATTTGTCAGTTACTTCATCCTCATCCAGCTTTCTTACATCAAACTTCATCCATTCAAATCTATCACGCAACTAGCTTTCCTTTATCACCAAACCAGATAATTTATTCTGTCCTTCCAAAATCGTGGGCATTAGTCTGTGCTTTTTAACATTTCACCTCTTTTATATTAAAAAAAAAAGTATATTGTGGAATGTTTAGAATATTACACATATATATCTCTAAATAAAATAACATATATAGCACGCCAATTTGAAACATTAACTATCAAATAAACATTCATGAATTCACCATCTGGTTTAAGAATTAGAGTATCATAATGCCATTGTATCTACCTGTCTATTTCTTCCTTATCTCAAGCTCTATACCTCTCCCTCACTTCAAATATCCTTTGAATCTTTTTTAAAATATTGTTCTTTTGGTTTTTTGGTTTTTGGGTTTTTTTCCTAAGAATTTTATTACAAACATTCATAGATACATATATTGTTTTATTAAGTTTTTAGCTTTACAGAAATATATTATATTTGTACTATTAACAATTACAGTAGGACAGCGGCATAAACCAGAAGGTCTTGGGCAAATCAGATAATATGGTCACCCCACTCATAGTATATGCTAAAATTTGCTTTTTTTAACTAAACATTGTGTTTCTAAGATTCATCTGTAATTTGATATAGGTATACACTCAGTGCATTTTGATTAAAGCATTTCGATGTTATCTTTCTTTCAAAAATGTTTGTTTGTCCTCACAGTGTTTGTAATAACCTGGACTTATCTGCTGCTTTTCACTTTTTAATGCTATGAATACACTATAGTCTAGAATTTTTAACACAGTTTTTGGTGTTGACATGGTTTGTGAGATGTCACCTACCTAAATGTTGGAAAGTTACATGCAAAATATTGCATTATTCAAAGAGCTCACTCTGTCATTCTCAATTGAGTCAAAAGGACTTTTTCTAAAAACCTAAATGAAAACTTTCTTGAGGTATAAAGATATAATGGTTTTAAATTTTAAATTCCTGACATGAGTAGTTAGCCATCTGAAGATTTTCCACGTCTCTCATTTCAAATGGGGATTTCTAAACTTGTACTTTCATTGTTGGATTTTGATGCAATACAGAACATAAAACCCAACAGAATACCTCGCTTTGGGCACATGATCCTGGGTATCAGGTGTTACATTATATAGTATTTTACAGAGAAGGTAGCTCAGCAAATTCAACTGTCATCAGAGTCTGTGGTTTAGTTGGTTTGCACAGAGTAAAAGCTGGTGAGTGGGTTATACACCATCACAAAGGATGCCCATTCTTCACAGTGACTGCAGATGTGTGCGGGCAGAGAGCACAAGCACCTCACTACCATTTCTCCCTAACCCCTAGAAAGCTTTCCACTTTCTTGGATATGTCATTTAAAATATATAGTTTGTTTTTTAAACCTGTGTCAGAAACCTTAACCACCATATTGCTTCACTGTACTATTACAAGTCAGCTCCTCTGTAGCCAACATCTATATGGTGCTTGGTAAATCTATTCATTGACATTTAGTACCGGGAAGAAATTAGGCAGCAAAAGCTCCACCTTTTTTTTGGTGGGATATTCTTCAAGTAAATTCTTAACTGTCTGCTAAATGTGAAGCTACATGGGATCAGATTATATAAATATGACAAAGAGAACATTTCTTTGTGTATTCTCCATGGAGTAACCTCTTAGAAAATCTGATAAGCGGTTTTGGCATTTGTTCACCTTTCTTCCAAGTGGAAGTACGAACATTTGTACTGGTTGGACTTTCATAATGATCTGATACTAGCCACACAACTTGAAGAAGCTTCTAAGCCTTTCTGTGCCTCAGCTTCTGCATCTGTAAAGAGGATGACCCCACCTCACAGGGGAAATGCAAAGATTAAATGTGTCACTGCACATGAGACTGGTACAGGCTGAGCACTCGGTGCTTGTTGATTCTTGCGATGTTATGTTCACCATTATGGATATTACTCAAACTGAGACTGTCTGTGACAATTACTATCCGGAGTTGTACGGTTGATTTAGGCAGCAGGTCTTCTGGTTCTTAATCCAGTGTTGTTTTTGTGGAATTCAGAAGACATGTATGTTGTTCCCAGTGATGACTTGGTGTGTTTGCTGAGGTAGTTCAGTAGGACTGCTAGAGCTAGCCATGAAAGCAAAATATATTTTCACAAAGTTGAACTCAGTTTTCTTCTAGGAAAGAAAAAAAAAAAGGTCCACGTTCCTCTTCTTGGAGGTTGAGCCTGAAAAGGTTAAGAGGAAGACCAGAAAACAAAAGATAGAAGTAACTGTACCCCAGAGATTAACAGAATTTCTACTGTTGTCTCTACACATGAAAATTTTAGCTGGACACTTAGCCCCTGCTTCAGTCAGATCATAGGCAAACTGATTTATGCTAGACTGCCTGCCTGCCACACAGAAAAGTTAACATGAGATGCAGTATAAAATCCTGGATTATTTTCCCTCTTTCTGCCTGTGCGGAGGCCACATCAGCTAACTGAGAGTACTTCCCGCCCAGTGGTCCCTGCCAGGGCTGCCGTACACCCTTCAACAGGTAGCCCATTGCACAGGGTCTGAGTGGTGAATGGGAGTTGACATCTACCTGCCCTCTTGTGGGAAGGGGCACCATTTTCTCATTCATACAGAGGAGCCAGGTTACCCTCAGTAACCTTGTCCTAGACCTTGGGGGAGTAGTCCATGGCTTCAGTCCAGGTAATACCCATTTCTCTTCTCTCTGTTCCCACAGCTAAGCCTAGGGGCACTGAAATGTCAGTTTTTGATAACTGTTCATCAAACATTTTATATGCAGCTATTTTAATGGAATTTACACAAAGCTCATGACAGGTTTTTGTTGGGGGGAAAAAAATGATTGTCCTCTATTTCCATTTCCCTCCACCTAGGCACCCTGTCCTTTTTAATTTTTTAAATAATTGCCCTAAGATTCATATCCTTATTCTCTGAGAAGTATTAAATATATCGAGTTATCCAACTTGCTTTATGTTATATATTTGTGTGAACTTGGTCATAGGTAATAAAACCACATTTTGGAGATGATCATAAAGTTTGTCTTTGCTTTTTGTTTTATATTTACTTTTACCTAAATGCAAATACACCTTCCTTTAGAGAATAATGAGGCCCATCTCCCTCCTCCTTTTTCCATCTCTACTCCTTATATTTAAATGGTGTGGATCTGTACATCAGATCCCAAGCTCATATGCAGTCCACCTTCTTTTGGTTCTGAGTCTGCCAGTGAAGCATGCATGCCATGTAGAGATGACATGCTTTCCCAGGCATGATGCTCAAGCTGTCAAGCTATCTGTTAGGAATTTCCCTTTTTTTTTTCTATATGTAGTCTTTGGTTTTCTTCCTGTCCCCTTCCTTCCTCTTATTCCCAGCACCCTCTTATGTTTGGCCTCTCTCCTCTGCTGTTGCCTCCTGCTATATCTCACCACCTCCTCTCCATGTCTCACAGACTGGCTCTTTCAATCATTGTCTCTCCAACAAGTCATTGTAAAATGTGCAGCTGTTATGTAGCTGATAGCTGGGATGAAGTAAAGCCAAATGTTGCAGGGAATTCTTCCTGATGTTGCTTTCCTAGGATTTGTTGAAATAGAACAATCATTTTTCTCCATCTCTACCCTGGTAAATGTAATTGACAGCTAATGAGAAGTATCACAGAGGTAGATAAATGAAGCCCAGTAAACCATCCCAAGTGGCTGATTCTGTTTCTTGCCTGTTAAACTCTTCCTCCACTCACTGCAGATTTGCCCTCCTGTCTTGCTGCCTCACAAACATTGTGAGTGTCATGGGAAACACTACTATGATACACTGGTACAACACTGCCCCACCACATCCCTAACTCGGCGGGGCTTTTCCTTCTGCGTTCTTTGGAGAAGGAGGATGGAGATTTTTTATGTTAAGTAGCCACATGGATTCTCTCCCTTTGTTTGCACGTTCCTGGGCTCCAGCAGTGCAGCTCTCTATAGTTAGAAGGTAAGAATTCAGGCCTGCTTGTTGACTCTAAACAAGCGTTTGAGAACAGAAACACAAACACTATACTCTCCCTCCAGTGCCATTACAAATTTTCTTGTTTTTTACATTCTCTCTCCTCTTCTTACTGATGTATTTATATTTAGAGTCAGAAATGAAATAGCTCCATCTTTGTAATTGGCAGTGTGTATTCATATACTCTACATTTAAATTAAGCAGATGTAATGTCAGGTACAGTTAATTCTGAAATGTATGATATTAGACATAATGCTGATGTTCTAGTAAATGATCCCATCACGTTGCACTTACGCTGCTTCTTGGGTTACATCCTAGCGTTTTTCACTTTGGCGTAAGGAGAACTGCCAGGTTCTGGATGTGTATTGAACAGGTCATGGGTCTTAGGCTGGGCCTGATTGCCCCTAATGCATGGTGGAAGCTGACTCAGCACAGCCTCTGAATGCACTGCTGTTGCCAGAAGATTCTGCAGATGTTAATTTCACTTGTCCTGCCTCCAGAGCCAGCCATTCCAGTTTACTAACAAAGCAAAAATGTAAATAAGCCAAACTTTACAATTTTTTATTTTATTGGCCAGAGGCTTTTGTCAGCTTTTCCTCCGTGTGCTGTGAGCAGCGGCAGCGTTTAAATATTGAGAAGAGGGAGCACACCATGGGGTGAGGAATGGACAGGCAGGTGTTAACTGTTCATAGCCTGGCTGGCACTTCTGTTTATACAACTAAGCTCATCTGTTTTTTCAATGAAGATCTAAGGATAGTAACTGAAAATTCCTGAATAGACTTTTCCCCATTCTTTTTTTGGCATTAGGCATTTGGTATCTGTACCAATTCCAGTGTAAGTAGAGTTAACTCACTTTGATCTGGCAGCAGAAGGCCACTGATCATAATAGATTAGGGTCAAAAATACAGAATTAGGTCTTCACGCTAGCAGATAATAAGGAGCTATTTGTTTTCATGACTGTTGTTCTTCTTGCCTCGTACTAGGTAAGACTAATCAAAGGCAACATCATCCTAGCTATCACAGACAGAAGCAAAATAGAGTTGCATCAGATATGAAAGTGGAACCCCTTGTCTTTTTACATTCCGTGCTTCATTTGGAGCCAGCCGCTCACCTGCTGCCTGGCCTCTCGACAGACTACCCGCTGTCTGGCTGGGTGTGAGGGATGGGTCAGGGCGGCTTCAGAGCTGAGACTGTGAAGCCAGGAGGCCCAGGTCGGGAGGAATCTCACTCACCTTCCAGAAGCTGCCTTCACTGCTCCCATCTTTTTCTACTGATACCTCCCCTCCCCTTCTCCCTCTCCAGCCAGCTACGCTTCACCCCACTCCAGTGATCACCTCTGCATGTGTGCCTCCCACCTAGGGTAACCACCTCCAGGAGCCCCTCCGTAGTGCACAGCATGTGGTGCCCCGCACCCTTCTGCTAATGTGAACTCATACCCAGCGAAGAACTTCAGTCTCTGTCCTTTGAAAAGGATCACAGATGTGACGAGCCTGAAGAAATCGCTTGGTCAGAGCTCGTCCTCCTACACCACAAAGCACCAGTTCCTTTTTAGTGGAGCCTGATTCTCTGCAGCTTTCTCGTGGCCATTCCTAGAGGGCGAGGGATGCATCCAGCATACCAACCAGCCATGATGAATCTGTGCCCCTCAGGAAAATCTCAGACACAAAAAGCATGAGTTCTAGAAAGGGTGGCACGTATTGGATTAAATATGGAAAAGAACTGTTTGGCAGCACTGGGGTATATTTAGAGCTCTTCTGTGTGAGTGCTCACCCAGTCCTACCCTTCAGCAAGCGAGAGCTAAGTAGATTTCTCTACCAGCCGATATAGCTGCAGATCCAAACAAGAAGATATTCTGGTCAAAAAACTAATTTTCTTGCTTAATTTGACATTCAAACAAGCAGAATCTGGAAGGATGCTATAATGGGAAAGAGAAAAATGAATCTCAGTTAGGAGTTAGTCATAGGCCAGAGTGAACAGGAAGGATTCCAGTGAGAGGAAATGATGGCTCCTGGTCTAATTTGTCAAGATTAATACCTATCAGATGAACAATGGAGGATGCAAACCAGTGTCTCTCTTTCATTTAACCCCTTTCTCCTGGAGTTCTAGATCTCTTAGGCCTCAAGCCCATCCTAAGTAAATAAACTTTCTACTTTTTAATTTGGCCTTAATGTAACTCAGGGTAAAAAGCATGAGTTTATTTCTATATGTAAATAGTTCTTAGCCAGTGTCCTTTCGTGATAACATTAGCAGTAGACCCTCTAAAATGGCATTTCGTGTACTGACAGAAATTTTTTATCTGAAAGTCTGCATAATCACCTTACCTAATAATCTTATTTTTAAATATCTATCGAATGTTCCTTTTTGGCTTCACTGGAGGTGGAAATCCTGCAACAGCTTGTTGCAAGGAAGGTGCATGCTGCTTATTGGCAGGCTGAGGAGAAAAAAAAAATTAACACAAAATGCCATTGATATATCCATGTTTTTAATCTGTGGCAGCACAGAAAACCAATTCAGCGGTTCTGCAAACCAAAGAGAACTTAAGCCAGTATTTTTTTTCCCTGACAAAGTAAAATATTTGGGTGTTACACAAAACTATTTCCATTCCTTCCAAATGCTGCTTCGTAATAGTTAAGAAAGCAAATTGTATATTTTGTCTCTTTGAGAGATGGGGTTGCATCGCTGTATGGCTTAGTTATTGGTAGTGTGATACTGAACCTCCCACTTTAAGATAACAGCTTTAAAATTCAGGCCAAGATCCTGGTTATGGAAACTCAGCAAGTCCATGGGTCATGAGTATTCTCAGCGCTGTTTCTAGAGGGCATGCTCCATTGCTGTCTGGCGGCCAAGGCCTTGCGTTTGAAGAACTGCCCCAGCGTTCTGAGCTACTCTTCTCCTTCAGAGGTCACTCCAGACCCCAAGTCAGGTATTCTGATAGATGGGGAATGCGTATTGTTTTCTTCAAAAGCACAAATCTTCTCAATCTTTCATTCCAACAGACCTCAAATGAAGCCTTTTCCCCCTCTTCTTTCTTCCATGTTCAGAAATAAGAAAACATTAGACATTTATCAAAATACAAATTCCCACTTAGTTTTGCTCCCTCTCTTAATTAAAAAGAAAAGTTGGATAACTCAGTTTAAATTATCCTGTCAATTTCCATTCCCTGTCTCTATTCTTCTGTGTATGAAAATACAAGAAAGCCTGTGTCACCAAGGCAGTGTTATGTGCCTTTTTCTAGCTCTGCAATCTCCGCAGTGACTCATGTGTTTTCATGTGTTCCCACTCCCACTTCGCCATTACTTTTTTGCATTGTTCGCTGGAGAAGCACTTCAGACACCTCGTTCTCTGTTTGTTTGCACTCTTGAGCTGAGTAGGCTGTCCCTGCTCCGAACCTGTGCTCAGCTGCATGTCACTGCGTCTGGACTCCGTGTGTGCTGCCTCTGTGGAAATGCTGTTGGCATTGACCTGCTGCCTTCTCCCTTCAATGAGAATGAAGATTCAGAATGGAGGGGTACAAAAGCTTTTATGAACTAATTTTAGCCTGGAAGTAAAACATTTCAGAAATCACTTGAGTACATTTTGGAAAAGGGTGGTAAAATGAATAGTACTTAGAGTCAAGATGCTCCTAAAGTTGATTTCACAAACTTCTGGTATATCACCATGTTTCCTAAAAGAGAATAAGTAACAATTGTGTAAGGAACAAAACCATTTTATAGAGAGTGTTAGGTTTATTTCCCAATCTTCTGATAACCCTGAGGCCAGGATTATTATGATGTGTTGATTGATTATAGCCGTTAAGACTCTTACTAATCAGTTTCATCCCTTATTCTCAATTCACACACTTGCACCTTTGATTTCTCTTCCATAACAGGGTGATATGGGTTGTCGTTGACTAATGAAGAGCAGAATTGGTTTCGGCATGAGACAAACGGAATGCCTTCACCAATCCTAGAATGCATTAATCTTTCATAATCCACATCTGCATGTTTATAAATGATATAACCAGGAATTGTTAATGTTGATATTCTCCCTTCCAAACAGAAAGTAACATAGGAGTTTGTACTTGCAAACTGCATTAAATGCATAAAGCTGAATGCCAAGAGCGTGGCCTTGCTGAGGATGCCAAATATATTACTTCATTTGTTGGTTTTGGTTTTAGAAAAGTAGCATGTTGCACTTTGGGTGTTGGATACACCAGGTGATACCCTGTGGAAAGCCAACTAGCCTAATTGTTCATTTTCCTTCCTTATTTTATCATTCTATTCTGTCATTAATTTAGCAAAGCACTGAGTGTATATTATGCTGCAGGCGTAGTAAGTGGGGTAAAGGCACTGAACATAAACTGCAAGGGGTCCTGTCCTGGTGAAACTTAAAGTCTTGGCCGGGCGTGGTGGCTTATGCCTGTAATCCCAGCACTTTGGGAGGCAGAGGCGGGCAGATCATGAGGTCAGGACCATCCTGGCTAACACAGTGAAACCCTGACTCTACTAAAAATACAAAAAAAAAGAAAAGTAGCTGGGTGTGGTTGCGTGCGCCTGCAGTCCCAGCTACTGGGGTGGCTGAGGCAGGAGAATGGCGTGAACCCAGGAGGCGGAGCTCGCAGTGAGCCAACATCGCGCCACTGCACTCCAGCCTGGGCGACAGACAGAGCGAGACTCCGTCTTAAAAAAAAAAAAAAGAAAGAAAAAAATCTAGTGGGAAAGATAGGAGATACATAAATAACTACATACTTTATTGTCAGGTAGTCGGGGAAGAAAATCAGGTTACTTCTTTAGATAACAGTGGCTAATTAGAGAAGGTGTCTCTCTTGGAAGTTGATACTTGAACAAGAGAAGTGAAGGAAGGGCAGGGGCAAGCCATGTGAGCGTCTAGGAAAGAATATCCAGGCAGAGAAAGCAGCAAACTCAAAGGCCCTGAGTTAGTATTGTGCTTAGTGTGCTGGGCGGTAAACACCAGGAAGTCAGTGCAGCCGGAGCATAGTGGTCACGGGCAATGGAGCATAATGCGTGGGCAGTTAGATGAGAGAAGAGCTAACGACTTTGTAGGTTATGATGATGATGATTTAGGAGGTTTTTTTATTATTTCTTTCTGAGAAGGAGTCTCGCTCTGTCTTCCAGGCTGGAGTGCAGTGGCACAATCTCCACTCACTGCAACCTCTGCCTCCCAGGTTCAAGCAATTCTCCTACCTCAGCCTCCCAAGTAGCTGGGACTATAGGCACGTGCCACCAGGCTCAGCTAATTTTTATAGTTTTAGTAGAGACGGGGTTTTGCCATGTTGGCCAGGCTGGTCTTAAACTCCTGACCTCAGGTGATCTGCCCACTTTGGCCTCCCAAAGTGCTGGGATTACAGGCATGAGCCACCGCGCCTGGCTGATTTAGGAGTTTGAGTGTGATGTGAACCCTCTGGAAGGTTGGGAAGGCAGGGAATAGCATAATCCTGTTTAGGTTCTAGGAGGCTCACTGTGGCTGCTAAGTGGACTGTATACTGTAGGGGAAGGTGGGAGCAGAGACACCAGAGGCTCCTGCAGTAGGCACGCGGAGGGTTGATCGCTGCTTGGATGTACACATAGCGGGAGTAGCGGCAGAAGGAGTTTGGCCAAAGGAATGGGTAAATGATGGTTCTGTACAGAAGATAGAGGTACAGGTGTTTGAAGGGGAACCAGGAGTTTGGTTTTAAACATTTTGAGTTTGAGATTCCCACTGGGTATCCTAAGGGAGATTTTGAATAGGCGATTGGATAAGATCTGGACTCAGGCAGTATTTTGGTGGGAAAATGAGTGTGTGAGGCATTAGGGTTCAGGATGAGGTCCCCTGGGCACCCAGCCTGCCTCAGCATCACTTGAAGGGCTTGTGATTCAGTAGTTGTGGGGTGGAGCCTGACAGTTTGCATTTCCAATAATTTCTAGTTCTACGGAAGCTGCTGATCTGGGAAGTACTGGCCTAGGGAGTGAGTGAAGGTCAGCGGTCCACAGCACTCGCCACACAGCATGCCTGGGAAAGGACCGATGCTGGCCCAGCCCCGGAGATGCTTACCTAATCGGTCTGACGCAGGGTATTCCATCAGTACTTTCTTAAAGCTCTCTGGGTGGTTATTATGCACAGCCAAGGCTGAGAATCACTGAAAGAAGAATTCTGAGGAAACCCTGGGGTACCCAAAAACATAGAAACTGTGAAAAAGAAATGGAAGAGAAATGTTTCTAGAATATGGAAGAGAGCACCTGTGTCTAAGACAGCTTAGCACTTCCCCAGTGCTCCATGGGCATGGCTGAGAAGGAGGCCTGTATTCCCGGTTAGGAGCACATACATTTCTCACAGGAAAGTTGAGGGATGAATAGCTCATGTTTTAAGGGTGGCATAGTGCTGAGTTTTTTTTTTCCTGACCTTTCTAGAACTAGATTTGGCTCAGTTGAAAGTTATGTCACAGAAAAAATTCTTATGCAAAAATACTGTTGTATTCTGAAGTCCAATTCAGTTAGCAGTAGCCTCCTTTATTTCCATAATTGTTACATTAAGTTCATTTCGCATGAAATCCAAGAATCATGTTATTTTAATTCTACTTGAAAAAAGGCAAAAAAGGTACCATGTTTTAAGAGACTGAACCTCAGTGGATAAATATTTTTGCTGCTTACTTGTTTTTCATGTGACCTCATTGCCTTTTCTTAGAAGCAGGTGGAGGAACTAGTTCAGAATTCCCTGTTTCTATACCACTGATCGTGACTTTGTGTCAGATCTTTGCTCCTAGAGCTGCATTAAAGAATGATGTTATTTATCCTTTCTGCCTGGAACATTCATCCCACTTTTTATGCAGCCCAGCAAACTCCTACTTATCCTTCAAGACCCCATTAAAGGATCTTTCCCTTCACAAAGTCCTTGCTGGCCCCTGCAGCCCCGAGTTCAGCTTCTCCCTCGGGGCTGCCCCAGCTGCCTGAGCCCCTGGCGGGCTGAGAGCCTCTTTCTTCTTTTTGTCCCCAGTGCCAAGAACAGTGCCTGGCAAGTAGCGCCGTTCAGTAAACGTGGGCCAACTTAAAGAACTCCCAGTTCTCTTAGAAAAATGGGAATTCAAGAGAAGAGAGTTCTGAAATTGGTGACTTACATAACCTTTCCCCTGTGGGCCTGGAGCCGTCTCTCTGCCTTTGCATTTCACCCTCCACGGGATCATTCTTTTCCCCTCCCTCCTGAAAGCGACTCCGCTGTGACAGATACCTTTCACAAGTGTGCTTGCTGAATATTTAGTCCAATCTGAAAGAAGTAATGAAGAATACTTGAGGTCGTGCTCGAGAACCTTCCTCTCCACATTGCCACAGTCAGAGGCTCTGTGGCCTGCACAGCCCTCCTTGTCCTCTGGCACTCAGCATGGAGAGCTTAGCCGTGCCCAGGCTGGCACTGCCTCTGGCAGAGTTTACTCCTGAGTTGCGGGTCCCTGAGGATGCCCACTGCCACCCGCCTGGGCCCCCCAGTTCTAGCCTCGTGCTGGAGAGGTCTGCTCTCCCCGCAGCAACCTCACAAGCCCAGCACTGTTAAAAAGGAGTCTGGTTATTGATTAATCCGGGTTTCATTGTGCAACTCTTTCTCTCTTGAAAAAGCACTTATTTAAATACCCAAATGTATTAATATGTCATGCTGTGAACTGTGATGTCTAAGCAAGGTAAGCGGGTGCTGGTTTCCTTTAAATATACATTGTGAAGTGTTGATTTATCCCCCTTAGATCCTGGAGATTTCTGTTTGTTTTTTAAGTTTTTCAGAACAGTAAGTGCTTTTAGCTGTCTTGTTCCTTACTTTTAAAAGTATGAGTTTTATGCCAAGGGTTAAAAAATCTTAAGTTTTATCATGAAAACAAGCTGTCATTACTTAGTGTAATCACAAATGCAATGAAATTTTAAACTCTGTAAGAAAAAGCATATTATTTTAGTACATAAATCGACACTTAATTCTATATCTAAATGGAGAATTTCTAGAAACCATGCCACCTATAGTACCAGTGTTTTATCTGTTGGTCTCAACTTTATACAGTCTGTGTTATTTCCCTCAAATTCCAGTATTTAACTCCCAAACCCTGTATTTTTCCCTCCCTCTTCTCACATCCAGAAGCAGCATAAAGATGCCCATTGATTGACCACGTGTGCCACCTTTTGGTCTGGAAAACACGGTCCCTGGTACCTGCAGGGCACAGCAGGCGCTCACATGCTATATTCTCTTTTAGGTGCAAAATGACTCCAAGGGAGTGAGCATCCGCGTGTGGCACTTTTCATAGCCAGCCACCCGTGTTTACAGGCAGAATTGTCACGAAGCACTGGAACCCGGAATGAGAAATTTGTGACAAGAGAGGGTGGAGGCGAGTGAAACTTTGATTAAAGGAAAGTGCCTTGGCTTTCAAAAGGCCTGTGTCTATCCGGCAGCATAGAGCAGCGATCAAGTGGAAGAAAGGGAGCGGGCAGGCGCCTCAGCTAATCTTCCTCCTGGGGGCCCAGGTGGACAAATTGGCAACCCTGTTCACGGCTTTTTTTCCTTCTCCCCTTTGTGTCATAAGAACTGCTAATCGGATCCATGCTGCTGCAACTGTGGTTAGTTATTAGCAGAATAAAAGCAGATTTCTTCAAAAGAACGGGTGGGGGAAACGACTATACAAAATTGCAAGGTTGTTAGAATCTTAAATGCACAGCAGTCGATTTTTCCCCTTACTCTGAATTAGACGATGAATACAAGTCTTTCATCTGTCACGATACCCATTTCTTCAGAAGGCAGCCAAATATTAAGCTTCTCAAACAAAAAAGGAATCTTAGAAAGAGGAAAAATATTGAGGAGGAATAAAAATGGGTGAGAGAAGGGAAAATTAGGTTTTGTTTTTATTAATTTGCCCTGGTGAGAGAAATATAAACCGCCCGCTCTATGTGTCGCACCCACCGCCCCTGCCCCCCCCGCCTCTTACCTTACATCAAAGCGAGGATTCGAGAGAATGGAGCTGGTGGCTGTTCAGCATTTTATGTCTGGTGTTCTGCCTGAGGAAAGTTCAGAACCTACCTCTTTCCTTACAGATAGCAGAGTGTTATGAATCCGGACTTCCTGGGGAAGGCCGGGCTAGCGATGCCATACCCAAATGTGCAGAATAGACCTTTCCCTCACAAGTGGGTTTTCACATGGCCCAGTAGAGCTGGGAATTGTATGCCTGAGCTTTAAAGCTGTTACAAAGGGTGTGTTTTGATGAGAATGCCAGCTTTTCAACGTGGTAACTGATGTACTTCAGGACATCATGGACTTTCACAGGGGGTGCCTGCCGGATCCTCCAGATTCCCAAATTTAGACGTGGTTCCTGCTTTCATCCAAATCACGTTTTTGGTCATATTTCCTATTTACTATTCATGTCTTCACACCTGAAGTTAACTAAAGTGGAGAAGCTTTCCTTAAAGTTCCATCTTTTATTTAATGGCTGTTTTATCCACAAAGACAGTTTTCATTCACCTCCCCAGAGTCGGTCCTGAGTGGAGCGGCAAGCACAGTGGAACCCAGGCTGAGCTGCGCCAGCCGCCGCCCTGAGAGTCACGCCTCCGTCAAACCCAAAGCACACGATATTCCCACACCTTTCAGGTCACTTAGCAGTCATCCAGACTAAAAATGTCTCATTTTAATGCGGAGAATCCCTTATATGTAAATGTTTTATGATTCCAGTTTATTTATTTATTTTTTATTTTTTATTTTTTTTGAGACGAAGTCTCGCTGTGTCACCCAGGCTGGGGTGCAGTGGCGTGATCTCGGGTTGCTGCAACTTCCACCTCTCAGGTTTAAGCGATTCTCCTGCCTCAGCCTCCCAAGTAGCAGGGATTACAGGTGGCCACCACCAGGTATCTTTGTAGAGACAGAGTTTTACCATGTTGGCCAGGCTAGTCTCGAACTCCAGACCTCAAGCAGTCTGCCTGCCTCGGCCTCCTAAAGTGCTGGGATTACTAGTGTGAGCCGTTGCGCTGGTCCAACTCCAGTTTATCTTCAGTCAAAGCTGTGCTGACTTAAATAGTCAAGTCTAGAAGTCCGTGCATCACTGTGTATCCTCTGACTTAACTTGTCCTTTGCCTTGCCAGAGACTTTCTGGTTTCTCTGCCCCAAGTTCTCTGTGGGAAGGTATCTCCCCAAAAGGGATCGCATGGGTATCAGTGATCAGACTATTAAACCAACTTCCAAGGGTCTGTCTTACCCTTGCACCTGTCACAGAGTTTATGAAGAGAACCCATGTGAAAAACATTATGTAGTTTTAATACGTTTAATTAATAAAAGAAAAGTTCCGGTTTGAAATCTATTATAGTAGCCTGGGTGAATAACGTTTTATAAGTTGGTCTTTAAGGGCTTTTATGAGGGCATCATTCACATAGACCGCATCATACTCACTTCTGTTTTCTACCTGTTTGCTGATCGTCTTTTGTAGCTAATTTATCTTCAGGCCTCGCAGTGAGGTTTAGAAAAAGACTTGGAACCCTCAGACCACAGTAGGGAGAAGAGTTGAAAAGCTTGATCCAGCAGGTTTTGGGCAGTGTATTAGTTTGTTTAGAATGAAGGTATGCGGCCCTGTGAACGGTGCGCGGGAGCTTTCTTGCTCCGTGAAGTTCAGGAATTGGAAGTATCCTCATTCCCTTCATGGCTCAGGAGTATCCCAGTCAGATAGCCTCTGACATGCCCATTTATCTGTACTTTTAGGACCGAATGACACATCGATAGTGCGTAACAGTTTGCATAAGGATTTAGGAAAGTCTAGCCCTATTTTGAATGAACTTTTGAGCCATATGACATGAAAAGGTTTATCTCCCAAAGCAGAGGCTTAACTCCTTAAAGGTGAGGACACCAAGCTGCTGTGGTTCTGTGTTCTCAGTTGAAAGGTAGGGAAGAACATTACTTTCTGGTTTATACTGCTCTCATCTGAGATAGGATTTATTCACAATAAAGAATTGTGTCGACAGCCTGTTCACAAACATCTTCCCCACCGCTCTGCCCTAATACAGGACCTTTTGGTAAGGGCGAGATGATCTTATTAGAGGCAGAGGCACACACCCCCCATGCTGAACAATAGGAAATGTTCTAAGTTCACACCCACTCTCTTCAGATAAACTGTTAACCAGAACCACTAAGCGGGAGCTCGAGCAGATTCTGTGTATCAGTAGTTTGCTTGGAGCATATCGAAGTTGGTGTCAGCCAGCCTGCTTCTTCATTCTGAGAGTAAGTGGGCTTTTTTTCCGTTCTTGAAGCAAGTGAAATAGAAAACACTGAACAGAAGGTTGCTATGTCTAAATAACTTGTGGGTTTTCTAACTCATCTAAATAAATGCCTAAGACTAGGAAAACGTATTTTTCATTTACACCATTAGGTTAATACCTAATATACCTGCAGGTTTTTAAAGAAATGACCCATGAAATCCTTGTGCTGTATCGCAGAGCTGTACCATCTTACCCCACTCTAGCTTCTTAGTAAGTTAGATAAGATGTACAGTGATTTCCACAGATGTGGAGTCTACCATGCAGCCAACCAATGCTGTCTCTTAACACAATTATATTGTCATCTATCATGGTGGAAGAAAAGATCCTGACCAGTTCTTCATGTTTCAGAAATTAAAGGAGCAACTAAATGCAACCCATGGTAAGAAGCTGTAGTGTAATTACTAGTAGCTTTGGCAGAATATAAGAAATGTATCCTCCAGAGGATCAGTAAAGTCAGACGGTGGCAGGTGAGACCCATATTCTACTTTAAAGATTTGAAAGAGCCGATTTCCATGAGGCTGTACTAGAATAAAACAACCCAGTGTTTCAGTTTTGGATGCAGCAGAATTGCATAGTCAGTGGGAATTAGAAGATGAACACGATCATGTAGGAATGTATCAGTATTTGGTTGCTACAATGTGTTCTTTTAATTTCTCACTAAAGTTAATGACACCACCAAGAATTCTTGATGAGTAGAAGAATTAATTCAATTGCTAATTGCTGAAAGCTATGAAATACATATTGATTCTGTAGCATATTTCATGGGAGTAACTTGATCATGATAGAGTTACTTGCAAAGTGATTGGAAGCATTCTTCATTTTTTCTCAGAATTCAACAAGAACCACAACCAGTTTAATCCACATGGACCTAAGAATAGGTGTGTTTAAGGACCCAAGTACTTGCCACTATAAACACCTCATGATCTCCGTGTATTGAGGATAACTGGCCAATAAAATTGTCCAAATGTCCACGCTTTAACATGTCTTTTCATGTTAATTATAAAAAGTCAATCTTCTTGAATTACTCATGGAAGAATATAATTTAGGACATTGCCCTCTATATAGTGAGTACTCTTTTTTTTTTTTTTTTTAACCTCATTTGGTACATTCAAGCTAACTATCTCCAGTTTGCCCGCAAACTTGTAAGACAAATAAATGCGTATTCTAGGCAGTGCTCTTTCTTTAGTTCCTTCTTTATTCACTTTTGCCCAGAGTCAGCTAATGTAGGAAAATTGGAAGATGGAATGGATCTGAGGCACTAAAACTGAAATCAGGTACTGTCTGTCATTCAGACTCCAGATTTGCTATCTTGACTAATCATGTCAATATTCCATGTCAGGTAACTAAATCCATCTTAGGTTAGTTGGCTTTTTAGCTATAATGATGTGAAAGGAAGGAGTGGTTTTTCTATGGCCACTACTACTTTTGAAACATGGAATTTCTGAATATTTCTATATCTGTTAGTATTACTAATACTGGAAATAATGCAGGATTATTTGAAAATGGTTTGTTTGCCAGAATTGGTTGTGGTTCAGAGCTAGTGTTCTTGTGAGTTTCTATAGTTGTATACTGTAGTAATGTAGAAAGGAATTATTCCCAGGGATTGTTAGCCTCAATAAAGGATTAATGTGGGAATCCTATTTACCTCATGTTTATTCCCTACCATCCCAACACAAAAGTAGTAGAGTATAATTTATGCAGTTGCATCTGATCAGTAGTTGATCTGATTTGTTGGTTTGTGTCTGATCCAAAAGAGTTGGAAAAATAAAACTACAAGTAATCATTTATCTAAACATTTACCTGCTAAATGTACTTACCATTTAAGTCTTAGACCTTTGCCTGCATTAAGTGCTAAGGAACCCAGTGCATTCTTACATCTAGATAGGAGAGAGCATAAAGCAACTTCTGTTACTGACATTTATTTATGAAGTCTTCCCCTTTAAATATGGAAGAATGTGAGATGTATATGTCAGTGCTGTTGTTATTAAATACTCATCTGTATTGGCTTTTTCAGCAAGTATTCCTCCTGAGTGTTTTTTTGGTTGTTTTTGTTTTTGTTTTTGTTTTTTTTTGAGATGGAGTCTCGCTCCGTAGCCCAGGCTGGAGCGCAGTGGCACAGTCTCAGCTCACTGCAAGCTCCGCCTCCCAGGTTCGAGCGATTCTCCTGCCTCAGCCTCCTGAGTGGCTGGGATTACAGGCGCCCGCCTCCACGCCCGGCTAATTTTCACGTATTTTTAGTAGAGACGAGATATCACCATATTGGCCAGGCTGGCCTCAAACTCCTGACCTCGTGATCCACCCGCCTCAGCCTCCCAAAGTGCCGGGATTACAGGCGTGAGCCACCGCACCTGGCCCTCCTGAATGTTTCTTTACTGATATTATCATTTAGAACAGGGATCACAAACTACAGCCTGAGGACCAAATTCAGACAACCACCTGTTTTAGCAAGTGAAGTTTTATTTATGCTATTTTGTTTTCATATTGTCTGTGGCTGCTTTTGAACTACAACAGCTGAGGTGAGTAGTGTAACATAAAACATATGGTCTGTGAAACCTAAAATGTTTACTATCTGGCAGTTTACAGAAAAAGTCTGCCTAATCCTCATCTAGAATAATAAGATAAAACTGCATGATTACAGATGAGTTATAAATATCTAATTATCTATTAATCTGAGCTTGGTTCCTGGAATCATTAGCCATACATTTATTTTTTTTTTCAACAAATACTTATTGAATAGTTACTATATGCCTAGTTCAAGAGATGTAATATGGCAGGGAACCAAATAGACGGAATTTTCTGTTTGTATGGAATGTACATTGTAGTCAGATGAGACAAACAAAGAACAGAATTAAATTAAGAACTATGGGAAGTGTTAATACTGTGTCCGCTTGTAAAAAATCATAGAACTTGGCACTTGTTAGTACTGCCCCACCATCTTATTCTATGAAGTATGCTAATATTCTATGAAGTATGCTAAGCTATAATATATTCATGTCTCAGTCCATCCACTGTACATTATACATTACTGGATGTGTGCTAATTTACCAAAATATATGTATTAGCCACTTTTTCCCAATTGTGTTATATACTAAAATCTCAGAGTTATGTTACTTGAATATTTCGTTTGGTACTTATCTTGATTTAGTTCTTAAAAGCTATTTTTAATTGGATAAAATTCTCCCAAAACGTCTCCTAGTGTAAGATTCTAAAGAAAATATTAGCAAACAGAATCCAACAGTGCATTAAGAAAATAATGTACCAGGCCAGGCGCGGTGGCTCAAGCCTGTAATCCCAGCACTTTGGGAGGCCGAGACGGGCGGATCACGAGGTCAGGAGATTGAGACCATCCTGGCTAACATGGTGAAACCCTGTCTCTACTAAAAAAATACAAAAAACTAGCCGGGCGAGGTGGCGAGCGCCTGTAGTCCCAGCTACTCGGGAGGCTGAGGCAGGAGAATGGCGTAAACCCGGGAGGCGGAGCTTGCAGTGAGCTGACATCCGGCCACTGCACTCCAGCCTGGGCGACAGAGCGAGACTCTGTCTCAAAAAAAGAAAAAAAAATAATAATAATAATAATGTACCATAAGTGGCATTTATTCCAGGAATGCAAAGTTGGTTCAATATTAACAACCGGGTTTTTTTTGGAGACAGAGTCTTACTCTCTTGCCCAGGCTGGAGTGCAGTGGCATGATCTCAGCTCACTACAACCTCCGCCTCCCAAGTTCAAGTGATTCTCCTGCCTCAGCCTCCTTTGTAGCTGGGATTACAGGAGCCTGCCATCATGCCTGGCTAATTTTTTGTATTTTAGTAGAGACAGGGTTTCACCATGTTGGCCAGGCTGGTCTCCAACTCCTGACCTCGTGATCTGCCCATATTGGCCTTTCAAAGTGCTGGGATTACAGGCATGAGCCACTGTGCCCAGCCTAACAACTCTATTATTATTATTTTTTTTTTAGAAACAGAGTCTCACTGTGTTTCCCAGGCTGGAGTGCAGTGGCGTGATCTCGGCTCACTGCAAGCTCTATTATTAATATACATCTAGTGGGGGGAATCCTCCCTTTAACAAAAGTCAACACCCAGTTATGATAAAAACACTCAAGGAAGTAGCAATGGAGAGATACACTTCCAACATGGTAAAATGTATATGCTTTAGTTTCACTTATGGAATAGGGAAGCTCTAGAAGCATTTCCACTAAGATCACAAATGAGGCAAGTATCATCACTATCTTCACTACTGTTCAATAATATACTACAGATATTAGCCAATGTAGTTAGGCAGATAACTCAATTAAAGGCATAAGGATGAGTATAGGAGGAATAAAACTGTCTATTTACAGATGATATAATAGTATGCCTGGAAAACCCCAGAGAATCAATGACAAATTAGCAGTGAGAGAATTCATTTAATGCAGTAGTGAGACATAAAATTAACATGCAAAAAGCAGTAGTCTTTCTATACATAAACAATAAGCAGTTAAAAGACATATAATGGTGAAGAGAATCCCATTTACAGTAACAGCAAGGAAGACTACGTGCTTAGGAATAAACTTAACATAAAATGTGCAAACCCTCGAGGTACCTGAAAGAAACTAAAGCAGACTTCAACAAATGAAAGATGTCTCTTGTTCTTGGATGGGAGGAACTCAGCAGTCATAAGTTCTCCTTAATTGATGATTTCAATCCAATTGCCATGAAAATATTAGTGAGCTATTTTATATGGTTGGACAGGTTGATGCTAAAGTTCATATAGAAACACATGCAAGAAAACTTAGAAAACACTGAAAAAGAAAAGGTGAGGGGCACTATTCTTACTGGACATTAAAACGTGGTATAAAAATGCTAGAACTAAAAATAGCGTGTGCTGGCCAGTGGAATAGAAGAGGAAGTCCGGAATTTGACCAAATACATATGAAAATGTATTAAATGACAAAGACGATATTTCAAGTCACTGGGCTGAGAATGGATTTTTAAATAAATTGTGTTGGAATGCTTGGGGAGCCATGTGCAAAGAGATAAAGTTAGATCCATCCTCACATCAAATAAACTCAAGGGAGATGGGAAAAAACCATGCATGTACTCGAAGAAAACTAGGGTGAATTCCTCTTTGGCCCCGGTGTAGAGACAATAGCTTCCTAACTGTGACTCGGAACCCAGAGGCAATAAAAATAAAGACTAATAAATTTGACTACATTAAAAAAAATTTCCACTATTAAAGGCACCGCAAGCAAAACTAAAAGACAACTGACAAAGTAGGAGAAGATACTCACAATATATACTACAAACAAAGGGCTAATATCTCTAATATATAAAGAACCCTTAAAAATTCCGGGGCAAAGGATTAAGAACGTAAACAGAAAATAGAAAGACTTGAACAAACAATTCACAAGAAAAGATATTAAAATGGTCCTAAAATATGAAAGAGTAGTCAAACTCATTCAGAATCAGTAAGACTGGTAATTTATTATTATTATTATTATTATTATTAATTTTTTTTTTTTTTGAGATGGAGTCACTCCTCTGTCACCCAGGCTGGAGTGCAGTGATGCGATCTTGGCTCACTGCAACCTCTGCCTCCCAGGTTCAAGTGATTCCCCTGCCTCAGCCTCCCCAGTAGCTGGGGTTACAGGCACGCACCACCATGCCTAGCTAATTTTTGTGTTTTTAATAGAAACGGGGTTTCACCATGTTGGTCAGGCTGGTCTCGAAGTCCTGACTTCGTGTTCCACCTGCCTCGGCCTCCCAAAGTGCTGGGATTACAGGGGTGAACCACCGCACCTGGCCAAGACTGGTAAAATTTTTTTAAACAGCAATACAGTCTATTAGTGAGGTTATGGAGAGACAGGCCTTTCAAACATTGCTTGTAGCAATGTAAATTGGTACAAAGTTTCTAGAAGGAAATTTGGAATTGTGTAACCTTTTAGACCCAACAATCCCACTTCAGGGAATTTTCCCTGAACATAGACCTGAGCAATACAAAAATACATCCGCAGACGATCGGAAACTGTCTAAATGTCCGTACACAGGAGAGTGTTGAGTCAACTATGGAGCACTCACATAGAGAGGTACTGGGGAGCCCAGGACAGTGTGTCCAGGACAGTGTGAAAAAAAAGCAAAGCCCAAAAGATACCTAGGGTGTGCCACAAACTTACCAGCTTGAAACAAGGCACATTCAGTATCTCTTCCCCTGGCAGAGAGTTCAGGCACCTCTTAGCTGGGTCCTTGCTCAGGACTTACAAGGCTGTATTCAAGATGTTGGGCAGCCTGTATTCTCATCTGGAGGCCCAACTAGGGAAGAGTCGACTTCCAGTTTCATTCAGATTGTGGCAGCTTCATTTCCTTGCAGTTGTTGGAGTGAGGTCCTGAGATTCCGGAGGCCTCCCCGTTCTTGCCTTAGGCTCAGTTCACATCAGAGAGGCCTATATCCTAGAAGGCCTGAGCCCATTGAAATGTCAGGCCCATACAGGATCATCTCTCTCCCTTTTGATTATTTCAAAGTCAGCTGATTAGGGAGTTTAATTATATCTGCAAAATCCTTTCACATTTGTCATCTGACATAATTGCAGGAGTGACAGCCCATCACTTTCTTCACATTCCGTGGATGGAATCACAGGTTCTGCCCTCGGTCGAAAGGAGGGGATTACTCACCAGTGTTACTCATTGGAGGTCACTTGAGGGTGTGTCTGCCACAGTGAGTGGAGAGAAATAGTCTAATAAATAAAAAACCAAGTGAGGAAGAAGATGGCTCTTCTCACAATGGAATTCAAGTAACTAAATGTGGAAGAAAAAGGGGAAATAGAGAATCCTCGTTGCCAATACCACTGTAGTAAATGTAAAGAAGATCTTCTAAAGGATCCTGAAATTCGTGGGTGCAGGTTTGAGGAGGCATAGGATTTGCATAGTCTCAAATATCTTCTAAAAAATCCTTACCAACTACAAAGGGAAAATAGATTGTACTGAGAGGGATATGACATTTTTGTGGTACACTTCCCCAAATTCATAACCTCGTTTTAGTGATAAAAATATTATCAGAGCAAATCAACTTTGGCAACATTCTACAAAATAACTGATCAGTACTCTTCAAAGGTGTCAGGGTCACAAAATAGAAGGAAAGACTAAGGTACCAACCAACTGGAGGAGGCTAAGGGGAAGTCACTAAATGCAATGTGCGATGATCCCCACAAAAAGACATGACATGGAAAAATGGGTATAATTCAAATGAGGTCTTTAGGTAAGCTTCTCTTCTGGTAATTGTATTATGGTTATATAGGATGTTAACATTGGAGGAGGTAGGCTAAAGGATATAAGGGAGCTCCTTGCACTATTTTTACAAGTTTTCTGTAAGTCTGAAATTAATTAAAACTAAAAGTATGTTTTTAAAATGATAGCATAGAATTAGGCTGATAATTTTATGTCAGTAAAAGTAGAAATTCAGGTGACAGTTCTGCACCTAAATGTTGCATGTTGTTGTATATGTGATCATTGGAGAATACACAAGTGTATAATGGTGGAACTTATTCTTAATTCATAGTATAGTTTTTTCCAGTTGTATTTTTTTCCATCATGCTTACCTCATAATAGACGTTGCTGAGGAAAGAACACGGGGCTCTTTTTTTTTTTTTTAAACTATTTTAATGTTAAAGTGCCTTCATCCAGTGGGTTGGTTCACTGTGCCTGGCAGTATTCTCTTTAAAAATTATTACCACACTTTGTTTGAGAGGTTTTACTTGTGACCAACACATGTCATATAAAAATCTGTAGTTTTGAAGGTGTTTATTGCATTCGGTTGGTTCAGAGGGCTCTGAATTTTCTTCTTTATGTGGACCACGGACACAGATGAGTCTTCTGTCTCACGTTCTCAAATGCACTTTCTGAGGCATCATCTGCCGTGACGATGTTTAAACTATGCCTGTGGAAGATCGAGTTGTTTCTTAGTAACTATAGTTACTGAATTATAGTAACTATGACTTAGTAGTTATGGAACTATGGATAGAAAGATAGGGAGTAAAGGAAAATGAATAAGATGGTTTGGGTGAATCTGTGTCATGATAAAGCTCTTGTTTCTTTAACAGAATGAATTTAATATGTGAATATTCTCGTTGCTTTAAAGGGACATCTGCTTTAGAATTGTACCACACAACCGGTAGTGCTGCTTGGCTGTGGTGGTATTTTATGAATCATGGGATGCATTTCTTACAGCCTTTTTTATTTCTACTTGAAATATTGTGCATAAGAGCAGTGCCTCGGGCGTGCACCATCTAAGCCACGGTGCCCTGTGTTCACATAGAATTACTGTTTGTTTTTACTGCCGTGAGTCTATGAATCCAGCCTGTCATGCAGAAGTGATTCTGATAATGTAAGCACTTACTGTCTTGCTGCAGCTGATTCCCCAGTGACATTTTAAAAAGTCAGTATTGGCTGCAGAGTGCTTTAAATTTCTAAATGGACTATAGATTGGAGGCCTTAGGGTATTTCATAGGAAGCACATGACCCTGCAGTGAGCACACAGCAACTTTTGTAGATCTGTAGCCAAGTCGGTGACCAGTATTTACCCTTGAAATTGTTTTGGTTCAGAATGTTAAGTGTTTTTTACTTTACATTTAATTATTTGGTACTAATACTAATTTACTACAAATGTCTGACACTAAATGGATACTTAACGAAGTCTATGCTGTTTGTCCAGGTCTTTTATCCCGACTAGGTATGGTTCTAATGTAAAAAGCAGCTTCTAGCAGTGACACAGTGCATATTTCTCAGTGTCTATAAATTCAGGTCTTTGATTTTCACTTAATCTGAAAATGAGAGTGGCAGTTACACACTCAGGAACACTCAGAAATACATTAACACGTTTTGCATTCTTCTCTAAGTGAAGCCTAAGCCCCTGAAAACAATTGTTTTATAGTAATATTTTAGCAGCTATTTGTATATGTTATCTAAACTGAAAATCGTATTCCTGACCCTCTGGCTGCCACACATACACCACGATTAGACTCAGTTTGGAGTGACAGTCCGGAGAGATTCTGGGACCGTGTCCTGCCTGGCCACGTGGGTAACACACCCATCTTATAGAACCACAAGAGGGTTGGTTGTTGTACATTATCAAATACCAGGCTTTGTGCCGAATGTGTCCTGACCTTCACGGGGGCAAATTGGTGATGATCTTTAGGACATTAACTTGTTTCTTTATTATTTGTATTTCTTTTGAGCAATATGCATGACTGTGGAGCAGTGGGTCTGATGGGGTCAGAGCAGTTAGCCTGATCCAACCAGGTTCTCAGGACCACCACACCAGAGGACTATACAGTGTTCTTTTTGTGTGCGTATGAGTGTATTTGTGTTTCCAATTTATTGAAGCAAAGGGGGAGGGCAGAAGATAAAATAGCATGGTCCTCATGTCACGAGAGCTAGTGCCTTGAGGACTGTGCTAAATTCAACTGCCTTTTTAATTCCATTACATTTTTAGTCACAGAAATGCATCTAAACCTCTGAGCCAAAAAGTGAGTTGAGATCATCAGCTACCTCTGATGATTTTTAAATTTCAAAATCTCATCTCCTGCCTTCACATGACTCATCTTTCTTTTATCACTATAGTAAGAAGTATCTTCCTTTAAATAATATTATCAAATTGTGATTTATTACGTATTTGTTATGCTCAGAAAGGGATTGAAGGAATACAGATAAGATTCCTATCTTAAGGAGGTTACGTTATATTTGGAAAAGACAAACTGAGCATACATTTAAAACTAGAAATTAAATAGATACTATTGCTGTGTTAGCAATAAAGATCAAAAGAGATGCAGAATAATAGTCCCTTCTTTAGTGATCATATATACTGCATTTTATAGTAGAATTTTTTTTGTTTCTTAATGGAGGTCTTCTAAGTTTATGTTAAGTCTCTCATTGACTAATGATGAAGATTTTTTAGAAGTCTATTGATATTACTGTATTGATTGGATATTACCACGAGTAATTGTCGGCCACTCTGCATGCCTGCCCACCTGGAAACTCACGTAAGAGTCAGGAAGATGAGTTTGGCCCAATGGCCCTACATTTTCTGAAATGCCTTGAAAAAGTGTGTGTCAAAAAATTTCAGCTACAGATTGATTCATATATGAGTTTAGGAACTCATTCAGTAACAGCTTTTCATCAGGTGTGTAGCTAAATATGTTTATTCATGTTTCCTCTTTGTTTCCCAGGGAAAAGATGAACTATTACACTCTGAGCTATGTCTTTTTTTAATGGGGCTATACCTTTTGTGATCATAAAAATTAAATGTGTCTTGGTTTTGCATGACTGCACTATTAATGCAAAGGGTTCCCCCATCTCCACTTCCCTTCCTGTGTTTTACAGGTAGTCAGATGCCTCCGCAGCCACCCGGGAGCCAGTCAGAATCCAGTTCCCATCCCGCCTTGAGCCAGTCACCAATGCCACAGGAAAGAGGTTCGTCTCCAGTTCATGTCTTACATGCCTATAGTGCTTTCAGGCGATAAGGCTTACGTGAGTTTGCTTACCTGTGCACCTCCTTATCATGACTTTTTTGAAAGGATGTTATGTTTTCTTATCAGATGGAAGAAACAAACAAAAACCCTTCCAATAAATATGGAGCGGAGGGAGAATGCTTTCTTGCAGGTTGGGTGAAGCTTTGTCAAACTACAGTTCAAGGCCCTAAGAATGTGTGTGTCCACATAGCACCATGAAGCACGGTTCACATGTGACTGTAGTCTGGTATTTGATCTAGTTGTGTAAAAATAACTGTGAATGACTCAACTGGGGTATCAGTCCCAATGCGTATGTACGTGGGTTGGGGGTGAGGGGTTGTGTGTGTTAATACTGGTTATTTCCTGATATTTAATAGTAAGATTTTAAACCCAGAGCAAGACCCTGTCTTAATCAATGGTAAAATCTTAGAACTGGGGCAGACCTAAAACTTTCTATGGCCCCGGTCACCTAAAGCAACTGAGGAGTATAGAGGTTAGGTGTGACTTCCCTTATTCTCAGGAGCTAGTTAGTGCCAGTCCCAGAGAAAAAGAATATGGGCTTTTCTGAAACCTTTGGAGAGAAGTAGCCCCACATCTGCTAGTGCTCTTGACCCTGAGCTCAGTCCTGCCTGTCATCCCTGCCATGCGTTTCTTACGGCCTTGCAGAGACCTTGGGCCCACCCATAGTTACCTCTGTCTTCATTCTCACTTGAAGCAGTAAAGCTACTCTTTGTGGTGGTTTTAATCCAGATTGGTGTACTGAGGAGGTACAAGAAGCCTACCTGTGCACCCCTGGTGCAGTGGCAGGTCACTTCCCTTGCTGTGGGGCAAGGCTCGCCTGCTCCATCCCATACCAAAAGAGAGAAATACCACTGTCCTCCACTCCCCTCCTCTCTCACACAGGCCTGGAGGCCAGAAGTTCCCACCTTGGCAGCTAATATGTACTGAGCTCCTGCTGTTGATGACTTTTTGTATATGAGTTGTAGAGATGATGATTTGCTTCTGATTAGAATTATGATTTCTGATTAGAATTATGAGGTTTAAGTTATTTTACATGTTAAAAACTCAGCAGCATGTTTAGAAAGTAATGTCAATGAAAAGATAGATTTGTTTTATCTACACATCATTTGTGTTGAATTGAAATGTTTCAGAGGGATAAAATGAATTTTTCGTTTTCGAATACCATTACATATTTAACTTTTTATTATAGTGTAAGGTGTAGTTGATAATATAATGTTTTAATAATGGAATAGTTCATGGTTTTTAAACTTTAGAGTATGTGAGAATCATCTGGAGGACTTGTTAAAAGAGATTCCTAGGCCCCACCCCCAAGTTTCCAATTCAGAAGGTTTGAATTGGTACATTTAAAACCTCCATTTTTGGCAAGTTCTCAGATATTGCTGATGCTGGTGACTTGAGGACCGTACCTGAGAACCACTGCCTTCTAATGGTGCAATAATAGGTTTTCGAGGTGGGAGAATCACCTGAGCCCATGGAGGTCGAGGTTGCAATGAGCTGCGATCACACCACTCACTGCACTCCACCCTGAGCGACAGAGTGAGACCCTGTCTCAAAAAAATAAAAATAGATTTTAATAATTGTGTGAATATGTGCATTTGTTTCCCTAAATTCTCTACCGTGACCTGCTGTAAATCATCCTTTCATCCCATATCGTCTCTATAAATTGCTTGATCTGTATTAACTCATGTGGCTCCGGTCATCTTGAAGGCATTATAGAAGTTCATAGTGTGCTGGTGCCAAGCAAGCGTGACTCTGACTAAAATCCTGTTTTGGGTTGTGAGTTGCACCTGTGTTGTATGGTTGGGTCACTGTGGGGAAAAAGGAAATTGTCCTGCACTGGGTGCCTGCTCGGGTCAGGCAGAGAACTGAGATGAAGACTCACCCCATAACCCCGTAACATCACTCTCACAGTTCTTCCTATTTTAACAAGTGTTATAGGGTAAGAGGTCCCTTATTTGAAAGTCTTAAAATTTTAACCTGTATTACTAAGAAGAAAGAAAAGAAAGAAGAAAGAAAAGAGAAACCCTCTCCTTGAACAATGTCTTTCCCAACCTTTTCCAACAGATACGTGCTTGGGAAATTGGGCAGTGTAGAAAGCCAGATGTGAAAAGCAGGACGACAATTAGGAAACTGAGCTAAATCAAACTTTTAGCTTAAATTAACACACTTTCAAGGCAAATTCTAGGCTTTTTAGTGGTACTATTGTATGGAAATTACCATGTTAATATGATTATTGTTTTTCTTTGATTGCCTTTATTATATGTAGTGTAGTTTGGGTAACTGATACCAGATACATAACAAACTGGGTGGTTATAATGACCACTTCCTTTTTTTTTTTTTTTTGAGACAGAGTTTCGCTCTTGTTGCCCAGGCTGGAGTGCAATGGCGCATTCTCGGCTCACTGCAGCCTCTGCCTCCTGGGTTCAAGCAATTCTCCTGCCTCAGCCTCCCAGGTAGCTGGGATTATAGGCATGTGCCACCACGCCCAGCTGATTTTGTATTTCAGTAGAGATGGAGGTTTCTCCATGTTGGTCAGGCTGGTCTCGAACTCCTGACCTCGGGTAATCTACCCGCCTCGGCCTCCCAAAGTGCTGGGATCACAGGCGTGAGCCACCGCACCTGGCCATGACCATTTCTTTCAAATAGTAAATATAAATTATATAAGTTGCTAAATGTGAATTGATTTTTATGAATGTGATCTCTAGACCTCCTCTGAAGAGACATTATTATATTGTTATAGTTTGTTTGCACACAGCTATAAAGAACTACTGGAGACTGGGTCCTTTATAAAGAAAAGAGATTTAGCTGACTCGTAGTCCTGCAGGCTGTGGGAGGCCTATGGAAACTTCCAGTCATGGTGGAAGGTGAAGGTAAATGTAGCACATCTCACATGGCAGGAGCAAGAGGAAGAGAGCGAAAGGGGAGGTGCTACACACTTTTAAACAACCAGATCTCGTGATTTCTCACGAGATAGCACTAGGGGGGTGATGCTAGACCATTAGAAACCACCCCCATGACCCAGTCACCTCCCACCAGGGCCCACCTCCAACATTTGGGATCACAATTCAACATGAGATTTGGGTGGGGACACAAAGCCAAGCTGTATCACTGTGTGCATTCCCTTTTGTGTGTATCTGTTGGTTAGGCAACACCCTGAAAAGGAAAACTTCCTATTTTAAAATGACTGTTATGTTAGAAGATGTTTTGCCTCACATGGGTGAAATTCCCTCCAGCACTGGGTAGCAAGGCTCTAGCGAAAATGGCTTTATTATGTGTTAAAATTTAGGAAAAAATGTTAGCTCCTAATAACCTTTGATCAAATGCCACTTGATCAGGTGTTTAAATGGCAAATGACAGTCACTTTAATGCTTTCATACAATAATAAAACCATATGTTTGTTGGACCATCATTTGGTATGTACCAGCAGCATACACAATGGAAAGTAAATCTAACAAAACTCTTACTAAGAAATTCCCTAAAATTGATCCCCCCATATTGGAAAGTAACTTAACTTTGTTTATACTCTTACAATTGATATATACCCGCCCTGTTTAGGGAAGTGCTGAAAGAAACAGGCCAAGAAATACATTAGTGAGTTAGCGTCTTTTTTAAAAAAAAAGTATGTCAGGCTGGGCATGGTGGCTCACACCTGTAATCCCAGCACTTTGGGAGGCTGAGGCGGGCGGATCACTTGAGGTCAGGAATTAGAGACCGGCCTGGCCAACATGGTGAAACCCCATCTCTACAAAAAACACAAAAAAATTAGCCGAGCATGGTGGTGTGCGCCTGTAGTCCCAGCTACTCGGGAGGCTGAGGCAGGAGAATCGCTGGAACCCGGGAGGCAGAGTTTGCAGTGAGCCAAGGCTGCAGTGAACTGAGATCACGCCACTGCACTCCAGCCTGGTCAACAGAGCAAGACTCTGTCTCCAAAAAAAAAAAAAAAAAAAAAGGTATATCACGGGAACCATAGACCCGGATAGAAAAGATAATGACATTGCTTCTCTACTGCTGAGTGCTAAAATAACCACATTGAACAGTTCTTTTTACACTTAATTTGTTTTAATAAATAAGATTATGATAATAATACTAATATTCCACTGCATACCTACTTTCTTTAATGTACCCACAGGAGATAACATTTTCTTTAATGGCAAGGAATCTAGAAACACATTTGCACAGAGACAAGAGATGATGGAGAGTGAGAGATGATGCAGCCTACTTCTCTCTGGAGGTGCAGTTTTCTGAGTCCTCCCTCCAAGTCCTCATGGGGCAGTGATGCTGGCAACACTGCCCTGGAGCCTAAGTCCCCCCAGTCTCAAGAAGCTGAACCCTTGCTCTGATCTTTCTTCTCTACTTGGTCCTGTGTTCCCATTCAGGAAGGGCATGTGTTGATAAACCATGTACCCTGTGTTTCAGAGGTTCTACAAACCTCTGGTGACAGCAAGGTCAGTGAAGTGCCCGGATTTCCTGACAGCAGTCCTTTGTAAACCTGCAGTCCCTGTCCCCACCTCATCGCTTTTTCGGTGCCCATTTTATCTAGTGGTTTTGGTATTGAGTTTTGTCACAGGACATCAGTCACAAATCCATTTCCCCACATGGTACATAGATGAAAAGAACTGTGAGTTTCTACAGTTTGATATTTTCTATGTATAAAAGGTATTTGTACAAGTAAAGATAGACATGGCATCATAGGTTACAAATGGAGGGAAAACTTTAGATGTTTACTGGGCCCTTTACTCTCTTACATAGTGTTGCTTCCTCTACATTTTCTTCTGTTTTCCAGTATAAAACTTGATTTAGTATTGTGCTGCTGGAAGGGTTTTATTTTTTTGGGTTTTTTGTTTGTTTGTTTGTTTTGGGTTTTTGGGTTTTTTTTGAAACAGAGTCTTGCTCTGTCGCCCAGGCTGGAGTGCAGTGGCGGGATCTCGGCTCACTGCAAGCTCCGCCTCCCAGGTTCACACCATTCTCCTGCCTCAGCCTCCCGAGCAGCTGGGACTACAGGCGCCCGCCACCATGCCCGGCTAATTTTTTTGTATTTATTCACCATGTTAGCCAGGATGGTCTTGATCTCCTGACCTCGTGATCCGCCTGCCTCGGCCTCCCAAAGTGCTAGGATTACATGCGTGAGCCACTGTGCCCAGCGGAACTTCTTTTTAACTAAATAAAGAAAATTAGTTCAAATTTTTTGGTCTTTACTTCTTCATTACTTGTATGAATTTTAAAGAAAAATGGTCAAAACCTCAGTTTAGTATTCTGTAGTAACATATTTGCCATTGGTTTTTATTTTAAACCTCTCTGTAGATCTCATATGGCAATATACAGAATTGTTACTAAGTCACCTTGCCAAAAAATCAAGCAGTGTAAATTAGGCCACCTAAGGCATTGGAGGAACAGTTCAGATAACCTTAAAATACTGAAATGGATCTTACAAAAATTGTAGGTGACAAGTTTACATTTGTTTTATCCTTATTTCTTAATCTTTATATGTCTTGAAATTCGAAAAGAACAATAGGAAACGGCTTAGTAATAGGTTGTCCTCTTTCTCAGGAAGTCTTGGAGGGAATACGGAATAGTCATCTGAGTAGATAAATAAGTATAATAATTATTAACATTAAAGTTACCACATTTTTAACCCCAATGACACGCTAAGCTTAATGAAACTAACAAATGCCCTTCTAGTTTATTGGATTAGCAATTAGGTGAAAATGCTGAAAGAAAGCTTATTTATTTGGACAGATGTAGAGAGGTCAGAATTAATTTTTCGAAAACCTTCTAATTGAATTCCCTTTTAATTTCACAGTGGTGTCTAGTTAAACATTCATGTTAATACCGGCGATTTTCTGAAGGTCTGAACTAGATCTGGATTCCCAAAACCAACACAGGTTATTTAACCCTTTTCATCTCGTGAGCCAGCAGGGACTTTCCTAGTGTAATCCCACAGTATTTGAATAATTAGAAGGTAGTAATGAGGATTTAATTAGTCCTTGAGATATGCTGAAGCAGAACCCCTAAGAACTTCCCCTTTCGGACATGGATGTGAGCAGAATGGATGCTGCTCCAGGACTGTGAGGCACGAGGAAATGTATTCTGTTGCTGGAGGCAGTTCTCTGGCACCGTTGTGTGGCCATCACATCGGTGCTGCAAGCATCCTGGGTGAAATCTTCCAGAATTACGGAATAACAGCCCCCAGCCTTCATTGCTGCCCACCTTCCAACCTACACAAGGACTGGCTTTTCCTCTCCACTATTGAAAAAGAGGAGTTGTAGTCAAAGCACGCTGTACCTGATTGAAATTGGCTTTTGCTTATCGGTGGCATCAACATTAGGTGAGCTGGGTGAGTTGTGTATTTTCTCTATAGTTCTATACATTTCTCTATAGTTCTATAGAGAAAATAGATAACAAAATGTTGTGTTGTTCTAAGCCTCTGGTATTTTGTCCAGCCAAACATAGGGATCTTGACAGCTGTTTGTCAGCAGAATCACAAAAATCTCATCTTTGGAATCTGATGTTCGCAGAGTAATATTTATCAGTAGCTGCACTTTTATAGATACAGACAGTGCCATTACCCAGCAAAGTGTGTAGCAGATGGGGTTTGAGCAGGCATTTAGAGGTTCTTTTTGCATATTGACACAAAAGGTGAATCAAAATTTCTATACTTCAAAAGTCTGAGGTTTCAAACTTAGATATTTTATTTAGACCGAACAGTCTTCATTATTGAATATTTCATTATTCAATATGTCTTCATTTTTTATATGCTGCTTCTGTTATTAACCCCAAATGTTAACTGCCTTGGTATAATTTTATTCCCACAAATTAATGGTATATTTTAGCTTCTTTACAAAGTCTGAATAGAATTCCTCATCAAATTTCGAGTCACATTCTGTTTGCATAGGGCACATCTTTTGGCTGGGGGCAAATCCTTCTCTTACCTTTTCATGCAATCAGGGGAAGAAGAGAATGAATTCATCGTCTTCCTATGAGTTGGACTGAGCTTCCCCAGGGCCTGCATGGCCTTCGGTGTTCATCCCCTGCCAGGGACCCCCATATCGGCAGCAGACTAGGGCTTCACAGATGCTCAACAGAGACTGAGCTGGACAACTAAAGCCATCCAGCTCTCTCACCCTCTCATAGCACAGGACAACCAAACTAGAAAATCTTTACTGTTGTGGAATTAAGAAAGCTTACAATTTTACCGATAAATACTGTATGTCATTTGCTGTAACATAGTGTTTGTCCCTGTGAACTCAGTGTTAGTATTTGGATCTTACACAAGATTAAAGCTACCGCTGCTGCTCCCCACTGCCCCTTTCTTCCCAGATGCATTTCCATGACTGCACAGCCCTACAGTGGGTGTCAGTATGGGCCACAGCCCTTGCACCTGGAGCCTGGCACTAAATGGATTGTGCTGAGGCCCCTCCCCAACCCCAACCATGCTCTTTATGACCCAGGGGCATTTAGATAGAAATAAGTACAATTTGTATGTATGTATGTATGTATGTATGTATGTATGTATGTTGAGACGGAGTCTCTCTCTGTCACCCAGGCCGGAGTGCAGTGGTGGGATCTCAGCTCACTGCAAGCTCCGCCTCCCGGGTTCACGCCATTCTCCTGCCTCAGCCTCCCAAGTAGCTGGGACCACAGGCGCCCACCATCACGCCAGGTTAATTTTTTGTATTTTTAGTAGAGACGGGGTTTCACCGTGTTAGCCAGGATGGTCTCGATCTCTTAACCTTGTGATCTGCCCGCCTTGGCCTCCCAAAGTGCTGGGATTATAGGCATGAGCCACCGTGCCTGGCCGAAATTTTTTTATTGTTGTCAACTAGTTTCATGGTGATATTTTTACCAAAAGTTATTTTTTTAATTTGAAAATGACTCTTGAATATCTTAATTGACCTAATTCCTTAATATTCAGGAATAGATTAACAAGTCAGTACTGAAATGAAGGAGATCACCCAGATAATTGTTAAGGAGCTGGAAGTGGGGTTTGATACTTTTTTCTGTTTTTGCAAACTACAGAAATCATTTTGTTCCTCTTTCTATTGGATTCCCAGTTGTAAGTGTGACAGTAAATCTGCAGATGCTGAGATGTTTCATAAGATATACTGGTTGTCAGAAAATGTTCTCTTAATCTACCTTCCTAGTCTTAAAGAGTAAATGCATCATTTTCCTAATGTATGCTGTGTAAGTTTATAGATCACTCTGGTAGGGCATCAACAATAATCTACCCTCACCCCCAGATGCAATTAATTTAGCCTCTGCTCTTAATTGAAGATCCCTTCTTTGTGATGTGTGAAAGATGAAAATAAACTCAAATGGGAGGCTTTATACAAAAGAGAATATCTCGACACCACTTTGGAAAGCTACTTCTAATTTCTTCAGCCTCAGAACTCTGCCTTTGTGCGAGACTGTGGACCAAGCCAAAGCTAGTCAGTGACGAAGGCAGTCATGGCCCAGCACTTGTGTTAGGTTTATCATTAAGTTCCTTTTAAACCTGCTGTCCAGAAATAGGTGCATCCCAAGGCTGGGAAAACAAATGTCACACACAATAAGAGTCCATTTATATTCACTGAGGAATCATCAGTGGAAATTTTAGAACATTTTAAAAGAAGCATATTTTGTTACTTTTGTTATATACAGTAATTTTTTGAATTACAAATTAAAGTGGGCTTTTAGTACTTAATACTCATTTGTAATTGGCTCATTACTCTTCATTGAAAGTATTTGAGAACATCTGGATCTTAGGTAAATTCATTGATTTATAACAACACTTTTTCCTGTTCCTTTTGTGTTTTTTCTGTCTCAGTGAAAAACCATTGTCTTTTTCCAAAACCAAAAATTCAGAAGCCATCCTTGATGCGTTTTTCTCCCCCATCTGCCCCAAACTAATTAGTCAAGTTCCACCAACTCTTCGCCAGTAGAGGTTTCCACACACCCCTTCTCCGTACCCGCTGTCACCACTCTAGTCCAGACACCTAGTTAACCTCACAGCCTCTTCGCTGTTCCTCCTGTCCCCAGCCTCATGCCCTTGAGATCATATTCCACCTCCACAGACCAATGAGAGCATATCATTCCTCACCATCTGTGCCTTTAGTCACTTGCCTGTGCCTTGGATAAAGGTGCACTGACCTGTGTGGTCAAGGGCCTGTCCTTATCCAGCCCCAGCCTCCTTTGCTGGCCTCCTTGTCATCACACTGCTTTCTCTCTCAAACACCTGCCACACTGAACCTCTTGGAATCTTTATATAAACTCTTCTCTCCAACTGGAACACTTCTGCAGCCATCCCACCTCAGCCGCACCCTTACCAGCCCTGTGGGTCTTCTTACCTGTGTGTCTTGTCCTAATTCTTCAGATCCTCAGCCTGGCTCTTAGTAGGTGTTTGAGTCAGCGTTTGTTGGGTGAACAAAGGAAGGAAGCATAACCAGTCACGGTGCTGCCCCTGTGGGCTAGGCGCCCTCTGAAGCAGCCCAGATGTGTACATCATTGGTGACCCATTAACAGCTGGGATTACAGTTGATTCGCAGTTGAACTGTCTTCCAGACTCTAGAACTCTGCGAGTGAAGGGACCATGGCCTTGTCAGTTTCAGAACTCCAGGGCCTCATGTTTTACCTTCTCATTTTAATCTGCAGGGACTTTAGAATCAGAAGATCTGGGTTTAGGTACAAGCTTTATCACTAACTAGTTTTGTATCCTTGGACTATTTGTGAGATGAGGATCATGGATAAATTGCACAGTTCAAATAAGATTTTGTATCTAACAGTAAAAATTGCAAAGCACCATGAACATGGTAAATGTAAGATCAGGTTCAGATACCTCAGGTGAGACCTGGATCGAAAACCTTAAAAAGTAGTTTCTCTGCTTCTCCAGCACATAGTGACATACATACATTGTCTTTGTCCTCAGCACTGAAGCAGACTTTTGCAGCTAAAACTTAAAAGATTTGTGTAAGGAATGACTGGACCTTCTGCCCCCATCTGCCGTCTGGGTGCTCAGTCTGACCCCTCTCCGCACTCTCGTTTGCCCAGTGATAGGTGGTGTAAGTTTCAGGAGCAGTCAGCAGCGGAGAGGAGTGTGTGGGGTGGATGGGGACAGCTTAGAGGTTGCTGTGCCCGGCTCCAAGTATCCAACAGGGAGCAGTTTTGCCAGTTAACCTAACAGCACAGCTGGTGCCACGCGGGGGGCCTGGGTTAAAGCCTTGAACGGGCCATTAGTTTCTGTCTTCCTCAAAGCAGTTCATGTTGTGAAGAGAGGAAGGCAGGCAGATAAACACTGAACATAGTTAAATGTAACGAGAATATATTTTTTTAATCTATTTTTCTCTCCAAATGGGGATGTGACACCTATTTGTGAAGAGAAGCGCCTCTGCCTGTATTTCTGGGTGGAGACACCGCAAAGGTGGCATGGTATGTAACCGTGGCACACACACATGGCAAAGCCGCTTTTATTGGACTGAATTTTTAACAGATGCCAACATGAAAATAAATTGTCCATGTGCCAAACGAAAGACGTGCTTGCTTTTTGGTGGCTTCTGTTACCTTGGACGTCTTGTTGATATCCTGACAATGCTGTAGTTCTCTGCTAGCTGACGAGGCACCTTTGATGAAGAAATTAAAGTTTTCTGTAATTGATTTTGTGCTCTCCTGCATTGGCCTGGCCATGCATGCTTTCTGGCTTTGCTGGTTTCTCTTTCATGGGTAGGATGAATGGTGACTTGGGTTTCATGCTTGACTCTACTTTTTCCAACAGAATTTAAAGTCTCGAATGCTTACATTGCAGAATTTGTTGTGTCCCATGAAGAGGAAAAGAATACACAATTTGGAGGCTAAACAAGATACATGTTAAAATTCCTCCCCGTTTAATTTTCCCAAATTTCCTAGTTTTGCTTTCACTTTTTATTTGACTTTGTTTCTAACTCAGTTTTGTAACACCCTTCAAACTTGGAGATATGTTTTCATTGGATGGTACTTTAATTGGACCTATCCCTGGCGATTTTGGAGCTTTGACAACATTGCCCTGTTTAAGTTCATGGAGCTCCATCACTGTTTCCTTTAGGTCGTCTACCCGCAAATATGCTTTAAGGACTCGGTTTACTTTTAAAATTAAATACAGTTTCGTTGTATTTTTGAAAGTTTCTGTAGCGCTTCAAAAGATAGGTCTCTCTTTTAACTGGGGAAGAATTTTTCTGTCTTCCTACTACACAAAAATACTCATTTTTTTCTTCTCTTATGTAGAAGATGTGATTTGCTTATAAGGACGTCATAAATCAGTTTCTTTAATTTTTTTTTTTTTTTTTTTTTGGTCTGCTAAGATTTAGAAAGCAACACTGGATCTTTGCTATAAAGATTATCTCTTTTACAAATAAGAGAATCATATCTACCTTTTTTTTTTTTTTTTTTTTTTGCTGAGGCAGAGTTTTACTCTGTCGTCCAGGCTGGAGTGCAGTGGCGCAATCTCTGCTCACTGCAACCTCCACCTCCTGGGTTCAAGCAGTTCTCCTGCCTCAGCCTCCCAAGTAGCTGGGATTACAGACACGTGTCACCACGCCCGGCTAACTTTTGTGTTTTTAGTAATGACGGGGTTTCACCATGTTGACCAGGCTGGTCTTGAACTCCTGACCTCAAGTGATCCACCCGCCTCAGCCTGCTAAAGTGCTGGGGTTACAGACGTGAGCCTCCGCGCCTGGCCCACATATAGCGTTTTTATAAACTAGGGAAAGTCTCCGCTAAACAAACCACAGATAGGACACTGCTGCAGAACACACTGGAAAGGTCTGGAAAACTCACTTATCTAAGAATAACACAGGGACATGTTTTAGAAATGGTAATTTGTTTACCACTGGGTCTTAAGCACCTGTGACAACGACTAGCTTGTCATTAGGCCAGCTAGGCCAGTTTTCCAAGAGGGCAGTGAAGAGATTTCTTGTTTTTAATTGATAGAAGAAAAATGTCTTTTGGCTTAGTCTTTAACACAGGTCTCCGTAATAGAGATTGAAGTAGCGTTTTCCCTAGACTTACGTGAACACCGCTTACATTGCCATGTAACGAGAATGGATTGTTGGAGTAGGAATTTTTCACTGATGCTAATATTACTATTCACAGGAGAATGCCCCTAAATAAAACAGTCCTTTCAAAATGCAGGCTGAATGACTCCAGGGAATATCCTGGCAGCCCACCACTACCCCTGTCTTTAGCTATTAGATATACCAAATATGGAATTCAAACAGTTATCAAATTGTATTATAATCCATTATCTAAATTAACACCATGTGACGTCGGAATGAACTTGAGGACAAGTGATTCGCCCCTTAGCAGGTGGTGGAAATGAACCTGCCCAGGTCGGGCTTATACCTTCACACAAGCTCTGGGGCAGCAGAACCTGCCAGGGCACCGTTTCCTAGGCCAGGGTCCTGCGTGCTCTAACTTACAGCTAGAAAGAGAACGGTCTTCTTTTTTTTTTTTTTTTTTTTTGAGTTGGAGTCTTACCCTGTCCCAGGCTAGAGTACAGTAGCGCGATCTCGGCTCACTGCAACCTCTGCCTCCCAGGTTCAAGTGATTCTCCTGCCTCAGCTTCCCAAGTAGCTGGAATTACAGGTGCCCACCACCACACCCAGCTAATTTTTTTTGTATTTTTAGTAGAGACCAGGTTTCACCATGTTGGCCAGGCTTGAACTCCTGACCTCAGGTGATCCACCCGCCTCAGCCTCCCAAAGTGCTGGGATTATAGGTGTGAGCCACCACACCTGGCTGGGAATAGTCTTCTTAGTTCAGACTGATTTTCCTTTAATCCCCACAAAAAACCTAATGGGTTGTTCCATCCATTAAGACAAACGTTTATCAAGCTACTCACTGCCATGGGTGCTTGAGATCCCATGGTAACCAGAAGTCAGGGCCCTTCTCCTGACATTGAGAGTCTATTCAGGTACTTGACGGGGATTTTGAGATCTCTCTCTCTCTGTCTGTCTCTCTCTCTCACATACACACACACACACACACACACACACAGAGAGAGAGAGAGAGAGAGAGAGAGAGAGAGAGAGAGAGAGAGAGAGAGAGAAGCAAACTCTGGGGAATCTGCCAGATCAGGAAGGATGTATGCTGCATCTTAGGCCGCCCAGAGCTAATCAGTACTATAGCTGTTGGTTGAGTGGCCTAAAACTGACAAGCTGAGCTTTTCTGAGCCAAATAACATGGCCGGCCAATTATTCCTGGAACCATTTATCTGGAAGGGCACAGGGCTTTCTGCATAGTGAGCTAAGTGAGGCAGGATCCCCCTCAGCTCTAGCTGGCCTTGTAGAGGAGGTGTGGGACAGGCAGGCCCAGCCCAGAGCCACCGCTCCCTCGGGGCAGCCTCGGAAGGCGTGCCAGGAGGCCCACAGGTGTGGCATTGCACCTCCAGAGATTAACCACCATCCAGGGACTTGCAACATTTTCTGGCTTCACTGATGAATGGCATGTAGGGAAACCTGGCAAGAGAAATTAGTTTGGAAACTTGGAGTCATTCACACAGGAAATAAATGGTAGAATGCATTAAAAATAATATGAATAATAGTAGCTATCATTTATTAAACCTCTAGTGTGTGCAAGCACTGAGCTGTGTGCTTTACACATTTTCTCATTTAATCTTACAAGGTAGGCTCAGTTGTCATCCACATTTTTCAGAAAAGGAAAGTGATGCTTTGCAGTTACTTACGTGCCCACAGCTGCTGAACTAGTAAGTGGTGAAGCCACAATTTGGCCCAGGCAGTTGATCTGCAGAGCCCTCACTCCTCACAGCTTCGCAGTGGCTGTGGAGATGCACAGGGTGGATGCGTCTGATAGATATTTAGACCATGGAAATAATTGTGCTTTCTGGCCTAGTAGACTCGTTTTTCTTCCTTGCCTTGCTGTCAGCTATCAGTTATTCCTTCTCACAACAGTCCTTTCTTGGACAGCTGTCTCCCTTTCCTCAGAAATGATTCTTTGAAAACACCGTGAGATGAAGAACGAAACAATCCAATTTATTAAGCTGCTTTTGTAAAGTGAAAACAAATGGGTCAGAAATGAAGATGGTTTATTGTGTTCACTAAGACAACATGTTTTTGGTTCTACCTCTAGGCCAGATACCTTGCTTGGGCAGATGAGAGGAGAGTGTGTTTTAGAGCCTCTGGAACTTGTAGTCTGATGAGAGAGACAGTTGCGCAAAAAACGATAGCAGTGTACTAACTGCCTGGCCACAGTTAACATTTGTGGTGCTTTTCAAGCATATAAAAGTGACTGCTTTCCTGGAAGGGCAAGGAGTGTCATGGAAGATAGCAGTAACAGAGTCATACAGAACAGGTGTACATCAGCTGTATGAAGGCAAGTGGCCTTCTAGGCACATCTGTAAAAACAGCTGCAGCAAAGGACACAGCACACCAGCTTGTTTTTTAAGCTATGCCTCCCATTAATGGATCTTTCCATGGTATGTAAAATATCAGAGTGTAGTAGTACATAATAAAGGTCAACATTGTTTTGGGAAATGTAGAGTGTATGTGAATAGTATGTGTAAGTATGTAAATATATACTCATGCACATTGGATCATGACATAAAATATGTCTCTAAAGTATGGATTGCTGAAAAAAAAGAAGTTTGAAAGTGGCCTCACAAATCAACCTCTGTGAGCCTCAATGTCTTTAGGTTGATTTGAAGATGAAATGAACAAGCTGTTAGCATATAATATATGCTCATTAAAGATCAGCTGCTCATAGGCCAGGGAATGGCACCTTACCTAGAACCTGAGAATGCAGATTTGCTAAGTTTATACATATTTGCTGAGTGACTGGATGTGCAGGGACTTGCAGGTCTGAAGCATCCCAGGGGCTACAGGGAGCTCAGAGCCTAAGTGATGGAACCAGAGTGGGAGCACCTGCTGACTGCGTGTCCAGGGTAGGGTGGCAGACTTGTGTGCTGGGCTAACTTCAGCCAGTTGAGGAGTCAAGAGACAGTGAGTGGTTTTTGAATGAACACAGATCCCTGAGAGATGCGGAAGGCGGTTCAGCGCCTAAGTGTAAGCACCAGCCTTGGGCACAAGCAGAAGGTTTTCTTCTTAGAGGAGGAAACCAATAAGCCTGGGGCCTGGCTGGAGATGCTCAAAGCTTAGAGGGCAGGAAGTCATCAGTGCTGGCTTTTCTTGTGGTGTGGGCGCTCGTTTGTTGATAGTTGGTAGCTGAGCTACAGATGGTTTGAAAAAGGTAAAATTCTAAACCAGCCAAATACAAGGGCACCTCCAGTGGCCTCTAGACTCAAATGAGTGCAGGAACTTTAGCTTCCAAGTCCATGCCTGGGGACATCCACTTTGGATGACACCCACTGGTCGCAGTGGAGCGTCTCAGAAACTGTCTGGCCAGATTTTGCCCAGGTCCTTCCTATGCATTGTTCAGGTCTCAGCTGAAATGTGACTTCCTCAAGGAAACCTTCCACCCTCCCAGTCTAAATTGGGTCTTCCCCTGATACTCTCATAGCACCTGCACTTCGGTTCTCCGCATCACACACTGACTTTGAGTTATTTGTGAGATGCCTGTGTCTCCCACGGGAATGTTAACTCCGTGAGGGTAGATGTTGCCTGTGCTTGGCTCATCATGCCCCTGGCACCTCGTGAATGACCCAGAAATGGAAGAGAAAGGAGGTGGTATTTAGTTGACTGAGATGTTACTTTTTTTGTCTCATACAAAGTTATACCTTGCTTCGTAATTTTAATTCATTATTTTCCCCTATTGATGGGCTTTTATTTTCTGTTCAACTAAAATTTCAGTTCCTCAAGGGCAAGGATCACATCTTTTGCTTTTTAAAAAATACTCTCTTAGTCTTACCACAGTTCCCAGAATGTTAGAGTGAAATAGGTGCATGCCGGTAGAAGATTTGTGTGACATTACTGTGGATTAAGTTACCAGTTTGATAGCTTAGATAGAAACCCACACAGTGAATAAAGGGCTCACAGAATCACTATAAAGGCAATAGTAATGCCTTTGTGTAGTGTTTTCATGGTGGTTTTCAGTTTAGCAAAGCATTTTTGCATGGATTTTTCTTATTTGACTCTCAGGGTGAATGATCTTGTAAGCCAGAGTGAGATGTGCGTTCTCCACTTACAAAGGAGCCTGTGGACCCACACAGCGAGCAGGAGAGGCAGCCTCTAAACAGATCTGCTTCCAAACAAATCCATAGTGGGTGTGTTTCTCCTACTCCACTACCTTACCTTCTCTCTGAGGATTTTTCTTTTGCTTGATTTTTCTTTCCCCTAAAGGGCAGAAAGGGTAGTCTGGTTTTCCACATCAGAAGGCTGACTCTGCGTTTGGAATGTGGTAATACAAGTTTGGTGACTGTGTGAGCATGCGCGAAGGACTCCAAACGAGGAAATTCACCGTCAGAAACCTGGTGCAGATTTATGTTACGGATGAATGTATTAATCATATTTTCATATGAGGTTTCTAAGAAACTTTGCTTTGTATCATGTAGATGATATCTAATTTAGTGCTTTGTCTAGAATTTTCCCATGTTAGATATTTACTTGGGACCCTATAATTCCATAATACACTTAGTAATTCAATATACTTTCACAATATACAGGAAATTCTTTTTCTGTTTTCTGAATTTCCCTTACTAGAAAGTGTGGTACTCTAAACTCAGATGGCTTATGACTAGAAAAGGTCACACCTTTTAAAGACACAGCTACATTCCCTCAGCTGTCAGGCTTGCTATTCGCAAACTCTGTTACAAGACACCATCTTAGAAGAATGTTCTGAAAAAAGCAAGATGCAATCAAACAAATATGTCCCCATAAATAGGAAGAAAATTCTTAGTTGAAATCTGATTTCTTGGGAAACATTTTAAAATGTATTTCTTTCAAAAATAAAAATTTAACAAAACAAGAAAAGAACTACCTTCCAAATAAGTATACTTGGAAATTACAGACTTGATTTAGATTTCTTCCTAGGAAAGAAAAACGTTTAAACCAGAATCACACACACCTATAGCTGGAAGTGCCCCTGCAACTATTGAGTGCAGGTGAGGAAACTGAGGCCAGAAAGGTCAAGTCACTGGCTGGAATCTGCACAGCAGACTTGGAGGCCAGGATGAGATCCTCACCCAGTGCTCTCTTGGTTACCATGCCACCTGTCCTGTACCCCTGTTTGAATCTATAATAGTGACAAGAACTCACGCCTGTAATCCCAGCACTTTGGGAGGCTGAGGCGGGCAGATCATGAGGTCAGGAGTTTGAGACCAGCCTGGCCAACATGGTTAAACCCTGTCTCTATTAAAAATACAAAAATTACGCCTGTAATCCCAGCACTTTGGGAGGCCGAGGTGGGTGGATCCTGAGGTCAGGAGATCGAGGCCGTCCTGGCTGATAGGGTGAAACCCAGTCTCTACTAAAAATACAAAAAAAAAAAAAATTAGCCAGGCATGGTGGTAGGTTCCTGTAATCCCAGCTACTCAGGAGGCTGAGGCAGGGGAATCGCTTGAACCTGGGAGGCAGAAGTTGCAGTGAGCCAAGATCGCCCCACTGTGCCACTGCACTCCAGCCTGGGTGACAGAGTGAGACTCTGTCTCAAAAAAAAAAAAAAAAAAAAAAAAATACAAAAAATACAAAAATTAGCCAGGCGTGGTTGCCCATGCCTGTAGTCCCAGCTACTCACGAGGCTGAGGCAGAAGAATCGCTTGAACCCAGGAGGCAGAGGTTGCAGTGAGCCAAGATTGCTCTACTGCACTCCAGCCTAGGTGACACAGCGAGACTTCATCTCAGATAAAAAAAAGAAACAAAAAAGCTATTGCTGTTGAAAGCTTCCTGTGAGCCGGCCCTTTTATGCATGTTTATCTCCGTTAATCCTCACTACAACCCTATGAGGTAGATGTGATTGCCCCCATTTTACAAATGAGGAAAGTGCTGATAGACCTGCATCATTTCTGTATTTAGGATGAATAGAAATACTTCATTTTTAGCTAACTTCTGTCTCCTAATTTTTTATCAATTTGTTTCGGAGATTATGGCAATATTCAATAACCTTTAAAAATATCCATAATGGAATACTTTTTTAGTAGGATTAGCTAGTGTTGGCATTTAATTGTGATTTTCTATTATGTGTCACATATCTGTCTCCTAACTGGTCCTCTCACATGTAACCTTTCTCCACTTCAATCCTTTCTTCATGATGCTTATTACAGTAGGGTTAGCATTCAAAAATGCAACAGGCATGGTGGCCTACGCCTGGAGTTCCAGCTAATTGGGAGGCTGAGGTGGGAAGATCGCTTGAGGCCAGGAGTTTGAGACCAGCCTGGACAACATAGAGAGACCCTGTCTCAAAAAGAAAACAAATGCAAGTCAGGTCATACCATTTCCTCTTATGGCAATATATGGTCTATGCCATTACTACCCCAACTGAAAGACCAGCTTTTCACAGGACTGCAGATACAGAGGTTTGGGTGAGCCATGTAGCCATTCATTTGGTAATAGGAGCTGTACCTGCCAGAGGAAATACTTCATATTCAAGAGAGAGAGTGACCAATAGAAAAAGAGGCAAATGATATAAACAGACATTTATAGAAAAGGAAGTAAAGACAGTTGTTTAACATGTTCACATTGACTCATGATAACCGAAATACAAACACAACCACAAATTATACAATATCTCTGAAAGAATACATTGAAAAACCATTTGCCTTTGGCCAGGGGAACTCAGGGATGTGAGAGGTACTTCCCATAATACACCCTTTTTAACCTTTTATAATTTGTACACAGTTACCTAAGTGCTGGAGTAATGTGGATTCCAGACATTTAAATAAAAAACATGCAGAAATAAAAACTTGTTCATCCCAGCTGGAAGCTCCATCTGAATGTATAGGCTATCCATGTTAAAAGATATTTTTGGGAGTTTATAAACCAAACATTAACATTATAATGTCTTGCTTTTTTTGTACATCACATTACGGATTATAGGACACTTTCCATGTTGTTTCAGTTGATCCTCACAGGATCCGGGACTGTAGCTTAGAGAGGTTATTGTTTTGTTTCATTTAATTTAATTTAGGAGAGCTAAATAATTAAACATGAGGCCAAAGTACATAAGAAAGTGGCAGTCTTTTATTGCAAATATGCGCACACTCTCGGGCGAGGTTCTCTGGTCCTCAGGTGTGGGGGGCCAGGGAAGTCGCGCCGGGCTCTCGGGTGAGGTTCCCCGGTCCACGAATGCGGGGGCTGAAGAAGTCACGCCGGCTCCTGCTGGCGGCGGACTTTTATGCATTGGTACTGGAAGGGGGAGGGCAGTGGGCGGGATAAGGGCCTGATAGGGGCGTCTCCGTAGGCGTGGCCAGGAAAGTTTCGATCTCTTCGGATTTACGTCACCTGGGACATGCTCAGTTGATCTGCATCTTCCCGGGCGTGGGCTGCATTTTCCCGTGTGCGGGAAAGTTGGTGAGGAAGAACCCGGAAGCAACATGGATTGTGCCTTCTTGTTCACCTTCCTCCATCTTGTCCTTTCTCCCTCACCCAAACAGTCCAACCTATTATTGATTATAAGAATTTGGGGCACCATTGTCTGTCTGGCTGCTTCCTGCTGTTAGGGGGCGTAGTTAGGGTCTGAGGTTGGCAGTTGGGTGTAGGGATGCAGGAGCATTTGGTTGAAGGTGACTCGGGTGATCTCTTGGACCTTGGCTCGGAGAAATTTTATTAAAATGGGAGCAAGACATAACATAAGGCAGAGGATTAGTATGGGAATTAGGAAATCACAAAGGGCACCTTGCCAAGCTAGGTCTTCTATGAGAGTAAAAAGTTGGGAAACCTACTGGTTGGGGGATGGGTCGGGAAGGAGGGTGTCTATGGGGTTTATGAGGGAAAAGTCAGTTAAGTTAAGATGAAGTATGGTGAGGAAGTGGGAAAATTTGAGAAGGGTATTGATCCTTGAGTAGAACCTGGTCACCTGGAGAAAGGGAAGGGGAATAGATGTTTTGAGTTAGGTTAAGATGTCTCATCCCAAGAGGGGGGTAGGACAAGAGGGCATGATGAGGAAAGAGTGGGCAAAGCATGCATAGTCGGGCAGTAACTTAACACTGGGGTCTGGAGAGGGTTGGACGGTTTACCGTCTACCCCAACTACTGAGATAGTGGATGGCTGGCTAGGACCTCCATAGGTTGAAAAAACAGAATAGGCAACCTCCGTATTGATGAGAAAAGAAATTGGCTTACCCGCTACCTGTAGAGTTACCCTAGGCTCGGCGAGGGTGACGGGTCTCTGAGTGTGGGCACCATCAGTCGTCGTCCAGGTGTAGGAGCTGGAAGGAGCTTTCCAACCCTTGAGGAGAGGCACCACGTTGAGGTGCAATGCCTGCCCTGCTGGCGGGGCAATCAGACTTCCAGTGTCCTTCCTGTTGGCAGGTTGGGCATGGTGTGGTAGGCAGGCGAGGATTTGGACACCTTTTTTCTCAATGCCCAGTTGTGCCACACTTAAAGCATGGGCCAGACAGAGTGGCCAGCTTGGCCTGGGGACACTGGTTTGCCCAGTGCCCTAGGTCTACGCATTTATAGCAGGAGCCCTTGGGAGACTTGCCCTGTGTCTTCCCTGCTGGCAGAGTGGGCAGTGCTGGTTGGAGGGCAGCCACTAGAGCTTGCGCCTGAAGCACAGCCCTTCTTTTCTCCTTGTCTAGCTCTGCGGCCTCAGCTGCTTCTTCTCTGGAGTTAAAAACTTTAAAGGCCAATTTTACTAAGTCCTGTATGGGGGTTTGAGGCCCATCTTCAACCTTTTTTAGCTTTTTTCGAATATCTGAGGCTGACTGGGAGATAAAATAGGAGGCTAGGACAGCTGCTCCGGTTGGGGAGGTGGGGTCTAGCCGAGTAAATTGGGCTAGTGCCTCTGTAAGGCGATTTAGGAAGGAAGCCGGGTTCTCATCTGGGTGCTGGATGATTTCCTTTAGTTTATCAAAATTGCACTTTGTTAGAGGCTGCCTGCATACCGGCCAAGAGACATTGAACCATAATGTCTCTCCTATGGCGGCCGGGCTGCTGTGGTTGATAATCCCAATCTGGTTCTATGGACGGGACAGCCATCTTTCCTAACGGGACGGTGGCGTCAGTTAAATGCCATTGATCTGCATGTTGCCTGGCAGCTGCAGAATACACTCTCTTTCCTCTGGGTTAAGGGAGGAGGACAAAATGACCTGTAAGTCATGCCAGGTTAGATCATATGCCTGACATAGGTATCGAAACTCCTTGGAATATAGGGTGGGGTTAGCAGAGAAGTCACCGAGCCGTTTTTCAATCTTGGAAAGGTCTGCCAAGGAAAAAGGGACATGGACTCTAACTAGTCCTTCGGCTCCGGTGACCTCTCGGAGGGGGGCCAACAAACTAACAGGGGAGGTTGAAACAGACTGACCAGTCGGGTAGGTTGAGATTGGCTGACTGGTAGAGGGGCTTGAGGCAGGCTGACTGGTAGAGGGGGTTGGGGCAGGCTGACCGGTAGAGGGCTGACTAGTGGGGGCCGCTACCACGGTCTTGGAGCGAGTGTGGGCGGAAATGGGAGAGGTAAGAGGAGTGGCTGAGGGAGGGGCGGTAGGAGGAGCATAGGGAGGGGGGTAGGTAGGTCGGGAGGGAGGTGCCCCGCCGTCAGCCTCGTCTGAGATGGAAGTAGAATCTTCCTCTGCTTGTGGTGTGGGGGCCGAGGGCTGGGTTTTAACTAACAAGACTTGGGCCATTGAACACTGGGCGCACAGGTCTGAGCGAGAGCGCAAGTCCGAAAAGCCTTGGACATAGATAATCTCTGACCACTTTCCAAGCCTTTGGCAGGAATTAGAGAGATCTAATAGAATGTTATAGTCAAGTGTGCCGTCTGGTGGCCATTGAGATTGGTTGTCTAATTTATACTGCAGCCATGCCACAGTGGAGAGGAAAATTAGCTGCTTTCATTTTAAATCTTGAGCTAGAAGTAAGGCTTCCAAGTTTTGGAGGAGACACCCTAAGGGGGTGTTCCTAGGGATTTTCGATTGTGAGGTTCCCATTGTTTAACCACCAGAAATGGAAACCGACCTCACACAGTGGCAAAGTGTCCTTTGCCGCTGCTGGAGACCGGGGGCTCCTGGAGCCACTAACGGAGAATTGAGGAACTTCAAGACGGACGTCTACGGGTTGAAGACCTCACTGCGCCACAGGGTGGCTACGTCCTTGGGCATGCGTACGACTCTAGGCCAAGGACACGGAAACGGACGGAGATGGTTAACAAAGGGGAGTACTCACCAAAGAAGAAATTCTCAGAGCGGCACCAGTGGGAGGCTGGAACACTTGTTCGGTGTTGGTGGCTGGTTGGGTTGGGAGCCGGTTCACTGGGGAGGAGGTTTGTTAGACCCCTGCGGATGTTGAGGAAGGGTCTCCTCCTGGGTCAGGTTTCGGCACCAACTGTCTTGTTTCATTTAATTTAGGAGAGCTAAATAATTAAACATGAGGCCAAAGTACGTAAGAAAGTGGCAGTCTTTTATTGCAAATATGCCCACACTCTCGGGCGAGGTTCTCTGGTCCTCAGGTGTGGGGGGCCAGGGAAGTCGCGCCCGGCTCTCGGGTGAGGTTCCCCGGTCCACTAATGCAGGGGCCGAAGAAGTCACACCGGCTCCTGCTGGCGGCGGACTTTTATGCATTGGTACTGGAAGGGGGAGGGCAGTGGGCGGGATAAGGGTGTGATAGGGGCGTCTACGTAGGCGTGGCCGGGTAAGTTTCGATCTCTTCGGATTTACATCACCTGGGACATGCTCAGTTGATCTGCATCTTCCCGGGCGTGGGCTGCATTTTCCCGCGCGCTGGAAAGTTGGTGAGGAAGAACCCGGAAGCAACATGGATTGTGCCTTCTTGTTCACCTTCCTCCATCTTGTCCTTTCTCCCTCACCCAAACAGTTATGATTTGCCTAAAGTCATACAGCAAGCTGTATTCAATACCCACTGCAGTCCATTTACTTACATATCTGTCTCCCCTACTAGATTCAGAGCTCATGACACAAACAAGACCACAGTCTATGCCTTCCATTCGCAGTCCACTGCCGTTAGATGATGCTAGCTTAGAAAGGAGTCAGGGAAATGTGTCAGCTTCCCCTTTCATGGTTTGGGGGACACAGGGAAAGGGGTGAGTCTCACCAAAAACAGAAAACAAGATTTCAGGAAGCTCTTTTAATTGGTGCCATTGCAAACGTAAGTGATACAAAGAAAAAAATAGCTTTCAAGTTTTAATTTCTTTGTAAGGAGGTAAGTTCCACACCCAGTAGAACTTTGTCCCCTAAGGTATGGGAAGTTGATGCTGTAAAGCAGCCTCATTTGAATTCCCTTTTAGATTTTATCTCCTTTTGGAAACTCCACCTCCTTTTTGTAAATGTGATTTTATGTAAAACGCCAGTGACAATTGAGATAGTTCAAGTGGAACATTACATATGTATTTTTAAGGCCTGAGGAAAGAGAAAAATAAATAAGTCGCCTAGGTAAGAATTCTTGGCACTCATTTGAACAAACCTTAAGCCTATAATGAGTGTCGCAGAGGCTGCAAAAACTTAAGAATATCCTATACTGCTGGGCTCTATAGCTCATGCCTGCTATCCCAGTGCTGTGGGAGGCTGAGGCAGACAGATCACTGGCAGTCAGGAGTTCGAGACCAGCCTGCCCAACATGGTAAAATCCTGTCTCTACTAAAATTACAAAAATTAGCTGGGCATGATGGCGTGCACCTGTAGCCCAGCTACTGTGGAGGCTGAGGCAGGAGAATCACTTGAGGTTGGGAGGCAGAGGTTGTAGTGAGACAAGATCATGCCACTGCACTCCAGCCTGGGCAAAAGAGTGAGGCTCCATCTCAAAAAATAGGTAGATAGATAGATAGATAGATAGATAGATAGATAGATAGATAGATATTTAAATAAAATATATATATTTATGTATATATTTAAATAATATAGGGAGAGAGAGTATACTATCAGAGCTTCCAAACCCTTTGGCATGGATACCTTCATGGTTGGAGTGAAATTTAATGCTAATTAAAGGGCCTGTGTTATTTTCCTTAACTAAGGAAGAAAAAGCAATCATTATTTTCAAAGAACTTAGGGGGAGACCCACATGATCGCTGTGAAATGGAAACACATTTTTTGATTAAACAGGACTCTATCTGAAACACTTGAGAATTTTATAGTAAAGCTTAGATAAATATTTCATGTAACATCTTAAGATGCAATCATTCATAGTAATTTTAGTGCGCTGATTTCTGTTTGTTTTCAGATTGAAAAAGCAAATGTTTTCTATGATGGTTTATATCTGGAAGCTGCCAATTGAGCTCAATTTCATAAGGCTTATCTTTATAAATAAGTTAAATAGGATAATAAGAAATAGTTCAACTTACTTTTATTTTATGTCTATCTCTTTAAACAGAAGCGACGTTAGAATATCTTTTTTTTAATTGAAATGTAAACTGTGGACACTTTTGTAAATACAACATGCCGTTTAACCTCCTTAAGCCAACCTTAGATCTAGGATTATCTTACCCTCCAGCTGCCTCAATGGACTTTCTTTGGAAGCTACTGCTTTAGGTTCTCCTGGAGCAGAAACCTGCCCGTCTCCAGCTAGAGCCTTCACCTGGTAATGTGGGCCCCTCTCCCCAGCACAAAACCCTGTGTTCTGAGAGTTGTTTTTCAAACTGTCCTTTGTTAGCATGCTAGATGGATAACGTCAGCTTTTTCTCAAATCCGTCTTGATTTGGGGTCCTCTTTGTCCTAATGAGTATTTCACAGCTCCGTCTATGATCTCACTTCTATTTGCCTGGACTCCTGAAAGTGAATGTACCTGGCTTTCCAGTGACACATAAAGAAGTGTTTTCTTTATCCATTTGAATCATCTACCCACCAAGCACCTCGTGTTGTACTCAGCACTCCGTTGGGCGCATGAAGAATTAAACGTCCATTCATTTTTTAAAAAACAATAGTTTTTGTTAGCCACCACATCCCACAGTGCTCTGCTAGGCACCGAGGATACGATAGTGAACCCAGGTGTGATCCTTGCCCTCGTGGACCTAATGTTTTAGTGGGGAAGAGAGATGATAAGTGAGTCCAAATAAAATAAAGTGATTACCAGTGATTATGAAAAGTGCTCCGAAGGAAGGTGAGTGGGAAAGGACAAGGGTTGGTGTGGCCTCTGACCGGGTGTGGAGGGAGGGCTGAAGGATGAGAATGACCTAGCGGCGTGGAGAGCAGATCGTGGGCCAGCTGGGAGGAGGGAATCGGGGAGAGAGGCTTTGCCGAGGGAAGAAGCATGATGTTGTCTTCTAGGAACTCTGGGACCTGCAGGGCAGCGGAGCAGGAGAAAGCTCTAGGAAATGGGGCTAAAGGGAGAAAGGCAGCAGCCAGAGCTCACAAGGTCTCACAGACAAGGTCACATGTGTGCATTTTATTCTAGCGCCAGTGGGAAGTCTTCATGATGTTTTGTTTTGTTTTGTTTTGTTATGTTTGAAATGGAGTCTCACTGTGTGGCCCAGGCTGGAGTGCAGGGGTGCGATCTTGGCTCACTACAACCTCCGCCTTCTGGGTTCAAGGGATTCTCCTGCCTCAGCCTCCCGAGTAGCTGGGATTACAGGCACCTGCCACCATGCCCGGCTAAGTTTTGTATTTTTAGTAGAGACAGGGTTTCACCATCTTCGTCAGGCTGGTCTTGAACTCCTCACCTCATGATCCACCCACCTCAGCCTCCCAAAGAGCTGGGATTACAGCCATGAGCCACCATGCCCGCCAGTTTTGATGAGTTTTATGCAGGGGAGAGATGTGCTCTCATTTCCTTTTGTATTCCTGAAAGTTATTCTGCCACCTTTGAGGAAAATAAACCAAAAGGAGCAAGACTGGGGTTAGCAAGGCTGAGTGGTCGGTCGTACAGCTGTGGTGTGGGCAGAAGACACGACTGGGGCTGGCTTTGGTAGGAGTAGAAATAAGGAAGAAGTACCTCGCACCGTCTGTGTCAGAGCGGAGTCACCAGGACGTGCTGATGGATGGATCACACTTAGAGGAAAGAAGGAAAGGCTGACCTTGTGGGTGTCCCATGTGTCTGAGGGAGCATTGGGAGGAGTGGCCATACCAGTTACAGAGGTAGATAAGTCCCAAGACCCAACAGATTTGAAGGAGAAAGTCAAAGGTTCTGCTGGGGCGCAGCAGAATACAGTGCAAGCCTGCAGCTGTTTGCAGTTGGCCTGTGGGGTGGTGCGAGTCAGGTATTAGAAGTCTGCAGGCCCTTTAGGAGCCAAGTTTAACGGTTACTGCTTGAGGACACCAGAGGGGAGAAAAACAGCTCTGTGCAGGGAAGAGCTGGTACCTTGGGTCTAAAGGGTAGGATTTTTGAGTAACCAGAGAGCTGCGTCCCAGGGATTGGGCAGTGAGCAAAGGCCTGGAGGGGGCACGCACGGCGTGGCCAGCCTGGCAGGGGCAGAAGTTTGCAGTACAGCAGTCGGTCGCTGTTACTTTTTGTAGGAACTTTATCTGCAAAAGAGGGGGAGGTCATCTGCCTTTGCTCCCCCTCCTCCCCTCCCTACTTTAAGTCCACAAGCCATTGGCTTCCTGGGAGTCCTCTTGGGAATTCAGGGTTAGGACCAGGGTTTCACCAGGGCACCTTCCAGACTGTCCACGCCGAATTGAGATGTCTTTAGCTGTTTTTTAGGAAAATCTCATGGTACCAGCCTTATCCCCTGCCACCTGCCACATAAGTCCATGTCCATTTTTATGTATGCAGAGATTATGAAACACCTGCATTTATATGTTTCCATTTATTTCCCACTTAGGTTTTATGGCAGGCACACAAAGAAACCCTCAGATGGCTCAGTATGGACCTCAACAGACAGGACCATCCATGTCGCCTCATCCTTCTCCTGGGGGCCAGATGCATGCTGGAATCAGTAGCTTTCAGCAGAGTAACTCAAGTGGGACTTACGGTCCACAGATGAGCCAGTATGGACCACAAGGTAAAACCAAAGCTTCTCCTAAATGCATGGCAGCAAGTTGTAGAAGTTTTCTTAATGTGTTAGTCCTTCAGGATTTTAATATTGTGAACATATCGTAAGATCCATTATCTGTTACCTGACAGGTTTGTGAGGTTCATACAAGCCCACAGTACTTTAGTTGCCCCTAATGACGGGAGCAATAATTACAGTCACTATTGGTTAAGCATTTATGTATCAGACACTAGGGTAAGTGCTCATCATCCTTGTGTTGCTAATGAAGTAGGGGACCCCTACCTTCTGTGACGTGGTTCTAAACGTAGAGAAAAAAACACAAGCCACATTCTCAGAAGGTTTCTGATGTAAAACTTGGGCTTTGTTGGGTTGGATTCTGGTTTGGCCCCTCCCTCTTAGTGATCTCTGTCAAAACCCTGAGCTGACAGCTCAGGACGGCATTGCCCCGCACATCCCTCCCAGTTTCTCTCCGAGGTGCCGCATCAGGTCAGCAGTAGCTCTCACTTCCCCAGTCATCCCCAGTCTGACTCTTTGGAGACAGGACAAAGCCTGAAATGGTTACATGTCTTTCACAAGAGAAGGTAAGGGAGGAGCGGAGAACTAAGTGGAATCATGTCCAGCACGCACCACTGGCCTTCCTTCTTCCTGGAAGTGGATGTAGGTTCTGTTACGTACACATACAATCCTTTTATCAAGGTTTTTAACCTGATGTGTGTAGGTATACATATATATAACATACATGTATATATATTTTTTTCTAAGTCACTTTTAGCAATAAGACATTTGAATTTACCACCTTCCTTCTATTTTGTTTATTTAAATTAGACTTTAATGGATAATTTAGAGAGAATGAGATAATCTGGCACAATTCCCAGAGTTCCCTCATTTCTGAAAATACCAGGAACATTCCGGGTGAAGATGATGAGTGCCACTGGGAAACCATAGTAAAATGTTTACCACTTCTACAACAAGACCAGGTTTGCCTGGGGGAGACCCTTGGTATTTCCTAGAGGCGTTTGCAGCTGTTTAGCAAACCCATCTATGAGGCCAGGCAAATATAAGGTGAGGCCCAGTCACCTCCCTTTTTACCTGCCGTTTCTCAGAAAATCGCATCTTTCTGATGAAAAGTACTTTACAGCTTGAAAAGCGAGTTCTTTTCTTGTGTGCTGAAGATCTTTTTCCAAAAGATCTTAAACAGTTTCAGTGCTACCAATGGAGCATTGTTTCTTGGCCTTAGAGGGCTTTGTTATATTTACTTTCCAAATATTTCTGTTGGTAGGAAGACTATGGGGATACCCAAGAAAGCAAACATCTATAGAGAGCCTCTCCTGCCTTTGTTCAGGCTTGTCCTGAGAGTGAGACTTGGGTTTTGCCCAATTCTCTTTATATCACATCATCAAGAGTTTTCCATGTTAGCAATTCCAGTAAGCATTAGGAATTTCAGTCCCAGTCGGCAGTAACGATCTGCTGGTTCCCTGTCAGCGCCAGTAACTATAACATGTAGCTGTTTGTTGCTGGGCAGAGGCAGGACTGTGGGTTACCCACCACCCTTACTGAACGTGGTGGGTGTTGTCAAAGCCAGGCTTCTTTAGCTGTCATGGAAAGAAGAGATCTTAGCAGCAGTTGGAAAAGCGGTTTGTAAGTCGTGGTAGGCACAGAAAATGTGAGCTTTTGCTCCTAATGTAATTGGAAACAAGGTCCAGACCTTGTTCTCAGAACTGGGTGTGGGTGAAGGTGGTCTAGTTAACTCTTAAGACCATAAGCCCTTCCTGGGCTTTTTGAAATTTGTCTCCATACTCTTTAGTAATTCAATCTTGTAGCCTCTTTTTCTACTCATCATACGTGAAGACTGAGCCTTGGGCTATCTAGTAAATCTTTTGTGAACAACTAAGGAAGAACTTTTGCTATAGGAACTAATAGCAGGGAAGGAAATTACTATAGAATGGATTTATTTTTTGACTAAATCCCTGGTTTTTGCTATCACTGAACGTGAAGACTCTTAATTTAAGAGCACTGAGCCCAGGAGAGTTCTTATCCAAACTGCTGTGTCTCCTTGGAAAATTGCTTACTCTTTCTGAATTGCTTTTTGTCTAGAAAACGAGAAAATGAGATTATATTCATTGGAAGTTGCTTCCACTTCTAATGTTCTGTGAGTAAAGCCTTGCTTCAGTTCCAGGACCTTTACTGTTAGGGTAGCCCACTGGGCTCCTGCGTCACAGTTCAGCTTTTTGTTGGAGTGTTTTAAGGCATGATCCTGGAGTGTAGGTTAATCGTAGAAACGATCTGAAATGAGAAGGATATTCCCACACTCGGCACTCTCTGGTGCCTGAAAGTTGGGCACCCCTCCCAGCACCATGCACCCTTTTCTCCTCTCCTGAGTGACACTGCCACCTTGTTCCCCTCCAAGGCATGTGTGCCGCTGGGTTCCTGCTCTGAGTGCTGTGTGCTGTGAGGGTCCTGGTACTCTCAATGTCCAATTCAAAATCATCACCTTTTCCCCCTTGGAGCCTCCTGTCCTCAGCAAACACTCAGCAACAGGAGATCACATTTGCAACATGGATTGTTGAATTCAATAAATGCTCTTCGCTTTTTCCGTCTTTGTTATCCTTTTAGAAAGGGATCCAAGTAAAGGGTTTTTTCTTTCTCCTCTTGATTAACTACTCAGATGAATAGTGACATATTCATCTTCCTTCTTCACATGAGACGTGTTCATATCTCTGGAATGATTCACTCATGCCGCCACCCAAGATGTCATCAGTCTCCTTTTTCTGTTTTTGTTCTTCACTTCATGGCTTGCTTCTGGTTTTGCTTTTTTAAAGAAGTTTCAAATACTTCGCAACCATTTTACTCACATTTTATATGAGCAGCTTTTCCAAAATTATTAGTAATAACAACCAGCATTTATCGAACATGCTACTATGTCCTGGGTCCTGTTTTCTAAATGTTTTTTATATTAACTCATTTAATCCTCACAGAAGTTGCTGTTATTACTCCACTTTACAGAGGAAGAAACTGAGGCACAGAACAGGTGAACAGTTTTGCCAGGATGCACAGTGACTACAATGGTCAAACCAGGATCCAAACCCAGGCTGATTCACCCAGTCTCTTAATTAACGGGAAGCCCTCTGAGGCTGTCTCTATTTCATAAGTGAGAACACCAAAGCCTTGAGAAGTGTAATGATTTGGCCATGATCCCACAGCTGTTACAGTAAGTGGCTAGCCCAGGGTTCCCACCAATGGAAACTAACTGACGAGGGGCCTCTCCCGTAGTCACTGGTGGTGTTGCCTCCCACACCTTAACTGCACTGCCCTCTTGCCAGTTCATTCATTCAGTGAGCCGCTAGGGATATAAAACCAAAATGACAAACAACTCGCCTTTATGGAGCAAGAAACGTCTTAAGAATACAGGCATGGAAATATATATTAAAAATCTGACCGAGCATGGTGGCTCATGCCTGTAATCCCAGCACTTTGGGAGTCTGAGGCGGGTGGATCACTTGAGGTCAGGAGTTCGAGACCAGCCTGGGCAACATGGTGAAACACCGCCTCAACTAAAACTACAAAACTTAGCCGGTGTGGTCCCAGCTACTCAGGAGGCTGAGGCACAAGAATCGCTTGAACCCGGGACGTGGAAGCTGCAGTGAGCCAAGATTGTGCCACTGCACTCCAGCCTGGGTGACAGAGCAAGACCCTGTCTTTTTTAAAAAAAAAAAAATACTGAAGAGATTAAGAATGTTGCTCATGTCCATAATCTCAGCACTTTGAGAGGCTGAGGTGGGCTGATCACTTGAGCCCAGGAGTTAGAGACCAGCCTGGGCAACATGGTAAAACCCTGTCTCTACAAAAAGACATTAAAAAATTAGCCAGTTGTGATGGCACACATATGTAATCCCAGCTACTCGGGAGGCTGGCATCGAAGGATCACTTAAGCCCAGGAGTTTGAGGCTGCAGTGAACTCTGATCACGCCACTGCTCTACAGCCTGGGTGACAAAGTGAGACCATCTCAAAAAAATAAAATAAAATTTCTGTGGTGTGAAGAAGGGGGAATGTTAGAAATGTACATTAATACTATAAAATCTGAATTGTTAAATAAACAAATGAAGCCGATCTAAATGTGTAAAAATATGTAATTACAGTATATTTTGTGAAACAGCACTTTGCCACCTTCAAGCAAGCACATGTAATAATAACTACCCTTGCAAAGTGTTTACAAGGAAAAGGGCTGTGGGGACTTGCTTTAATAAATAGAAAGGATTATGTAATTAACATGTTAATTATTAGTAAGTGAGTTTGTATGGGAAAAAGAGAGCTAAAATCAATTTCATATCCATAACCTTTTTGTTTCTTAAGGACAAAACTATCTTGTTTGTTTTTTGCATTCCCTAGAGGAACGTCTATCACACTGACTATCCAGAAATACTTTTTTTTTTTTTTTTTTTTTTTGAGACGGAGTCTCACACTGTTGCCCAGGCTGGAGTGCAGTGGCACGATCTCGGCTCACTGCAAGCTCCGCCTCCCGGGTTCCCACCATTCTCCTGCCTCAGCCTCCTGAGTAGCTGGGACTACAGGCGCCCGCCACCGCGCCCGGCTAATTTTTTGTATTTTTAGTAGAGACAGGGTTTCACTGTGGTCTCGATCTCCTGACCTTGTGATCCGCCCGCCTCAGCCTCCCAAAGTGCTGGGATTACAGGCTTGAGCCACCGCGCCCAGCCGTTGTTACTAGTTACAAATTATAAACACTCGGGCCTTAGTTTTGCTGTAAGTCGAGTTACCTTGGGCAGGTAACAGTAGTTCTGAGTCTGGATTCCTCCCAGGCCTCACTCACTCTGTATTAGCCTATGGGAGTCTGGGTAGGGCCACCACATACAGCCATATGGGTTGTGCTGACACCTGGGTTTATGCCTAATTTTTATTGTGTGTGTCTTGGGAAGCAGAGGACTTACAAGTAGGTGAGTCTCATGAACCTTTTATTTCTAAAGTACTTTGCCAAAGGTATTTTTCAGAAGGGTTTAAATATTTTTTTTTTCACTAAAATAAATTAGATGCCATCTAGAAATTTTCCTTTTCCCTTCATTCATTATATGTGTCTCAAAAGTTCAACAGAGGCAAACTTGAAATGATATTCAGTTGAAATGAATACAGTTCCAGACTAGTGAATTACACAGCAGTACTCTTAAACTGTTGTGGTTCTAGAGGGACAAGGTATAGATGTCAAGAGTTGTGGGCCCACTAGCTACTTGTGGGTACCTTATAGGCCCTGCAGTCACTGAGACCCAGGATTTCAGTCTCTACTCTTCTAAGTTCAGAACCTCCGTCTTTGGTTGGTTGGTTGGTTGGTTGGTTGGTTGGTTGGTTGGTTGGTTGTTGAGACAGAGTCTCACTCTGTCACCCAATCTGAAGTACAGTGAGGCAATCTTGACTCACTGTAACCTCGAGCTCTTGGGCTAAAGGGATTCTCCCACCTCAGCCTCTCTAGTAGCTGGGACCACAGACATGCACCCCACGCTGGGCTAAATTTTTTTGTTTTTTTTGTTTTTTTTGTTTTTTTTTTTGAGACGGAGTCTCGCTCTGTCGCCCAGGCTGGAGTGCAGTGCTCCGTCTCCTGGGTTTACGCCATTCTCCTCCCTCAGCCTCCCGAGTAGCTGGGACTACAGGCGCCCGCCACCTCGCCCGGCTAGTTTTTTTTTTTTTTTTGTATTTTTTAGCAGAGACGGGGTTTCACTGTGTTAGCCAGGATGGTCTCGATCTCCTGACCTCGTGATCCGCCCATCTCGGCCTCCCAAAGTGCTGGGATTACATGAATTTTTTATAGAGACAAGGTTTCAGCATGTTGCCCAAGCTAGTTTCAAACTCCTGGGCTCACATGATCCAGCCACCTCGGCCTCCCAAAGTTCTAGGATTACAGGCATGAGAGAACCTCAGTCTTATTATTGAATTGACTTAAATACAGCTGCTCTTCTGCACAGGTGGGGTCTGTCTGCCACATGGATTCATTTTGTGTGGTCAAAAGACTTCCCGTGGATGGTACCGCAGATTGACAAGATCCTCTTCTCTGACGTTCCAAAGACTAGATTCTGTGCAGGTCACTCATCCCTTCAGTGTGCTCATTTTATTGTTTTCTTGAAACAGGTTGATAGACTTGATGAGGCCACAGCTTCTTATCTTCACCTTGTTTTTTTGGTTAAATTGACAGTGCAAAGCAAAAGGATTAATTCCTTGTTCTATACTGTTACGTTTGACTAAGGAAATCTCCTAAATCTGTCTTGCTAATACTAGAAAAAGCAAAAATTGAATTAGATGGTTGCATAGCAAAGGAGAGGTGAATGTAATCAAGTCTTCTTGTGATGCCTGAATCTAGCCTTCAAGTTATAAGACTTAAGCATGAATTTTTCTTAGACTGATAATCATCATGATTTTGATAAGATCATCACATCATGATTTTATCAAAACCTGGGAATTAGGGAGAAAAACTCAGGAAAATATACAGTACAAATCAACTTAAAATGAAAACAGAGAAAAAAAAATCGAGCAACTTTAATTTTGACTAATGTGAGGCTGTTTTACTGCAGTAATTAACATCTGCAGCACTCAAGAGGGGCACACCCCCTGCCCTCACCGCATGACCGAGCCCACCACCGTATATGCCCTGTCAGGTGGGGTTCATTAAGACAGCAGTGGGTGGCATGTAGAGAGGCAGGGTGTGGACATGCAGCTTCACTTGCCCTCTTAGCAAGGTACCTTTTCCTGAGGCCTGTTGCTCTTCCATTTATTCGAATGTTTAAAAGGAAATTACCTGTTGACATATTTCACAAATCCTCCAGAGTCACACCAGCCACCCTGGAGGAGGGTCCCTCCGCCTGTGGTTAGTGGTGGCTGATCAGGACCCTCCCTGGCCCACCTGCAGGGGGTGCCTTTCCCCTGCAGTCTGTGTGGGGCGTGCAGGGCACAGCAACTGAGCCTGGAGACACAGCCCCTGCCGTGTGTGACTCTGCCACTTCTCACGCTTAGACACCTTCGGTTCTTACCATAGAGACTTGACTGTTTCACACTGCAGTTGACTGTTGGGTTGGGTTAATAACTCTGTGTGTGTGTGTGTGTGTGTGTATATATGTATATATAATATATATATAATATTTTATTTATATATATATTTTTTTCTTTTTTTTAAGATGGAGTCTCACCATATTGCTCAGGCTGGGGTGCCGTGACGCGATCTCAGCTCACTGCAACCTCTGCCTCCTGGGTTCCAGCAATTTTCCAGCCTCAGCCTCTGGAGTAGCTAGGATAACAGGTGCCCGCCACCACACCCAGCTGATTTTTTGTATTTTTAGTAGAGATGGGATTTCACCGTGTTGGCCAGGCTGGCCTCAAACTCCTGACCTCAAGTGATCCGCCTGCCTCGGCCTCCCAAAGTGCTGGGATTACAGGCATGAGCCACCGTGCCCGGACTCTATATATTTTTTAATGTCAGTGCTTACCTTTTATACATTCTTCTATTTGAGAAATAAATTGTGTATCTGTGCGTGATGAAAGTAAAACTAGGCATATAATGCAATATGATAATGTAAAGATAATTTCTTTTCACTAATTATACAGTTATTAGAACACCTTTTAGGCCAAGTGCAGTGGCTCACACCTGTAATCCCAACACTTTGGGAGGCCGAGGTGGGTGAATTGCTTGAGCCTTGGAGTTTGAGACCAGCCTGGGCAGCACAGTGAAACCCCATCTCTACCAAAAATACAAATATTAGCCTAATGTGGTGGCATGCGCCTGTAATCCCAGCTACCCGGGAGGCTGAGGCAGGAGAATTACTTGACCCCGGAAGGTGGAGGTTGCAGTGAGCTGAGATCGCACCTCTGCACTCTAATCTGGGTGACATAGCAAGACCTTGTCTCGAAAAAAATAAAAAGAACACTTTCTTGCCTATTCCTTGGCTGATTTTATCTATTCATTGTCAGTTGTCCTACAGTAGTTACTATATTTTTTCCCTGCAGGAACCACATGAGATAGAGAATCTTTTATTACACCCTTTTTATAGAGGAGGAAACTGAGCTTTGGAGTAACAGGTAGCTTTCCAGAGTCACCTGCCCAGAACCAGACAGTGAGACTCGCCTCCTGGGAGGCCTCTCTTCTTCACTTGGCTGCCTCGACATCAGATGCTGGCCTCTGAGCATACCCACATATCCTTGGGGTCTGCCTCTGACGTTAGCCCTGGTCCGGGATCCACTTCTGCCCTGGGAGAGGCAGCGGCTTGCACATGGCTCCCTTCCCCTCACCACTCTGCAGAGTCCTCCCTCCTGTGTTTCTCTTCATCACTCTCGTCACCACATGACATTGTCTTGATTTCTTTATTTGCCTGTCTCCTGCCACCAGAACATAAGCTCTTTGTCTTCATTCACTGCTGAATCCCCAGCATTTAGCACAGAGCCTGGCATGTAAGAGGCCCTTAATAACTCTTTCTTAAATGAATGAATTCTGCTAAGGCAGAGTAATCCAGAGTCACTGATACTCCTTCCCCCCTGCCCTGAGGCTTGACCGGTATTGGGTTGACCATTCGATGCCTAAGAGCAGTACCTGGTATATTATCCTTGTGGGGTGAGACTAAGGATAATTTTTGTCTGTTTCTATGCTTCCATATTTTCTGCATTGAGTTTGCATTACTTTGTAATTTTAAAAAGGAAGGCAATAATTGTTGTAACATAAATGGAAAAAAAACTACCAAAAGTGAAACATTGAAGTGACACTGTAAGGTAAGATAATAGGTCTTTCTCCTTCTTTTACAAACTTTGTGTAACATTGTAAGTTTTACATTTTAAGTAATTTTTAAATGCATATTGACCTAAGAGAAATATGGTACCTTATATATAGTTCAGAAAACAAATTCTGTGTATTTATTCCCACAAATAGGACTTGATGCAACTTGTGGTAAGTCAGCTTTCATTTCAGTGAACCTGTATTTGTGATCATCTAACTACTTGATACATTTCCCTGGCTAAAAGAGCAGCATTGTATGATAGATCCAAGTAGAAAGATAGAATTGAAAGAAGCTGTATTGAAATAGAACTTTGTTTTTCACAGAAAAGATCTTACTTAAATATGATAACCAACAAATAAACACATGAAAAATGCTCAAAATTTTTTTTCATTAGGAAAATGAAAATTAAAGCTACATTGATTTCTATTACATACTGATTCAAATAGCTAATTTTTTTAAGTTGGAATATCAAGTGCTGGCAGTTAGAACTCTCACACAGTATTTGGTGGGAATATATACAAAATAGTACAGCCACAGTTTGGCAGTTTCTTATAAACATGTACTTACCATACAGCCAAGCAATCTCATTTCTAGGGTTTTACAAAGAAAAATGAAACATATTCCTACCACACAAAGACCTGTATACAAATTTTTAGCAGCTCTACTCATAATTGCCAAAAACTAGAAACCATATCCAAGAATGGACTACTACTCAGCACTGAAAGGGAACGCACAGATGCATGCAACGGTGTGGATGGATGTCAAAGGCGTGACACTAAGAAACCAAGCACGAAAGCCTATACTGTGCGACTCCATGCGACATTGTAGAGAAGTAAAATGACATGAACGGAAATCAGATCAGTGGTTGCCAGGGGGTGGCGTGGGCATGAGGTTGACTTACAGAAGGGAAAGAGGGAACTTTTTCCTCCTTTCATTTCTTGTGAGATAAATATTTTGTACCTTGATTGTGCTGTCGATTACAGGATTATAGATTTTTTTATATCTCAATATAGACATGACAAAGCCGGGCACATTGGCTCACGCCTGTAATCCCAGCACTTTGGGAGGCGAGGGCGGGTGGGTTGTTTGAGGCCAGGCGTTTGAGAATAGCCCGGGCAACATGACAAAACCCCATCTCTACTAAAAATACAAAAATTAGCCTAGCATGGTAGTACACGCCTGTAAACCCAGCTACTCAGGAGGCTCAAGTGGGAGGATCGCTTAAACTCAGGAGGCAGAGGTTGCAGTGAGCCGGGATCACGCCACTGCACTCCAGCCTGGGTGACAGAGCAAGACTCTGTCTCAAAAAAAAAAAAAAAAACACACACACACACAATATTTTGTAGTGACTGTTATAAAAATGGTAAACATTGCTGGCTACAAGACAAGATAAATGCATATTTAGCCCTAATTCACAACTGACTTTATCATAGTATGCAGTTAATTATGCATTTCTTTTTCCCACAAGGGTAAGATTTCTGATTTATGGCATGTGCCTCCATTTTCTCCTCTACCATATAGGGAATAATGCAGAACCTTGCCCACAGTAGTTGTTCATAACTGTTGAGTGATTGAAACTTAGAAGCAAAATTTCATATATGAGTGGAAACATTTAGTAGTTTACAAAAAGCAGTACTCTCTGAATACGTATTGTAACTAGCAACTTTAAATTTTCTGGAGTCAGGTACAGAATTTTTTGTGATCTGCCTGAAATGATGACGGTGACTTGAATAGGGTCTAGTTTCTGCTTCCTCTCTCTGGGCTTGAATGGAACTCTTGGTGGGTAGAAATCTGAATTCTATTGGTGACCAATTTTCCAAAGCTAGTGTGCCAAGATGAACCCACTTGAAAACTGTGGGCTCTTGGACTTGGCTGCAAGACCAGTCCAGCTGAGGTGGGCTGGCCCGGCATCTGCCGCCTTCATTGTGCTTAATGCTGGATCCATCTGTTTTCTGTCAAAGCCAGTGCCAACAAATTACTAACCTATTAGAGAAACATGGAAATAAGATTGCACTTCTCATTCCTGGCTTTTCCTCTCATATTTTGCTTGGCTTACATATTTGGTTTTTGTTTATTTTGAGAAGAAAGATACGTTATCGAGTAGTTGGGGGGGCATGAATCATTTTTTGCCCCATGCACACATTTTTAAAAGATGGGGGGGTGATGTTAGTGATGTTGTTATGGCCGTTGATGACGATGGCAGCTGTCATTTGTTCGGCAGCACTGTGCCTGGCGCTGCACTTGTTACTTTCAGCCTCTTATTCATTATCGTCATCACTTTACAGATGACAGAACCACAGTTCAGAGGCTAAACAACTTGTCACGCTGCTAGGGAGTGTCAGAACCAGTATTCACACCCAGATTCTGAAGCCTGTGCTTTATCCATTGCTGCCTCTTAAACCATTTTAAGCCTTTAGAAACTATTTTTATCCAGGCACGTGAGTCTAATGAGGAAAGTTTCAAAGAAAAGAAAAGGGGACTTTGTATTTCTTCTATCCGATAGAGGCCTCTGTAATTAGAACGTATTTCCTTCACACGCGCTTTTGAGTGCCAATCCCTGGAATCAACCCAACTGATTGGAGAGAGAGAGATTGGCACCCCAGGCCTAAGCGCCTTTCTAAGCACAAGTGCACACACGCATGTCTTGGTGTGCATGGCTGTGCTCAAACGCGTACTCCACCGGCTTGCAGACGCTTCCTGCCAGAAGATGAAGACCAGCTGCCGAATTGAGCAAAGCTACTGAAACACAGCTCTCCTCTCTTTAGCACATAACATGAGTGAGAGATGAAGGTAGGGTACAGAGTAACTAAACATCTCAGTAGTTTCTTTCCTTTGTGTTCATTAAAATACAGCCCTTGACTGCCAGTTAAACCCAGGAAGTTGGAGTGCCAACATTTCCCCATTCCAGCTATAAGCAGAGTTCAACAAACTCAGAAACCTTCTTTCTCTAATAAAACTACATGATGGGTATAGTCTAAACGCTTGTTTTCTAAAACAAGATTAAAGCGTTACTTCATTTCCTTCTAAAGCAAAGGCACATACGTTTTCACTGAAAAAGGTTTCTTACCAACTGAGTCACTTATCCAGTGTTGGGGGAGGGTGGAAACTAGCCCCCAAGTAATGGCATAAATACATGAATTAATTACTTGTGCATTCAAACTATGAATGAGCATATTTATTTTTAATAAAATCAAGAGCCAAGAAGGAGCACTGTATCTCACTGATCTTATCAGATCATCTGGAAGCGAAGGGGATGTGAGCTCAGGGAGGAGGAGGAGGAGGAGGAGTCTGAATTCCTTCTCACAGCGAAGAGTCGTGAGGACTGGGGCTGTCTCTGGGTAAGCGTGGGAAGAGGAAGGGCCCAGCAGCTGGCCCCTGCTCTGTGCCCGCCTACCAGGGAGCACAGAAGGTGCCTTTTCCGCCAAGACTGCGTGACGGGAAAACGGAGTGTATGTGTGTCCCGTGGGATGGGAGATTCAGAAGCAACTTAAGAAATTTTTGTAAAGAACTTTGAAACTGATGAACAGTGGTGTTTTTTTATTTTTTATTTTAACTTGAAAACAGAGTTTTGATGGTATCGGCAAACTGCAGCTGTGCAAAAGCAGTGCCTCTTCATGCCGAAGCAGTTTGACTTGAAGGAGCCACCAATAAAAGGCTAATGGCATGTGGCCCAGCGCACCCAAGGTGTCTTCGCTGTGCCTCTCCTGTTCCTGTTTCCTGTTCCCCTTTGTCTTCCACTTTCTTTCCCAGTTCCTCAGATCGGCCATTGCGCACTCCGGCATCCCCTGAAGCCTTTCTCAGCCTTCCAGATGGTGTTCGGGGTTAAGGAAGCTGCTGACTTGACCAGGTCTTACTTGCCGTTGCTAGTGTAGCAGTTTATTAGCTTGTCCCAAGACCGGTCTGTGTCAGGAGTCCACAGATTGTGGCCCGCTCTGGCCCACTACCTGTTTTTGTAAATAAAGTTTTATTGGAACATCACTACTCCCATCTGTGTGTGTGGCTGCTTTGGGGGCTACTGTGGCAGGATTGAGTAATCATGATAGAGACTGTTTGCCCCAGACGCCTAAACTATTTCCTATCTGGCCCTTGACAAAAGTGTGCCTGCCCACATCTGCACGGACAGTGGCCCGTGCGTCGCCTGTAAGGAATAACACATGCCTCCCGGACAGCCAAATGAAAATGCACGCAGTGTCTCTCACAGAGAGCAGGCGCACAGTAAATATGGAGAAGTCTGCAGAGGTCTCTTGCAGATTTGTAGGTGATAGAACTTTGTATGTGTGAATTTAAGAAAGCCGGTTTTGACCATTATGGTAACATTGTTACATAAATGTGATTTTTCTTAAATATTTGAGAGACTGTGTAGCAGAATGTGTCATGCTTGGACTCTAAACTACACTCCGGGCTGCCTGGGCTGAGAGGTTCCTCCTCCAGTTGTGGGCCACATGACCATGACACATTTGTTGTTATTCACAGCCCTATGCCTTAGGCTCCTCATCTCCAGCATGAGGATTATAATAATGTGTACCTCCTAGGCCTGATCTGGGGATTAAGTGAGTTAACACAAAGAACTTGGAACTGAGCTTAGCACATAGTAAATATTAAGTGTTTGCTTTTATTGCAGTTATTAATCCAGTCCTATCTCTGCTGGAAATCCTTGAGAAGCTCCTCCTTATCAACAAGATAAACCTCAAACTTAGAAGCCTGGTACACAAGGCCCTGCCAGACCCAGCCTCTCCCCTCTACCCCCCGACAGCCACACACAGCGCTCCAGTGGCTGTCCAAATCAGTCTGCCCTTGCCATCGAGCCGGTGTCCCCAGCCTCTCAGCCATAAGTGCCCTTTCCCCTCTTCTGCCATAGCCCCCAGCCAACAATGAAGCCCCCATCAAGTGGCACCCACAATTTAGATACTTTGCGTACATTATTTGGTTTAATCCTGAGAACACTTCTTCACGTGGACAATGTTAGGATTCTCTTTGTTTTACAGAGAAGAGAATGAAACAAGAAAAGATGAAAGCAACTTCCCTAAGGTCCTGCAGGCAGGCAATGCAGAGACTCACCCAGCTGCAGGCTCTCCCAGCCCCTGAAGCCAGCTCCTGAGGGTTCAGCTCCAGAAGTGCTCATTCAGAGGACTCTCCACCAGCCCCCACCAAGGGGGCCCTCAAGCCTGCAGCCCCCATCAGACTCACTCTCCCTTCTGTCTGCACTTTTCACATTGCATGCTTTTTTTGTTTTGCTTCTATACTTTTTCTTGTTTTTACCCTTGCTGCTTTACTGCACACACACACGCATAACCATACGTGTGCACACATGCACACACACGCATGCTCACCCATGTAGATTGTGAGCTTCTCGAGTGCAGGAATTGGATTGTATTTAGTTTTATGTCACCTGTGCCTAGAACAGCTTCTGGTGTATAGTAAGTGTATAGTTATGTTACATGGATGGAAAAAGGAAAAGTAGTAAGGACTGATTGGGAAACACTAATCCATATTCCACACACACACTTGTCTTTTACATTTATGTGATTTCAACATTCATTTATCAGGAGGCAGCACGTTTTATTGGTTGAAGACATGGGTCCCCGAGTCAGTTTGCTAGAGCTTTAGTCCTAATCTTCTAGCTCTTGATTTTTCTCATTTGTAAATGGAGTCCTGGGGCTATCTATATTTCACGTGGTTATTGGAAGAAATGAATGAATTCATTGGTGCAAAGCACTTAACCAGGTGCCCAGCACACACTGGTTCAGCAGTTCAATTATGATTGAAGTAGTATCGTGTGTCTTTGATTTACTTGAATTTATCTACACACAAAGTAAAAGGTGTGAAAGGGAAGGGAAAACATCTGCCATCCCTCACCTCTGCCTCCAGCCCTGCCCTCCGTCCCTCACCCCTGCCTCCGACCCTGCCCTCCTTCCCTCACCCCCGCCTCCGACCCTGCCCTCCTTCCCTCACCCCCGCCTCTGGTCCTGCGCGCTGTCCCCTGCCCACTGTCCCTCATCCCCGCTTCTGGCCCCGCCCTCTGTCCCTCACCCCACCCCTCCACCCCACCCACCTACCGCCGCCCCGCCCCCCGCCTCCCTGCCTCGGGCCCTGCCCGCCATCAGTCACCCCACCCCAACCCCCGCCTCTGGCCCTGCCTGCCAGCCCTCATCCTTGCCCACCGCCCTCACCCCAGCCTCCGGCCCTGCCCGCCGGGAGCCCTCACCCCTGTCCGCCGGCACTCACCCCCACCTCCTGCCCCGCCGCCATCCCTTAGCCCCGCCCCCGGCCCTGCCCGCCTCCAGCCCTGCCCGCCAGCCCTCACCCCCGCCCCCGGCCCTGCCCGCCTCCAGCCCTGCCCGCCAGCCCTCACCCCTGCCTCCAGCCCTGCCCGCCGGCCCTCACCCCCGCCCCCGGCCCTTCCCGCCGGCCCTCACCCCCGTCTCCGGCCCTGCCCGCCGGCCCTCACCCCCGTCTCCGGCCCTCACCCCCGTCTCCGGCCCTGCCCGCCATCCCTCACCCCCTCCCCCGGCCCTGCCCGCCATCCCTCACCCCCTCCCCCGGCCCTGCCCGCCATCCCTCACCCCCTCCCCCGGCCCTGCCCGCCATCCCTCACCCCCTCCCCCATCCCTGCCCGCCATCCCTCACCCCCGCCTCCGCCCCTGCCCGCCAGCTCTTTCTCTGCCGTGTGCCGTGCTTGTGCTGGGACAGTTTTTCGAGTTGTGGCAGCCAGCACAAACCAGCTGCTCGATCTGGTACCCAAGCAAAAAAAGAAAGAAAGAAAAAAATTATTCCCAACTTAGAGGAAAACTGGGGCTCATGTCAGGTTCCCGCGCGACACCTTCCTGTGGGGTTTTAAGGGATGATTTTGACCATATGTGCATCTCGTCTTACACGTTGTCTTGTGGAGCCCTTTCACATGGCTGTTGAAGGCAGCAGTGATCTAGTGGTGTGATCTCAGAGTGATGCTCACCATTTTGGTTGAAACATGAGAATGTGTGGTGGTGAACGGATTGAGGCAGCACTCGGTATCCCTTGCCTATTCATAGGGTTTGTTTTTTTGTTTGTCGTTTGTTTCTTTTTATGACCAGTCTGACTTTCTCTTCATCAGTGCAGTGGTCCTCTGGGGCTGTCCGTATTTGAGTCACTCTCTGAGGGCCTGGGAGTGTGCAGAGAGAGAGCATGTTTGAGACTGGCAGCTGCACCAGCGCCAATAGGAAGGGCCAATAAGGGTCATGACTAATACTCCTGCTGATCACATTGTTGGACAAAAAGTATTTCCAGTGAATGTTGTCACAAGTTTAAATAAAAGACTTTACTTTGTGTTTGCTTTTTGTTTAGGTAACTACTCCAGACCCCCAGCGTATAGTGGGGTGCCCAGTGCAAGCTACAGCGGCCCAGGGCCCGGTATGGGTATCAGTGCCAACAACCAGATGCATGGACAAGGGCCAAGCCAGCCATGTGGTGCTGTGCCCCTGGGACGAATGCCATCAGCTGGGATGCAGAACAGACCATTTCCTGGAAATATGAGCAGCATGACCCCCAGTTCTCCTGGCATGTCTCAGCAGGGAGGGCCAGGAATGGGGCCGCCAATGCCAACTGTGAACCGTAAGGCACAGGAGGCAGCCGCAGCAGTGATGCAGGCTGCTGCGAACTCAGCACAAAGCAGGTACGCCACCCAGGAGCACGCCCCGGGCAGGTACGCTGTGTGTCTACGCGTGACCACGTGACTGCGCACGTAGCTGCATTGTTCCCCGGGGTCACACAGAGCAGTAGAATGTCACTGTGCTTGGCCGTTCTTTTTGTGTTAAATATATTCTGTAGCGTCAAGATCAGAGAACTAAGTGACGAACCATGTTTTATGATACATGAGGAAGGAATATGAGCGGTGGGCACATCAGTCGTGGGAGGTGATTTGAAATGCCTGTGAATAGTCGTTGCAGCAGCAAACCAGATCCGGTTGCACAGGGAAGTGTCTGCGTGGTACCAATTGAAGCAGTGACTTTTAAGCAGGAAATACTAAAGCTTAGGAACGATTTAAAATCTAAAACATTGAAAAGGAAACACACTCCCCACCTTTTTTTCAGCCTATCACAAGAATCTTCATAAAATACAAACTTTGTATGTATACATACGTCTATTGTGTGTTTGTCTAAACGTATATGTGTGAAATTTAGATACTTTACATTCTTACGTTATATTTTATTTTTCCAGGCATATCTATCTGTCCAAACCAAAATGTGGTTTAAAAAGCAAAGATAATATTTTAGAAAGTTTGAGCTGATAAAGCGAAAGGCTTTAGCTACAATTACTCATTTTTAATCCCGAATTAAAAATTAATTTTGAAGTAAATACTTGACCTGGATAAAAATAACATAATTAAAAATTTATAAGGCAAAGGTGAATACGTTTTAAAAGCACATGCAAATATGTTTTAAAATAGAGTACTTTGAAAGATGTGTATCTTAATGGTATCTTCAGAAGCAAAGGTAGAAGATTCTGATTTTTGTCCAAGGGAAACAAAAGCTAAGGTGTGTGTGCGTGTGTGCATGTGTGTGTGCGTGTGTGCATGTGTGTGCGTGTGTGTGCATGTGTGTGTGCGTGTGTGCATGTGTGTGTGCGTGTGTGCATGTGTGTGCGTGTGTTTTTAAATGTGTCTTTTCTTACTTTTCCTCTGAAGCTGCTATCTGGGGAATGTGGGACCCCTCCAGTCTTATTGTTTTCTCCAAATAATAATAAATTTCCCTTGAGGAAATAAAATGAAAATCAATCATTATCTTTCTTTCTGTCTCCACATTACAATTACTTAAAATTTTCTGAACTCCAGCAGTCTAGCCCTCTGCTGAACCCACACAGGCTTTAGGGAATGTTTTTGTAAACCTGTCTATGAAAACTGGTTTGGCTGTTCAAATTGAAGTTCGAATTCAAGTTTAAATGAATTGTCCATTGTTGCAACTCATAAAGCACAAGTTATTTTCTTTTTTTAAGTGGAAAGTATTTGATTGCATTTGGCACGCAGCCTTCGGGAGGGACCTCAGAAGATAGCCACAGAGAGCCAGGCATGATTTTGTGTGGTTACGAAGCCATGCGTGCCCCCTTTCTGAGTCACTGTTTATATCATTCTGAAGTAATCAATACATAAATACACATCCATGCATTGCCATTTTCTGTTTCTAATGCGTAGATCATTCCAAAGCCTTGCCTTCAACTTGCTGCCCATTTTAGCTCACCAGGATTTTAAATGGGGGCTGTATATCTTCTTGTTTGCTTTTACCAAAGTCAAAGCTTTACTTTAAAATGGTAAATGGAGATTAGAATTGAGAAATCTCACTTTTCTCTGCCTGTCCCCACCCTGTTGTTAGAGGCATTTTCTATACCCCCCACCCCTCAGGCAGCGGCAGGATGCAGGTATTCAGCTTGCCTCTGCGGTCTGTAAACCCCGCACCTACGTGTGGGGGTGACAGATGGACAGGGATTCATGCTTGTGCATCAGAACAAATCCCAAGAGGCTGTTCTTCTGTTCCACTTTAGGCCACCATACATTAGGTCGCCTGCTTATCCCAGCCAGTCTGGGGCTGGCGGACGCCCCATGTTTTCTTCCCAGCACCCCAACTATGGCAACTCTCAGGCTCCCATGGTGCACCAGCCTGACCAGTACGGGTAGGTAGCAACGCACCCCGACTTGCTGCGGGACCTGGGCGTTTTCTCTGCAACTGTTAAAGATCGTGCCACCTGGCCACGAAAGGAACACCCAAACCAAGAAAGCGAAACACCTAACAGGAAATCCATCTCCGAGGGGGTTGTCCTTGTGTCCATTTTTGTTGGTGTGTTTGTTTCGTTTTCCTTTCGTATTAACAGTACTGTGGCCGTTCGGTGGAAACCCGCATGTGTCCTCAGGCCCTGTCTGCATGGCTTTCGGCATGGCTGCTTTCCTTCATGCCTGAGAGGGAAATAGAAACTTTGGTCTGTGTCGAAGACACGAGTCACCAACTCTGGCGTCATTTCCCCCATTGTTGTCGTTGTTTTGTCTAGGAACCTGTGTTGTGCAGCGCTGTTCTCATGACTGTATTCTCACTCCTGCCACTACAGTGAGCGGCTGCCATACCCACCCCCAAATTAAGAGCACAGCATCTCATTTGACAAGACAATCACTGCAGTTGAGCTGACACAGGCTATTCACAGGACTTAGGAGGGGTTTCATTATATCACCACCAAGCAAATGTCTGTGCCAAAGACTTCTATTATTTTCTTCTCCAGCGAGTATTAGAATATTGAAGTCACCAGGAAAATACCACAAAATAATCCAACAGAGAATGTTCTCTCTAAACACAGTGTTGCCATATTATTCTCAATTTCAACACAGGAATTACATACAGCAACAAAAAGTATCTCTTTTTTCCTACTACAAAACTATGTAGTATCAGGTTCTGTCACCTTGTTTAGGTTAGTAAATGCTCTGAAAGTCTATTAGTATTGAGTGAATTACTAAGCAAAAAAGTTATTGCTATCATCCTGGACAGACTTAACCATGTTTGGTAGTTAGTTTGCCTTAATCATGTTAGTTTTAGTAGAGACACGCATCATCTTTGGTTAAAATCAAACAGGGAATGTCACCTAGCTTTGTTTAAACAGTAAATTTATAGAACTATGCTTTCACTACTGGTTATGAATGCCTGACAGAGCTTTTTAGTAGTTTTATATTCAGTTTATATTTATTTAGACAGAACGAATGATAATTTTGGAATCGAGAGCTCTGAAGTCTGTAAACATGGCCCTAAATGTGGACCAACAAATATAGAATCCTGTAAACATCATCCCCAAAGTGAAATAACAAATATAGAATGAGGTAAACGTGCTTATTCTTGGGAAATTGTCTTTTCCTCTTTGTTACTTTCTTGTGGTGCCTTCAAGGTCAATTCATGAGTCAGTAGGAAGATAGCAGTCGGAGGAAGCAAGCATTCATCATCTGCAGCTAATCCATAGGATCTGTCCTTTCACCAACTCCAGAGGCCTCTTTACACCCACAAAGCTAGTTGGGCTGTGCCTTGCCAAGCCACATTAAGCAGCTGTGTAAAATGAATTTAAATGGCATGCATCAGAGTGAAATCTCTTCCACTGGGGCAGAAAATCGATGTTAGCTAACCAGCACAAGGAGATCAAATCTGTATTCCAGCCAGCAGCATCCAGATAGCTTCCTTAGAGTACAACACCTCCTCCTTAATTAAAAATAAGAAAAAGAAAAATGTTGGCGTTATTCTATGTAAATCTGATAAAGCACACTTGGCAAGGGCTCATATTCATAGCCCCGTGACTGTTAACTGTGAATTTTAACTTGTATGTCTACACTATTCTTTCTAAAAAAGAAAGAAGTTAAGTTTTATTTCTATTTTAAATCTTCCTTCTGTTCACTTCGCAATACACATAACCTGTGTTGTGCCTTTTTTTAAAAGCAGAAGCTTGAATCTGAGAAAACATGTGTATGACATGTTTTAGTGCTATGAGTTGAGAAATCTGATTTTCAACATCCTTTTGCTTTACTTATTTAACAGCTCATTGCAGCAAAGTCGTGGTTTTGCTTTGGTGTTTGTTTCCCCGTTGATGGCTCTGTTAGGTTAAAGTTAGGTTGGCCATTAGAAAAGCTAGTTTGCTAAATGTTAGTTTCTCTTTGGGAGAGGAAGAAATGGCATAGTGCAGGATTCACAGAGTCTGTCTGAATGACTTCTTTCTCAAGGCACAATCCCAAAGGACCTGGAGCCCATGGAAGAATCTGAAAAGGACAAATTAATGATGAAGGTGGAGCGTGAGTGAGTGTGTGTCTGCAATTAGACAGAAACAGAATGCTCGTTGTAAAAATGAAGGATTGTGGCAATTATGCTTCAGATTTTCTCAGCTGGTGAAACACAAGATAGTATAGAGAAAAAACATGCAAGTTTAACTGGTCAGAAGCTGTTTTATTAATTTCTTTAAGAGTGACAGTATGAAGGTAAAATCGACCTGCTGCATTGAATAAATTAAGAAACATATAGATTAATTTTTTTTTCTTTTTCACCTTTTGAGTAAATTCCTCATTTTGATCATCAGAGGATTTACAGTAGAATCTGGTGAATCTTCTTGTTCAGGTACTAGATTCACTGTGCAGTAATATCCAGTCATTTGAAGTTAATGGTTTATAAGTAACATCTGTACAGAGCCCTCCTCCTCCCACACACTGATACACTTTGTATCAGAAAATGCATGGTTGTGTACAGTTTTAAAGCATTGCTAGTTAAGGAATTTACTTTTGAAGATACAAGAAACAGAGAGTTGGAAATACTAGCTGGTCTTACTAACGGCCTACTTCAGGAATGGCAAATGGGTTCCATCCATCTGCAGATCAGTGCTCATGGCTGTCTGTAGCATCATTTTGGAGGATTCTGAGCCATTACCTGAGCATAGGTGAGCCAAGGTTTGCCAGAAGCTTAGGAAGAACTTTGGCCTACCACTTCCTAAAGAGCATAGCTATGGATCCCAGGCTAAACACAGGCTTTCATATAGCTCACTACAACCTCAAATTCCGGGGCTCAAGCAATTCTCCCACCTCAGCCTCCCAAGTAGTTGGGACTAAAGGCACGTGCCACCATACCTGACTGATTTTGTCTTTACTTTTTTGTAGAGCCAGATTCTTACTATGTTGCCCAGGCTGGTCATGAACTCCTAGCCTCAAGCAGTCCTCTCAGCCTCCCAAAGCGCTGGGATTACAGGTGTGAGCCACCACTCCTGACCTTGTAACATTTTTTAAATGACTGAATCCATTACGTTTAAAGCCTGTGCGTGCAGACATGCGCAGGTAGAATAACTTCCCCCCGGTCATTCCGTGTGCCTTGCATCCTTTTATGAGTCCTAGATGGTACCTGGTGATGTCCAGCAATTGACAGCTCTTCAAAATACAACTGATTTGTGGATTTGAAAATTTCAGCATTATCCAGAATTTTTTCTTGGAAATGAGCTCTAGGAGGAAGCATGATTTCACTGAATTTACAGAAGATCTCACAAGCCCTAGATCTTTAAGCCAGGGTAGATGGACAAACAGATTTTAATTCCTTAAGGCCCTAGCAACTCACATATATAAATTTTGATCAAGTCTTGAGTGACTTGAGATTGTTTGTGTCAAAATTCTGGTAGGGATCTTTAAGATAAGAAGAGGTTTCATAAGGATGCAGAGTTTCAATTACAGAACGATTGGATCTCAGAGCTGGGAAGGTTTTAGATGTTATCCAGCCTCTACTTCTTGATTTTATGGTAGAGTCAACAAAGACCTACAGCATCACCCACTCAGGACCATTGAGTCAGGAGCAGGGTCCCCTATCACCTGGTCCTGTTGTTCTTCTGCTCTTTTTTTTTTTTTTTTGAGATGGAGTCTCACTCTGTCACCAGGCTGGAGTGCAGTGGCGCAATCTCGGCTCACTGCAACCTCTGCCTCCCGGGTTCAAGCGATTCTTCTGCCTCAGCCTCCTGAGTAGCTGGGATTACAGGCATGAGCCACCACACCCAGCTAATTTTTGTATTTTTTTTTTAGTAGAGATAGGGTTTCACCATGTTGGCCAGGATGGCCTCGATCTCTTGACCTCGTGATCCACCCGTCTTCGCTTCCCAAAGTGCTGGGATTACAGGCGTGAGCCACCGCGCCCTGCCTGTTGCTCTTCTTTCTACTTTTTTGTTTTGTTTTGTTACAAACCACCTCTTCATTTTTGTTCTCCATCATAGCTAAAGGCAATCCTGCTATTAGAAACCAAATAGTAATGAGTATCTTAGTGGATATTCCACCTCTTGCATTGAAATCTGGATTTTTTTTCTCTTATCTGAATTTCATTACCTCTGCTGCACCTAAAAGGAAATGCAGGCTTTGCATGTTCCCGTGTAGACTCCACAGACTCCACGTGTAGCTTGAGTTAGATTGTTTCCAGAGCCAAGCACCTTGTGAGATAAGTAACAGTTACTTGCTGGCACAGGGGCCGGTTTGAGTTTCTGTCCTTTTCCCCATTTGAGGTTTTTACCAACACTGCTTTGGCATTTAACATTGTTGGGACTGGAGTGTGGCTGTGGAAGTACTTGCGAGTTGTCGGGGAGCAGAGTGGGAAGGTGGTGATATTGACACGGATAAAGGTGCACACCTACGTGATGCTGGAATAAGCGCTGTTGTTCCTTTGCTGTCCCTGAGAGAGTCCTTGGTGGATTAACTGAGTATTAGAAGAAGGAGAAGTCTCAGACTTCTTAATTTCAGAAAAAAAGGGTAAAATGATTTAATTTGAGAAGTCTTCTTACTCTTGACTAGCAGGGAAGTTTTAATACTGAATATCACAAATATTGTTCTGTAGACCTGCATTTTAATACTACGTCATACCAAAAACTAGGGTCACTGAAATTAGCTTTCACATGTTTTATGTTGAGTCAATTAGGAAATTGGGAACTTTAGTTAAGATTATTTTTAAATCTCATTAACAGCCACTCATTAACAGGATGAATAAATTTCGTAAGGTAGCTAGATCAGTAGTAACCCCACCATATTGCTGTTGGAGGAGCTGAGTGTTTTGTGAGAGGATGTGACTAGCCGCCTTCCTATGCTTGCAAGAAGCCTGGTCTATTTACAAATGCAAATGAATTGGTCTGGCTTGTTGGATATACAGTGGGCTTGTATCTGTGTCTCATGTGCACCCCACATAGACACACCTTCCCGCCGCTGTTCTTTATTGAGGTGTATCTATAATTCATATCCTGTGTTGCCATTTGCCAGCAAGGCACTTTTTCTGTGTTATTTTCCTCTGAAGCCAGTATGATGCAATTCTGCTGATGGACGAAGAGCCGCTGATGTGGAAATACGTTAATGGAGATAGTGCATTAAAATGTCAAAGAGAAGGGGCAAAAAACTTCAAAGTGTGTCAAGCCCCAGTTATAGTGGGGTCCATGCACTAAAGAGCAGTGAGCGATTTGTCTTAACCAAGAATCCAGCCCTTTGGATTTTGGACAATTAGGTTTTAACATAATAGCTATGATTTGAAAAGTCATGTTATTGAAAGACAAAGAGAAAAGATTTCAAAGGCTTAAACAGAGTTTTTATTTCCACAATTAAATGTAAGCCTTTGCATTATCTTCTAAATACTATGCTTTAATTTTTAGCTCCTTTTTTCTCTTCAAAATTTAGAATTTGAATGAATGTTATTATGTTAGTATTTAAAGATTATGATTTCAATTAAAACTTTTAGAATTACAGAACTATTATGGAAGCCATAAAGTGCATTGATAAATCATCAAATCAAAAAGTAGTAAAACACTAATTCTAAAAAGACCAGAGATTTCTTCTTTAATCTTTTTTTTTTTTTTTTGAGACGGAGTCTCGCTCAGTCACCCAGGCTGGAGTGCAGTGGCCGGATCTCAGCTCACTGCAAGCTTCGCCTCCCGGGTTTATGCCGTTCTCCTGCCTCAGCCTCCGGAGTAGCTGGGAGTACAGGCGCCCGCCACATCACCCGGCTAGTTTTTTTGTATTTTTTAGTAGAGACGGGGTTTCACCGTGTTAGCCAGGATGGTCTCGATCTCCTGACCTCGTGATCCGCCCGTCTCAGCCTTCTTCTTTAATTTTAATGAGAGCCAAGAAATCACAGCATGAAATGTGCAGCCAACCTGGGAGGGACCGGAGACCACGAGGCACCCCAGGCCACTGATGAGTATCACACAGAGACTTTCGGCAGCCACTGTACACCCTCACCCAGCCACGGGGCCGAGGCACGGGAGCCTCAACTCCAACATCCCCGGGCGGTTCTGGTGTGGAAGCCAGCTCGGGTCTGAGGGGGGCCTCGGAAATAGCCGCTACTGCAGAGCACGAAGGCAGCGTTGAAGGGGAGGGCTGGGAGGCATGCTCTGGACACTTCTTCCTTATGCGGCCTTCCTGAGGGATGTCGCATGAGGAGCACTTGGGGCTCCCACTGGGAGAACTCTACGGCCTCAGAAGCTCGAGTCTGCGCCGACCTGACCCTGACTCAGGCTCTGGCGATCTGTTGATCATGGCAGAGTGTGTCTTCCAAACGCTTTGTCCTGGTTTCTGCCCTTTTGCTTCCTCTCAGAACTCAGTATCCTCCTCATCCTCTGAAATACTCAGTTCCCCACCACATCTAGCCTGCCCTCTTCATTCAGATTTTCCCGTCACTGTGTCTGGGTCTGGCCCTCTCACAGCTGGTGGCTGTCTTCACTAGGAGATGGCTCCCAGTGACTCGCGCACCAGTGTCTATGCCACCTGTCTTCACTTCCAGCTTCATGGCTCTGTTAACATCCTGCCCCCATAGATGCACACTCTCACACCAGATGTCCTGGGACCATCACAGCGAGAACCAGCATGAGAGCGCACCCATCGCTGGGCGTCATCAGCCGCACAGCACAGCAAACCCCGGCGGTTCAGAGTTACGAAAGGCCAGGATCTTTGAAATTGCATGTGTGCACCAGGAGTGGCAATGGCCAGTGATGCCAACCTGCCAGGTATCAGGCCGATGACCAGCAGGTGGTGAATTTTTCACAGCCCTGAAATCTGGTAACCTCAACAGTGTTTTGGGCTGAAGGCAGCAGGAAAAGTTTGTAAGTGGTGAAGAGGCTGTGGCTGTGTCTTACTATATTGCAGCTTGGGGTTTGGAAGGTGTCATGGGTGACAGGGTATCTTAGTAGCAGTAAGGAGTATGAGAAGCAACTCACTAAAATGCTAAGATTCCTCTTAATGTTGGTCTTCATTCTTATTTTGAACTCCATTTCTGCCATTACATAGATTTAAAAAATCAAACAGGCCAGGCGCAGTGGCTCACGCCTATAATCCCAGTACTTTGGGCTGCCAAGGTAGGAGAAACACTTGAGGCCAGGAGTTCACAAGCAGCCTGGGCAACATAGTGAGCTAGTCTCTATAAAAAGTGAAAAACAGTGAGCTAGGTATGGTAGCGCATGCCTCTAGTTCCAGGTACTCAGGAGGCTGAGGTGGGAGGATCACTTGAGTCCAGAAGTTCAAGGTTGCGGTGAGCAAGGATCGTGCCAGTGCACTCTGGCCTGGAGTAAAACAGTGAGACCCTGTGTCTTAAAAAATAATAATAATAATAATGAAAAACTCACAGACAGAAACCTGTCAGTGCACTCTGGCCTGGAGTAAAACAGTGAGACCCTGTCTTTTAAAAAATAATAATAACAACAAAAAACTCACAGAAACCTGTAAGATTATGGCCCTTGTTTTAAAAGTAAACTCATACTGGATTACTTTTGATTGTTAAAATTGCTGCCAGGTAAGAACCTGTCTGAATCCTGTCCTGCACGGAGTGGCTGGTGAGGACAAAAAGAACTATAGCTTTGCTCAGCTTACAAACCTTGCCTGCATTTTAACCCTAACTGAACAATGTTTGACTTTACCAAACTAAGTCACTTTGTGGCCCAGGCCACTGTTAACTCAGGAAATCTCTAAGAATTTTTAGGAGGATTTTTTTTTAAGATCAGAAATTACTGTTTTTCTGTTTCCTGGACAAGGGCATTTTTTATTGGAGGTTTATACACAATATTGCTGTGACACAGTAATATAGGATGGAGAACTCGGGACCCAAATTAAGTTTCTTAAGCCTACTGACAGGCCCATTAAGGCATGAGAGGTACATAGAATGCATATAAGATGGATGTGTGCTTCACCCTCACACTCCTAAAACTCAGGTTCATCCATCAGGGATTGTTATCTACTCCAAGTATTGTTGGGCTGATAAGCTCTCTGTGTCTGAGGCTGCGTGGCTCCAGACCTCTAAGACACCTGCTCCCTCCTCTCTGCTCGTGTGGCTCCTCGGGGGCTAAGCCACTTTGGGATTAGCAGTTCACTCTCCTTTACACCTGGAAGGGGATGTCCTGGAATAAAAGATGTGGCTATTCCTAGCACTGAGAAGTAATAGCCCTCCTTAGAAATAACTTGGAGATCTTTTCTTAATGGTACTATGATCTCAAGATAAACTTTTTAAAGTAAAGATCCTTAAATAGAATGCAGTAGAGATGGCGCTTTCTCTCTGTGGGTGACATCCATGGCAGCTAATGTTTGTTTCATGCTGTATGGATCTAGTTTCAGCAGCCCAGGGAGCTGTGCCATTTACATCTTCTCAGAGGTCAGTAGGATGCGACGTGATACAAACCCCCAAAGTTCTGGAGAGTCATCCATTGCGGGAAAAGACAGGATTTGGGAGCCACTGCTACCCTCTGTGGCTCTCATCCACACCTGAGGCAGGCCGTGTGCTGGGGATCAGCAGGGAAGAGCTGAAATCAAAATCTCTGAACTAAATGCCTTCACAGTGTTGAGGTTCACTTTTGTATGGTTGCCAGGAAAGAGTTCGTAGTAGCAGAACAATGGGCTTAACAAACCAAAATCAACTTTGAGGATGAAGAGAACATCCTTAGTTATCAGTTGCTAAAATTCACGCAGCCAGACACCGTGTTTGCGTTTTCTTCACACCCTGACAAGGAGGCCTCTCGCCTCAGAACCCTTGAGCTCTATTTGTTCTCCTGGTTGCTTTGAGAGAAAAGGTGAAGATCAGTGAGCTGCTTTAGGAACAACTAAAACGGGTTACCTGCATTGAAGCAAAAAGGAAGAGCTGAATCTTGAAATTGCACAACAGGTGCCGTTTCAGCAGGGAGTGCCAGGAGCAGAGCTGGTAACAGGTCGGAACCCTCTGAGAAGTCTGTGTGAAGTATGAACAAAAGAGAAAACTGTTTCTGATGTTAGACGCTTTTAAGAAATCCAGACTGGAATATGCAGTATTCCTCAGTGCTTAGCAAGAAGAGCTTCGCCAAGATGCAGGAGTCAAAAATACAGCTCTTCGGAGAAATGTGGAGACAATCAGGAGAAATGCTTTGAAAACAAGAGGCCCTGTGGGCAGTGCCACATTTTAAAGGCCCAGGCAAAGACGTGCCAGGGAGAAGTTCTATTCTGAAGAGCTAAGGCGTAGCCACTGAAAAGATTATTCTTGAGAGTATGGTGACAAAGTTACTACTGTTCCCTTACTTAGAAGTTCTCTTTCATAAAGCTGTCACAAAACAATATTCTTCTCTGCCCGTTCTTAAAGGAAGAAAACAAAATGTAAACATATCAGCTACCAAAGGGTTTGGAGAGTTATTAACAGGGAACTGGAAGATAACTGGTGGCTGCTCCAGCTTGTCTGCTAGCATTGAACACGTGGAAGCTTTCTTTGAGTGAACAGACTGCATGGAGAACAGGTCACATTCGCCAGCGGAGGAAGACTTAGACAAGACTCATGCAGTCTTATACAGGGGCTTCCTGCATAGGGAGGAAAGATGACCCCAAACCTTCTGCTTCCTGACCCGAGGGTCCACCTGCCTGTGTGACGCTAGGTACTCAGAGGCCTGTCCGAAGCCAAACCCTGTCCACATGTCCAAGACTAAGCCCGCGCTCTCCCCTGATGTTCTTTATTTCAGTGACTGCCCCATTATCTGCCCGTTGCACAAGCTGGACACCTAGGAGACATCTAGGTGCAACTTTTCTTTCCCCCAGATGACCTAATTCATCACCAAATCCTGTCCATTTCACCTCCACGATATTGCTCAACTCTCTCCATTGTGCTCCACTGCCTGTTCCAAGGCGCCATCATCTCTTCCTTGGGTATTGTGGTAACAGCCTCGTTCTTCCTGCCTCCGATGTGTTCTTCCCAACACGGCCAGAGAACCATGTCTTTAAAATAAACATATTTTAATGCCATTGCTCCTGCTTAAAAATCCCAAGCCTCTTCCTGTTTCTCTTAGGATAAAGACCAAACCCAGAGAACCATAAGCCTGGCCCCCACCACTCTCACTTTTTATTTTGTTCTACCATATTTTCTCCTGGATGCCCCAGGGCCCTTGAATTTGCTGTTTCTCTTTTCTCTTCTCCTAACCTGGTTAATTCCAATGGATTGATCCCTCAGATCTGAGGGGTGGAGGGGATGTCATCCCTTCCTTGGGACGTTTTTCTGTGCTGTCCTTGCTGTGAGCTCACAGAACGCACAGACCTCTCTGAGCCACGCATGTGGTCGCAGCGTCACACTCGCTGCCCTGGTTGTTTGACTTTGGTTGCGTTGGTTTTTAGTCTTGGCCTGCTGTTGTGCTCATTCCTCTTCCATACTTATCTTAAAACACTCATCTTGGACAAATGATTGTAACTGTCAACTAAGCAGTAGGAATTTCTGATTAATTTTAAGTATTTCTAGCATGTCTCCCTGAGCAAAAGGGGTAGAATCTATTTTTTTAGTAGCATATGGTTATATATTTTTACAGGCATCTACATTTTTAAATAAAGACACTTCTATTCTTTGTCTTTTGTCTAATGAGACAAATGCCACTTTACCACCACAGGATTCATTCCTAGCCAGAGCCACTGGCTTGTTGAAATTACATTATTTTGCCACCGGAATTGCTAATGCAGTTGTTGTTGCAAGCACGCTGATGGATTAGCCACACCAAAGATTGACCAGGGCTTGACAGCCGTATTTTCTGTTTTGATTGAATTTGGGGGGCAGGGAGGTACATAGTGGTTTTCCGTCTTAAAATATTAAATTTAAAATAATCTCGACTGAATTTGTCCTTCTCAGTACTGCTTTGGAAGAGTCACCATGTAATTCGGGTTGAAAATCTGTTTCACCAATGATGCTAGATACATGTGTGAGAAGAGTTTGTGTTTATAAAACATTTTAAATAGGGCATCCTGTGTAATGTTATGTGTGCAACTGGATCTCTCCAAGGGAATAACATAACACATTTAGCAATAAACTGCTGGAATTGGAACTTTTTGAGGTTTTGAGTCCTGGCTCTGATGACGATTGGGTTTAAGTGATAAACTGCCCCAAATTTTAGTGTTCGCCTAGTTTATTTTGTCAGTAAGCAATCTTTGCTGGTTCATAACTCAGCTGCATCTACAGTGACAGTCCGTATAGAGAAAGTTATGGACACCTGGCACTCGTACTCATTTTCCCAATACAGCGTGCACTGCGTGGTGCTCATTCCGAGCATAACTCAAGGGTGGTATTTGCGGTGGACGTGCTGGAGCTTCCCCCGTGTCTGCCACTGGGACGGGACTTTAAAGTGGCTCCACTCACAGGGTCTGCACCTCCTCTCTCTGTCCCTAGCCTTCTCCAAAGAACTGTCTCAGAAACCCATTCATTTTAAAGATAACCTCATACTTCACCGTCTGTCACCGCTGAGAAAATACAGTGTTGATTGCTAAGATGATAAGGCCTAAATATTCTTCTCTAAAGCATCAAAATTATTGTACATTTTATTGTAGTTGATTTTAAAACCAGATATTTACAAAGATATGGGTACTCCATGAACATACTAATATTTTTAACTGCTGAAAGCAAACTGTAGTGGGAAGCGATATTCCTCTTTCTGTTTTCACACTGAACCATTGGAAATAGTCACTTGAAAACTGGTGTTTGCTTTGGGCTTTTTCCCCCAAAGACCGCCCTTTGTTGGGATATGAATATGTGATGTTTGAGAAATCTCCAAAGTGAATAAAAGGAAAAAGTAAAAAAGCTGTTGGGGCATGGGTGCAGTACGAGGGCAGGAACAAGGAGTGCCGTAGGGAAAACTCGCAGGCCCCACTTTTTCAATTATTCTCCCTATAATAACCTGGCTTTGCTTATAGAATGACAGGTTTTAAATACCTCTGGTCCCAACCAGATTTAAATAACGTTCTTCTGGTTATTCCACAGGTCAGCATGTTTAAGTAATAACTCCCCAATTTGAACATTGCCATTTAAGAGGAGGAGGGAGTGGTGCCATGATCTAGCCCTGGCTAGGCGAGCGCAGTGCCAGTCGGCATCCCGGGGTCTGGGGGCAGCACCACCCAACCAGGGTCACCCCCACAGTGTGCATCTACCGGTTTATTGTAAATGTTTGTCTCCTTACACTCCTGAGATGTTCCTGGGCAGTCATTGCTACAGCCATGGACTCGGCATCTGCAGAGTCAGGACAGCTGTCCTTTGTAACAGACATTAAGCCCGCAGGGCCCCTGGAAGCCAGAGCCCAAGGGTCTGGGCGGAAGGCTTTGCTTTTCCAGGTACAGCTTAGGTTTCTGTAGGGTGTCACATTGGAAATGTGCTGCTCATTTCAATTCGTGTTTTTGCCTGTTTTTGTTTTGTTGCTTTTGAGAAAAGCAAGTGATTTACTTCTTCACACTCCTCATTCATGTGGAGCCATCCAAATGTTGCGTTGGTCAGAAGGGGTTCAGCAGCCAGGGAGCGCTGCTGTGGAAGGGACCCAGCTGCTGCTGAGGTCACCTCGGAACCCAGGTCGCTGTGGTCTCGGGCATTGTATTTTCAGCCCCACCAAACAAGGAGCTTTTTGTTGTGAGCCACAGAGTCCTCCTAGGTTAGCAACACCACGCTAAGCAGGAGTGCTAGGTTAGTTAGGGCGGCAGCCATCCGAGGAGTCCATCCACAGAGCCCGCTGTCTCCACTAACCAAAATCAGTGGCGTGCAGTGCGAGCCTTATTTTGGTATCACGCTCATGTTGCTTGTTCAGAATTACCAAGACTCTTGGCAGTAGTTTCTCAAGCAACAGCAAATTGGATTTCCTGTGCAGTGGTGAAAGACTGGCTCTCCCCACCCAGACAGGCACCTGCTGCTGTGCCCTGGCCATGTGTGGCCTGCGCTCTGGGAGGACTCACTTCCTGCCTTGGAGGCCCAGTAGGCCTGAAGCAGGTGTCCAGGGAGCTGTTGTATTCATGTCTCCCACTACCCCTCACTATGGCCACCTCCCTGAAGCCTGTATTCCAGGACTCCTGGAGAGTTTACACCCTCTGGTTTGTCAGCTTTGTACAACTGCAGGTCCATACACCAGACAGACAGAAAGGCATGGTGCAGCAGGCTGCCAGGAGCCAGGTACTTGGTCTCACTGAGTGTTAGCGTGTTAGAGTCCCATAGAGAAAGAAGTATAGTATACCGCACTGGTAGTAGATTAGGGAAATTCTATTTCTGCTACTTAGTAGCTGTGTGACTTTAGGCAAGTTACTTAACTTTTCTGATCTTTATTGCCTTTATTAATATATGAGCCTTATTCCACCTACCTTCCTCCAGAAATCTAAAACATTAAATGTGTATGCCTAGAATGTGCACCAGGCATGCAATAAATACTTAATAAATTACTGTACTATCATTACCAGCCCTTCCCTGTTCAGTTGTAAAGACTGAAATCCAAAGGACCAGAGCTCCCAGAGCTCCAGTGACAGAGTCAAGACCCCTGGCTTTTTTAACCAAACTTTTAAAACTACAGGATGTGCTTTAATGAAGGACCATTGTAACCAACAACTGACATCCAAGGCATGGACCTTTAAGTCTTTGATGTTTCTTTGTCATTGTTAGTTTAAAGGTATTTCTTAAAACCTGTAGTGTGTGCCTTCATCATCTTCTGGTGATTGAAGATGGACAGTGGTAGCCTGGGGGAGAAATCCTGGATGAGGGCTGGATGGCTACTTCATTCAGTCATTTGCCTGGTAGATTTTCTATTCTGATTCTCTTTTTTACCTTAGTACAAACAAGCGTCTCAAGGAACCATGAGTTTCTTACATGTTAGTTATACTATATATGAGACGGAATTTAATGGAAGCTTGAAAAGGCGACCATCTTTGTAATGCCTTTTTACAAGAATAAAAATGTTCTTTAGTAATTCATCCCTTTAACAATTTTTTTTTTTTTAAGTAACTCTCATGTGCAAGGATTAATTAGGGCCAGCTCCTCCTCTCAGGAGGCTTCCGTACCTAGAAGAACCAAGACATGCATAAATTATTTGCAAAAGAAAGAGCTCAGTGCTGCAAAAAGCATAGATGAAGCTCAGTGGAGAGGCAGGGCTTGCTTTCAGGAAGGGTGACAGGGACAGCCATCACAGAGCAGTGGCTGCTAACATGCATCTTGGAGAATGGGCCAAAATTGGCTGTGACTTGGAGGCAGTCACTGACATGGAAGTAGCTTTCCAGAAAACGTAACTGTCCACAAGTGAAGGTGCTGTTCAGTGATTATCTGCTAAGACACAGAGCAGTCCCATCAGGTGCCACTTTTGAAGCAGTTATATAAATGCTAAATTGTCCGTTGTTTGAAGAACACCTCAGAAGGGATACTTCTAAGGTACTTGACTTAATGCCAACACTCTGCAAGATGATGTAAAGCCCTGAACCATATAGGGATGTGTTTATAGCTACAGTGCAATGTATGCATAAGTATGTGATGACCTAGAGGTTAATCAGAAGCTGTTGGATGATCTCAGATCTGTTCTTAATGAACTCCAAGGGGTATTCTAATTCTGATTTAGCCGTCTGCAGTTATTCAAAGTGGACCCTCAGGAAGCTAAGAATTGCAGGCTAAAGTAACACCCATTTCTCCCTGAGCCACCCTCATACCTAAGACTCTTTCAGCTTCCAACAATGCTCTTTCCACGCCATCATGGAGCATTAGATTGTACAGAATTTCCCTAGTTTGTCTAATATTTAAAGTAGACCAGTTATGCCTTCGATAGCTTGATTTTGCAGATGGCCCATGTTTGAACTTTTTGTACAGACATTTTTCAGTTGAGTCCACTGAAAATAGGTACACAAAAGGAACAGTATATTGTTTTTTAAAAAATGATTTATGGACCAGACATGGTGGCTCACATCCATAATCTCAGCACTTTGGGTGGGCATATCGCTTTGAGCTCAGGAGTTCGAGACCAGCCTGGGCAACATGGCAAAACCCCTTCTCTACAAAAATGAAAAAATTTGCTGGATGCTGCTGGCTCACACCTGTAGTTCCAGCTACTTGGGAGGGTGAGGCTGGAGAGTCACTTGAGCCTGGGAAAGCAGAGGTTGCAGTGAGCCAAGACTGCGCCACTGCACTTCAGCCTTGGCGACAGAATAAGACCCCTCTCAAAAAAATAAAAAAATAAGATTTATGTTAATCTTTTAAAGGATCTCATTTTAAAATGTTAACTATTATACCAAGTGGTAGCTTAATGGTGGTGGAGGGGGTTGTGATTACTTAGGAACAGATAGGCAGGATGTCTTTGGAGTTTTACCCCTCTTACTAGCTTGTACTCCTAAGATGAAACGTGACTAGCCAAAACTTGGAAAAAATTTTTAAAGGTATGCTCTTTACCTAACAAAAGCTTGACTACAATGGTGGACTCTTTTGACATTTTTGCCACCTTGCTATCATTTCTCTTTTTAGGGCATTGTAATTTTCCCTGGGATCTCTACACCACTGTGCAGTTTAAGTCTCTCCCCCTCTCCCCCATCTCATTACCAACAGTCAGAGAAGGGACATTGTGTGACAGCTTCAAATCAGAGAGAATACCCTTGACCTCTTTGCAGGAGTGAAGAGAAGTCTGACAGGGCGTAAGACAAAACTAACAAGACTAAGTCACCAAGACCGCCTCGTATGTCTGCACCACCCTGGGGACGGGCGACTTCATGTTAGAGACACGGGCAGCTGATCTAAGTGCCCATCCTCCTCTGTAACGTAAAAAGCCCAACTAACACGAAGTGGAAGTCTGATGTCTACTGTGGCATTTTAATGTAGGGAAATTGGTATGTTTTTAATAGAACCTAATTACCAAAGTTAAAGAGTAGGGTCAGGGAGAGTTTTGGAAGTGCTTTCTCCCATATTCATTCCATCAGAAAATTTAGGTCAAAGAAGTTTTTGTAAAAAACATTGCCACACTGCCCAATTGTTTTTCATTTCTTAACCTTTGGGTTTTTATGTGAGGATACTAAGTAGTGTTAATAGTCAGAAGTTAATTTTGCTTGCTTTTGTAATTCCTGTTCTTATTTCAAGTTCCCCCTTTCTTGCTTATATTCCTCTATATAAATAGTAACCTGGAACACTTGACATGATTAAAAATGTGTAATTTATTTGCAGAACTTGTAATATTTGGAATTGTAAAGGGGTGTATTCAAGAGTTACCTAGCAATAGATTTCAGCCTTTCTCTCCAGGAAATAATCTGTTTTACACAAACATGAAAAGTTATAGCCCCACCCCTTACATAAATGCATTAGTAGAAATGACTGCCAGGGCAAACCGCTGCTAATGTGCATGGTCGGTATATGTGTGCTGTGCTTTCTCTTCCTGTAGGCAAGGCAGTTTCCCCGGCATGAACCAGAGTGGACTTATGGCTTCCAGCTCTCCCTACAGCCAGCCCATGAACAACAGCTCTGGCCTGATGAACACACAGGCGCCGCCCTACAGCATGGCGCCCGCCATGGTGAACAGCTCCACAGGTAACCTCGGCAGCTCCGTGCTCCTGAGCCCCTCCCTCTCCCCTCTCCTCCTCTTAGGCGCCGCCAGTGAATCTGCCTAAACGGCCTGAGAAGGTGGATCGGTTGGCGAAAGTGGGAATCATACTACTTTTCTGCTTCTCAGAAAGGCGCTCCATCTATTTAAGACTTGAGAATTACATTTTATGTAAATTATTTTTATTCAGTCTGTGTTTGTATAACAAGTGGACACATTTCAACTATTATTGGAGATTGTTAAATATACACACTATGTTCTCTTTCTCTTTGGGAATTATTAGTATTGGAAGATCCTCAAATTCTCTCCATTGGGTAGTGATGGAGACAGACATTTCGAATTCGCATTTCAGGGGAAATGGTTGGAAGGGCAGAGCAAAGGGGGTTTGACGTAGTTTTTACATTTACACCTTACACCTCTAAATGTATGCTTGGAAGTAGCTGCTTCGTAAGTGCTCTGTGCAGATTGTCTCTATTGGGAAACTGTTTTAAATGTTTCACGATGTTTAGTTATTTTAACCCATTTCATAATCTCCAAGGTAGCATTCTTAAAAGTCATGCCTGATGAGTGCAGTGGATGAGTAGCCAATGTGTGGAAAACATCGAGAGTGTCTAAAACTGTGCACATCTCCCATGATCTTAGACTCTGCAAGATCCTTCAACCCCCTCCTCTGGTTCCGTAATTACCTTAAGACAATGAGTGCCACTTTTTACATAAAGTGATGTGTATTTCAAGCGACCTTTTACTCTCTGTTACATGTTAGAATGGATCTCACTGGAGGATTCCCTCCTTCAGAGACTGCAGAGAGTGGCTTAGCCAGTGTGTATCCTGTGATGCCCTGTGATGCATTAGGAGTGCATGGGAGAGCCAGAGCCTTGGTTCTTTCTGATGACATTTTTTCATTTCTTCTGCCTTTCACTTCCTTTTTCGCCTCTTGTCTTTGAAAGGCCTCCCGAGAAGTTCATGTTTCTCTGTCAGACGGAACAGGCAGTAAGAGGCTGGGCTCGCCTCCTGTCTGAGCTGCATCATTGATTTCTAGGACCTAATTGAGGGGTGGTATTCCGTGATGACTTCTCTTGAAAGATTTGTGAAAGAGGAACACATAGAAATTCATGGTAAAAATGAAGGTTTTTAAATAAATAAAATAGCCCTTCCTGATGCTGCGTTGAGTGCTTCTCCATCACAATTTGGTGGGTGTTTTACATTCGAGATGAAGGTGAAAAGCTTGCAAACAGCCTGTTAGCTGGAAGCCTCCTCTTTCCCTAAGCAGTGCTGGCCCAGGTAACAGAGTATTGGGTTGTGACATTCTGTTTTGTCTGACTTGCTGAAATAAAATTACTTGAGAGCATTAAAACCACACAATCAGTTTTCACCTACTGTTAGCAGTGCTCATTTTTCCCTTGTTCCTTTGGACCCCAGAGCCACAAAAACAACCGACAACAAGCAGATGGCACAGTGCCCTGCCTCAGAAGATTTATGTATTCCTAAGGAACAGCCAGCTTAATGGAGATTTACAGAGAGGGTTTCTTTCTATTATTATTATTCAGATAATTCGACTATTCGTTATTCCATGCAGAGGAAATCAGTTCAGTGAAAGGCTATCCATCCTCACGATCTTTTGTATGGGGTGGTAGTATATTTTTTACTGCATTGTACATTTTGAAACATTGAATTTTTAATAATTTAAACATCCAGTTTTCCTCTACACATTGATCTGATTTTATCCCACCATTATTAAGTGAAATGCACGTCAGAGGAGGAGTAGCCATTTAGCATTGGCTGTGCATCTAGCGGCAGGTACACGTGAATCTGCTGTTACTGCGTTCTGATCTCTCAGAGAGACAGGAGTGACACAGAGCATTACAGCACAGCCCTGTGAGCATCGGGATGCGCAAGTGTCCACCTGACTGCACAAAAGATGGGCCAGAAATGGTGGGATCACCATCACTTCAGTCTCCTTGGTTTGGGCCCACGGAGATAAATTACCAGTGATAACAGCAAAGCATTTCTCCATCAAAATATACTTTTGGAGAAAGCGAGGACAGTACAAATGATGACCAGGTCTGGTGGTGGAATTTTCTGAACCTCAGCAGCCAGTGCAACTGGCATTCCAGCATGCTCTTCGCTGAGTTCAAACAACTGTGTTGTAGACAGTGTACGGGGCCAAAAACAAAATCCTCCTGTGTAGTGACAAATTGTTACAGGCTTCAGTGAGCAAGTAATTATTTAAATGGAGTCAGTGTGAGTATAAATGTGACAACTATTTCTTCACTTAAAATGCCAAGGGAAGTAGGATGGTAAGCAGTGGGAATTTTTCCCTCTAAAGAGCTTTTTTTGGTTTTGTTTTGTTTCAATTATTTAGATTAAAAGGTTAGAATTATGTATTACTGTGGGCAAAATTACAAATCATGTATACCCTTATTAAATACACTGTCATACAATACATGTGTCTTGGGTTAGGTTTTACTTATTTGTGTTGAGTTTTATAATATTCATTAGTCATTTACACTTGTCTGCATATAAACCATCATCTTAAAGTGGACATCTAAATTCCAAAAAATATATCTCCCATCTGTGGTTCTAAGTTTGCCTCACCAGACGTTACTCCACAAAATGTAGGGCATTTCTCCCACTGCCACGTATAAATAGTACAGGAGCGGCCATATGTGCCGCTGGAACCAGGCTTTTCTCACAGAGAGCCCTGGGCACCTTCCAGAAGTGAGTCCTTCTGCTAACCTAGCACCGCTCAGTCCCACACGCAAATGTCCTGTTAATGCCCTGCCAGCACAGGGTACCAACCCCGGTAGGCCTTTACAAAGAAAAAGACAATCACACTGCCACAAAAAGTGTGAACCTCCTACCTCCGGACCTCCCGCAGTGCTTGTTAAAACTACCGATTCCGGGGCTCCCTTCAGAATTCTTGAGGGGAGTCCAGGAATCCGCACCCCTGAGCACCTCTGCAGGGAGTTTTCCTGCATGCAAGCTCAAGTTTGAGAAGCGCCAGTGTGGCGGTATTTCGCTCAACAGTCTCCTGGCAGATCTGCCTCCAGCTCTATGGGGCATTTGCTGTTTACCAGATGATTTGCTGTTTTGAAATTGAAAAACAAGAAAAGATTCACAAAACTACGCTTAGAGTATCAGTCTTCCAGCTGGATCACTGTTTTCTGTCTTGGGACTTCAGGGCCTCTCACAAAGGAAGGTTTGGGTCTTCAGCACCATTGCAAGGGGCTGGTTGTCCGGGGTGTTGGTAGCGGTTGCTGGGGTGCCCACTTGCATGCTTGCTCTAAGGTAATGATTTCAGGTGAATTGCTGCCCTCCCCCCATATACAAAGGACTTGATAAAAGGGTTTTGATAAATTATGAAAACCAATCTCTTAAACTGGGGGAAAATATATCCTGAGATTATGCCAAAGTATGTGGACGGCTCCGGACTCTGTAGGTGGCTGGGGGAGCTGCTTTCCTCGGAAAGCCACCCAGCATGGCCAGTGTCCTGGGGGTGGCCACAGTGGGGAGGGGCGCTGATGGCAATGATGGGGTATGCAGGGCCTCCAGGGTGCTCGTCGGCTCCACCCTGTGCCGTGGAGGGTCCTCCCGGTCAGGGCTGTCAGGGCCTTGCATATCCAATGAGAGCAATGCGTCTCGCCAGCCCTTCTCAGATCCTGTGTGTGTTACCTTCACGGTGGACTTTCTATCTTGCCACATGTAAACATAGTCATGAACATCCATGGATGTACATACATAGATCAGCTCTCTGTGTTTTCTTTTTTTTTTTTTTTTTTTTTTTTTTTGAGACGGAGTCTCACTCAGTGGCCCAGGCTGCAGTGCAGTGGCGCAATCTCGGCTCACTGCAAGCTCCGCCTCCTGGGTTCACGCCATTCTCCTGGCTCAGCCTCCTGAGTAGCTGGGACTACAGGCGCGCACCACCACGCCCGGCTAATTTTTTGCATTTTTAGTAGAGACGGGGTTTCACCGTGTTAGCCAGGATGGTCTCGATCTCCTGACCTCGTGATCCGCCCGCCTCAGCCTCCCAAAGTGCTGCGATTACAGGCGTGAGTCACCGCGCCCAGCCAGTTCTCTGTGTTTTCAAAAACAAGAAATCATATATTTTGCAGTCTGGTATATTACCATGAAAAGAAAAGAACTGTGCATTTCTGACCTATTTCACCATCTTCTGGGAATGATTTTGCAGACTTGTGAGGAGACTGAGTAAAGGAAGCGGACGAAAGCAGGCATGAGTGTTGAAGTTCGGTTTGACTCATGTCATATGTTCTTTACGTTCCTTTTGAATATATTAAATCCAGTGTGGAATAGCTGCCTTAGGACCTGGACCCACACTTACTTTAAGAAATCATTCTAGTTCTTAAATTTCAATGGTAAAGCCAGAGGCTGGTGCTTAAAACGTATTTACAGTACTCAAGCAGCACTTTCTGCAGTCACAGATTCTTTACTGCCCCTTTTTATGTCTGAACTTTACATACTGGATTACTCATGTCAATAGGAGAAAGAACAGTGCCTTGATTTAACACGTCCTTGTAATAGTAGTGGCCCTTCTCTTCTGGGAAAGGAGAAAAAATAGTGTCCCCGGAGTCCCATTGCCTTGGGAGGCATATGGCTCTTTTCAGTGATTCATTGAGAATTCTGGTAAGAAGTCAAAAATAGGCCGGGCGCAGTGGCTCAAGCCTGTAATCCCAGCACTTTGGGAGGCCGAGACGGGCGGATCACGAGGTCAGGAGGTCGAGAGCATCCTGGCTAACACGGTGAAACCCCGTCTCTACTAAAAAAAATACAAAAAACTAGCCGGGCGAGGTGGCGGGCGCCTGTAGTCCCAGCTACTCGGGAGGCTGAGGCAGGAGAATGGCGTAAACCCGGGAGGCGGAGCTTGCAGTGAGCTGAGATCCGGCCACTGCACTCCAGCCTGGGCGACAGAGCGAGACTCCATCCCAAAAAAAAAAAAAAAAAAAAAGTCAAAAATAAGCATTTCAATAAAAAGAATAGTAAAAACCACAGTAAGGAAAGACCTTCTAATCCATTTAGTTAAAATAAACCATATATTTTATAAGGTAGAAATATTAAATAGAACTCTTTATTACTCTAAATTCTATCCTTACTTATCTCTCAAAATAATAGAACAGTGCCACTTGTGATAATTTTTCTATTTGCACACCCAAAATGCCTGTTTTAAAATATATAATAGAGAATGAGGAAATTTGGGGAATTTCAGACCAACAATATGTTTATATTCATGTAAGTCTGATTTTCAAATCAGTGTAAATTGTCAGTAATTTCCATAATACACATTGGCCTAGTTCTGTGTGCTTACAAGTTGCTTTTGTGTACGCTAACACATTTAATGCGTAAAATAGAATCTTACTATTCCCGCCTTCAAAATAATATTCATACATAATTTATTGTAAATACTGACAAAACTACCACTTAAAACCATTGAGAAGCGCGATGCCACAGAAGCCATGTGCCCATGACTTTACCGCTTTCTCTGGAATTGTTTTGGCTGTCATTCCTTTGAACCCACTCTGAATCAACTAGCCAGGACATGTGGACTCGCATACATAAGCCCCTCTTTTCGCACTCATCCTGCTCTTTTATCCTGCTATTCTTCTGAACAGGGTGTTTTTTAATGTACAGGTTTACTAATTCATATCTCGTTAGACCCCAGAGACAAAACTGCGTGGAAGCAGTCCAATCCGCTGCTTTGAACAAGGCGGTCTTCGTGGTGTAATATCTCTCAGCTGCTTGAGGTTTCACACATTCACAAAAATAACAGCATTTTTAGCTGATCCCAATAGATTTTTCTCTGCAGCTGCATCACTTGAAAAAGCTTTTTGTTCCAGTTCTTAAAGTCTAAGTATTGAAAGTAATTTGAAAAAAAGAAAAACATCCCAATTATGATTTGTGTGTGTTGTGATGACTTTAAGGACTGACTGGGCTGCAAATGGGCTTTGAAAAGCAAGCCAATGTGCCCGTGGAAAATACGGGATTTCAAAGTGTATTGTTGAGTGTGCTGATGTAAACTCATGGGCACGTGGCAGGGTAGGCTTTTTTGGCAGGACCTATGGTCTCAACCTGCAGTGATGCTAACGATATTAGCAAATTAGCACCACAAAGCTTGCCAGCTAATTCACCAGAGCCTGCTCACTCTCTCACTGCTGTAATTAAAACTAATTATTTTCTAAAACATAGTAATACATGAATATGTGCAATAATCATTTTGTAGTGGGCAATCTGCAGAGCCTTTTTTAAAGCTTTTATTTTTTTTTCTTGGCACATGACGCTACATGTGTCCCGTCTTGGTTGAGCCAGCACTTTGATTTGCAGAATGTAGAATGGGCCCTGTTCATCAAACCTCAGGTTTATTTTCATCTGAAATAGGCCTAGTTTCTGGTTCCCTCTCATGTATAGGGCTCATCATTCTCTCCCCTCTCTCTCCTTCCCTCTCTTCCTCACTCTGACTCCTCACATCTGGTTGGTGCCTCACTCGCAGCCCCTGCAGCCCAGTGTTCCGCAGATGGTTTTCACAGTGGGGTTCTGTAGAAATTCAGCTGTTATTCCCTGGATAGCTACACTGATTCTTTACTCTAGCCTTGTTCTTCCATTAAAAAGAAATCTAACCCCATATTTTTAACCCGAAAATGTCTACTGGTATCTGCAATGAATGTGTGTAGAAATCAGTTGTTCTTTGGTGAACCTTTCATGCTAAAGCCTACATAGAATTGATTGGATTTCTGAGCCTAGGGCTAGAAAATGTGGTGTTGACTCTGGAGCTGCTGCGGGCCTCTGACCTGGGCATCGAGCTGCTGTCAGGGTTAATGACCACAGGCTCTCAGACTGAAAGGATCCCAGCACAATTGCAAAGTAATCAGAAATCCTTTCCTTCAAAAATTTATTTCTAATTATATTGTTTTTGAAGCCGTCTGCTGTGATTGTCTTCCCTTATTGTTGACTAGACCACATGCAATAGATAAGGTTTTCAGAAGAAACACTGTGAAATGTCAAATAATTTTGCAAACTATAGATTATTTGCACCTATGAAATTAAGAAGGCGCTAAATCCTCTAGTACCTAGGTAAAAAATATGCACACCCAACATTTGCTTCCAACTCCTGATTAGTAATTTAAACATTTGCCTTATTTCCACTTGTTGCCTACTCTTTCAAAGGTATAATAATTTTGAAAAAATAATATTGACATAAGTTGACCTTCAGTGGTTTGGGTCTTAAGCATACAGAATGACTGCCCTTTTTTTTTTTTTTTTAGATAAAAAAGGATTTTGCCAGAATGCGGTGCTGTTTGCATTTCAGAAATTAATATGCTCCCCATTACAATTTCTTTTTTCTTTTTTTCCTTCAAGGGAAATGCAAGGGCCTCCTGCTTCACTCTGTAACTTGTGTTGGCAGGAGTACAGTCTGACGAATCACACGTATAATCCTAAACTCTTTCTCCTGTTTTCGATTAGCATCTATGGGTCTTGCAGATATGATGTCTCCTGGTGAATCCAAACTGCCCCTGCCTCTCAAAGCAGACGGCAAAGAAGAAGGCACTCCACAGCCCGAGAGCAAGTCAAAGGTACTTCCTTCCGCCTCTGCACGCAGTGTGGGGTCTGCCTAGCAAAAAGCTGCCATGTCGTTCTCTCTTCACTGGTGTTGGCCGCCACTTTTTTTTCGTTTCGTCTCCTCTGCATGCCCTCATTTTGTGCAACATGTTCGTAGTCTTCTTTTCTTTCCCCAGCCCCTTCATGGTGTGGATCTGAAAGTTACTAGTTCTTATGGCATTAACTCATGGTTGGGGGAGAGGGGTGGAGGGACAAGACCCACCTAAGAAAAATGCTTCGGGGTGGGGAGAGGTAGGGGTCCTGCCTGGTTTCGGTACTTGCAGCCATTTTCTCTGCCTTCAGTTTATAGCTTCCTGTTTTGGCCGCCTCAGCAACAACAACATACTTAATATTTTGCTTTCCTGCCTTATTTGATAAATAAGGTGAACAGCTTTTTTTTTTTTCTTTCTTTCATAAGGGGTAACCCATGCTTAGCATTCCATGTAAGCTTGAAGTAAGCATGGTGGCGTACTGGCCTTCTCCAGCATCCAGCAGACTTACCCAATTATACTAATTAAGAATGTTGTTTTAATACCTTTATCTATGTGTGGTTTTGTGTGTTTGTTTGTACGTGTCTTTATATATATATAGTATATATATATAAATTAGTTTGTTAAAGTGGATGTACTTTTTGTTATTTTAAATAAAGTTTGCCCTACCTTTGTCATTTTTTTTTTTTTTTATTCCTCTACCACAGGATAGCTACAGCTCTCAGGGTATTTCTCAGCCCCCAACCCCAGGCAACCTGCCAGTCCCTTCCCCAATGTCCCCCAGCTCTGCTAGCATCTCCTCATTTCATGGAGATGAAAGTGATAGCATTAGCAGCCCAGGCTGGCCAAAGACTCCATCAAGCCCTGTAAGTGGCTCTGGTTTTTTTTGTTTTTTTTGTTTTTTGTTTTTTTGGGGTTTTTTGATAATTAATTAATTCTACTTGAATGCTTGCTTGTTTATTTGTTTTATAAGACTTTTTCTTCATTATTTATCCATGAAAGGGTTTTCTTTATAAATAATAATATTAGTGACAAAATGAATAGTTTGCGTGCATCAGAGAAGTTGATTTCTGGTAATGAAAACTGTTATAAAGAAGCACCTCTATACAAAGCATGCGAGTGTGTTAACTGGGTCCAAACTCCTTCACACAGTGACTTTTTTTAAATGTCTAATCCATTATGCACTTATAGAAGATTTTTCAAATGCGTTACTTCTCCATTTATATGGGAACTAATAGCAGCCATTGACTGAATGATAAGTTTGGCCCCTGACCTGTATTTTGCATGTTCTATCTATTTCAAAACTGCCTGCCTGAAAGAAGTAAATATTCAATCTGGGTATGGTTTAGCGTAACATTAGCCCTGCTTTATTTTCAACCCATTTGTCTGAAATTAATAAAAGCGTAGAAATGTTAGTATGTGAATGAATTTTTAGCTTAATAATGTGTACCGATGTTAGAATCAATTGAAATAGAACAGTTGTATTCTGCACAAGACTGCTGATAATCTTGAAATTAAGTGTTGATTTCTGTATGATATATAAATTATAACAAAAATGTCATGGATGTATCAGGGAATTTTGTAAGCCTCAGTGTTCTTCTGACCCTAGAAGTGGGCTGTTAGTTTCCTACTAAAGAAATTCTGTACCATTAGAGAAAAAAAAAAGTAATGGTGCTGTAGCAACCTTTATTTTACATTCATATAAAGCATCAAAAGATCTTAAAAAAAAAAAAAAAAAGCCTTAACATGCAATTACTTGCCAAGAAGGCTTAATTAACATGCTCATTTCTGTAAGACGATGTATTGACGAGCACGGCTCAGGAAGGCAAGTTGGAGGCAAGAAGACCCTAGCTGTGCAGAATCTGGCAATCTAGTCAAAACCCCAAAAGGAGGCTGCTATTAATTATCCATTCACTGGTTTAAACAGATAGAGCCAGAAGGCTTGAAGAGTTGGTTGTTCTAGTAAATGTTTGTAAAATTCACATACAGCTCTAGGATAACCAGCATTTTCCCTTTCAGAGGAAGAAAGGGCGATATTCGCTCTTACCTTCTCTGTAGCTACATTTCGATTTTGCAGCACCCGAGATGAAACAGAAAGCGCTTCTAGGATGGGTATAGCAGACAGAGCGCTTCTAGGAGGGGTGCGTCGGAACTCGCAGGAAGGGGCGCGACTCCTGCATTTTGATGTCTTTGTGTTATTCGCTTTGAGTCTCAGAAGGCAGACAACATTGTGTGTTTTTCCCTCTTGGTCTACCCTGGTTTTTTGTTTTGTTTTCTTTTTTTAATAGGAAAAGCATTCCTGAATCAGTAATGCTCTCAAGTTAACAGGTAGAATTCAGATAACTTTTTGAAAGTATTTGTGCGTTAGCTCAGAGGGAGAATTTCAGAGGTTAAAAATAATAATCTTTAAAACTTAAGATAATAATTAAGGGCTGGGTGCAGTGGCTTACGCCTGTAATCCCAGCACTTTGGGAGGCCAAGGTGGGTGGATCACCTGAGGTCAGGCGTTTGAGACCAGCCTGGCCAACATGGTGAAACCTTGTCTCTACTAAAAATACAAAAATGAGCCAGGCATAGTGACAGGCACCTGTAATCCCAGCTACTCGGGAGTCTGAGGCAGGAGAATCGCTTGAACCCGGGAGGCAGAGGTTGCAGTGAGCCAAGATCATGCCACTGCACTTCAGCCTGGGCAACAGAGTGAGACTCCATCTCAAAAAAAATAAAAATAAAAAAAATAAGAATAAGAACTTATTAAAAACAAAGACTAACAATAGACCGTATTATATTGTTTAAAACTTTTCATCTTTCTAATTTCATTGACTTATAAAGAAGGCTTGAATTAGTCACAATATTTTAATTCACTAGTTAAGATTATCTCCATCTACTGTAGGAGACTTTATCAAAATCTGACTTTCTCCTTTAATGTAAGACAATAGCAAACTGAATTATAAACTTTATTTTCTGATTATAATTAAACTTGAAATTGTATATTTTTTCTCAATATTTCCATATACATGGTCTCTTCCTGTACCATAAATAGTTTGAAGAATTTGCAAGCAAACTTCTGGCTCCTGTAGTAGATAGGAACAAGAGAAACTGAAGGTCACAGTAGTAGAAAATGTCAGACTATTGCTCTGTGTTGAGAAAACAGCCACTTTTTTGAATGAGGTGCTAATTCAAAAAGGGGAACAAAAGAGAGTATAATGAAGGACCTAACATTATCTCTGCTATCAAATCACCGCAAATACATGCAACCCCGGAATAGTTAACTGCTCTTTCTGAGATGCCACTTCAGTTTGGACTTAAAATTGCTCTCAATAGTGTCCTTAATAAAGCCTGTCTAACAGCAGGTCTGGAAAAGGCAAAATGAGGAAGATGCTCTATGCTTTGACAGTGTACTGTGGACCAACATTGTTTTGTTACAAAACATTCTAAAATAAAAATAAACATTTGTCCGTACACATACACATACACATATTACCAGGCATATGGTAAAGACTGCTGAAATGTAAATCTGCCTAAAAGACTTGAGGAAAATGTACTTATAGGCTTAATTAAAGTATATGCAAGGAAAACATTTGTGGCACCATAATAATGTCTTGCTGTAATTTTACAGCAATTTCCATTCCTTTTTCTTGCCTCCACAAAAGTTTCACAGCAGTAGGATACAATTTTTACAACACTGAAGCAGTACTAGGTAGGCCTTAGTGACTGGTAAAAGTGAATCCATCTTTCCAAAGGGCAAGGTGGTTTGGCCACTGTCAGTGGGAGGAGTGTAGATGAAGACCTTCATCCAAAACTAGTGTCTATGAACAAAGACAGTATATCCTGAGCCTGGTCGGTGATGAGAGTGATAACGTACATGCTCTTTATTCACTAAGTCTTTAATTGCCCTCTATTCAGACACCAAATATCGGCTGTGGTCATTGTCTGCCCAGTATGCGAACCTTAAGCTGGGGTGGAGGCGTTGAGTGCTGGCAGCGGGCACAACCTCGTGCTCAGCCTTCAGCCTTACTAGACTGTGCCCACGTTCACTCCGCACCTTGCTCGGTGAAATCCTGTTTATAGGATATTTGAATCAGCTGTTAATTCCTGTTAGCATGCTGCCAAGCTTTTCACACCCTTTTTGTCCACTGGAGTAATCATTCATGAGGAAAAAAAACGCGATCACAGCCCTCCAGCGTGCAGGGCACCACACTAAGTGTTGGTGATTAACATCCACACAAACTCTACCTTGTGGAACTTAGAATCTAGTCAGAAAAATGGGTGTCAGACAAATAATCACGTGCAAAACGTACAATTTTACGCAGCATGTGACATAGTGCTGCAAAGGAAAAGTAAAGCGTGTGGTGAAACTGAGGCCCTGGTTTAGCTAAGCAAGCCAACCTCGGGAGGCCTCTTCAGGATTTATCATGTAAACTGAGGCCTGACCGTGTCAGTTCCATACAGATTCATTTTCCTACATTATGGTGCCATAAAAATGCTTTTTAGAAGATCTGAAAATTATGAAAAATAGAACTATTCTATTAGAAAGTATCTTCATTTAATTTTTCCAATGTTATGACAACAAATTGAGATAGGCACAAGTTAATTAAACTTAAGTTTATTTAACCAAGGAGAGAAAAGTTAATATATAGTAAAACTGCGTCCATCATTATCTAAGGCCTGTTCCAGCTTGTAACAATCCAGTCCCTTCAGAAGCAAGAACAAGCATTTCTGTGCCCCATTGCTCAGTTCTTGATTAACTGTTCATCCAGAACCATTCCCCAGTTTCAGTTTAGAGAGGACCAAACCAGGAATGGCAGATGGATCTTACAAACAGGATATTAATTGAGCTAATTGGAGAAATTTTAAATTGAAATGATTACTTTTATTTGTCTTATCTTTCAATTGAATCTCAAACTTTTACCTCTGTTTTTTACAAATAAAATGCAAGAGGGAAGTTGTTTTACTGTTAACTGATTATAGATTATAGTGCCTTTTTCTTCATGTTCTTATTTCAAATTTTCACTTTCAAAAAACGTTAGACCCATTTTTTTAACTGTAACTCCCCAAAGGAAAAAAAAAAAAAAACTCTATACTAAAATTTAGAAACCTCTTAATAATAAGTGTCCTGTTAATAAAAAGAAAACTCAATACTACAATTTAGGAACCTGTTATTAATAACTGTCCCATTAATGACGGCAGAGCTTCTGAGGTGCCGTCCAGATGAGAATCTTGTGTGAAGTGGGTTAGAGCAGCCTCTTTTCCTAGTCAAGTAGGACTTGGGTACAAGAATATGAAAAATAAGCTTTAAAAACTTATTTGGATATATAGTTTCTATATTCTAAGTGTACATATGGGTTTATAGACATATATATTCACACATATATGAATATGTATACATATATATTTTAAGCTCTTTCTAAAGTAATTTTTAAGTGACTTGAAGTTTAACCTCAGCATCAAAGTATATTCTAAAATATAAAACAACTATTTTTTATCATTCTACATTTTATATTTACATCAACTGTATCACCCATTACATACTTGATAAAGATGTTATGCCTCAGTAATTCTGAAGCCGAAGGCTTAAAATCGCAGCCCAGTGACTCTAGCGAATCACGTGTTAGTTAAAGGGAAAGCGGGGCCTCACGTGCTGCGTAAGTTTCATTCTCAGGCATCCTTTCTCAGGGACCTACTTTTACTGGAGATCATTCTGCTAAATAAGGTAACATCTAGCCTCAATGGCAGCCATGTTATTTAACCCCCCACATTTTCAGAAATATGTTTAAAATTATGTTAAGCTAAATAAAGAAAAAGGATAAAAACTTAAGAATTCTGTCTATAATGATTGCTCTATATTGCAAATAATAACCTAAGTATGCATAAATAAATGAAGTAAATTATCGTTCCAAGAAATCTGTATTGAGAACTGAGAAATGATTTTGAACAATAACCCTAGTATTGCAAATATTGTAAATATTTTTACAAATATAGCGATATAAAAAAAGGGAAGAGCTACAGTTGCCCCGCCTAGGGCTAAAAGTGTTATCTGTCCTCCAGATTATGTAATTCACGGCGTAGGCTTCAGGTGTTAAGAAATGGCAACTCTTGATATTTTAGTGTCAGGTAAAAGCAGATAGATAGAAATGCAAGAACTAGAGTATCAGTGTAAAACACACGAGCATATAAATACATAGGCATAAAAATAAATGTATATGTTTATCCATAAATCCCAAAGCTTTGGTTGACCCTTAGTTTATCTTAAAAAAAAAAAAAAGGAAAAAAGAAAAAGAAAAGAAAACCGAGCTTATAGCTCACATCACTGGTTCCCGTGACTAGAAATCTACCTTACACTTTTCAGCAAGCACCATGTGGTTGCTCATCCTCCAGATGCTGTGGCATTTTAACGAAGACACCCTTTAGCCATTCTTGTTTTGACAGGGAAAAGTAGGAGTCCATTTAATGTTTTGGGCTCTATAATATCACATGTAAAAATTTTAATTCACTGTGATCACTCCATGAGCTAGAACCTTTTGTTTTTAAAAATAACATGAGGTATCACTGGAATTTTGCCTTCTGGGATTCAACGCTTATATCCAAAACGGGCTTTGTTCTTTTTTGTTTTTGTTTTTAAGTGTATAAAAGGGGGAGTTTGGGCCTTTTATTTAAAGTAAAAGTAAATTCCTAACTAAGAAAATGTATAGTTTGTGCCTGAACTAGTAGCCTTCATTCCTAATTGTTGTGTGATAGCAGTAGTTTTTAATCTCTTCTCTTCTTGTATTTGTTAGCTCATTACTTTTTTCTCACCTTCTTCCCTCTCCGTCTGCCCACCCATGCCCCACCTCCACATGCTGCTTCTGGGTACTAGAAGTCCAGCTCCTCCACCACCACTGGGGAGAAGATCACGAAGGTGTACGAACTGGGGAATGAGCCAGAGAGAAAGCTCTGGGTCGACCGATACCTCACCTTCATGGAAGAGAGAGGCTCTCCTGTCTCGAGTCTGCCTGCCGTGGGCAAGAAGCCTCTGGACCTGTTCCGGCTCTATGTCTGCGTCAAAGAGATTGGGGGTTTGGCCCAGGTAAGAATGAGTGAGGGAGGAAAAAAGGAAGCATTATGGATAAGTTCTTATACTGTCTTTCTTTGAATGTGTGGACTCATTTTTTTTTTCTCACAAAGGAAAAGCTAAGCCTGTGTGAAAGTCGCCTTCCTGCAACCCATGTTTGTGTGCTGTCAGGGAGCACTGGGGGACCCTGGCTCTGCCACCAACTCGCAGTGTGACCTCAGCAGGTCATGTACTTGGACCTCAATTTCCTCATGTATACAGTGGGTCAGACTAGATTTTCCTGTAGGTTTCCTTACAGCTCCAGAATTCTCTGGAATCTGCCAGTAGTTCATAGGAAATACTCAGAAATGTTTTACAAATGACTGAATTAATTATCTGTGTCAGATATAAGTCACATATACTGCTTCCCTCTCTCCAGAGCAGGTTATCAGAAAATTAAGTCATACTTGTCAAACCATGCCCACCATAGCTGGACAGTTAGGAGGGCCAGTGCTGTGACCTCCAGCGGGCTAGGCCTCAGTGTGACAGGGGAGCTGCCTGGGGTGCAGACGTAAGGACCTTTCCTCTCTGCACCTGGGCTCCTTTGCCTTCTACCCCTCAACTCCCCTGACCTTTCTCCCCTGCACCTACCCTCTTCTGACATGGATTTTTTTAGAATCACCAAGACTGCTCAAACCATTAGATTTTATCAACCAGCTCAGAGTAGATACTGTGTGGTTACTTCCTTACTGTGACTGTGTCCACAGTGTATATAACCAGGCTGGGTCTATCACGAGACTCTCCGCGGGCTTGTAATGAGAGTTGCTGGAATGTACCTGGGTTGCATCTTTGTCCCCACCCCATCATGCTCTTTACCTCATGGGCATCAGATATGGTTGGGAACAGGTGCTGCCACCACACAAAGCCTAGCTCCCAGCCTTCCTTCTTAGGTCACACTGAGCAGCACCCGGCTTGCCATTTCTGCAGTAACCCAAAGACCCACGGTTTGCAGCCCTGCATTAAGTGCCAAAAGAGGGCGGTGGGCATCTCCGGGCGCATCCACAACTTATGCACCACCAAGTACTAAGTAAATGGACATAAGGGCTGTGTGAGAAAGTCTGAATCCAGAAATTTAATATTTCATTGAAAACCACTGTCCCCTTACGCCCTCCCTTGCCACACAACACAGGAGACATCAAAAGGCAAAACCTTCTCCAAGTTATTTGCAAATCCTCATGTTTCATTCATATGTTTAACCTTTCATAACCTGTTCCCAAGTGGGAATCAAAAGGTTAAAATTAATGCCTCAGATCTTGATGTCGCATTTCAGGAGTTCTCTTTCTTTCTTCTCCTTTTGTGACTGTGTTGTCTCCAGCCTAAGCCTCCTTGAGTAAGAGCACCGCACAGGAAGGCGTGCACCTGCCCCGTCGGCGGGGCTGGTGGCCAGTGGCATCGCATCAGGCTTTTTAAGTTGGGGGCCGTCGGTCCAGGGGCTCATTCGCCTTCGCACGAGGTGCTGCTTTTGCTTTTGCCTGACACCCCAAGCAGTCTTGGGGTGAGGGGACGGGTACGGCCCAGAATCCCAGGCCCACTTCTGAGAGCTTGCAGCTGCTGAAATGAGCACTCTCACATCACTGCCCAAAAACCTAAATTGCAAAATAGTGCCGTTGTTGCTTTTTAAACGTTTTGACGTGCCCTTTTTCCTTAATTGGAGGTGGAGTGGGATAAGTGTGAGGCGTTGGGAGACACAGCGGGCAGAAGGACCTCGGAGCAGTGCTTTTTCTGTTGCCATCAGCAGGTTCCCTAATGGTTTTATAACTGTAAATGCTGCCTATGCACTCCTGAGTGGGAGTAATGAGCATTAGTTAAAAGAGGCAAATGAAAAAAAGTCAACCAAGACATTAAGTGCTTTTTTTGTCTCCTGGCTTTAAACAAGCCACTTTGCTGCAAACCAATGATCCAGCCGTGTTTTTTGCTAGGTGAATAAAAACAAGAAGTGGCGTGAGCTGGCCACCAACCTAAACGTTGGCACCTCAAGCAGTGCAGCGAGCTCCCTGAAAAAGCAGTATATTCAGTACCTGTTTGCCTTCGAGTGCAAGATCGAACGCGGGGAGGAGCCCCCGCCGGAAGTCTTCAGCACCGGGGACACCAAAAAGCAGCCCAAGCTCCAGCCGCCATCTCCTGGTAAGTGGCGGCGCTGCAGTCACTGGCCCAGGAATGCCGAGGCGTCTGGCCTGGGAGGTTCCGGGAAGGTCGTTTCACAGTCAGGCCAACAGAGAACTCGGGACCTTTGAGAGGCGGGGTTCCTGCGTCGTTTTGTTTATTTAATTGGACGCCCATTGGCAGTGTTAAGGGATGAGAGAATTAAATCTGGCATGTGGCCATTTCTGATTGGCCCTTGGAAGGCACCCCTTCTTTTGCTATACCTTAATCAAAACAGGCTTTTGAATTCTGAGCCATATACGTTTATTCCTTATACAAGTGTTCAAAAAGATTCCATCTACCACTACACAAAATAAAGATCCCCAGTGGCCTGTTTGAACACTTGTGCACTTCTAGGAAATGCCGCCCTGCAGGTTTGACAGGTCGAGCGCGCCCACCCTCTGTCAGAAACCCTCAGATTTGAACTTTAGCAAAATGAAGCCTGGGCTTAGTTTCTAACGTCCCCTGCCCAGCGAGTTCTCACTTCTAGGGTGTTTAGCAAGCTGTCGTGGTAAGGATTCACACAGTCTTGTTTTGGAAACAGGTGGTCGTTTGCAGCCTTGTCCTGGAAGTCAGGGGTCTTAGGAATGGGTGCAGTGCTCGTCACCAACACGCTCACAGGCCAAGCCGCGTCAGTGACACCTGCCAGCTCCCTTCCCTCCCCTCCCCACTGACAGAGACCCTCCCATTCCTTCCAGCTCCCCTGCTAGCCTTTGTTCTACCGTTCGGGTTTCAAATTTGAAATTACAAAATCATATATTCTGATAAATGCAGTAGTAGAGGGGGGAAGACCTTGGCACCTTAGTGCTGGGTGGTGACCTCACTCCAGTAGATCCGACCATTCTCTTATCTGTGTCTGGCTCCCAGTCAGCGACCTTCAGCACGTAGCCTCACTGTTCCTGGTCCCTGGCTACGAGAGGTGGCTGCACCCGCCGCTCCTGTACACAGCTTGTTCTGAGCGTGGCTGGCAGCCCATGTTTCCTGGGCACTTCCAGTGTGCCGGGCCCTTTTCTAAGTGCTATCATTTCATCTTCACATCAGTCCTGTGACTTTGAAACTATTTTAAAATCCATGAGAAAATGAAGGTCTCGTGGAATCTAAGTACCTTGCCCAAAGCCAACTAGCTGGGGAGTAGAAGGTCTTTCCTGGGGCATCTGGTGCTAGAGTATACATGATACCCACCAGACACCTCTGCCTGCGTTGAAAATACCTTTCTAACACATGAGATGTTTACATACAGAAGCCAGAGCAAGAAGTTATTTTGCTTTTAATGATTTCCTCTAGCTGCTGTCTGGATGGTAAAGCTGATAGCCAAGGTTCCTAATCAAGGGATCTCATATAAATACTTTGTAGGCCCAAAGTGCACTTGTAGTGAATATACCTAGGATTACATCCGTAGGCTCTAAAAACAAGGAGAAATCCTCGCTAACCTCATCCATAAAGATTCAAAGGCTTTGCCAACTCTGGTGTCCCTTAAAAACTGGGAAATCTAATTTTAAAAATCTCACAACATTACATCCAGTTCACAGAGTAAAACAAGCTGCCCATGAACAGCTCTGAAACTATTTTTCCAAAATAAAAACCCAGTGGGGCGTAGGGAGCAAAGTGGTGATGTCTGCAAAGATCTAAGGGTACATTTTATTTGCCAGGAAAGAACTCGTGTCACTGAATGGGCTGCCCTTGTGTATGGAGAATAGCTTTCCCAGTGTGCATCAGCTTCAGGACGGGGGCCCTGCTGAGGCGTATAGATCCTTCAGAAAGTGGAGGGCCTGTTCTCTTAACAGCCAGCCCTTCCCTTTTCCCCTTGTTTAAACTGCCATTTTTATGGCAACATTATCATTTTAACTACACAAAAGAGCTTGGATTGCAGATGGACTCCTGGTATACATTCTTCTCAGTAGTCCAGAGGGAGCCGAGGTCCTGTGACACAGGAGGCAGTGGAAGGAAAGCCTCCTGGTCTCGCCCAGCCCCAAGAGCACGTGCAGGGAGCTCCAGGCACACACAGGCGTCCGGGGATCTCAGGCGGAGGCACCCCGGTCTTTAGAAGCCTCTCGATTCAGTGCCACCCACACGGCAGGTGGCCTCTCCAATTCCAGTCCCATCATTAGGGACATGGTCTTGGAAACATTTTTGTTGTTAAAGGAAAATAAAATTATTCCCAAGTATTGGCCATGTTAGAGTCTCATTTATTACAAAATTTTTAAACACAAATTTACAGTAAAAATTGACGTTCTTTGAATCACTTTTTCCCGGAAGAATATCATTGTAGTTTATTTTTTACCAGCACATTCAGGCAGACTAAACTAAAAGATTCTGAAGAAACATTTTAGATTTTTTTCCCCCAGCCTTTGCTCTGAACCAACTAAAATCCTAAGTCTTTTTACTGTATTCTAAGAGCACTCCAAGTCATCTGTCTCTAGTCAGATTTTGATTTGGGGTGCTAATACAGCTCTAGGCTTCAATTCTGTTAGCCTCTGGGAGGTATAAGCCCCTTGGCTCCTGGGGCTGCACCCCACACATCACTGCCAAGTTGCCATGTGGCTTCTCACACTGGGTTTCTGGGTTCCTGTCTTCCAGCCACCAGAGCAAGTCAGTGATTGAGACTCCCAGGTGAACCGAGGCAAGGCCTTGGGGTGTGGTTTGTCTTTAAGGTGCCAGTGGGGATCTCGTTATAAAGCATCTAGAAAAGGGTGTGGGGGATTTCCAATGAGTGCTGTAGGAAGCGCCTCCCCAGATGGCCTCTGCAGCCTGTAAGCTGGAGATGGGGAGGGGAATGGAAGGGACCAGGCTGGGAGAAGTGGGGCAGGGGTGGGGCATGGAGCTCCACATTCAATTAGTAAGTCTGTAACCAAAAACCCATCCATCTTGGCTGGCAGGTGGCTGACTGAATTTCTATTATTAGCTGACAGGTGATGTCACAAAACCTGTCATGGATCCAACTAGGGAATCCTCAGTGGAAGATAAATGAGAAAGGGGCTCGGGTTATAAACAGAGGTGCCCTCTGGTTGACCTCTAGTCACTGTAGACCTGGGACATATCAGCTCTTCCTTCTCCCCACCCTACTTCCCGCAACCCAGCCAGAACTAGGGCACCAGGTTCGTGCCGGGTAAATTATCTTCCCAGCTAGGAGCCTGGCCATGCTGTCTGAAGTGTGTGAATGTGCTTAACCTTCAGTAACCTTTCCATTGTTTACTTTAGAGTATACATTTGTAGCTTCTGGCAAAAGGTAGGGATGTCCTAGAGAGCCTGCCAGCCTCCTCTATTAATGGAGTTACAAGAGGTTGCATTCATTTTTTTTTTTTTTCATGAAAGGAAAAAAAAACACTGGCAAGAGAGATTTTTCCTTTTTTTTTTATTAGCTATAAATGTGAATACTTGTAAATAAGGGTCTTTCTGAAATCAAGCCTTGCAAGTGATGTTTCCAAGGAAGCTGTCGAGGCTGTAGCAGAGCCTGCCTGAATTTTGGAAGCAAGTCGCTGCTCTTCCACGGCATTAGGCAGGCAGCCATGTCTGCAGGATGATTACCCTTTTATATCTGCAAAAGAGGACTTTCTTCCGTTATTCCGATATACCTTTTTAACATGCGTTTCCAGGGTTTTACGCAAATTCGGTTTGTAAGTATGAGTGAATACATTTTTCTTTTATACCTACATTAGGCATCTACATTAGCCATCAATCTTCTCCGTATAACACACGTTTAACCTGTGTAACAAACCTGCACATCCTGCACATGTACCCCTCAACTTAAAATCAAAGTAAAAAAAAAAAAGGAAATAAAAGCTTTTTTTAAAAAGTCAGTCTTTCTGGCATCTCTGAGAACTTCTCTAAGTCATTCAGTGCAGGGTTCACAGGGACGGATGTTATGCGGTGTTCAGCTCTGTCGGCCAGCGTTCATTCCAGCCCAGGCCAGGGGCTGAGCAGACCTCATCGGACTATAAATGTCTCTGTCCAGCTGAGGCTTTCCGTGTAGAAACAATGTACTCCTTTCGATTTCTGACTCCTTCGCAGTGTCCTCTGTAACTTCTCGTGGTTTGTTTCACCTCTGTTGCCACTGAAGTAAAATGTGAATAATAGTAATTGTAGTGAGCCTTGGGAACGTCATAGGGAAAGGTATTCTAGACAATAACATGGAAAATGTGATTCACAAGCAGCAGTAATCCTGTCGTTTGTTCAGGGGGTTCTGCACTTTTTTACCATGAGGGCAGGGGTTGTTGTCTTTCTTGTCAGTTTGGTCCACTGGTGTATGTGGGCGTAGAAGAGAGCCTAGGCTATAGTAGGCGTATTACTCATTTATTAAGTATTTAATTCACACATGAAACCAGTATCTATTGATGATCTAGCATGCTAAGGACTACAAGAGATGACAGAGCAGGAGCCCTGCAAATGTTATGTTTTTCCCTCAAGGTGAGGTTAATTAATTTTTTCCCAGAGTCCCACATAAGATTTGGAAAAAACCAGTTCAATTCTGTTACTATAATGTAATTATACTTAAAGCCACATCTCAGCACCCTGATAACATTTAAAAACTCCAAACCAGTATGACTTGTGCTTTTTGATAACAACTCTGATTTCATAGGTCAACAAGTGACACTATTAATGACAGAGCACAGACGCATTCAGATGTTGAGAAGCTATTGAAATGACATAAGGCTCATTGTCAATTTGTGTCCTTGCTTTTCATCTTAAACATTTCACATTGTCTAAGACCCAGAACTAAGTTTCCTAATTTTGTTTCTACAACAGCACAATAATTCACCGAGTTGATGCACCAAAATTTTCATCCCATATATAAAAATGTACATTTAGATTATTTCCAGTCTAGACAACAGCGAATAAACACTCTTCTGCCAAAAGCCTCCTTTTTATTAGATTATTTTCTTGGGATAAATACCCCAGAAAATAAGTATCCAGTCAAAAGATATAAATGTGTTTTATGGCTCACAAATGAAATATGTTTACTCAAAATCTTCTTTACTAATTTTTACTGTAAACAATATAAAAGCAATGAATTTTACAACATCATTATGGTGTCTTATTTACATTTATTTCTTTCACCTATACAACTAGCAAGGCGGCTGGGCTTACTTGGTAATCTCTGGATTTCTTCCTGTTTTCTCTTGATGCTGCTGCTATCAGCTAACTCGGGATCCTTGCAAGGCCCACAGACCCCTCAGTCAACTGGCAGCAATTCCATGGCAGAGGTTCCAGGTGACCTGAAGCCACCTACCCCAGCCTCCACCCCTCACGGACAGATGACCCCAATGCAAGGTGGAAGGTATGTTCCAATAACTCTATGAGCCATACAAAGTCACGTTTGTTCATATTTTAGTTTTCTGGAGCAAACTTCACAGAGAGAAGAAATGGTATTTCCTAGAGAGTTTTTAAATGTTGATGACTACCAGTTTTCTTCATGTCATTTATTTTGGATGGTTTTTGCCATTTGCACATTTCAAGATTGGTTCATCTTCTGAATGTACTGTTTGGAGGTAACTCCCGCTGTATCAGTAAGCTTTCATTCCTTGCATCTCTTCAGAAGCAGTACAATCAGTGTGCACGACCCGTTCTCAGACGTGAGTGATTCATCCTTCCCGAAACGGAACTCCATGACTCCAAACGCCCCCTACCAGCAGGGCATGAGCATGCCCGATGTGATGGGCAGGATGCCCTATGAGCCCAACAAGGACCCCTTTGGGGGAATGAGAAAAGGTATGTGCAGAGGGGCCTCCACCCGGGCGTGGACCAGTGGGCATTCTACTGTCTACTGTTCCACAACAGTTTACCTTTCACTCAGAACACCTCTGAGCCCAGGCTGCCTCAGTGTGGGTCCCAGGTCCCCATCCCACTCCACTTGTGGCCTTGGGAAAAGCAGTTAGCCTCTTTGTGCCCTCATCCTGTCCCCAGCTGGCCTCAGTGCCCTCGGCCTTTTCCCCGGCACATGCTCCCTGTTTCTGGATACCTGCCACCTCCTCACACACACCAAGTTACATTCCTTATCTAGAAATTGGGAAAATAATAGGACCCACTTCCAAAGGCATGCTAAGGATTAAGTTCCTGCACACAGAGCTCAGACAAGAGTGGCTGGCGGCGGTGGTAAGTAAGCACGCGCTTCACAGCACCTGGCATGGTGTTGTGCTAGTGTGTGCTGGGCGCTAGCTCGTGGATTGGTAAATCAGAGTCGCTGCCCACCTTCAGGGAATCACAGACTCCCTGCCTTCTTAATTCCTGGGAGGAAGCAAAAAATAAGCACAAATAGGCAGTTAAAGATTGTGGTTGGTGGAAGACAGGAAAGTGAAAGGAAGAAAGAATACAGATAGCAGTGGCATTGGGTGGCGCGGTGGGAGAGAGGGAGAGCGATTTAGACTGGGTGGTCAGGAGGGAAGGGCCCTGAGAACCTGTCATGGGGGTGGTGGCAGGAATGAGCTTGGTGTATGAACAGGTGGTGGGTGTCCAGAGCACAGTGAGCACGGGCCCGGGGACAGGCTGAGGTCGTTGAGGCCAGCGGGGCCAGAGCCTTTCGGTGTCTGTGGGCGTATTGATGAATCTGGATTTTTCACCAAGGTGAAAGATGTTATGCAGGGAAGTGATGTGAGTAGGTTTTTTTGTAATAAATACATAAATAAGTAAATAACTGGCCGTCTCTGGAGAATGCACTGGAAAGAGGCAAGAGTAGCTTTGGGGAGATCACTGAGAGTCTAGGGGGAGCTGGCCAACTGGAGCTGGACATCAGCAGCGCAGAGGGAACCCGCCGGCAGAGCGTACATCAGAGGTGCTCACGGAGTGAATGCGGGCCCTGAGGGAGAAGCTAACCACAACTGAGCAGGTGAAGACATCATTCCCTGCAGTGCGGAGGATTGGGAAAGGACTGGGCTAGAGAGGGGAACCTGGAGACCGTCTGGGGTGTGTCACTGTGGTAAAGCATGGAATGCATGGCTGGAGCTGAGCAGATGTTGGAGTCGGTATGATCTTGGAGTAGTAAATGTAGAAATGGCATCTGCAGTGATGGGATTGATGAGATCCTTGCGAGAGAGTGCAGGAGTTTGTGACTGCCATCAGGAGACATCAGGCTGGCCCTTCCCTTGATGCCCGCCGACTCCCAAGGTTGAGGCAGCACTGAAGCTGTGACTGTCTGAGTCACTGTCCTTCAGTTCTGTCCGCAGTCTACAAGCCACAAGTGGAGACTTGATATTTTGCTCTTGGGCATTCTTCCAAATGCATTCAAGGCCTGTGAAATTGAAGAATGATATGAATATTATTGGAAAAAAAATACAGAAGAAATAGTGAATAGTATTTTTATGGAAGCACTTACTCTGGAATCCCTTAAATAATAGTACCTGTGTTGTGCTTAGATGTTGGGGTACATGAATTTCTTGATAATATAGTCTGAATGGAGAGAAGCATAAAGTACAAAGCCTTGGTTTTCATATGTATTATAGACCAATGAAAAAGAACAATGGAAAATCTTTAAAATTTAAATATAGGGCATATACCATTTATAAATGAAATTCATAGTATTTTGTGTATAATATGTCAGATAACACTCATAAAGCAAGATCATCTATGATTGTTTTTCTTTCAGAAGTTTCAGGGCTGCTGATTCCAAGTGAGGATTTTGCAGAACATGCAGTAAATCCAGAAGCTTAGAATTTCAAAAGCTTTGTGAATGTTGGGGGAGCTATTTTTCTTAGTGGTATGAGATGCTACACAGAACATTTCGTTAGTGCTTTTGGTGGCTTTAGACTCTGAAAATATGACAACATGGAAAAAATAATTAGTAGTATTTGGAATTTGGCCTCAAAATGTTTTACAAACCATTCCCATATCCCACCGATACACCACATTAGACAACTGTAGATGTATTTCCCTTGTGTCCTTATGCCTAGAAGTTTTCTTGTTATAAAAATAAAGTGTGTTGGGGTAGAATGATTCTGGGATCACCTTGCTAGGCCCTAGGTAAGATATATACGGATACTTCTTACCTTACAGTGGGGTTACATCAGAAGAAACCCATCCTAAATTGAAAATATTGGTAAGTTGAAAACACACTTTCACTTACAATATTTTTGATTTACAATGACTTGATCCAGATATAACCCCATCTTAAATTGAGGAGCATACTGCATGCCTGTCGCTTTCACGCCATCATAAGGTTCAGCCATCCTACTTTGGTGACTGTCTGTGATGTTTTCATCAACCATGTAAAGGATCCCCAGTGGCAAGTACAATCTCTAGTATATTTCAGTTCACTTGCTGCCTTATGGTACTGGTGTATTCAGTACCAAATAAAAGCAGATAAGCAGAAAATCCACAGGAAACAGATTTTCTAAGAGTCTTACTCCTGTTCTGTATAGTTTTCCATTCTTCAGTTTGCCTTACTCTGTCAGTAAACTTAATGGTGCTATGATTTTCTATTTAATGACTAACTTCAGTGGAAAACATACTCTTTGTCTCTGTTGCTGCTGCTGTTGGTGTTAACCTGTAGTATGGTAGCATGGTCAAAGAGTCTGATCTAATATTAGCCCTCAGTGGCCCTGAGGGGCCTGGCCCTGCCTGTTCACCGACCTATTCCCTGCCTTCTTACTACCTTACTTCACTGATTGAGGAATTGATGGATTACATATAAATGAACATCATTTTATATGTTTGACAGAATAGTATATATCAAATGTCTATTAATATCTGTACACATAGCTCTACTTGTTTTAATTGAATAGATCCACCCTAATGCTCTAGTAATGGGTGAGTTGTTCCATAATCTTTTGCTATTATAAACAATGAAGCAGCGATTATTGAAGTACAGTTTTTTCACATTTGTAAGAATGTTTCTGCAAAATAGATTCCTAGAAGTAGAACTGTTGAATCAAAGGATATTAACTTTTTTTACTGAATATCTGAGCTTTTACAGTATAACAAACTATCCCCAAATCTTAGTGACTTTAAAAACTGTAACACTTAATTATATCTCTCAGTTCTGTGGTAGACTGGGTAGTTCTTCGCTCTGTGTGTCATGTTGTCAGCTAGGACGTTGAGGTAGCCACCATCATCTGGGAACCAGGCTGAGAGCTCTGCTGGGCTCTGATGTGTCACGAGTGGCTGACATCATCCCCAGGCTCTACTGGGAACTCAGCTGGAGCTGTCGGCTGCAGCCTCCTCCATGGGGCCTTTCCATGTAGTTTCTTAGGTGCCCATAACATGGCAGATGGATTTCAAGAGGGAGCACTCCAAGAGGACAGGTCCCGGGAGCAAGCACTTAAAAACTTTTGCCTGCATCTCACTTGCTGGAACCCTCTTAGGCAATGCTAATCACATGACCAAGCCCAAAGGCATCATGGGAGGGGCTTCCCAGGCTGCGAATGCTGGGAGATGCGCTTCTTTAGGGGTTGCCAAAGCAGAGCCTCCCATAGCAGGTAAAGCAGGTATTGGCAAACCTTATACCAGTTTAATGTTCTCAACAAGAGCATGTGAGGGTGTGTGGGTTCTCACCCCCTTACTAAAAATGATCATTGTCCATCATTTTCACATTGGCCAATCAGATGGAAGGGAGAAAGCCTCGTTACTGTTTACCTTGGATTCATTCCATTATTAGTGAACTCACACATCTTTTCATATGTTGATTGACCATTTATTTTTCTTTTGTGAATGTTCATTTATGTGTTTGCCCATTTTTAATTTGGTGTTGCTTTTAAATTTCCTTGTGTATTAGAGAAAAGCTATTTAATTATGCCACGTGATTTCTGTTTATCTCTGTTTTCACATCTACAAAATAGAAAGTAACTTCAAAACTGGTTCTACCACAGGTTGATGTGAGATCAAATAGATAAAATAGGTGAAAGCACATTGCAAGGGAAAATACTTGATGCTGGCATTGGCCCCTCTCTACCAGCCTAACAAAATGTATCCGCTCACAAAATCTTAACCAGCTTTTGCTTCACATAATCTTAGGATGGAGAAAGGTAGCAATACTGTATAGTGATGAAAATTTATATTAAAATGTTTAATTTGCCGTCAGGCTAGTTTCTGGACTGAACCCAATTTCCTTCAGGCTCTGAGCTGATGCTGATTTGCATATACTACCTAACTGGCACTCCATCCTGTGTTAGAAATAGTTGTATTTCATCCCATCTTGAGCTATTCTTAACTCCCTAATAATTTTTTTAATCCTTATTTTGGAGTGAATCAGTGGCTGAATGTTAAGGTTTTCACTTTTTTTCTTATGAGAGAAGGGAACTAACTTTGTATACATATTTTATGTCCTCCTTACAACCATTTCATGGGATAATATTACTGGCCTCATTTTATAGACAAGAAAATAGGGGCCAGGTGATGACTCATGCCTGTAATTCCAGCACCTCAGGAGGCTGAGGCAGGCAGATCGCTTGAGCCCAGGAGTTCGAGGCTACAGTAAGCTACGATTTTACCACTGCAGCTGCACCATTGCACCTCTTATCACTAGGTGATGGAGCGAGACCCTGTCTCTAAAAAACATAATAAAAATGTTAAAAAGAAACGAAATTAAGCTCAGAGGTAACTTACCCAAGTGAGGAATGGATCTGGGCCTGTGTTAGTTTTCTATGTTGTGACATAACAAGTTACCACAAACTTAGCAGCTTAAAACAACATAAATGTATGATCCTACAGTGTCTGTGGGTCAGGAATCTGGCACAGTGTGACCGGGCCTCTGCTCAGGGTCCCACAGGCTGAAATCAAGCTGTCTGCCAGGACTGTGAGCTCCTTGAGGGCTCAGGGTCCTCTTCCGAGTTTATTTAAGTTGTTGACAGAATTCAGTTCCTTGTGGTTGTGAGGCTACAGTCCCGTTTTCTTGTTGACTGTCTTCTGCCCACCTTTCCTAACACGTGATCCCCCTCCACAGCATGTCAGTTGCTTCTTCAAGGCCAGCAGGAAAATATCTCTGACTTGCTTCCTCTCTAAGCTCTAGATCCAAAGTTAAAGGGCTACCTGGACAGTCTCCCTTCTGGTTAACTCGCAGTCAGCTGATTAGTAACTATAATCACATCTGTTAAGCCCCTTTTGCAATGTAACATAACATAATCATGGGAGTGATACCATGGTATTCACAGGTCCTGAAGGGGAGGTGCCCACCAGGCAGAGGGGGCTGGATCTTCGAGGCCGTCTTAGATTTCTGCCCCCACAGAGCACATCTTGGCTCCACACCTTAGGCTCTTTCAATAGTATTATGGTCTACCATATTAAAAAAAAGTACAGGCCAGGCACAGTGGCTCACGCCTATAATCCCAGCACTTTGAGAGGCTGAGGTGGATGGATCACCTGAGGTCAGTTCAAGACCAGCCTGACCTACATGGTGAAACCCCCTCTCTACTAAAAATACAAAAATTAGCCAGGTGCGATGGTGGGTGCCTGTCATCTCAGCTTCTCGGGAGGCTGAGGCAGGAGAATCACCTGAACCCAGGAAGCAGAGGTTGCAGTGAGCCAAGATCACACCACTGCACTTAGCCTGGGCGACAGAGTGAGACTCCATCTCAAAAAAAAAACAAAAAGTACAAAGACAATAGAGATTACTAGAAGGGATGGATGGGCCTTTGACTTTCAGAAATGCCTAAATGTATGCATTTTATTTAAAATATTGCAGTGCCTGGAAGCAGCGAGCCCTTTATGACGCAAGGACAGATGCCCAACAGCAGCATGCAGGACATGTACAACCAAAGTCCCTCCGGAGCAATGTCCAACCTGGGCATGGGGCAGCGCCAGCAGTTTCCCTATGGAGCCAGTTACGACCGAAGGTGAGTACTTTTTAAGATGGCGGTAAGATGATTTACTAGAAACTGTGCTTTCCTCACACACACATTTCTGAGCCCTGGCAGCTGAGCCACTGATGACAATATACAGTGTCCCCTTTCCTGTGAAAGTAAAGAGGCAATGGCTGCTGGTCACCAGGTGCGTGTCAGGTGACTGCCCTCAGTTGATGGCTATTCAGGACCAGGGAGAAGGACCTTGGCCTTGGTAGGCATCTTCTTCCCCAAGTTAAGAGCCAGGGCCGCCACAAGTCAGGCTGGCACCCAGCGCCAGCACCCCGCTTCCTTCTGAGGGACTGCCAGCTGCACACTCCAGATGTGGCTCACCTGGAGCTCCTGGATGCCTGGGCCTCCAGAGCACCAGCTCCCCTCCCTCCCTTCTTTCTGTCTGGGGGAAAGGCCTATGCAGTGGTAGCCACACTGGGCTTTCAGCATTCTGGAAAGGTCTTCCAGGCAGTGCTTTTTCCCTGTGACTATTTTAAACAGAGGGACAATACTTTGCTCCTTAATCAACATTTCTAGAAAACCCACAGCACAGGCCTCACTGCAGCCTCTCTTAATCTTGAAATGACTTAAAATGGCAAGTGAAACTTGCAAGTTAAAATGGCAAGTTCAGCTGCAGGACTGATGATTCAGATTGATTTGCAATTAGGAGGAAAAGTGATTGAAATGGCTCTGAAAGGTAATCTGAAAACTGCTTCCTAAGATGATGGCATAGGGCAGGCTGCTTTTTGTGGAGAAAGTCCCTCGCCTGGGCCCTGACTTCGATACTCATTGTCACAGAAACCGCTTCCCCTCTTTGGTATGTTCTCTAACTCCTCGTAAGAGACATGATTATAAGCAAGGTTTTCATGTGATATTTCAGATTTTTAAAGAAAAAAAGATAGAGTCCTAATAGAAGGGCTTTTCCCTCCCCGGAGCCACAGTGGTGTGCCACAGGGTGGAGCTGGCTTTGGGATCGCTGCCTTCGGAAGCTGCATGCGCTGTTCTGCTGGGGACCGGCTGGGCCAGAGCCGCCCACGTTTCATCAGGCCACATGCTGGGGTCACAGGGACAGGTCCATCGGTGGGAAAGCTTCCTCAGTGTAATACAGAGGAGAAAAACGTTGAAAAATCACGGCTGTACCAAATGAGGTTTCCTTGTGGTACTGTCTGTGAGCCTTGTTCTTGGGCGTCCATCCCATGTTTAAGGAGACACGGTGCTTTCTCCTAGGGACCTAGGAATTGACTCTTCTGATTCTTAACCTGGCCATAATGTGGCCAATATTTACTTGTGATACATTCGTTAATCAGTTAACTATAAGGTAATGTTTAGTGTGCTGAATCAAGGATTTCAGTTAGGTTTGTTTTGTTTTTGAGGGTCCAGGAAAAGCTACAGATGTTTTTTGAGGGGGTAGCTGGCAAGATTAGAAGAAGAACAATTATCTTGGCTCTACCACATTAAAGAGGGGTTTACCTCATTGTTAAGTTTTCTCTTCTGAAAAATGTTGCTTGTTATGCAACTTAAATTTTACCCATGTCAAATACATTTCTTTCCTCCGATCTCTGAGCTTCCTTCTTAGATATCAGAGTAGTTATCAAAAGTTCCCATGTCTGTTTCACATGTGATAATCTAAAAATTCTTTTATTTGTTTTTTTTATTCTCATTCCTTGATCAGCTTAGGAATATGTTCAGTCCATTGTTCCCTTTCTTACAAGATTTAGTATATTAACTTAAACCAATGTATTTTTCAAAGTTCCAAATCTATTGCCTTTTAAAACATGCTATTTTTTATGATATTTATAATTTCTTAATATACTAGTAGTTGAAAAATGAATGTATTATTCATTTCCATTTTAAGATGTAATAGGTGTACGTTCAAATCATCCCTGTCATTCTTTTCTGTAGCCTTTTAGGGCATAGGACTGTGAAATTCTGAGAACTTGTATTTATACAATGATTAGCTAACATTGGAATTAAATTTGAAGTATAGCTTTTAAGAATTAAACATTTTCCATTCATAATGAGAATGTGCAAAGTACAAACATTTTGATGTTCCGGTACTTCTAGGAACATTGCCTTTGAGTCTTCAGTTCTTCTCGTCGTTTCTTGCTTCCATTAATGCTTCACATCACAGCATTGTATGACACTTCCTAAGGTACACGTCAGTGGAGAGGCGGGGCTGCGGCCTCCCAGGCAGAGGCCAGAGGCTCTGACAAGTGCTTACAGGGTGCCTGCCTGCTCAACCGGTATTCCTCTGACACCTATTAGCCAACAGCCTGAACTAGGAGTTTGGCACCGTTCCCAAAATGGGTGTTCCCATCCCTGGTGCTAACAGTTGGCGTGCAGCTGCCTCTCAGAGGGCCTTTGTCGGAGGGGTGTGCGGGGAAGGCCACACAGAGCTGCTTGGGGGAGTCAGGGTTCCAGAAATGGATTGTTTATTTCTCTGTTTGCCTGAAGCTTTTTCTCAGTTAAGTTTTCTTTGAATGCCTCGTTCCAGGCATGAACCTTATGGGCAGCAGTATCCAGGCCAAGGCCCTCCCTCGGGACAGCCGCCGTATGGAGGGCACCAGCCCGGCCTGTACCCACAGCAGCCGGTGAGTTGGCGAGTGGGCGTGGGGTGCTGTGTTTTCTGGTTCTCTCCTGGAGGCTAAAACTCAAACTTGTCTTATTTCTGAAGATTTTCAGATGTCTAACAAAAATGATTAGTGTTTGTTGAGCATTCAGGATATAGTTAATGCTAGAAAGTACTCCTGGGATGTTGAAGTCAGCACATTAAAAATAACTCTTGATACATGGTTTCCTGAAACAAATATAACCTGTAACAAGAAGTTGAGTGTATTCGTCCTTGTAAATAATAACAAGCCCGAGCTAGAGTGAGTATATTTTAAACATGTATCTGTTGTGCATACTACTGTATCAGAAGCCATTTTAGAGCAGAAATTCGTCAGTGCTTTAAGGAGAATGTGTAGAAAAGCAACTTCAAATATTATATACTAATAGTGAAAGTGAATCTGCTTTTTAAAAAATGGGATAAGATGCTAATGATACTTATTTTGAATAAGTGGGACAGGTTTTTGCTGGTTCACAGGTGACCATCGCAGCTCAGAGATGCTAAGTTATGCAAGATCTCCCCCTTACAGTGACCAGTGCTGTTGCAGAGAACTGCCCTTCATGGTGTGGCTTTCCAGACATACAGGACTTTGCTATCTTTAAACAACTTTTCAGATCTGAGACCTCATGCAAAAAATAAAAATTTTGAAAACTATATATATGTTATATAATTATAATAATTATATATAATAATATGTATGTTATTTTTCAGTTATTTAATTTTGCTGGAGCATATAGGCACAGTGAATTGCCTTTTTTTTTTTTTTTTTTTTTTTTTTTGAGATGGAGTCTCGCTCTGGCACAATCTTGGCTCTCTGCAACCTCTGCCTCCTGGGCTCAAGCGATTCTCATGCCTCCGCCTCCCAAGCAGCTGGGACTACAGGTGCCCACCACCAGGCCTGGCTAATTTTTGTATTTTTAGTAGAGACGGGGTTTCACCATGTTGGCCAAGCTGGTCTCGAACCCCTGACCTCAGGTGATCCTCCTGCCTCGGCTTCCCAAAGTGCTGGGATTACAGGCATGAGTCACTGCGCCTGGCCAGTGAATTGCATTTTTAAACCAACTGATCTTAAACAGTTTTCAAGTAAAGTGAAAAACATCAGCATCTCACTGCCTCCCATCAGAGTCCCACCTACCCACCGCACTGGTCCTGGAGCATCCCGGGAAGCAAGCTTAGTAGCCGGTGTGGTGCCAGCCCTGTCCTCAGTGCTGTGACCAGTGGGGCTTTGGGGGAGCCGCACCTGGCCAGGCCAGAAGTCAGGGCAGGAGCTGTGGGATGGATGTCGGATGACCAGTCTGGAGAGCCGAGTCCTGTTTGGAGGCTTTTCCATAAAATGAGGCCTGAGAAACCCTTTTACCCCGAGACCCTTTCAGGCCAGCCCCTGGATGCTGGCTCTCCTGCGAGAGGGTCCTTCTGCCTCCTGCTGTGGTCCTAGTGCAGCTCCCAGCCCGGGCGCCATCTGCCTGTGTGGGAGTTCAACGCTGGCTGTCCCGGTGGCACAGCCTAAGGAGAGGAGGCTTTTTTTTTTTCCCCCCCACAGAAAGTTTCAAACACGTGAAAACAAATTTTGGATGCCCTCTCCTGAGTGTGTGACATGGTGTATATAATACTGAAATATTGAACATAGATTGTTCTCAGTTGTTATAGAAGCTTCCCATATTCATTGTGAAATGAACATTCTAGCAGGTAATAACTATTTTGCATAATTTCAGTGTGTGTTATACCTGTAAGAGCACATCAGGATGATTTGTCTTTCTGCAAATTCCAGAATTACAAACGCCATATGGACGGCATGTACGGGCCCCCAGCCAAGCGCCACGAGGGCGACATGTACAACATGCAGTACAGCAGCCAGCAGCAGGAGATGTACAATCAGTACGGAGGCTCCTACTCGGGCCCGGACCGCAGGCCCATCCAGGGCCAGTACCCATATCCCTACAGCAGGGAGAGGATGCAGGGCCCGGGGCAGATCCAGACGCACGGAATCCCGCCTCAGATGATGGGTGGCCCGCTGCAGTCGTCCTCCAGCGAGGGGCCTCAGCAGAATATGTGGGCAGCACGCAATGATATGCCTTATCCCTACCAGAACAGGCAGGGCCCTGGCGGCCCTGCACAGGCGCCCCCTTACCCAGGCATGAACCGCACGGACGATATGATGGTACCCGATCAGAGGATAAATCATGAGAGCCAGTGGCCTTCTCACGTCAGCCAGCGTCAGCCTTATATGTCGTCCTCAGCCTCCATGCAGCCCATCACGCGCCCGCCACAGCCGTCCTACCAGACGCCACCGTCACTGCCAAATCACATCTCCAGGGCGCCCAGCCCAGCATCCTTCCAGCGCTCCCTGGAGAACCGCATGTCTCCAAGCAAGTCTCCCTTTCTGCCCTCCATGAAGATGCAGAAGGTCATGCCCACGGTCCCCGCATCCCAGGTCACCGGGCCACCACCCCAACCACCCCCAATCAGAAGGGAGATCACCTTTCCTCCTGGCTCAGTGGAAGCATCACAACCAGTCTTGAAACAAAGGCGAAAGATTACCTCCAAAGATATCGGTAAGAATTCCGAAGCTTTCATTCCGAAATGAATTCCAGTTGCAGTGTAGACTTTTAATTTTAGTATAGATACTGTTCCTGTTCATCTTAAAGGGATGAAAAAATTATGACTAGAAATTATCAAGATGCATTTTTATATAGGAGTAATAGTTGGAGGCTGCTAATCTGAATTAAGAAATAGTGCCAGAAAAGAGTTTTGAAATAAAATGGTAGTTTTACACGTGAGTGTTATTTGTGTTCAAGATCAGAGCTTCAAGTAAGAGATCAGGGAATCCTCAGTGATTATATACTATATTTTGGGCTTAAAGATTTGAACTTAACCAAGCCACTTAATCGCTACAATACGTGATAACAGACTCCCCCACGAGGCTAACGAAATGCTAAAGGTGACCTGAGAAAATCTGAAGGCAAGCCACTCTGTAATTTAGTGACAACCTACAGTGAATTTCCATGGGAAAAAGTTAAAGCCTGCCTGTAATATGTAGATTGATAGATGGTATGACATATAAAACATGCTATGCTGTGATACATAGAACTGATATCATCCAACGCACTGGTAGACTTGGGGCAAGAACCATGTCAATTGAATGCTGATGTTGCTTGTTTATCCTCTGTGGGATGTTGTGAATACTAATCAGAGGTCTGCGCTATCTGGGAGTACACACAGGGTTTCTGCACTATTTTTGAAGTACTTTTAACACAGGAAGAAAGATAATAGGTCTGAGTTATATTGGGAAAAATTACTCAAAAAAACTCAAGAACAAATTGACTTAAAATCTTTTGCAGTGATTAGAAAATTAAAGATATTAATAATTTGAAAGAGGTCAGTCACTGGACATTAAGGAGATGTAGATTGAGAGACCAGGGCAGGATAATCACTTGAGCTCAGGAATTCGAGACCACCCTTGGGCAACCTAGTAAAACCTTGTCTCTATTAAAAAGAAAAAAATTAGCCAAAAGTGGGATCCATTTCTGTAGTTCCGGCTATTCAGGAGGCAGAGGTAGGAGGATCACTTGAGCCCAGGAGATCGAGGCTTTGGTGAGCAGTGATTGTGCCACTGTATGCACACACATACACACACATATATATATTCCTTTATATATATCCCTTCATATGTACATATATCTATCCCTTTATATATAATGTATATCTGTATCTATATATATGTGTGTGTGTGTATATATATATGGGGTTGCAGAGGGAGAGAAGGAGACATAGGTACTGAGCACCATTTTATATATAGAAATATATATATACACACACATATATTGTGTTTGTGTGTGTGTGTGTGTATGTTTAAATAAATATATTTAAATTTTTTAAAAATCTCCCAGTGCAGGTTATATAGCATTTGTCTTCAACCTAGGGAAATGTATATTTTTATTTTTATTTTTATTTTTATTTTATTTTATTTTATTTTATTTATTTATTTATTTTTTTTGAGACGGAGTCTTGCTCTGTCGCCCAGGCTGGAGTACAGTGGCCGGATCTCAGCTCACTGCAAGCTCCGCCTCCCAGGTTCACGCCATTCTCCTGCCTCAGCCTCCCGAGTAGCTGGGACTACAGGCGCCCGCCACCTCGCCCGGCTAATTTTTTTGTATTTTTTAGTAGAGACGGGGTTTCACTGTGCTAGCCAGGATGGTCTCGATCTCCTGACCTCGTGATCCGCCCGTCTCGGCCTCCCAAAGTGCTGGGATTACAGGCGTGAGCCACCGCGCCCAGCCATATTTTTATTTTTTAAAGTAATTTTGATTTTTTTATTGTAAAAATAATATGTAGCTGTCTTAGAAAATTTTAAAGCAGATGCAATTAAAATAAAAGCGGAAAAGCCACAGTGTCCTCCTGCACATCCGATGATTCTTGGCACCTGGAGAATGCCCCCAGCCTCCGGACGGCTCCACGGGTCTGGCCGAGCTGGGTCTCTGCCCTCTCGGGCTGGTGCCCTGCACTGCTGCCACAACTCCTGGGAAATTCCGATGCCTGTTGAGTCTGTTCGCACAGCCCCATCTCATGGCAAATCTTACAAACTTTCTACCTGATCATTTTCTTTTCTTCAGTAGCAGGAATAGGGAAAACAACAAATCACTTCCCATTCTTTGGCTCCGACCACACTCCTGAGAAATCTGAGCCATCAAAGTGCTGATATTTGTCACAGCATGTTCGAGGCAGGAGCATAGGACTAGAGGAGAGCAGCCTGAGAAGCCAAGGCCGTGTGTCTGAGGAGGCTGTTTTGGAGTTAAATTTTGCTTCCATGTTCTGCATACTTGGCGGCCTTCCAGGACGCCACCTCGAGACACTTGCGAGTGGCAAAGGCAAAAGAAGACAAGTACCACTTTTGGGTTTGACTCATTTATTAAAAGCTCTGATACCACATTGCAGACTCTGTAGGGTGGCTGAAAGAAATAACCCGGCCATGAGAAAGGACCATCTGTGCTCAGCCACTCCACCTCTAGAAGCACTTTCGGCTCCTACGTGACCAACAGAGCGAGAAGACCTTAAACCACGAAAGTTTCTCACTACAGCTTATGGCCTCCATTTAAAATCCGAAATGATCACGCTTAACTGTCCCTGAGAGCATTTGTTTAAAGTCAATATTTAACTTAACACTCCACTTATTTTTTCTTATTCTTTTGTTAACTTTTGTTCTTTTATGCATAGAGTCAACATTCATGATACCCTTGTTCTTTCCCATCTTCAGTTACTCCAGAGGCGTGGCGTGTGATGATGTCCCTTAAATCAGGTCTTTTGGCTGAAAGTACGTGGGCTCTGGACACTATTAATATTCTTCTGTATGATGACAGCACTGTTGCTACTTTCAATCTCTCCCAGGTAAGCCAGCATAGTCCAACTAACAACCAAATTAGGATAGGAGAGCATCAGGCCGTGCACACTTGTGCTTGAACTAATGCCTAAATTGATTAGCACTAGGCGTCCAACACTGTTAATCACTGCAGTTGTTATCAGCCAGACTTAATCAATGTAGAGTCATCTGGGATAATATTCATTGTAGTCTTTAGTGTGTGTACATACACACCTCTATTTCTTACAAGAGAACAGTGACTGTGTGTATGTGTATATGGTATAGATGACAGTAGTAACATTAAATTGTTTAGAATGAATATTAGCAGGCCAATGGGAAGGAATCAAAATGTAACATTAAGTTGTGACTGGAGTCAGCATTGGAAACACAATTGGTTGCAATGGGACATTACCCTACTTTCCAGGAGGACTTGACATCTTTATTTTCATTAAAAAGATACTCAAGATTAGAAATTTTATATTCTATACATTTATAGAATGTATAAATATATATAGAAGGAGAGAGAACAATTTAATGAACCCCCATGTACACCTCTCAGTCAGCTAAAATAGTTATGAACTCATGGCTAAACTTATTTCTTAGTCTGTGCTCTCCCATTTCTGCCTCTGACCAGGTTATTTTCAAGCAGTCATGTAAAAGCCTACTACTATTAATGAGCTTAAACCCCTCCTTTGTTCGGAGTTAGGCTTCAGGTAGCTTCCAGCATAATAGCTAGAAGAGAGGAGCACTGAAGGTTGGGAGAAATGCCCAAGAGTCCACTGGACTATAGACTTTTAAAGAAATATTTAGAAATAAAAAATGGAAAGAGGTCATTTTCCCTACAGTATACAAACAACTCTCTACTTTCAGTGCAAAAACGAAAACACTTAATTTCCTTGCTTCTATGGAAATAAGGCCAGAATCTTCTACTTCTTTCTTCTCTCATTTAAGCCCTCATTATCAGCCTAGAAAGGCAATTTTTCAATGGCTAGAAAGTTTATTAATAAGGTCATAAACATTGTACGAGTTCTGTGTTAACAGAAAATAAGTATTTAAAAACTGTGTACTGCATTTGCTAGAGTAAAATGCGCTTTCATCCTTACGTTAGGTGAATTGTTGATCACATATTTTCTTAACCAGAATTGCTTTATTAACTTTCCCTTCTCCCCTGGGAAAAAAAGGGAAAATGCCCTTGGAACATTGTGCCTTCAGCACGTTAAAAGCAATTCTTTCTAGTTGGGGCTTCCCCTGACTTCTTAAAAATGTTTCCAACTCTACTTTCAAGACACTGATAGTAGGATATGAAGGTATAGCTGATTTCCAGAACATCTACCGGGAAAGAATCCTTTTTGTTACTTACTCTCTAGAGTTCCTAAATGTGGTGGGGGTGTTGGGAGAGAGGGCGGTTGCTAATCATGAAGTGTATTGGTTTTTTCTTGATATAAACATTTGCTTAAAGGAAACCGAACTTGTTCTCGTAATCAGTGGTTCTCTCATAGTTTTTTTTGTCTTTCAGCTAGAGTCATAAATAACTGAAATGTAAAATTGCATTTTATGAAACATTCTAATTTATTTATCAGAGGCTAAATTGATTTGTTTTTAATTTTCAGTGTTCATGAGCTACCACATTGCTGAAATTACCTCCTCCAAAAGATATATAGAGAACATAAATTAGGGTAACCTATGGTACCTGAGACAAAAATAACCATAAAATCCTAAGAAAAACAACCATAAAAATCCTGGCAAGCAAGTCTCAGATAAATAATAGAAGAGAACAGAGTCACTTTGGGCAAAAGAGTCTATAAAATCCGTGTTCTAACTCTTCTAATAATGAGCACATTGTCTCTAAATCAGGAACAGAAAGGTAAAGAACAGCAAGGCACTCCCTCAGTGCTAATATTAGAAATATGAGAATAAAAAGTAAGTTTTTGTGTAGATAGTCTAAGCAAGGAAGCAGCAAATAAGAAACATGCTAAATGTCGGTGTAGTTGATACTGTGAAATTCAGGAAATCGCTGTACCTGAAAGGTAGTTTATCTTTCATGGTCCAGCCAAAAAGGAAGACAAACATGTGACAATTATGAAAAGGTATTGACGGGTCTCAGGATCTTTACCCTACTCGATCATATCTGATGTCATGACATTGTACCTGTTCTTTCTTTCTTCTCCTCCTCCTCCTCTCCAGTTGTCTGGATTTCTGGAACTTTTAGTCGAGTACTTTAGAAAATGCCTGATTGACATTTTTGGAATTCTTATGGAATATGAAGTGGGAGACCCCAGCCAAAAAGCACTTGATCACAACGCAGCAAGGAAGGACGACAGCCAGTCCTTGGCAGACGATTCTGGGAAAGAGGAGGAAGATGCTGAATGTATCGATGACGACGAGGAAGACGAGGAGGACGAGGAGGAAGACAGCGAGAAGACAGAAAGCGATGAAAAGAGCAGCATCGCTCTGACTGCCCCGGATGCCGCTGCAGACCCAAAGGAGAAGCCCAAGCAAGCCAGTAAGTTCGATAAGCTGCCAATAAAGATAGTCAAAAAGAACAACCTGTTTGTTGTTGACCGATCTGACAAGTTGGGGCGTGTGCAGGAGTTCAATAGTGGCCTTCTGCACTGGCAGCTCGGCGGGGGCGACACCACCGAGCACATTCAGACTCACTTTGAGAGCAAGATGGAAATTCCTCCTCGCAGGCGCCCACCTCCCCCCTTAAGCTCCGCAGGTAGAAAGAAAGAGCAAGAAGGCAAAGGAGACTCTGAAGAGCAGCAAGAGAAAAGCATCATAGCAACCATCGATGACGTCCTCTCTGCTCGGCCAGGGGCACTGCCCGAAGATGCAAACCCTGGGCCCCAGACGGAAAGCAGTAAGTTTCCCTTTGGTATCCAGCAAGCCAAAAGTCACCGGAACATCAAGCTGCTGGAGGACGAGCCCAGGAGCCGAGACGAGACTCCTCTGTGCACCATTGCACACTGGCAGGACTCGCTGGCTAAGCGATGCATCTGTGTGTCCAATATTGTCCGTAGCTTGTCGTTCGTGCCTGGCAATGATGCCGAAATGTCCAAACATCCAGGCTTGGTGCTGATCCTGGGGAAGCTGATTCTTCTTCACCACGAGCATCCAGAGAGAAAGCGAGCACCACAGACCTACGAGAAAGAGGAGGATGAGGACAAGGGGGTGGCCTGCAGCAAAGATGAGTGGTGGTGGGACTGCCTCGAGGTCTTGAGGGATAACACGTTGGTCACGTTGGCCAACATTTCCGGGCAGCTAGACTTGTCTGCTTACACGGAAAGCATCTGCTTGCCAATTTTGGATGGCTTGCTGCACTGGATGGTGTGCCCGTCTGCAGAGGCACAAGATCCCTTTCCAACTGTGGGACCCAACTCGGTCCTGTCGCCTCAGAGACTTGTGCTGGAGACCCTCTGTAAACTCAGTATCCAGGACAATAATGTGGACCTGATCTTGGCCACTCCTCCATTTAGTCGTCAGGAGAAATTCTATGCTACATTAGTTAGGTACGTTGGGGATCGCAAAAACCCAGTCTGTCGAGAAATGTCCATGGCGCTTTTATCGAACCTTGCCCAAGGGGACGCGCTAGCAGCAAGGGCCATAGCTGTGCAGAAAGGAAGCATTGGAAACTTGATAAGCTTCCTAGAGGATGGGGTCACGATGGCCCAGTACCAGCAGAGCCAGCACAACCTCATGCACATGCAGCCCCCGCCCCTGGAACCACCTAGCGTGGACATGATGTGCAGGGCGGCCAAGGCTTTGCTAGCCATGGCCAGAGTGGACGAAAACCGCTCGGAATTCCTTTTGCACGAGGGCCGGTTGCTGGATATCTCGATATCAGCTGTCCTGAACTCTCTGGTTGCATCTGTCATCTGTGATGTACTGTTTCAGATTGGGCAGTTATGACATAAGTGAGAAGGCAAGCATGTGTGAGTGAAGATTAGAGGGTCACATATAACTGGCTGTTTTCTGTTCTTGTTTATCCAGCGTAGGAAGAAGGAAAAGAAAATCTTTGCTCCTCTGCCCCATTCACTATTTACCAATTGGGAATTAAATAATTAATTTGAACAGTTACGAAATTAATATTTGCTGTCTGTGTGTATAAGTACATCCTTTGGGGTTTTTTTTTTTTTTCTTTTTTTTTTTAACCAAAGTTGCTGTCTAGTGCATTCAAAGGTCACTTTTGGTTTTTCACAGATCTTTTTAATGTTCTTTTCCATGTTGTATTGCATTTTTGGGGGAAGCAAATTGACTTTAAAGAAAAAAGTTGTGGCAAAAGATGCTAAGATGCGAAAATTTCACCACACTGAGTCAAAAAGGTGAAAAATTATCCATTTCCTATGCGTTTTACTCCTCAGAGAATGAAAAAAAACTGCATCCCATCACCCAAAGTTCTGTGCAATAGAAATTTCTACAGATACAGGTATAGGGGCTCAAGGAGGTATGTCAGTCAGTAGTCAAAACTATGAAATGATACTGGTTTCTCCACAGGAAAATGGTTCCACTAGGCTGGGAGCAAAAACAATGTTTTTTAAGATTGAAAATACATACCTGACAACGATCCGGAAACTGCTCCTCACCACTCCCGTCATGCCTGCTGTCGGCGTTTGACCTTCCACATGACAGTTCTTCACAATTCCTTTAATCATTTTTTAAATATTTTTTTTACTGCCTATGGGCTGTGATGTATATAGAAGTTGTACATTAAACATACCCTCATTTTTTTCTTTTCTTTTCTTTTTTTTTTTTTTTTTAGTACAAAGTTTTAGTTTCTTTTTCATGATGTGGTAACTACGAAGTGATGGTAGATTTAAATAATTTTTTATTTTTATTTTATATATTTTTTCATTAGGGCCATATCTCCAAAAAAAGAAAGAAAAAATACAAAAAACAAAAACAAAAGAAAAAAAAAACAAAAAAAAAGAGGGTAATGTACAAGTTTCTGTATGTATAAAGTCATGCTCGATTTCAGGAGAGCAACTGATCACTGCTTCATGAATCAAGGTGTGGAAATGGTTGTATATGGATTGATTTAGAAAATGGTTACCAGTACAGACAAAAAAGAGAAAATGAAAAAAATACAACTAAAAGGAAGAAACACAACTTCAAAGATTTTTCAGTGACGAGAATCCACATTTGTATTTCAAGATAATGTAGTTTAAAAAAAAAAAAGAAAAAAACTTGATGTAAATTCCTCCTTTTCCTCTGGCTTAATGAATATCATTTATTCAGTATAAAATCTTTATATGTTCCACATGTTAAGAATAAATGTACATTAAATCTTGTTAAGCACTGTGATGGGTGTTCTTGAATACTGTTCTAGTTTCCTTAAAGTGGTTTCCTAGTAATCAAGTTATTTACAAGAAATAGGGGAATGCAGCAGTGTATTCACATTATAAAACCCTACATTTGGAAGAGACCTTTAGGGGTTACCTACTTTAGAGTGGGGAGCAACAGTTTGATTTTCTCAAATTACTTAGCTAATTAGTCTTTCTTTGAAGCAATTAACTTAGTCTAACGACATTGAGGTATGATCATTTCCAGTATTTACGGGAGGTGGCTGCCGACCCACTTGAGGTGAGATCTCAGAAGCTTAACTGGCCTGAAAATGTTAACATTCTGCCTTTTACTAACTCCATCTTAGTTTAATCAAAGTTCAATCTATTCCTTGTTTCTTCTGTGTGCCTCAAAGTTATTTTACATTTAGTTTACTCCACCGTGTATAATATTTATACTGTGCAATGTTAAAAAAGAATCTGTTATATTGTATGTGGTGTACATAGTGCAAAGTGATTATTTCTATTTCAGGGCATATTATGGTTCTCATATTCCTTCCTACCTGGTGCACAGTAGCTTTTTAATACTAGTCACTTCTAATTTAAACTTTCTCTTCCTGGGTCATTGACTGTTACTGTGTAATAATCAATTTCTTTGAAACTGCTGCATAATTATGCTGTTAGTGGACCTCTACCTCTTCTCATCCCTCTTCCAATCACAGTATACTCAGAATACCCAGCCCCTCGCATACATTGTGTCCGTTCACATTACTCACAGTAATAGATGGAAGAGTTAGACAGGAACATGCAGTTACAGTCATTGTGAGACGTGACTCTCCAGTGTCACGAGGAAAAAAATCATCTTTTCTGCAAGCAGTCTCTCTTCTGTCAACTCCCACATTACTGAGTCAAACAGTCTCCTTACATAACAATGCAACCATATATATGTTGAATGAAAGACCCATTTATAATTCTACTTTAAATACATCTGCTTGCTAAGAACACATTTTAGTGCTCCGAGCTTCAAATATGGAGATTTGTAAGAGGGAGTTCAATACTATTCTAACTTCTCTCTTACAGAGTACAAATAAAAGGTGTATACAAACTCTGAACATATCCAGTATCCCAATTCCTTTGTCAATCAAAAGAGTAAAATAATTAACAAAAGACTGTTGTTATGGTTTGCATTGTAACCGATACGCAACAAGTTTTTCTATCCTGATGTGCAACATAGTCTCTAGACTAATCCAGGAAGACTTTAGCCTCCTTTCCATATTCTCACCCCCGAATCAAGATTTACAGAAGCCCATGAAGAATTTCCAGCCTGCTTGAGATCATCTTGCCTATAAACTGAGTTATTGCTTTGTCCTAAAAATTAGTCGGTTTTTTTTACTATGAGGCTTTTCAGAAATTTACAGGATGCCCAGACTTTAAATGTGTACCAAAAAAAAAAAAAAAAAAAAGATAAAAAAATAAAGGTGCAAAGAAAGTTTAGTATTTTGGAATGGTGCTATAAAGTGGAATCTGTTGGTATTTGAGTGGATTTTTTTAATGTCACATAAGAGATACTGGGTGGTGTCTGCTCGGCAATAGCTATTCACAGTGTTTTGTTCGAGGACGAGAATGATATAGAAGCATGTTTTACTGATGAAGGTGGCCTGTTCAAAGACTAGTTAAGCTGTTTTTTTCAGAGTTTATAATGAAGAATGGTTTTTTTCAGGGCATATGGGCAGTCTTATACAATGTAAGCTATTAACTACCTCCTTTATCAAAAGAAGCCAGCCTTTGCCCTGAAGTCCATCCATTTAAAACTGTTGGAAATTTTTCATTTCCTATCAAACCACATGTACCTGTTCCCGTGTCTGTTCACCTTTGAGGAAGCAAAGGAAGTATTATAAACGAGCCACAAATGGACAGTGCAAACAGTCCTTTTCTTCTTGCTGAGTGTTGGTTCACTTCTTTATCTCAAGGGCCATGGCCCAGCTGCCCGAAGTCCTGCTCAGCACTAGCCTAGGAGAACTTGGAAATAAACTTCATGGTCAGGCAAGATTGTTAAAAACTCTGATGAATACACTTGGTAGCAGCATTTAATCTGCTAACAGGCAACATTACTCATGAATTTAACAGAGATGTATTAGCACATGCTATGTGCCTGGCTCTGTTCTAGGCTCTGAGGAGTCCTCAATAAACAATGACCCTGTTTCAATTATGTTCTAGTCTTTCATGTCAGACAATTACAGAAGTAAACTAGTCTTCCAAATGCAGCGTTTTACATTGAAAACACTCAGAACGCTCCATGTTTATGCATTGAACACTTCTTTTATTTTTTCAAAGACAGGGTTTTTAGCTCTGTCACCCAGGCTGGAGTGCAGTGGCATGATCATAGCTCACTGCAGCCTTTAACTCATAGGTTCAAGTGATCCTCCCCCCTCAGCTTCCCAAGTAACTGGGATTACGGGCATGTGCCACCACGCCCAGCTATTAATGTTTAAGAACTTTTTGTAGAGATGGGGTCTTGCTATGTTGCCCCAGCTGGTCTAGATCTCCTGGCCCTAGGCAGTCCTTCCACCTCTGCTTCCCAAACCTCTGGGATTACAGATATGAGCCACCATGCCTGGCTGAAAACACTCATTTTTGTTAAGAAATAAAGTAAGACACTGGCTGTTGAGAATAAGGGGATGTGATGAGATGAGCTCTGGACTGAAAATCAAAAACACTTAAAAGTTGAGGTCTCAACTGGGGTGTGGCCTGTAGGCTCCCAACTGTGCTCTGCAGATGTCCGAGGACCTCCCATTTCAGAGTTGCTCCTGCAGAGCATACGGTTCCTGGCCTGCCCAGGCTCCCGCCAGCGTGCTGCTGAGTCCTGACGTGGAAGGAGAAAGCAGCAGTGGCTTGGTACCCGGTGCTCCCAGCCTACACCATCAGCCCTTAGAAATGCAGGAACTGACTGCACCTGTGCAAAGACTGTAGTCAAGGCCTCCTGACCCCAAGCCCCACGCTGTCAGGTGCACCCACCTGCATCTCCAGGCACTGTGCTAGCGCTTCTACCCTTGGTTTCTGGTCCTGGTTTGGTTGTATGACGATCCATGTCATGTCATCCTCTAAAATGCCAAAGTCAAAGTGCTGAGTTAATTGACTTTGGGATTTAAAATGATGAAACCCTAAGGGGGAAGTCGGTGGGGCTGGAGGCGGAAGGGGCAACCACCAAGTGTGTCCTAAACATGAGACTCGTTTGTCTTCCTGAATCTGATTTCAGGGACTCGAAGCTTTACCCCAGCTTTTTCCAAAGTGTGTTCTAAGAAACAGAAGAGATCTCCAGAAAATCTCCTTACATACTCTCTTGGCAATCCATAGTCCACATTACCATATTAAAGATAGAAATCCTGCAGAAGAGACACCTGTTTAATCTGGGCATTTCCCAACGTAATTAACCTTGAAATTTAAAAAAAAAAAAAAAAAACAATTCCTGAAAACATGCTGCAGGGCTTTGGGAAACAACTTTATCCACCAGTGGTCATGCCTGGCATTGCCCCGGACAGAATGCTCCTTGCATTCTTACTCCTGAAACCAAAATTAAGATGTCCTCATGGGAGAAGAGAGCATGGAATCTTCTCTTGCTATCTCCATGGCCTTGAGCCAGGTACTTAAATTCTTTGAACCTCAGTTTCCTCATCTGTAATACGGGCATGACACCCATCTCATGGGATTGGTAAGGATTAAATGAGATGATGTATACAAAGGCCTCGTCACATAAGTGATCAGTGTATATTAACCCCAAACATCCATCCGTACATACACATACACTTTTCCTTTGACTGGTGTTCTAAAATGTGTTTCACACAAAGTCCAAGAGAATAGCTTCCCATTTTCATAACCAGCCACACAGTTTGTGTGACTCTTTGTTGCTGTTTTTGGTTTATAGTACAACGGCTTAGTCCATTGAAGGCCTGTATTTGGCACTAAATACGGGCTTTCAATGGACTAAGCCGTTGTACTATAAAACATCCCTATGTCCACCCGACCTCTACATCCCACCACCCTCCCACCCTTGAATCTGTCTGGTCTTTTAAGGGCTTCAGTTGGCGGCCACTGCCCTTCCCAGCCCGGCCTGCCCTGCTTGGGTTCTGCAAAACCCCCAGTGGGTTCGGCCTCCAGTTCACTCCTCAGATCCCCGCATCCTTCTGATTGAGGATCCCATTCTGTTGTACTCGTATTTAAAATCGCCCGGCATCTCGCCAAGACCAGCTTGATTCTGCATAATTTTGGTACCGAATGTCAGTTTTGGGTGGCCAGCACCCTGCAGTGGTGGAAGATCCCACCTTTTTTGCAGACCTGGGGGAAGCAAATCTCTGGACTACAGTCACACAGTAAATTTGCTCTGCCCTACCCTGCCCTAACCTAAAAAAGTGGCTTGTAACACCTTTCAAAGGTCAGATGTGGCAGATGGCCAACCACAGTGTTTTATTTGATACTCCTTTTCATCTGACACAGCAGAGAGAGCTCCTCTAAAGAAAGGCCGCTATGGTCTTCATGCGTAGCTGGAGATAGGCCGCAGCACTGTGGGCTGGAGAAGTGGGATTCACAGTACTCTTCCCTTCCCTGTAGGCTTAAGGTCTGGTGAATCAATGAAGCTTGAGCTTTGATCTGCATAAGTTTGGTATTTAGCTGGCCCGGGATTTGTATATTCTACAAACTAGATTTTCCCCCAAGAGTTAAGGAACTGAAGCTTGGATGTGGCTCCTAAAAATGGTCTTCACCAAACAAAAGTGCTTCCTTCAGGCAAGAGCCACAGCATTGGTCGAGTTGCCTGCTGGTAAGTGGTGATGACTTCACATCTGGATGTTTTCTGCACTTGAAAGAATGTCGTGGCTATTAGTGGTTCTTCACAGAAGCCTTGGTGTGGAACATTATCACATCCATCCTCCAAAAACAGAAGCAGAGGCTGACACCCAAAATAACATGCTGAGTTAGAACCAAGCCAAGACCAGGAATGTGTATGTACCCAAGATATTTTGCAGCTTTACACAAAATCCAGGGGAGACCAGGGACTTTTAAAACAGAAGCTGTGATGTACATTAGCCACAGTCAGAGGGAGAGAGGGGTCTTTTGTTAATTCTTCATTCTGGAGATGTAATGTCATATGCTCACTTTATATCTGTGCCTATATGAAAATGCTACTGTTTAACCCAAAATCGGGATGGTATCAGCAGTGCTCTGTCTTTGCATAGCAGGCTCTTCCAAGGGTCTCCTTACTGCTGTCATCCTCGTAATCCTTCAGAGCTTCCCTGCATGTTTTGAGGAATAAAGGGCATTATCATGCCTCCCTGGTGTAAGCAGCTCCTGTTACAGGGCTCACACCTGCACGACCTCTTTGGGTCTCCCTTATTCTAATGCCCAAGACTTGTGTGAACTCCTATGAGCAATTCAAGTTTGAGTCCCTATTTGACACACATACTCTCTTAAGGAGTAAAATTCCTAAAGCATGTCAGACACATTTTCTGCTCACCAGGATCTTCAAATACACCACAGAACTTTTATTGAAATTGTGGTTTCTTCAAAAAATGACCTGGGCCCATGGGCTTTCATAAATTATATTTTATGCTGGACATGGTGGCTCATGCCTATAATCCCAACATGGTGGGAGGCTGAGACGGGAGGATCACTTGAGGCCACAAGTTCACAACCAGCCTGAGCAACATAGTAAGATGTCCCTACAAAAGAAAAAAAATTAAATTAACCAGGCATGGTGGCACACACCTGTAGTCTCAGCTACTTGGGAGGCTGAGGCAGGAGGTGGCACACACCTGTAGTCTCAGCTACTTGGGAGGCTGTGCCTAGGAGTGCAAGGCTGCAGTGATCTATGAGTGCACCATTGCACTCCAGCCTGTGCAACACAGCAAGACCCTATCTCAGAAAAAATAATAATAATGGGCAGGGCGCAGTGGCTTACACCTGTAATCCCAGCACTTTGAGAGGCCACGGCAGGCAGATCACTTGAGGTCAGGAGTTCAAGACCAGCATGACTAACATGGTAAAACCCCATCTCTACTAAAAATACAAAAATTAGCCAGGTGTGGTGGCGGGCACCTGTAATCCCAGCTACTCATGAGGCTGAGGCAGGAGACTCTGGAACCCAGGAGGCAGAGGTTGCAATGAGCCAAGATCAAACCACTGCACTCTGGCCTGGGCAACAGAGCGAGACTCTGTCTAAAAACAATTTTAAAAATTAAAAAAATAAATGAAGCTCTATTATAAATTAGAATTCTGCTGCTGTCAACATTAACCAAACCCTGGCCAACTTAAAGCTGAAATTCATAGTCATCTGGGGAGTGGGCCTGTCCCGCAGGAATTGGTGTAACATTCAGCCCTGGGTTTAGTTAGGTCCTCTTGGGAGCTTCGCTGACTTGGGGCTACTATTCCACTTAATAAATGACCTCCAGCACCCCTGTCAGACAACACTTAGGGTTCTGATTCAATACTTTTTTCTATGTTTCAGTTTTCATTCATCCATTGAGACTTAGAAGAAGACACCTGAGGAATGACAAGTGACAAAGGACATTTGGGGAGGACACTAGTTGCTTAGGTTTGGCTCATGGCTATAAAAATTCAGGTCTCGTAAGACAGCTTATTTGTTCCTATGGGGGGAAGTGGCGTGGTATATTTTACACATTTAAGATGAATACACTTAGCATGATTTTTAAAAATTACCCATAAGTGCAATGCTTGTTTTGTTGGTTCAGTGTGTTTTTCACCAAATGGTGTGAACATATGGCCAGAGCTTCTCTTGGCCATAAGATCTGAAGGGAGAAGAGTCCCCATGGCAAAGAGCCATAGTGATTTATCCAGATGAGTTTCAATTCCAAAGGGGAGCTTAGAGTGAAGGCCTCTCCCAGCCAACTTTCCATACGCAATCCCCGCTCCCCACATTTAACATTCGACTTCTGCTGTGTGGGTAATAGGAGATTGGAATGCATCTGGGGAAAAAAATGGGCTTTGTTCATTAGTAGAAGTTCATCTTGGTGGGCCCTGTTTTCAAATATTAAATGTGATATATTAGCTTGTGGGCTTGGAGTACTGAGCAATCAAATCTTGATAGGAACTGGCATCTCTTCCCACCCACCCAGAGTCTGTCGTTAGCAGCCGTTGTTGAATGGTGAGATCTATAAGTGCCATGAATTGCTTTCAGTCTGATGCTTGAATGTGATATTGAACTTAGATTTTTGGAGAACACTGCTTCAAGCCTCTTGCCTGGCTTACTTTATGGCTTTTCAGTAGTTGAAAAGTGTATTGTTTTTTATTTTCACGATGGAGGGGAGCTCCTACTTCATCCCCAACTCTCATCCCCCGCCACTCAGCAAAGGTACTGGGGTGAGGGGTCATGACCTCCAGAGCAGCCAAAGGGTGCAAGACCCAGCTCTGTCTTCTAGGAGGGCTGGGTCTTTGTCAAGGGGCCCTGGTTCAGAGCCTGCTCACCTCCATGTCTCTGTCTGTGTCATCGCTACAGCATGACAGTGGGCAAAGCGTGAGCACAGTCTAGCATGTAATCAACATTCAGTAAACCATCACGCTTTTTCATTCTGAAAGCAAATAACAAGCATCATCGTGGGCCTCATGGGGCCACACATGTCAGCAGGTAGAAGAGGCGGCCCAGGGAGACGATACTGTAGAGTGAGGGCCAGAGAGGCCAGAGCAAGGTTCATGGCCAAGAAACCAGGAAAGGCAAGGAAACAGGCTGTCCCATAGAGCCCTGGGAGGAGCGCAGCCTTGCCCCGCTGTGAGGCTAGCCTGGGAGGCCTGTGGCCTACTCGCAGCCACCAGAACTGTAAGCTCATCCACCTGTGTTGCTTTAAGTCACCAAGTTGGTGGTGATTTGTTGCAGAAGCACCAGGACACTGATAGGTGGGCTTTTTGAGTCTGTGGTGCTTATAGGATGTCCGAGGGGAGCCGGTGAGGGAGCAGCTGATTGCAGGGGTCTGGGCTCAGCACGAGGAGAGGGTTGGTGTCATGTCCACAGAGGTGGGGAGTGCCGGGTGAGTGGAGACCTGAGGGTGGGAGTAGATTCCCAGCAAGAGCATGGAAGAGGCAGGCTGGAAAGAGGAGCCAAGAAAGACAGGACAGAGAGGGCGGGTGAGGCGCTGGGAGAGGCCAGGGAGCTCATGTTGGTGTTAAGAGCCGAAGGCTTCCAGGAGACGCTGCCACCGGGCCCAGGCTGCAGGACTGCCCAGATGGCGGCACATGGTTCCCTCAATTCTGCAGTGGGAGCTCGTGGACCATGCAGATGCCAGGGCCAGCACTGGGAGGGGCTGTGCGGATGCCAGGGCCAGCATTGTGGGCTGATGGGGAGGGCTGTGCGGATGCCAGGGCCAGCATTGTGGGCTGATGGGGAGGGCTGTGCAGACGACAGGGCCAGCATCGGGGGAGTGCTGCCCTTGCCCACCTTCAGGGCCTGCTGTGAAAGGCTGCTCCATGGACACACCCTTTGAGAGGCTTCTCGGGACAGGGACTTGGGATCCTCCGCACCCGGCTCACTCCCACTCTGGAAAGCCCTGTCCCACCAGCGACCTTGCTTCTCCTCATCTATGAAAAATCATCCTACTTCACTCTTCACAAAGTGTGGGTGGAGAAAACGGCCTTCAGCACTCCTCAGAGCGCCTCCTCCGGCCAAGGAAGCTGCCTCCTGGGGTGTGTTTCTGTTCTGGAGGTTGCACCTTCGATCCTGAGGCGTGGAGAACTGGTCTGGGGTTGAAGGTGAGGCCGAGGACCTGGGTGAGGCTCCCCAGGGGCCCCGGCTGGGCTGAAAGAAGAATGGGAGCGTGCTCCACCACTCACAGGGTGTCCACACCTGGAGAAGGAAACCACAGGCTTTGTCACCTTTGTCTTAAGTTAGTGGGACAAACCTAGAAAGTGAGGCATTTTGGACAGCTCCAAGGTGGCTGTGTCCTGGCCTGCCCAGACCGAGGGCCCCGGGACTCCAGAGGCACAGATTGGATCCCAGGATGTGTGGCTAGTGACTACTAAGGCGAGAACGCCTGGGTGAGCGAGGAGTGGGAGGCCGGTGCCTATCCACCTTCCATCCCAGCCTCCTCTTCTGCCGGTCCTGTATTTCTCTCGAAGTCTCATCCTGGCCACCAGAGCCTCAAGACTTCTCCAAGCTCCTGGCACATTCCGAGGTAAGCACCTAGGTTGATGGTGCCCTTCCCCCCACAGGCAGCACAGCCACACTGGGGAGCGGGGGCCGGCGAATGGCCTGGGGACAGGTCACAAGCAGTCCAAGGTGGGGGTGCCCTGGCCTGCTGTCCTCTCCACTCCTGTCTTGGGAGCCTGTCTGCACCAGCACAGAAAGAACACCACGACAGTCACCCACAGGGCCCAGCAGCCGGGTTTTTCTCACCAAGAGCTCGTGTGGAGAGGGACACAACACGTTTCCCTTTTATGAGGCTGCTCCCTGTCCCCAAAGATGGGGCTGACAGGTGTTCCCGGGAAATGAGAGCCTGCTTTGCCCTTTCCCCAGGGCTCCCTGGTCTACGCTCAGCCTCCTGGAAGCCCCTCCTGCTGAGCTGCCCACAGCCCTCCCTGCCAGCCTGGCCTCTCCTTGCGGCTCTTCCTCTTCTCATGAAGGTGTGTGGAGGTTGGGGTTCGCGCTGTCTCTTCCTTGATTAACCTTGCCAGAGGCGTGTCTGCTGCAGAGAACCCACTCTCAGTGTCAGTGATTCCACTCGCTGCTGAGTCATGAATTTCTCAGCTTACCCTTTCTTCTCCTTCCCTCCAGTTTAGCTTGTTCTTTACTATCCTGCTTCTTAATTACAACATTTATTTTCATTTCTGTTGAATTTTGTAAAACACATTCAAGTTATCCATTTTCCCCAGGCACAGTGGCTCACGTCTGTAATCTCAGCTCTGGGAGGCTGACGCAGGAGGATCACTTGAGCCCAGGAATCCCAGACCAACCTGAACAATGTAGTGAGACCCCCATCGTTACAAAAAATTTAAAACTTAGCTGAGCATGGCAGCGTATGCCTGTGGTTCCAGCTGGTCAGGAGGATGGGGTGGGAGGATCACTTGAGCCCAAGCAGTGGAGGCTGCAGTGAGCCGTGATGGCACCATTGCACTCCAACCCGGGCGACCGAGTGAGAGACCCTGTCTCAAAAACAAGACAAAAAACTACCAGTTTTCTTCTCAGAACATTCCTATGCCATGACTGTTGTTTTACAAAAACCCACGATGGCTGTGTTATTTTCCTCTCCTACTCGTGATTTTTTTGGAGGCTCTTTTAGTTTGAAATAGGTTTTATTTGTCCCTGTTTTACCTTGTACTATTGAATTTTAGTTTTATTGCATTATTATCATAACATAGGGCTTATATAATTTATATATTTGATCACTTTTCATCTCTTATTTCTTCCATCATTACTTCTCTGCTCATGCTTGCCTTCTGGAATCTCCAGGAATACCCAACAGATATTCTGCGTTCTTGCCTTTTTCTTATGTTATTTATTATTTTTGCCTCTTTATCTTTTCTTCTGGGTCTTCAGAGAATTTCTAGAGTCATTAGTTTAGCTCTCTGTAATATCCAATGTGCTGTTCATGGCTTCTGTTGAGCTGAAAAACCAATGAGTAATTAATGTTTTACTTCTAAAAACAATATTTATTTGTATTTATATATCTGTGCATATCTTGGTATAAAACACTATTTTAAAGTCTCAAATTGTTCTCTTCTACTTTTAGAGACAGGGTCTCTGTCTGTCACCCAGGCTGGAGTGCAGTGGGGTGGGGTGTGGGTATTGGGTGGGCACGATCATGGCTCACTGCAGCCTCGAATTCCTTCCTGGGCTCAAGCCATCCTCCTGCCTCAGTCTCCTAAAGTGCTGAGATTGCAGGCTTGAGCCACTGCACCTGGCCAGGTTCTCTTTTCACAGAGGCAATTTTCTCCCGAGTTTCCTTTAGAATAGAGTTTTCTTCTATTTCTTGGAGAACATCAGTTTCACAGGAAAATAGTTGCTGGAATTGCTCACATAAGCTCCCTTGGTTTACATTTCTGGATCTTTTATACGTTCAATTATTTTTCTCCATAATCTATTGGATTTGAGATGGATTTTGTTGGAAATTGTGTTGAAATAGTTCAGTCTCACACAAAGGAGTAAAGAGAAACTGAAGGGACCCCGCACCTCCAGAGTCCCTTCTGTTCACCCCCTTCCCGCCCCTGGCTGGCTCCTGGCCACAGGTGGCTGCACCACCACAGCCTGGGGAGCACGACGTCCCAGCTCTTCTGTTTCTTTTGGAATTCGCTGCAGCTTTTGTGACCTAGAACATAGCCAGGTTTTTATTACGAAAAATATATATAATACCTTTTTAAAAACATTTTATTTTGCAATGATTGTAGACTCACAGTAAGTTGCAAAAACAGCACGGAGGGGCCCCGTGTACCGTTCCCGGTTTCTCCTGTTTCTCCGGTTTCTCCGGTGCTGTGTGCGAACCAGAGGGCGGTGTGGCGACTAGGAAGCCAGGCCGGCATAGTGCGCGTGCGCAGAAACAGCTCCGCGAGCCCGCAGCCAGTTCTCACTTTCCTAGACGGCAGGGGCCGACTCAGCCTGGGCGGGCCTGCTGCCCTCGTGTTACTGCTATCACAGGGACTCTGAAGATGCCTCCTCCCTGACTAGACGATGAGAGTTTATGCCAGGGCCCCTGGTTTCTGTCCTCACAGGCCTCTCCCTGCTGGCTTCACCACACAGATACTCACACGTGCACACACTCTGAGACACATGCATGCGCACACACACATACACACTTTTACACACACATGCGTGCACACACATATACACTTACAGCCATGCACACACACGTACACACACTCATTCACTTACGCTCAGTCACAGTCACACACACATACTCTCGCATTCATGTGTACACACGTGCACATACCTACACATACACACACGCTGGGCCAGGGCTTGTCCTGGAGCCAGGCGCCCCCAGGCCCCCCAGCTCTGGGAACCCAGGCATCCTCACTGCCTCCCTGCCACCTGCATTCTCGGGTCCCCAGGGCTGTGCTCAGGTGTGGCCTCTGCCATCTGCCAGTCTTAGCCCCAGCAGCCCTGTGGGTCTCCTCCTGGGAGGCCTCCCGCCCGTGCTCCATGGTTGCATGGTGTGGGGATGTAGGTGTGTGGCTTTTGGAGGGCGTGAGCCCTGCATGCTCAGTGGGGTGCAGCAAGAGTTCCGGAGACTGTTCCCTCTAGATAGGGGGACCAACTGGTCCCAGCTTTCCTGGGACTTCTCTCGTTTGGGCCCCGAAAGTCCCACATCCCTGGAAGTCCTGGGACACCCTCCCCTTGCCTTCCTAGGACCCTGGGGCCTCGTTCCTGAGTCAAGGAAGGGTCACCCTGCCAGTGTCCCCAGCCAAGGGCTCTGCTCCAATGCATCCGTCCCCTCTGTGGCTAGAGGAATCTGTTGGCGTCCCATTGGTGAATGGTGATGTCCCCTCACTCCCAGCCCTGTGCCCCCAGCCTGGGGTGCCCAGGCTCTCCTGCCTGCCGTCTGCCTCTCCCGCTGCCAGACGTGCTCTTCCCTGCCTTTCCAGGTTCTCATCACAGTCGCACGCCCTTTTGCCAGTTGGCAGGGCTGGAGAGAGTGGGCTGGCGTCACTCTGACCTGGCCTCTTGGGTCACTGTCCTCATCTCAGGCAGGGTTGTCCCAGCAGCTCTCACATGACTCTATGGCTCTGCCCAGCTTAGAGAGTGGCTCACACAGCGGTTGCCCCCACCTGGCCCCGGCCTGGTTCCTCTTGTCATTTCTTCAAGATGAGCCTCCTCCCAGCCCTCCTGGGTGGCTCCTGCCACGTGGTGCCCAGTTCTCTTGCTCCTTCCTCAGTAAACAGTCAGAAGCCGTGTTCTGTATATGTGGCATAGGTCACATCCCTCGTCCACCCAGACGCCAGTTGTGAGGGCAGGGCCTTTGCCCAGCTCACAGCTGGGGTGGGGCTGGGCCCCTGGAAGGCAAAGCACGTAGCAGTGGTAAGGTGAAGACCCTCCGGGAAAACAGCTGCCCACGCTTGTGGGTGTGTTTTCTCCTTAGCTTACTGGGCATCGATTGATTTTACTGTTAAGGAGAGAAGGCAGTGTTCCCTCTTTCCTCAGTGACATTGTGGGGCCATTTATGAGCTGTGGTTTTCCTTCCTCCCTTCCCTGGGAGGGAGTGGCTCTGTCTGCTCCAGTGCAGGGCAGCTTGGGGAACACAGATGGGTCCCCAGGGAGGACTCCTTGAAGGACAGTGGTGAGGCAGGAGGACGGCCCCGGGGCCCTCCAGGTGACAAGCAGCTCCTGACTGGTCCGAGGAGGCCCATATGCATTGCTCTGTGGTCGGTGGAGTGAAGCGACAGCTGCAACCTTTGTGCAGAAAACACAGAGAATCCCACTGGTGTCACAGGGCCGGGGATCTTTCGTACTCATGGGCACCAGAAACGGCCCAAATGCCCTGCAGGCAGGCAAACCCCCAAAGTTGATTTGGAAGGAGGAGGTCTCCTCCAGTACCAAAGGAAAGTGCTGGGCGCTCCCCCATAGTGGCAGTGGACTGTGACTGCCGGTGCCCCTCCGCGTCACTCCCTCTGGTCCCCCGCAAGCCCTTGGCACTCATGTCCAGGAGGCTCCCATTGCTCAGCGGATGTTGAGGGGCCACTTCATGCTAAAAGCGTGCTGGGCAGAACGACTTCTCGGTCTCTTCATGTTTTAGGCACCTCCTCCCGTTATGGGCCCCAAGAGCACTGCCACCTCCCAAGGGAACCCAGAGCAGGTGGCTGGCGTCTGTCCTGTGCAGGCAACAGTGGTCCGGGGGTGCTCCTGGATGGGGCAGAGCGGATGGATGACAGAGTGGGGGGGACCCTAAGGAAGAAGAGAAGCTGCGTTGGTGTCAGCAAAGGAAGACATTGGCCTGAAGGAGGGGCGGGACAGACAGGTGCTGGCTGGAGTGCTGTGCGAGGATGAGGATGTTATTTTTGACACACTGAAGGGAAACATTCAGCGGCCATTCGCGAGCATGGTAATGGGCTTGTCGCTTGTGCTCGGTGACAGCTGTAGTGGCTTCTAATTTCTCCTGCACCTCCAATTACCCTTCAGGAGCAAGTCCGTCCTCACAGTCAAGCCTTTCCAGCCAGCAGATCCAAGTGACGAATAAGATCTATGCAGCTTCCATGTGTCTCTGGGAGAGAAGATTGATAAAAGCAATTAGAAGTTTCTGGAATTGCCTGGAGAAGAGAAGGCCAGAGGGAGGGGAGGAGGCGAAGATGAGAAAGGAGAAGGCACAGGTTAATAACGCCTGTCACGTTGCCGAGGGGATGCTGAGGGCCACGGCTGGGCTCTGTTTCGGCTTCGAGCAGAACAAGGAAGAAAGGGCAGTGGTTCCAGCAGCGAGGAGGTGGCTGGGCATGAGGAAGCCTGTGGCTGACGGCTTCGGGAAGGACTCCAGGGAGCTGCAGTCTCTGGGGCAGCACCCCCGTGCAGGTGGCTCCGGTGGCCCCTGGGTTTGGCGCCCCGCACATTCCCTCGACACAGCATGGCTATTTAAGGCCCAGGCCAGCATCCCATCGGGTGCTTTTAGCCGCGTGCATCTCCTGAGCCTTTGGGGCTTCTGGGGCCTTGGTGACAGCAATCACCAGGCCTTTCATCCCCGTGGCTCGGAGCATCCCCCTCAGCCGAGCGGCAGCCTTGGAGGGGGTGAGTGGGGAGCGGCTGAGGGGGACCGGCGGGCCCTCTCCATTGTCCCCTGCAGCGGCAGGCGCTGGAGAACTCGGCTGCAGTCATTAGAGCCGGGAGTTGGCGACTGTTGGGGCCTCGTGTGGGGATGAGCTGTTAGGACTTTCCTTCCTTTAAAGAACAGGGACTCGTAAAATCGTATATATGAAATCAAAGCAAAGAGGAACCTGTTTTAGAGGTGAACAAGAGAGAGCTCAGAGAAGCGCATTAGGGACATATGGCATTTGTCAATCAAACGCAGAGCAACCTTCAAAAAGCCATTAGAAGGCAGCCCCATGCCGGCTCCGCCATTTGTGCCGGCTGAGGGCTCCCCCGTCCCGCAGGCCCCACAGACGCTCTGTTTCTGGGACTAATTAGCCTTCCAGAGGGCAATCAAGGGCCTCTGCTGGAACTTTCTTAGGAACTGAGCCGTTAGATGGCTTCAAATGGACACCACTAGAAACAGGCAGGAGCCAATTAGGCAGCGGCTACCTCCCGGGGCCCGGCCAGGCTGCGGAGCGAGCCGGGAGGCTCCAGCAGCCTCTTGGTGCTCCCTCTCTCTGACAACGCTCCTCCCTTGTTCCTCCTCATATCCCCAATCCTTGCACTGAGATCATTAACCTTCAGGGCTCCACGAGGGCAGGCATTGGGTCTGCTTTACTCGCTGCTCGGTCCTCGGAGTCTGGAAGGGTGCCTGGCACTGAGCAGGTGTTCACTCAGTGTGGCCAAATGTCTGGGTTTTGTCCCAGCAGAAGGAATCACGTGGGCTTTCCTTTCAGGAGCGTACTTTTAACAGGCCAGCCATGTCTACTTCCGCTTGGGTTGGACACAATTTAGGCGTAGGGAAAAGGGGCGTTAGTGCCGTCTTTTCACACTCGCCAGCCAGGCACACTGGTCTCCTCCCTGAGTTTCCCAGGGGAAGTGGGTGCCAGAGACCATCCAATGCCCCCACACCCACTGAGTCTGTCGACTGAGTGCTGGAACCAGGCGCCAGCTGGGGGCCTGCAGGCTGCCCTTGGCCTGGGACACCACTGCATTTTCCTGCAGGACCTGCCTACCGCTGACCTCCTGCATCTGCTGCTGGCCTCCACCTGCTAGCCCAGGCCAGGGCCCAGGGTGTGGGTGCTGGACACGTCGAGGGGCACAGGGAGCCAAGACTGCCTCAACCAAGTCCCGGAGCCTGCAGCTAACAAGCTAACAGGGAGACGGCAGGTAGCAAACAGTCACACAAATAGTCCTTTCCCTCGCGTCCTCCTGTTCACCCTCCCTTCTTTGTCCTTTTCTTAAAATGAGAAGCTAAAAATATGTCCATTGTAGAAACTTAGAACAGTACAAGAGCATAGAGAAACAAAGTTAAAAATATCAGTTACCTGTAATTCTGGCACCCAGAAATATCCACTTTAATAAAGTGTTCAATTTTATAAGCAAACTTTAAATTTTATTATATCATAAGCCTCTTCATGTCATTAATTTTTCTAAAGTTTGAGCCTTTGTGGCTGCCTAGGGCCCCATTTATTTCACCAATCCCCAGTTGTTGAACATTTATGTCTTTTCCACATTTTCACCCTCATAAAAAAATGCTGCAACAAACATCCCAGAAGATAAATCTTTGTCACTATCTCTAATTAATTCATTAAGATAAATTCCAGGGAGTGAAAACAGTGTTTCAAATGGTATGACTATTTTTAAAGCTATTTGGACATGTGGCCAAGTTATATTCTTGGAATGTCATGGAAAATCCCAGCAGAAGTCTAAGAAAGGATCTAGATCCAGCTCCTTGAACCCAGCCGGCACTGGGTTATTGTCCCTCTTTGCGACATTTGTTTTGTTTTCATTTCCTTGTCAGCAAGATCAAATTTTTTTGGGTATGTTCCTAACCCATCTGTATTTTGTTTTCTGGAAATTTTCTATTTGTATCCTTCGTCAATATTTTTTTTTAACCAGACTACTATTCTTTTATAAAAGTTTATTCTGTTTGAATTATAATCATTAAAAATATCTCCTTTGTCACTTTTTTCCTCCCCCCCACCCCCAGTTCTACGTTTCAGACCTCAGTCTCTTTATCTACAAAATGCATCGCTGGGCCAAACGACCTCCTGACTCCAAAAGTCTTTTCAAGAGCTCAAGCCGGCTGCGTTCTGCCCGATATGTCTGGTATAATCCTCCCTCATCTGCAGCCGGTTCAGGTCTCCAGGCCCTTAGCATAGCTCCAGGAAACTTGAATTTCAATGCCTGCCTGAGTTTGAGTTTCACACTTGAATAACCAAGTCAGGTTCGCTAATCAGGCTTGCAGGTGTGAGTGGGAGCTGGTCCCTCCCAGGGGAGGGTCAGGGCATCCACACCAGGAACCTCCAATGCTGGGCAAGGCTGAACTGCTGCAGAAATGCAAGGCATGGCCCAACTACCCCCATTTATTGGTTGAGGAAATAATCAATTCTGCGACATGAAAGAATTTATGTCTAAATATGAAAAGGAGATTTCAGAACAATGTGAGCCGTTCATGCACACACGTGCATGCACACCCACACGTGGGGACTGGGATCATGCACACACATGGAAACCAGATCATGCACACACATACGTGGAGACCAGGGTCATGTGCACACACACACACGCACACCCACACGTGGAGACTGGGGTCATACAAACACACACGTGGAAACCGGATCATGTACACACACACGTGGAGACTGGAGTCATGCACACCCACACATGGAGACTGGGGTAATGCACACCCACACATGGAGACCAGATCGTGCACACACACATGTGGAGACCGGATCATGCACACACACGTGGAGACCGGATCATGCACACCCACACATGGAGACTGGGGTCATGCACACATACATGTGGAAACTGGATAAGGCACACACACACGTGGAGACCGGGGTCATGTGCATGCACACACACACACGTGGAGACTGGGGTCATGCACACATATGCACACCCACACATGAAGACTGGAGTCATGCAAACACGTGGAAACCGGATCATGTGCACACACACACACACACACACGTGGAGACTGGGGTCATGTAGACACACACATGGAAACTGGATCATGCACACACACACGTGGAGACTGGGGTCATGCACACCCACACATGGAGACCAGGGTCATGCGCACACACACACATGCAGATCCACACTTGGAGACTGGGGTCATGCACACATATGCACACCCACACATGTAGACCAGGGTCATGCAAACACACATGTGGAAACTGGATCTTGCACACACACACACGTGGAGACCAAAGTCATGCACACCCACACATGGAGACCTGATCATGCACACACACACGTGGAGACTGGGGTCACGCACACACGTGGAAACCGGATCATGCACACACACACGGAGACCAGGGTCACGCACACCCACACATGGAGACCGGGGTCATGCACACACACACGTGGGGACCAGGGTCATGCACACACACATATGGAGACCAGGGTCACGCACACACATGCACGCATGCCCACACGTGGAGACCAGGGTCTGGAAGCATAGCCTTCAAAACATTAACCAGTTCCACCACTAGGAGGTGGGGTTACCCATTTTTATTTGGTTCTTTTAATTGCATTTTTCTATGACAAATGTCAATTACCCTTCACTAAGCAACACCCTTCCCCTCCTTCCTTTCAGATGTTGCTTCCAAATCAATTGCCATGAGGCCGTTGCCTGTAAAGTTGCACTCTCACTTCTGGGTGTCACCTCACCACACCCTCCAGGGCTTGCCTCCAGATGCTGGGGGCAGTTCCCAGGTGTCCGCGAGTGCGAGGAGAGTCAGGGTCCGTGGCAGGCCTGGACCCAGGGAGGGTGGAGGGGGCGTTCTCCCAAGCTCTCCGTGGCTTTATCAACACATGTCATTAACAAGATCCAGAATTGGCCAAGTCTGAAATTCAGCTGATAAAATTATAAGATAATTTTTAAAATTAGGAAAACAGAATTGGCAACACGGGGCTCATGATGTCTCATAGATATTCCTATGTCGTGACTCTTAAAATTTAAGGAAACCCAGTTTTTAGCCTCTATGGTTGGGCCTGGAAAAGGAAGAGGCAGCCGTGAGGTCAGCCCCTGGCATCTGTGTGTGGCAGCGTGGGACAGAGTCAGAAGACCTGTGCAGGGCTGCGGGTGGCAGCCTCTCTGCTCCACACCTCAGGCTTCCCAGGGAGACAGTGGCTCTGAGTTCCCCTGGCTCTGCCTTGCAGGGTACCGGAGTGTCACATCAGACCAAGGGTAGCTCTGGGGTTTGATGAGCCCTGACACCAGCCTCTGTCATCAGGTTCCCTGAGTGGGGACCAAAACCAGGAGGCAACCCCAGGCTGTAGGATTGGGAGAGCTGTCCCCAGCCCAGCATCAACTGCCTGGGTCTGTGCGTGGGCCCAGAACCGAGGGTGAGGGCGCATTCCTGGGGGATCATCCCCCGTACCCAGAGATGCCACCTCCAGAAGAGCTACCTCAGAGCCACCAGACATTTCCTGGAACTTTTCTGAGCTCCTTCTGTCCTGTGGAGTCACAGCTGTGGCCTTCCCTTCCTCCATGCACGTCTCGGTGGACATCCGGGCAACCCCAAGTCTCCACTCAGCCGCCTCAGGTGCATTTAGCTCCAAGGCTCTCCGTGAGCATCGCACCAGCAGCCGCTTTGTTCCTGCCCCCCTGGCTGCTCGCCCACTTGTCTGGTCTCCATGGCGACGAGCACCTCTAATGGATGCGCCGAGGTCACGCCCGCTGCTTTTTGCTGAGACTTGTCACCTCCCTGCCGGTGCACGCCCCCATCTCACAGCCTCCTCTTCCCCAGATTACCCTGCACGCTGAGGGTCTAGCTTCACCTCCTAAGATGTGCTCCCCGCTGACCAACTCTCTTGTTTTCTGCTCAGTTTTAAGCATCTCAAAGATAGTTTTCTAGAAGGTTTGCTGACCTGCTTTGGACTCTAGTCTTTGGACAGTGGGGAATGGGGATGGCTGGGGTTGTTGATATGTTGTTTGGGGATGTGGGACACAGTGGCCTGACAGCATCTGGAAGAGGCACAGGCTGTGGTGTGGGGAAGGCTGGGTTGGAACCATCACCCAACAGCTTATAAGATGCATTTAGCAAATAATGACTGAGCACCGGCTGTGAAGCAGGAACACACTGGGGGACCAGGCAGTCTCCTTCTTCGCGTAGCCTTTGGGCTAGTGAGAACAAGGTCATCACATTTAGCAAACAAATACAGAAGATGCCCAGTTAAATTAGCATAAGAATCAATATTCATTGTTTATCTGAAATTCAAATTTAACTGGGCATCCTGCATTTTGTCTGGCAACCCTAAGTGCGAGAGAAAGAAAACAAATAAATACAGAAATAACATCATTCCAGGATTCTGGTGTGTGCTAGGCAGAAAAGGCCAGTGTGCCGTGAAAGCATCCCAAGGGGGCAAGTGGATGGTTAGGGACAGCCACCTGACATTCTGGAGCATAGGAGGAGCCAACACACACAAAGCCTAGGGGAGGACACTCCAGGCAGCTGGGGCAGCAGGTGCAAAGGCTCTGCAGTGAGGAAGAGTTTGACGCAGTAGTAGGCCAAGCAGGCAGGTGTGGCTGGGTGGAGTGGCTGGCGGGCAAGTAATGTGTAAACTTAAATTGATGACATAATCCACGCAGCCACAAGGAGTAGGTACTCAACAAAGTGTAGCTATTATGTCTAATTATTGAAAATGACAATTTTAAAAGTCACACCAAATATGAATTCCAAACATTTCATGAAACACATCCTTTGGTGCACTAAACTGCTATTTATCTTAACTTTCTATAAAGAGGCTAGTTCAGTGCATACCATACTGAATCTCATCCAGCCATGCATAACGTATTTTGCCTGTACATTTAAAAGTACTCTTTTAAAATTAAAATGCAGGGCTGGGTGCGGTGGCTCACACCTGTAATCCCAGCACTTTGGGAGGCCAAGGCAGGTAGATCACTTGAGGTTCAGAGTTGGAGACCAGCCTAGCCAACATGGTGAAGCCCCGTCTCTACTAAATGTAAAAAAAAAAAAAAAAAAAAAAAAAAAATTAGCCGGGCATGGTGGCACATGCCTGTAATCCCAGCTGGTCTACAAAGCAGGAATAATAACACCTCAGGCCCCAGGGCCATGCGGGGAAACAGTGTCCGTCAGGGTGTGTGGAGGGCCACTGAGGGCCATGGAAAGGAAGGGGTGGAGTGATTTCTGTTACTCTCAGAATTGTCCCAGTTATCTCCTCTTTCTCCTGAGAGAGAAGGAAGAGAGTCTGTGTCACCTACCAAGACCACAGCTTCCAGGCAGTTCCAGAAAACCATCTTCCAGCTTTGTTTTCCTGGGTAGCATGCTTTCAGTCTGCGGAGTGGAGGATGGAAGATTTAACAAACTGCTCTTAAGTGTTAAAGTACAATTTAGTACCGAGGCTTGTGTCTAATGGAGCTGAACGTTTGAAGGCTAAATATCAGTGGCAGCAATGAAGGGAGCTGTAATTCACCCTCCTCTCAACCGCTTTGCTCTTCTTAGGTAGTTATTAGGCCCACGTTTACCTCTAAAGGGTGTCACACTATCCCAACACCAGTGGGGATGGGGAGGTCTGTCCCCAGCGGAACTTGCTCCCACGGCCTGTGCTGGCAGGCACTGGGCCTGGCTTCACATCTTCACTCTGTGATGCACCAGCCAGGTGCACGGCTTCCTCCTCTACACACGGGGACGGGGTGCTGCTATCTACCCAGAGGCACTGGTGCAGATTCAGTCAGATGGCACAGGGTTGACAGGCTCCACGCAGTGCCCGGACCACAGGAGACATTCAATGGCAGCCCAGGACAAGGCCAACACCAACTTCGAGGCCTTTCACGTGGCAAGGGCCCCGGGCACGCCATCATCATTGCTGAGAGTGAGTGTGTGCTCACATGTGTGCGTGTCAGCGGCACAAGTTGCAATCCAGCCCCCATACCTAAGCCTCCCCCGCCCCACACACATACAGCGGATGCAGAGTCCAAAGGCCCACAGCTCCTGAATCTTCTCCTTCCCAGTCATGGATACCTTGAAGTCAGGCTCAGCCCTTCAGGTCGGGCTCTGATCTCTATTATTCGGAGCCTGGGTGGGCACACGCTTTAGGAGGGGGCGGTGAAGGGTCCCTATTTTGAATTCCAGGTGCAGCCACATTACAGGGAAGTCAGCTGCGCTCGGGAAGAGTGTGACCTTATATTTTTGCTGCAGCTCAAAAGAAAAGTTTACACTTTAAATTAACAGCATGTCCACTGCCAGTATTTGTGGTTACTCCCTGCAACGTAAATCTCTTTTAGAGATGTGTGAGAACAGCATACGTAATGAAACATCAACGTGAAACTTGATTTAGAGTGCCTTTTCATTAATATAACAAATGAAGTGGACCAAAAATGGAAAGTATATTCCTTTGGGCCTAATTAAAACACTGAACAAAACACATGGATATGTATATTTTAAATGAAGACATTCAGTAGCTAGAATTAGCTACAAAAATTAATTCAAATTGAAAAGTACATTATGAGTGCATTGTTATTATTAACATAGCCAATATGCCTCCTCTGAGATATCTCCAATAATGTGCACCTGATTTAGTGGCTGTGTGATGTGACAGGCAGGCTTTGCTTTAAAAATACCGCACACACGAAAAAGTTGGCCCACTGGGGCGCCCCACAGCTGGTTGAACTGCACTGTCTCTTGGTCAGAGGAGGATTTCCAGGCAGCGTGTAGGAGTTGGAGCGGGGATGTCCTCTCTGACCGTGGGTCTTTCATCCTCAGCCCAGCTCCTGCAGTGCGAGGGCCTGGCTGGAGCTGGGCCAGGGGCAGGCTATGTTGAAATGGAGAGGTGTGTTGAGGGGTCAGAGCCTGGAAGGCCTGACCTGGCATCCTGGAACACCATCTCTGATGGTGGCCAGGAGACACATGGAGGGTACCAGGGGACAGGCATGAAGGACAGTGCCCTGCGTGGAAAGACAGTCTGATTCCACGCTGAGTTGAGGGGCAGGGAGTCGGTGCAGTGTTGGCCATGACCCCTCACCCCAGTTCTGTAGAAGCAGGGCACTGAGGGGGTGCACACAAACTTAGGGAGGGGCCCCAGCCCAAGGCAGGATGCTGGAAGCCCACCTTCTAAAATGTGGCAGGTGCCCCCCCCCCGCCCCAGTGACAATTCTGGTTGATGGCAGACAACACTCCAGATGCCAGGCCACCTGACCAGAGAGGTTCCTCAACCATTGGGGACAGGACTTTTTTTCTCGGCTCTGGAGCAGAACTCCTTAACCTGACCCTTGGGGACTCAGATCGGCCTCCACACTTGGCGGAAAATGGACCTGAGGAGCCAAACATGTGGAATAAGGGCACGGAGAAGTTCTGGAACACGCTGAGCTCCGTGCAGGTGCCCTTCAGGGACTGCTGGTGTGAGGACACAGCTAGGAATGGAGGACACTCTCCAAACAGGGATGGGAGGTTTGCGTTTACTGAGGGTCCACCTAGAACTCTGGCTGGCTAGCCCCGGAACCTCAGTACTTATCTGGAAATGGAAACACCAATAGTATCTATGCTCTTGGATTGATGTGAGGATGAAATTAAATACTTGATATGAAGTATCATTCCTCAGAGTAGTAAGAGCTGCAAAATTGTTAGTCATTATTCTTGTTACTCCACAAGTTACTGGCTCCTATTCCAGCCCCTGGGGACTGCAAGAAAGTCAAGGATCGGAACAATAGCTGACATTTGTACAGGGCTCTATAATTCATAAATCACTCTCCTTTAAACAGGAAACAATGTACGTCAATTATTATTCTGATCTTCACTGAGGAAACTGAGGCTCAGAGGGCATGTACTTCCCCAGCATGACACAGCTATGAAAGGATAGATGCAAGCTCCAATCTGAGTCCCTTGTTCCTTCTACTGTACCTCCCACCCTGAAGGCAGAGGAGGGGATCCCTTGGAACAACCCAGAGAAAGCTTTACAGAACTGTGGCCCTCTCCCTCACAGGCTGGGACGGAAGAAACGAAGCCAGGCAAGACAGGTACAGCCTGGCAGGGGTGAGCTGACCAGGGCCCGTCTCCCCTGCAACCTTTTGTTCTGGTCAGCAACTGGCTTTATTTCATGCAGTGGCAACACCGGTTTCCATGGTGATGGGAGGATCCAAGGTCCTAGATCAAATCTCCCCATTTCCGGGTGATTTGTTGGAAGACTGGTGGCTGCTACCCAAATCTTTGTATTTAATTGGATGAAGAGGCACAGAGTAAGGAATTCTAGGCTCACAGAATTCTTAGATCTTAAGTTGTCGAATGGGGCCTTCTGCATTTGCTGATGCTGAGTCCATTTCCAGGAGCACATGTCCAGGTAAGCAGACACCACCCAGCCACGACTTTTCCCAGGCTGGCTCCAACAAGAGGCCTTGCATGTGTGATCAGCAGCGTTCCCCTGCACCGTGTGGCTGCTAATGGTTTGGTGAAGCTAATGTTCTCCATGAACAGGCCCAAAGAGCTTCCCTTCTCCATCTGGCCCTGGTCCCAGCTTTCATCTCAGCAACACGGAAGGATTGTAACACCTGCTGCTGCCCCGTGAGTGACATCTCCCATGAGTCCAGGCTCAGGAATGGGTCCAGATGAGGGCTCGGGGGAGGCTTGCCTATTGGAGATTTTGAGAAAAGACTAAGGTAGAAAAGGTTGGTTGGGCCTCTTTGTTCTGAAAGACAGTAACCTAGTCCCAATCTTCAGAGGTTGAGATGGACAGAGGCTTGTTTACAAATAGCAAGACAATCGCATGTGGTCACTAGTGTTTGTTTGGGTGTGTGTACAGGAAGCCCTGCTCACACCTGGGGAAATGGACTCTGAAAGCTCATTGCTACCCCAACAAGTGATGAGGACAGAAAAGATCATGGGACTCAAGGGCTACTAGTTTTGTTGTGGTGGTGGTTTTTTGTTTTTTGTTTTTGTTTTTTTATATGGAATCTTGCTCTGTCGCCCAGGCTGGAGTGCAGTGGCACGATCTTAGCTCACTGCAACCTCCACCTCCCAGGTTCAAACCATTCTTCTGCCTCAGCCTCCTGAGTAGCTGGGACTACAGGTGAGTGCCACCACGCCTGGCTAATTTCTGTATTTTTAGTGGAGATGGGGTTTCACCATGTTGGCCAGGCTGGTCTCGAACTCCTGACCTCAGGTGATTCACCTGCCTCGGCCACCCAAAGTGCTGGGATTACAGGCGTGAACCACCGTACTCAGCTGGCCACTGGGTGTTTTTAAGAACAGAGGAGAGAGGAGGTTTTGAGTGGTGGAAGATTAGAAGACTAGACCCAGCTGCCGAAACAAAGGCCAGGTGGTGGGGCCCTCCAGTAGAGACCCCCAAACCATTGGCTGGTTCTCACCATTAGGTGTTTTCACTGGCCCCTGCCTTTGCACACGCTGTTCCTGGCCTGAAACACCCTTCACCTCACTCTTGACCTTCAACGCTTAACCTTCATTGAACACCATGTGGATCTGAGTGACTTTTCAAATTTCCAAGATTTGGAGCAGATTGAATTTGGTGTTGAGAGGAGCAAGAGAGAGAAAGATGTCAAAATAAGTCAAATGTGTTCTTACTGGAGTATTGCAACTTGTAGTGGTGCAATAAGTGGGGAAATTGGAAAGGGGAGCGTTTGTTGGGGAGGAGATACTCTCCTTTGAACAGGGTGGATTTCTCATGCCAATGACATTGTCATTGAGGACAGCCAAAGTCATCAGAAAAAGACACAGTGAGAACTCAGGCTTGGGGGCGGTGACCTGGGAGTCCCTAGGTTGCTAGTGGTCAGAACTGGGCCTGATGGGCAAACTCAGGCAAGGTGGGGATTAGGTGGGGACCAAAGCAGGCCAGGCTGATGATGGAGTCAGTGTGCAGGGCAGGCACCCTCCCTGGAGGCATCAGCCTGGGCTTGCTTTACTACTCTGGAAGGGAACCCAAGCCTCAGGACTCTAAATCTTATGCCAATGTTCAAATATAACCATTATATAACCTTTTCTTTCTTTCTTTCTTTCTTTCTTTCTTTCTTTCTTTCTTTCTTTCTTTCTTTCTTTCTTTCTTTCTTTCTTTCTTTCTTTCGAGATGGAGTCTCGCTCTGGAGTGCAGTGGTGCAATCTGGGCTCGCTGAAACCTCCGACTCCCTGGTTCAAGCGATTCTCCTGCTTCAGCCTCCTAAGTAGCTGGGATCACAGGCATGCGCCACCATGGCCAGCTAATTTTTGTATTTTCACTAGAGATGGGGTTTCAGCATGTTCACCAGGATGGTCTCGATCTCCTGACCTTGTGATCCGCTCGCCTCGGTCTCCCAAAGTGTTGGGGGATTACAGGCGTGAGCCACCACCCCCGACCAGATGTAACCATTTCTTTTCTTTCTTTCTTTCTTTCTTTTTTTTTTGAGACAGAGTCTCGCTCTGTCGCCCAGGCTGGAGTGCAGTGGCGCGATCTCGGCTCACTGAAAGCTCCGCCTCCCGGGTTCACGCCATTCTCCTGCCTCAGCTTCCCAAGTAGCTGGGACTACAGGCGCCCGCCACCACGCCCGGCTAATTTTTTGTATTTTTAGTAGAGACAGGGTTTCACCGTGTTAGCCAGGATGGTCTCGATCTCCTGACCGCATGATCCGCCCGCCTTGGCCTCCCAAAGTGCTGGGATTACAGGCGTGATGAACCACCGCGCCCGGCCGAATATAACCATTTCTAAAAGCATTCCTTAGCGCTTAGAACTTGGGAGCTGATGGCTTTTGGTGGAGCCCAGGAGGGGCGCTGTGGGGTACAGACCTGTGCGGGGCAGGCAGCTGCGGAGAGAGCAGCGCACCCCAGCCTTCAATTCCCCGCCGAAGGGACTCTGCCCAGAGGCCCCGGGCTGCTGCCCCGCTCTGCTTGCGGCCGCAGTGACACTCAGAGTCAGATTCCTCAGACAATCCTCACTCCTCCGTGGTGGCTGCCTTGGGAGGTGTTCAGGGGTGAGGGGAGTCGCAGCTGGTCCCAAGCAGTGGGGAGGGCAGAAGAGGGAGTAAAACCCCGCCTTCCAGGGGAGCACACAGAGGAGGGGGCGCTGCCCAGGAACTGAGGGGAGCGGAGAGCGGAGAGGAGATGGGTGCCCGACTTCACACGCCCAGCTCTCGGAGCCCCCGGGGGCTGCGCTTGGCTTCGCCTGGGGACTGCCCTTCCTGGGCCGGGAGAAGTGGCATCCGCGGGGCAGGGCTGGCGGGGACGGCTGGCTCAGGTGGTGGCCCCACTCCAGAGCCCTCCTGCAAGCCTGGGTCGTTCGGCCTCGGACCCCGTAGGCGCCGGCGGAGCTGGGGGCAGGGACCCGACAGCTCCGACGCGGGCTCCGCAGGGGACATCCCCCGCCCTGGCGGCTCCACCCAGGCGGAGCGCTGCGGGGACCGTGCGTCCACGGCGCCCTGATGACCTGCGGATCGAGGCGGGTGGAGGGGCTCGGCCTCGTCACGCAGCCTCCCGGGCCCACGCCGGCCCTGACCCGGGAAGTGCGGCGGTTCGGCCGCCTTCAACAGCGCTTGTCAGGTCCCGGGGAGCAGCGGGGTAGCAGCGGGCTCGCACACCGACTGCCTCCCGGGTTCGGCGAGGACGGCCCGAGCTAGGGCCCTGCGGGGACCGTGGGAACCGCTCCGTCGAGGTGGATCCGGGGCGCCCACACCCCTCACCTTCCTTCCGTGGGACCCGGGGCCAGGGACACAGCGGGGGACGGCGGGCATGAGCCGGGCAGCGCCCGAGCCATCCCTTGCCAGGTACCCACGCTTGTGCGCTCGGGCATCCCCAGGGTCAGGGTCGCGGGGACTCGTGGTCCCCGCAGCCCGGGGCCCTCCAGGCCCGCGGAGGTAGCCCACCCTGGCGAGGGGCCCAGGCACCCGCATTTAACCAGTCCCGGCCTCGGCACGTGGCAGCACCCGAGTCGCAGACTCGGGCCTGCTCCTGGGCCTTTTGGTGCGAGGAGGAAGGTGCCCCTGCGGACGGGCCCGGGTGCCCGGTGCTGCCCCGCCGCCACCCTGGGCACGCAGAGATGGAGAATGCCAGGCAGCCTGCTGTCCTAATTGGAAGTGGATGTTAAAGAGGAGAAATTCAGTTTTGTCAGTGAAATGTCACGGATTTCGAGTCTCAAGCCCACCCCTAGCCCTTTGGTATTTGACTATCTTTATCCTTGGCAGTGTGTGATTCCCATGTTTCAAAGAAAGAACTTTAAAGGTTCATAAAGCTCCAAAGATTTCAAATAGCTCTTTTAAAAGCACTTTGATGGTTTAAATGCAGACACATGAATTACATATCTCTTAAATTACACAGGGTTTTAAATCTAAGGGAAAATGTCTTTGGCAAAATGAATTGGGGTTTTGTCTTGTGTAGGTAGGCTGTGTGTGTGTGTGTGTACGTGCAACATTCAGATCGATAGTGGGTGGGGGAAGGGAGGCAGCAGATGAGGATGCAGGGCTGCCTGCCACCCGGCCCCTGCTCTCTCACAGCATAGGGGGCACACGCTGGTCTGGGCCCTGTGTGATCCTCTCAGGTGAGGACAGCCATGTGGCCACATCTGACCCCTGAAGGTCAAAAGGATGAACTCCTCTAGGGAGGGCGTGCCTCCTCTCTTCATACCCTCCCGGCTCAGATCAGCGGTGAATGGGGGAATGAGTGATACAAACAGCTCATGGAGGTACAATAACATCTCCACTCACAACACCTGCAGCTGGCCCGTGACCAGCAGCAACTGATCAAAAGATCAATCTCACCAGGTCAAACATTCAAGAAAACAGCAGCAAACAGAGGCTCGGAGCCTAGGAGGGGGCAGTTTGGTACAGCAGTCCTGATTTATCCACAGCTTCACTTTCCATAGTTTCAGTAACCAGTAGTCAACCGTGGTCTGAAAATAGGTGACCACAGTGTAATATATTTTAAGAGAGGGAGACCACATTCACATCACTTTTATTACAATATGTTGTTATAAATGTTCTATTTTATTGTTGGTCATCTCTTAGTGTGCCTAGTTTACAAATTAAACTTTGTCATAGGTATGTATGTATGTATGTATAAGAAAAAACATAGTATATATACGGTTTGGTACTATCCAAGGCTTCAGGCATCCCCTGGGGGTCTTGGAAAATATCCCCCAGCAATAAGGGGAACTTACTGTATTGTGAATACTCACGCAGGGTCAGGCCGCGTGTGCCTGAATTCCTGCTCTGCTACTTACTATCAGGGTTACCTCGCTAATCCTCAGTACCCTCATCTATAAAATGGTATCATCGTGGCCCCTCTGGCACTGGATTATTGTGAGGATTGTTCTAGATATATACGAAGCTCTTAGGAAAGGGCCCACCCCACAGGCACCTTTGAGATGGTGGTGATAGAGAGTATAACAGTGGTGATGGTGAGGATAGTGGCTGGTGGTGGTGATGGTGATTGTAATGGCGATGGTGGTGGTGAGGATGGTGGGAATGATGAGGGTGATGGGGGTGATGGTGGTGATGGTGGTGATGATGGTGATGATGGTGGTGATGGTGGTGAGGATGAGGGTGACGTTAGTGCTGGTGGTGATGGTGCTGTTGAGGATGAGGGTGATGGTGACAATGATGGTGGTGGTGGTGAGGATGAGGGTGATGGTGATAACGATGATGGTGGTGACGGTGGGGATGAGGGTGGTGTTAGTGCTGGTAGTGACAGTGGGGAAGAGGGTGATGTTAGTGGTGGTGGTGAGGATGAGGGTGATGGTAATAATGATGATGGTGGTGATGGTGGGGATGAGGGTGGTGGTAGTGCTGGTGGTGATGGTGGGGATGAGGGTGGTGTTAGTGCTGGTTGTGATGGTGGGGATGAGGGTGATGTTAGTGATGGTGGTGACGGTGGGGATGAGGGTGATGTTAGTGATGGTGGTGACGGTGGGGATGAGGGTGATGTTAGTACTGGTGGTGACAGTGGGGATGATGGTGATGTTAGTGATGGTGGTGATGGTGGTGATGGTGAGGATGAGGGTGGTGGTGATAATGATGATGGTGGTGATGGTGGGGATGAGGGTGGTGTTAGTGCTGGTTGTGACAGTGGGGATGAGGGTGGTGTTAGTGCTGGTGGTGATGGTGAGGATGAGGGTGGTGTTAGTGCTGGTGATGACGGTGGGGATGAGGGTGATGTTAGTGCTGGTGGTGACGGTGGGGATGAGGATGGTGTTAGTGATGGTGGTGATGGTGGGGATGAGGGTGATGGTGATGATGGTGGTGACGGTGGGTTTGAGGGTGATGTTAGTACTGGTGGTGACAGTGGGGATGACGGTGGTGTTAGTGCTGGTGGTGATGGTGGGGATGAGGGTGATGGTGATGATGGTAGTGACGGTGGGGATGAGGGTGATGTTAGTGCTGGTGGTGATGGTGGGGATGAGGGTGATGTTAGTGCTGGTGGTGACGGTGGGGATGAGGGTGATGTTAGTGCTGGTGGTGACGGTGGGGATGAAGGTGATGTTAGTGCTGGTGGTGATGGTGGGGATGAGGGTGATGTTAGTGATGGTGGTGATGGTGGGGATGAGGGTGATGGTGATGGTGGTGACAGTGGGGATGAGGGTGATGTTAGTGCTGGTGGTGACGGTGGGGATGAGGGTGATGTTAGTGATGGTGGTGATGGTGGGGATGAGGGTGATGGTGATGGTGGTGACAGTGGGGATGAGGGTGATGGTGATGGTGGTGACAGTGGGGATGAGGGTGATGTTAGTGCTGGTGGTGACGGTGGGGATGAGGGTGATGTTAGTGCTGGTGGTGACGGTGGGGATGAAGGTGATGTTAGTGCTGGTGGTGGTGGTGGGGATGAGGGTGATGTTAGTGCTGGTGGTGATGGTGGTGGTGAGGATGAGGGTGATGGTGATAATGACAGTGGTGACGGTGGGGATGAGGGTGATGTTAGTGCTGGTGGTGACGGTGGGGATGAGGGTGATGTTAGTGATGGTGGTGATGGTGGGGATGAGGGTGATGGTGATAATGGTGGTGATGGTGGGGATGAGGGTGGTGTTAGTGCTGGTGGTAACGGTGGGGATGAGGGTGATGTTAGTGATGGTGGTGACAGTGGTCACCCCACATCTCTCTTTGAGCAATTGGGTCCCAGTGTTATCACCAGAATCTCCTGATGTCTATACCTCCTGTCTGCACCGGGTGTTTTGGTGCACAGCATGTCTCATCACCCCATCCTGTTAGTCACCCCCAAGGGCAGCTGTCCCCACCCCTCTTCCGTGGTCAGCTCTATAGGGCAGGAACCAGTGCTCACGCCCAGAGCTATGGCAGCTGGTAGTCTTTCCGGGTGGTGGGATTACCCACCCTCCAGCCTAAGAGCAGCCCCTCCTCCCAGGCCTGAGGGATTCATCTGTTGATGAGGCGGATGGGCAGAGGGCAGATCTCCTGCCGTGCTCAGGCAAATCAGACTTTGGCAGGGAGTCCTGAACAGTCTTGTGCATGTATGAGCAATGGGAGAAAAGACGACTCTCTAAACTATTTCTTAGAACAATAAGCTTGGGAATGAGATTTGCCTTGAAGAAAGGCTTCAAAGACAGCTTTTAGGGGTCATGGTTCTTCCAGAGAAGCAGAACATATCAGCAGGCAGGTCCTGTGGAGAGGCCAGGTCCAGTCACGCATCTTCCCATCTCCCGCTCTTCCCAGGAGCCCTTTGCACAGAAAGAGCAGTTTCCTCGATCACATCTCATCCCATCCCCAGGAGTTCTCGGTCTCTCTCCTTTGCCCTTGATTGACATGATGCCAGTTGTCATTTCTTTGGTTTGGTGCGTGTTCCATATTTATTGATCTATCTGGCTCCTGTGCCCAGTTCCAGCGGGGATGGTAAGGCTCTGGAGGGCAGTGCCCCTGATCTTCCTCAAATGTCCCACATGGCAATTAGCAGCAGTAGGAGGGCACCCCCACATTCTGCATCTCCCAGGGACCTAGAATGGTGCTTTGTACATACCTTCAAATGCCTATCGAATAGACAAGTAGCCAGTGACAGGTGGGGGTGAATGTCGTTGTCTCAAAGTAGGCTCTATCCTTGTCCTTCCCGACTCAGGTGGCCTGAAATGCTGTGTGCATGGGCTGGGGTTATGCTCAAGGTGGGCTGCAACGTGGGTGCCTCTGGAGGGGAGCCACTCAGCTCCAACACCTCTTTTAAACACAGCCTGGGGTCTACTGGGGAACTTGCCTCCTCCATCTCCCCAGGAGACTCTTTGTGATTTTAAGCAATCAATATTATTAGATTTTTAAAAACAAATTCCTCATCCAGTCAGTTTTCATGCCAAACTCAAAAATGCTTCAAAACTCAACACCCTCCACATCTGAATGTCTAGTGAAACTGCTAACCCCTGATTTTACTGCAAGATTCATTGTGGGGTTGGGGGCTGGAAGAGGATTGAGCTGGAGAAACCCAACAAAGCCCCACCACCATCCTAATCTCTCTCTATTACCGAAATGGACGGCAAGATGCGGATTACTGCGGCTATAAATCAGCTTTGTGTTGGGGCTAATCTGATACATTTTTCAAGTGTTGTTCTCTGTTCGGCTCGCAGGGAACTGCTCGGTTGGCACAAAGTTCGCAATCAATCTCCTCTGGTCGCTCCCGCCGGCTCGCCACCTCCTCCGAGCCGTCCTAATATTTTATAAATAAACCAGTTTCGATTCACAGGGCATTCCAACTAGTAAATGCTCTAAGATTCATCTTTATGGACTAGCAGCCCAGCCTTGTAGGCGTCCCAGCTTCTTAAGATTAAAAGGAGTTTTATTTGGTGTGTGATGCTGCCTGAGGGGAGGAGATGCTGGTGGCTGGCGGTTTCTATTTTTATTAAGCTTGCTTCTCTCCAGAGAGGAGGAGGAGGCGAGGCCTCGAGGGCGGGGCCCTGGAAATGCAGCCTCTTCATTGCCCCTCTTATTCCAGACCCTCCCAGCCCTGTGTCTGGGGCCCTTTGAGGTTCCCCAAGGCCTAAGCAAACAGGGGTGTTTGCAGCGACCAGGTGTGCGTCTCCGCTGGTCACAGGGTTGCAGCCCAGTACCCAGAGAAGAGGGATCCAGGATCAAATAGATTAGGACAACCGCTGGGCCAGGGGCCGGCCCTACCGGAGGAAATGAAAATAGTTGCAGTTTCATTTGCTTTAAAGCACAGCCCTCTTAATAAATGCGCACAGCAAATGTGCTGAGCAAACACCTCGGCATTCATCAATATGCCGGGGCTGTTTATTGCCTCATAAACTTGGAAGCAAGTGATATTGTCTCCTAAATCAATGGCTGCACGGACAGTCTTGGCGCTCCAGGAGAACGGCACAGCCAGGCCGCGCCCGCGCTTAAATTAATGGCTGGAGCAGTGACTGGAAGGTGCTTAGTCACTGCCGAGGGGATTAGGAGCCATTCCAGGGGATGAGCAGCCAGCGTGAGTGAGTGTGTGTTTTGGGGGAGGGCTGATGGGCTGTGAGGGTGTCCCCACGTGGGAGCTGCACTCCAGGGTGCAGGGGCGGATGACCCAGCCCTGGGGAGGGAGGAGGGGAAGGTCTGGCTGAACTGGGCTCCAGCCCCCTACTCCAGGGGATCCCCAGCACCTTGCAGCCGGCCAGCTTGGGGTAATTGCTGAGGAAGAGGGTGGAGGGAGGGGAGCCAGGCAGCCAGGTCTCCAAGGGGGATCCCGGGAAGTGTTTATGGAGGTAGACGCTGCAGTGGGGACAGTCCCACAGGGGCCTGGCCACTTCTGGAAGGCTTCCAAGGTGGGATGGAGAAAAGGACACCTGCCCTTGGAAAACGCTGTCGTGTTGCCCAAGCACCAGCCCATTAATGAAGCGCGCTCAGGAGGAGCACTGTGGGCAAAGCCGGCTGCTGCCCTGCACTGCCTGTGGGGTGTTGAATGGTGGCCCCCAAAGATATGTGTGCATCCTAGTCCCTAGAACCTGTGAATATGACCTTATTTGAAAAAGGGGTCTTTGCAGATATAATTAAGGATCCTGACATGAGGAGATCATCCTGGGTTACCTGCGTGGGCCCTAAATCCAGTGGCAAGCGTCCTTTAAGACAGAGGCAAAGGGAGATTTGAGACAGGTAGAAGGGAAAAACAGGAGAGGAGGAGGCCATGTGGAGTCTGAGGCAGAGCCTGGAGTGAGGTGGCTGCAAGCCAAGGAATGCCAGACACTGCCAGTGGCCACTTGGTTTAGGGCTTCTGGCCTCCAAGCCACGAGAGAATGAACATCTGTTGTTTTAAGCCACCAAGGCTGTGGTCATTGGTAACAGCAGCCACAGAAACCAATATACTTCTCTTCCCCAAACCTGGGCTCCCCTAGAGTCCAGCAGCTGTGATCTACATTTCTGGGGATGACTGGTTCTGGCCAGAAGTGCCCAAACCAGTGGGGGCAGCCCAGCCTGACAGAGCCTTGGAAAGACTCCAAGCTTCCTTCTCTTGGCCTCAGCAAACACTCCTGTATAATAATAGCACCATTCAAAGCGCAGGTGGTTTTGTTCGCCTGAATTTGTTAACTTACTCAGGCACTCGGCAACTCGTGCCAAGCAACAGGATCACTTAAAGCTGCAGGTGCCCCCAGAATTTTACTGAGGTGAAAATTGGGCCTGGGCAACACGGTGAAACCCCATCTCTACTAAAAATACAAACATTATCTGGGCGCTGTAGCACGCGCCTGTAATCCCAGCTACTTGGGAGGCTGAGGCGGGAGAATCGCTTGATCCCGGGAGGCAGAGGTTGCAGTGAGCCGAGATCGTATCACTGCGCTCCCGGTGTGTGTGTGTGTGTGTGTAATGGACCTTGGGACGAGCGACAGGAAGCTGTGATGCCGGGCGTGAGGCTTGCACCCAGCTCACCCATGCTGCCCCAGGATGACTTCCTTGTCCACACCCCAGCCGCTTTCCAGTTAAACATTTATTCTCAACCCTGGCCCCAGGTCCTTGTGTCTCGAGTTGTCTCATTTGTTTCCCTTCATGTGCCCATCCCTTCCACCTGGGGTAGAGATGGGCAGTGCCTGAGCCCGGGCAAAGAAGTTCGTAAGTCATTTCACAAGACTTACGAACTTGTGCTAACTGACTTACCGACAGACAGAAGTGGATGCGGAGCCAGGTTCCCTCTGATAAATGCAAGAGGGTGCCATGGGGGAAAATCCTGGTATTTTCTGGAGGGTCTCACATTACCTTGATAATTTTGAGTGTGGTTTAAAGTTCACCTCTCTGCCTTAGAGGATCAGAAACCCCAAATTGTTCTCACCCAGAGACCGAGGGCTTCCTCTCGCAGGAGGCCCACAGGAAACTGTTATGGTGGGCTGCAGGATAACAATGTATTAACTCATGGTGATAAATATTTCGGCTCTACTGTGGGAAATTGCCAATATTTGAATGCTTCTGCCCTATAAAAGTGGCAATTTCATATGGTTCCACACTACTATCACCACAGGGGTCTGGGATACTCAGATCCCTTTGACCACAATTGTCTCCTGCAGGCCCCACACGTGGGAAACCCCATTCTAATCCAAGAGGTTCTTGGTGAGCAATGAACTGCAGCAGGGATTCTGGGGTGAGAGGGTGAGGAACAAACAGGCAGACCCTGCCAGCTGTCAGCTGGGAGCCAGCCTGGTGCCCACCACTCCACCATGATGGTCTTTTGTTGAACAAACACAATTTTCCTGGACACCAACATTAAACAAAGCAAATCTGTGACTGGATGGGGGAGACAAAAACAAGGCCACTTGTTCAAACAAGGTAATCACGTTTAAACACAGACACACACAGCATGCCATTCAAACCACAAAAACAAGCACATGTGCCTCCCTCTCATCCAATGTCAATGATGGCAACTTCCTTACCAATGACAGCCTTAGCTCGCTCTATCCCTTCTCGTCCTGGATAAAAACTAGCGATATCCAATCATACTCAATCCAGAGCAAATGCTCCCCAAGTCACCTAACATTAGCTCAACTCCTATAACAAGGTCACCCACCACCCTCTTACTGAGACACCCCAAGCTTCCCTGTGGTGTGCAGTTTCCCCTGTGGCAACAAGTACCCAGAAACCCAACTTTATTCAACTATGTGTTCCTGGTTTCTTTGGCTCATGGGCATTGATCATGGCAACAGGCTCTGCCAGCCTGGACCTGGCCATCTCTGCATTGATGATAGGCTCACCACCACCGCCACTATAACCACTTCCACCAGTACCACAATGGCAATCCCCTCACCAGTATCACTGCCACCCCTACCAGCACAGTCCTCACCACCTCTTCCTAACTGCTAAGTGAGGTATACACATTTTATCCTCCTTTAATTCCATGAGTTAAGAACTGTTGTCTCCACTTTCCCAAATGAAGCTATTATGGCTCACTGAGGTGTTATAGACTAAATGTTTGTGTCCTCCTCCAAATTCATGTGTTGAGATCCTCTTCCCCAGTGTCATGGCGTTAGGAGGTGAGAGCTTTGGGAGGAGATTAGGTCATGAGGGTGGGGACTTCATGAATGGGATTAGTGCCTTTATAAAGGACACAAGGAGAGGACTGCCACCTGCAACTTGGACAGCCATCACCAGTACTCAGCCAAGCTGCACCCTTTGTTATAGGGGCTTTAACGGACTGAGACACAACGTTAGGTAACTAACTCAAGATCGCACAGCTCAGAACTGGCAGAGCAGAGCTTTGGATCCCCAGTCAGCCAGGGACACTTTACTGTTTCCCCTGAAGCAGAAGGCTTCAGGCCACCCCACACCCATCCCACCCACCCCACTTCTCCTCAGTTCCCACCCCTTTCCCTCCTCTCCTTCCCCCTGCTCAGATATGAGCTCCTGGCAGTTGCTCTGAGACCCTCCAGGGCAGTCCTGGCTGGCCCCATCTGACTTGCAAATTGTTGTGTTTCTTTAAGGTGGCTTTGTATGCATTGTCTCCAGTGCCTTGTGTGTGGATTTCACAATTGAACGTGTACAGGAAGATGTTATTTCCTTCATACCAAGTCCTTCAGTCTATCTCCCTGTTGCCGCCATGTGCCAAATGCAGTGAGCACATAAATTCTTTCCAAAGCCAAGAATAGAAACCAAGATTTATGAGTCTCAATCTATTACTGTAACCAGCAGGATCACTTTCTCCCCATATCCTTTATTTCATGGCCATATTTTTCTTCGTCAATGGCACCTTTTTAAGATGCTATATAAAGAGGCCCAATTCAAAGTTTTAAATTCAGATTATTTGAGCTATTTGAGAACATTCTAAGCAGCTGAACTATGGGTTGAAATACCCTTTTTACATGCTCGGATAAGTCCAAACAGCTTAAAGGATTTTCTTCAAGTTTTCAGAAAAAAAATATGATTTACTTCTGGATTGAGGAAAAAATATGATAAATTTCTACACAAAAGCAATGCCTTGAGAGAGAAATAGCTTATGTGGCTGTGAAAATCAGGGGCTTTGTAGCAAATGCAACCCAGCCTACAAGCAGAGGTCCCCCGGGCTCTTAATGGAGATGTCAAGGGTGTTTGCAGAGAAGCAGGCTCAGGTGGGTTTAGGGGGTGTCTGAAGGCTGAGATCTCTTTTTCCAGTGCGTGTTTATACTAAACCCCAGAGATAAGGATTAGAGGTCGGGCAAGGTGGCTCATGCCTGTAATCCCAGGAATTTGGGAGGCCAAGGAGGGTGGATTGCTTGAGGCCAGGAGTTCGAGACCAGCCTGACCAACATGGCAAAAACCCCTTCTCTACTAAAAAATACAAAAATTAGCTGGGCATGGTTGCACATGCCTGTAATCCCAGCTACTCCAGAGGCTGAGGCAGGAGAATTGCTTGAACCTGGGAGATAGAGGTTGCAGTGAGCTGAGATTGTGCCACTGCACTCCTGGGAGACAGAGAAAGACTGTCTCAAGAAAAAAAAAAGAGGGATTAGAAACAAATCATGCTCACCATAAAGTAGTTTAAATTGTTACTGATTCTGTTGAGTGTGAACGGGGAGCTTTTCAGTTAGGACACGGGGGCGACAGGTGACACAGTTCACGGGAATGGCAGTAGCATTCCTGGCACTCCAGGGAATTTTTCCTTTTATTGTTAGTGAGGCTGCACTGTGGTCTAGAAGCAGCTTCCAAAAAATCTTCAAAAGACACGTCACTGAGATGGTGGCTGCTCACTCTCTGAGCTCCCGTGTGCATGAAAACACTTCTCTGCAGACGCTGTGGAAGAAACGGTGCTGCAGTCTGCGGTCTGCACCCCGGGATCTGCCTGCGGCACTTACCTGCTCCTGGGCCACTCGTGGAGGAATGCTCTCCAGACTCAGGGTCCTCTCCTGATTAGGGGCAAGGGGGTGCTTCAAAATGTCCTCTCTGATCAGCTATGAAAATGAGTCCGTGTTCAACAAACAGCATTGTTCCATGTGAGCCGCTCGGAGACCTCACCCTGTCCATGAACTGCCGGACGACAAGAGAGCCCATGCTATTGTCTTTCTTGAGAAAAACCTTTAAACCAGGTTCAAGGGTTCCTTAAGCCTTGGATGGGTATCCAATTACTTTTCTTTTCCCTCAATGTATCATTTAAAAAATTGGCTCCATAGAACACTTGTCTGATCTGTTTTGCTCACAGACAACCCCCACTCTCCCCCCAAGAAAGACAAACCCCAGTCTCCCCAGACAGCAACCCCATCTCCTTGAAGACCTTGGGCAGCTGCCAGCAGGGATAAGAGCCACGTGCTTTTCATCACACCAGGGAGGCCATGTTCTGTTGTTTGGTTTTAATATTTCACAAATGGTGATTCCAGCCAGAAATGAAAGCATTAAAAGGCTCTCTGGCTCATAAGCCCCCTGCCTGGCCCTGTCCTGCGTGGGCAGGTCGTCACTCCTGATGCAAGCAGCAAATGCTCAGCAGGCCTCTGCACTTTCCATGAAACGCAAACCCTCCAAGCTTACAGCCGAGCGGAGGGTGCAGGCGCCCCCCTGTGCAGTCCCCTCCTTCCCCAGACCCGCTTCTCCCGCACCGCGGGGCCCATCCCCCAATGGGGGCCTCTATTTGGTCTGGTCAGCGCGGGGCCCCGGCCCTCCCACCAGCGGGGTCCTGTGGCCTTGTTGTGGGGAAGCCCTGAGCCTCTGGTCCTCAGGGCCCCAAAGTCAAAAGAAGGCTGCTCTGTGGGGCACTGGTCTCCTCTGGCCGCCAGAGCACCACAGGGCCGAGATGTATCAGTGCATCCGCAGCCGCGTCAGAAATACATTGATTTTTGTTACAGCCACGAGGCCCATCCAATTAAAAATAATCACCAGTGTGTTCCAAGTCCTTATTCTTGCCAAATGCATTGACGGCTGCTCACATGGAACAATGCTGTTTGTTGGACATGGACTCATTTTCACAGCTGACCAGAGAAGAAATTTTGAAGCATACCCCTGCCCCCAATCCTGGGCGGTCTGGAGGTTTGCCGAGGTGGTATTAATCCGCTTAGGCCTTTAGGGGGCTCGGGCAAGGGCGGCTTTCCTTGTCTGGGGCTGGAGTAATCACTAACCATTTATAAGGTTTCTATCTAGAGTCAGGGTACAGGCCAAGGTGCAGTCGCAGAGAGAGAGGAGAGATAACGACCCTATATGGTGCCTGGGAAGCATTTATAAACGCCAACAGGTTGGGAGGGGAAGGACAGGCAGGTCCTTGAAAATTACAGAGCTGTGGATGCACATCTGGTACCACTATGTAAACATGAAGGACAAATAGGATAGAGACAGGATACGAACCTGCCCAGGTAGGACTGTTTATTTGCTTATTGGTAATGGCAGTGATGGGATGGAAAAGTCAGCCATTGATATCAGACAAACCTGGATTTGAATCCCAGCTCTACCACCAACTAGCTGTGTGACCTTAGGCAATCACTTACCCTCTCTGATGGCTGGTTTAATCATCTTTAAAATCTGGCTAATAATACCTTCCTGCAGGGGTTGAATGGCATTATCACTTATAAAGCCTTTAGAATAGTACCGGGTGAATACTAAGTCATCAAAGAACACAATTTTGATTGGTTTCTCAGTTTTCTGTAACTCTCAGCAATCTTCCGAATGTCTATTTGCTCAAGTCTGGAAGTATCCCAATAGTCTATATTTAACTTTTTTTCCCCCTTCTGGTTGAGGGTAGCAAGGAATGAGAAACTATATACAGAAGAAGATTCCTTGACAATCCCTACTTTTTATTTCTAGAGATATTCTTTCTTTCCAAACTTCTAAAAGGTTTCCTTTGTAGCCCAGATTTCTGTGTAGTAGAGTAAGCAACCATAGCAAGTTTTTGTTGTTGTTGTTGTTGTTTTAAATAGAGTCTGGCTCTGTTGCCAAGGCTGGAGTGCAGTGGTGCGATCTCCGCTCAGTGCAACCTCTGCCTCCCAGGTTCAAGCGATTCTCCTGCCTCCCGAGTTGAGCAATTCTGCCTCAGCCTCCCGAGTAGCTGGGATTACAGGCATGTGCCACCACGCCAGGCTAATTTTTTTGTATTTTTAGTTGAGATAGGGTTTCACCATGTTGCCCAGGCTGGTCTTGAACTCCTGACTTCAAGTGATCCACCAGCCTCAGCCTCCCAAGTGCTGGGATTACAGGTGTGAGCCAACATGCCTGGCCCAATCATACCATGTTCTGGCAAATACGGATGCAGAACGTCCGGGTGTTAGCAGTGTATCTGGGGTGGGGCGGTTCTCATTGTCCTTGCTGGTGTGGTGTTTCTTTTCATGTGGTCTTTAGGTGTGTCATGCCTAAGCATGACTGAGGCCATGTTTAGGCAGTGGGCTGGGGAATTCATCCACCTGCTTTTAATCCCTACCATGAACTCATTTTGCCATCCAAGTTCTCCAGGTCTCAGTTTGTCTGTTAAACAGGGATGATAAGGATAATACCCTCTTCCTGGGATTGTGGACCCTGGACACTGAGTTTTAGGTTCCTGACATCAAACGGACTGTTATTTTGTAATATTGCACTCTTCCAAAATATCTTTTTCTAGAAAGTAACCAAATGATTTGTGACTCAGAGTTGAGATCCCCCTGCTCAGTGTATTCACCAGAACTTAGTAGGTTTGTTCCTTTTAATTTAGCCATTTTAGCAGGTGGGAGTGGTTTTAATTTGCATTGCCCTAGAGACCAATGATTTTGAGCATCTTTTCATGTGGTTATTTCCCATCTATATATCTTCTTTGACATTATCTGACAATTTGGCAAGTTGTTCAAATCTTCTGCTGTTTTTGCACTGTTTTCTTTTTTATTATTTCGAGAGTTTAACAACTATATTCTAGGTACAAGTCCTTTATAAGTATTTTGCCAATATTTTGTTCCAATTTATAGCATGTGTTTTTGTTCTCTTAACACTGTCTTTTTTTTCTTTGATATAAGGTCTCACTCTGTCACCCAGACTGGAGTACAGTGTCATGATCACAGCTCACTGGAACCTCAACTTTCCTGGGCTCAAGTGATCCTCCCACCTGAGCCTCATGAGTAGCTGGGACTACAGTTGCACACCACCACACCCAGCTAATTTTTTTTGTATTTTTTCTAAAGATGGGGTTTCACCATGTTGCCCAGGCTGATCTCAAACTCCTGGGCTCAAGCGGTTAGCCCAGCTTGGCCTCTCAAAGTGTTGGCATGACAGGTGTGAGCCACATTGTCGTTTGAAGAGCAGAAGTTTTTAATCTTGAACAAGTCTAATTTATCACTTTTTTTTTTCTCTTATGGATCATGCGTTTGGATGTTGTAGCTACGAAACCTTTGCCAAACCAAGGTCACAAAATTTTCTCCTACATTTTCTTCTAGGAGTTTTATAGTTTAGTTTTTACACTGAGGTCCAGGATCATTTCAAAGCTAAGTTTGGCATACGATTCAAAGTCTGCATAGAGGTCCCATGTTTTGCATATGGGTGTCCAGTTATTTCAGCATCATTTATTGAAAAGATGATCCTTTCCCCATTGAATTGCCTTTGCACCTTTGTTGAAAATCAGTGAACCACCTACGTGATGAGGGGTCTATTCTAGGGAGCATCTTAATTCATTTTATAATCTTGTATTAAAATTCTCTGCTCCTGGCCTTCATCGCCTGAAACTCCTCCCCGTTATACCCAGACAGGGTCCCCCACTCTCATCCATGGGCACTGCTCACTGTACGGGGTCCCCACCACGAAAGGCACTGACTGATCTTCTGTACCCTGAAGTTCCGTGAGCCTTGTCCCAGTGGAGGTTGGCTGTAGATGGGTGCACAGGCCTCTGAGAGGTAGGGGGAGTCCCCCACACCATGTCTTCCAGAAAGCCTGTCATGTGAAGAGCACTCCGCACTGTGGACCAAAGTTCTGCATGCCCAAGGTGCTCTGAAACCCTGGCCAAGTTGGAGTCCTCAGATCCCCTCCACCTCCTCCCACTCCTGCCGCATCCTTGCCTTCCCTTAACTCCAATCAGGCTGGAGAAACTTGACAAGAAGACCCTGTTTGCCTTTGGAATACATGGAAGGTGAACTCCTCCAGCAGCCCGTCTTGGCCGCCTCTCCAGCAGCTGCCTGGGGAGGCAGAGCACGAGCGTCTGAGGGCTGCTGGCTACATTTCCCAGCAGTTAGGAATTAGATGAAGCCATAACCAGCACTATACTTGGCAAAGCACCTGGACACAATAGTATGCTTAAGGAAATGATTAAATGTCTCCACAGCAGAGCTTCATTTCACTGATGTAACTTTGATTGACCTCTGATGAATGCCTGCCAAAACACTAGCGTGGCATGCAGGGGCGTGGGCAGGCATCTGCCACCAGGCATGGTTTGGGCCGACCTAGTCCCCTCTTTTTTCCCAGCCTGGAGAACTCAGTGCCATCGTTTCTGCTCTTTAAGTCATGTCCCCTGGAGATAATTGAATGATTACTGAACTGGAAAAATAATAATAAAAAGTTTCCTTTTTTAAAGAAAATTGGTCCTGGCCAGGCAGAAATGTAGAGAGCTATGTTCCCTCACATTCTTATATTCAATCAACTGAAAATCATATGATTTGTATCGAGGACGAAACATACTTCCAGAGAGTCCTACCAAGGTGTTCCATGGAAAATATTTTCCAAAGGGACAATTTTAATGTTAAGATTCATTGGAGAAATGCTGTCCACTTTCTCTCTTCTGTAAGATTCACAGTGCAGTTCACCTTAGCAAAGATGCTGAGAAGTCTTGAAAGAGATTCACCTGCTTAGCTAAATTCATCTGTTTTTGCAACGTACTTAAGCTGAGAACTCTTTTTTTTTTTTTTTCACCTAATACTTATTAACACCAGGGAACTTGGTTGGGAAATGACTTTGCAGAAAATTCCACGAAATGTTGCCATAGAAGCAGTATCTGTTGCTCTGTTCTATTCAACAAAAGCTGTAGAATCGGTGAAGGGCGAGACGGTGAGGAACTGGGGGCCACACCAGGCACCCTGGCTGCTTCTCTCTGGCATTCCCGGCCTGACCAGATGTGAAAATAAATCATGATGTTTTCCAGCGATCCTGACAAGTGGGGGCTGGAAGCCCCAACCAGAGCTCTGTGATTAACCAGTTGAGTAAGACTGCTTGGACCCCCAGATCAGAAAGAGTCCATCTCCCCGAGCTTACCACGGTATGCGCTGGCCTATGATTGCACAGTAAGTGTATAGCAGATAGTTTTTATCTTTTTCTCTCCTGCCAGTTTTCTAAAGAGATTCGTTTTCTCCAAATGACATGACTGAATTAAAAACAGTTTTTGTTTTTTTTTTTCCAACTTACTTCCTTCTGCACTGTATCTCTTCCTTCCCCAAACTCATGTTTGGGACTAGGGATCCTGCTATGGAAGACTTAAGATTTTTTTTTTTTTTTTTTTTTTTTTGAGACAGAGTCTTGCTCTGTCGCCCAGGCTGAAAGGCAGTGGCATGATCTTGGCTCACTGAAACCTCCGTCTCTTGGGTTCAAGAGATTCTCCTGCCTCAACCTCCCAAGTAGCTGGGATTACAGGCACCCACCACCGTGCCCGCCTAATTTTTGTATTTTTAGTAGAGACGGGGTTTCACCATGTTGGTCAGGCTGATCTTGAACTCCTGACCTCAGGTGATCCACCCGCCTTGGCCTCCCAAAGTGCTGGGGTTACAGGTGTGAGCCACCGAGCCTGGCCCACTCTGTCTTTTAAGAGGTATCAGCCATGAAAAAACGGAATGCCACAATGAAAGCTGTTCTCCCCACTTCATATAGAGCCTCCACTGCTGCTAATGCAGAATTAGATTAGGGGCTGACTGTCCCTGTGAAATAAACTCTCCCCACAGTCAGAAAACATCTGGAAACCACAGAGTCAGCAGATAAAGCTCCAACCTTCCCTCTCGTCGCTCCCCAGCTCCCCACACAGTGTGCTGCCCCGTCATCTGCAGCAGGCGCATTCATTCTCATTCTTTATGCCTTGTTATTCTGTCCATTTCTTAATCTATTTATGCTGACTTTATTTTTAGTGGACCTGTTGTGACAGTGAATCCTGAAATTGCCTCGGTTGTTTTCTGAAAACGGCTGTTACTGAACCATAATGTAGACCCCAAATAAAATACTGTAAGCCCCAGGCAGTTTCTGGAGGTCTGCAGCAGCTGTCTACATTTAGAGCTGTATATCAATTCTCCCTTCAGAGGGGCTTGCCGGGAGAGGCAGCTTGAAAGGTAATGCCATGTCATATTTAGATGAGCATCTCTGGGTCGCGCTAAAAATGCTCACTTCTTCCCCTTTTGGAGAATTTCTTCAAACATTAATAAATTCCCTCCCCTCTCCCTATCTGTTGTTGGCAAACTATAAAAAATGCAAATGATCCAGAAACCAATTAATTTTTAGAAGGTTGCAGCTGCTTTGCTATATTGACAAGACATGGTGGGCACATTAGGGCGTGTGTCTCTGAGTCTCATGCATGCAGAAGGCATCGACTTCTTGTCGCAGAAGCACCAGCTATCTCCAGATAGGAGCCATCGTTCAGCCGTGTCCAAGCAAACAGATTACTTCCAAATTGCATTCCACATCTGAAGAACCTGCTAATGAAGGGGCCATGCCGAGGCAAGACGGTGGCCTCATGATGTATTTCCAGTAACACAATGAAAAGTTTCACCTTCTTGTACCAAGGAAATGCTCGGTGGAGAAGCAGAGGTGCTGGCACTGTTATTCTTCAGGCCGGCTCTGGTATCTTAAGCCCTAGGGGCTTTGGGGTTACAGCTACTAGAACTTGGTTATATTTAGAGCTCATAATCGCAAACATCGAAGTCTTTATTTTTCTAGTAGTTCTGCAAAATGTCAAAATAGTATTCCTGCAAGAGAACACCGTCAGTCTTTTTTTCTACTTTCTATGACATTTGACCATACTGTTCACAGCTCACCCAACAGCCATTCCCCTTTTCCATTCTTCCCTTGTAGTAGAAGCTGGATTGGGTTTAGGTAGAGGGATATCGATTGCATAATTTCAACCACCCAAAGTACACTGTGCCTGGTCCAAACTAATCACTGTAATCCCATGTTTGGCCCAGGACTCAGCATGGGACCCAATTGTGGCCAATGAGACACAGAGCAAGCCTGCTGATGGGGCTTCTAGGAAATACTTTTATTTCTCTTCATATACAAGACAAAGACATGTAGGGAAAAGACCTTTCTGCACCTTCCTCAACTTTCTGCCTCCAATGCTTCTGTGTGATGATGTGATACTTGGAACATGGTGGCATCTTGTGACCATGAGGTGACAGGCTTGGCACGGACAGTCGTGTGCTGTGGGTGGCAGAGCAGGTAACCAGGAAGTCTGGTGCCAACACTCATCCTCTTGCACCTGTGCCAGCTGGGACCTCCCACCTCTGGACTTCTGGCCGCATGAGCTGACGGCCTCTCTTCACTGCCCAGTGCCTGTTGGTCAGCTGTTTTGTTACTTGTGATCAAAAGCATTCCTGATGGGTTCAAGACTCTTTGAAGAAACCTTAGAACTGTGTCACCTGGAATCTCTGCTCTCAGCTGCTTGAATCCCCTCCCAGCATTTCCACCAACCTGTGCTTAGGCAATTAGAGAAGGAGGAGCTTACTCTCTCCCGGGCCACTCATGCCACCTGTGGGCCCTTCTGCCAGAGTCTTTCTTCTGTGATGAGGGAATTCAGCTAGACAGCATTCCCTGGGAGGTGTGGGGGCTGAGCCCCTCCCGGAGCCTGCCCGGAAAGAGCAGGGCTTGTCAAAGCCCCAGTGTGGGAGGCACTCAGGTGAGAGCTGCGCTGGCCAGGGATGCCCTGTTCTGCTTCCTCCTGTGAGTTCCCCAGGAGGGAGGGGTTTTTTCTTTCTAAAAATAGCTTTACTGAAATATAATTCCCATACAACACAATTCACCCATTTAAAGTGTACAATTCGGTGGTTTCTGGTACCGTCACAGACAGGTGCCACCATCACCACAGTCCATTTTAGAACATTTCATCACGTAAAACAAAACAAAACAAACCTTTTCCCTTTAGCTGTCATATTCTCCCAAGTCTCCAGCTTCCCACTCCCTCAGCCCTAGGCAACCACTAATCTTTCTGTCACTCTAGATTGACCTATTCCAGACATTTCGCATGAATGGAACCATGCAATATGTGGTCTTGGTGTCTGGCTTCTCACTTAGCATAATGTTTCCAAGGTTCATCCATGTTTAGCACACATCAGCACTTCATTGTTTTTTAATGACCAAATCGTATTCTGTTGTATTGATATACAAGTGGTTCTCCTTATTTTCGGTAGTTCTGTTCTATAAAGTCACCACAAACATTGAATTAGCAAACATTGAACCACTGCCCCTAGAGGAAATACAGGGTTAGGTTCCTGCAAGCCTCTGGTCACATTTTTGCCTACTGATCGATATGTAATCTTGTTTTATGTGTATTTCTGTTTAAAGACAACTAATTTGATATATATAATGTATCTATATATTTATATACATATGTGCATAATATGTGCATATATATATATATTGTTGGTTCATTAACATTGACGTTACGGCCAACAGCATTTCAACTCATATTTCAGAGGGTGGAGGTTTGTGGAGAGGAGTGTTTTCCTGGAGAGCTCTCAGCATAGATACACTTGTGTGGACCTAAAGTTGCCCAAGCTAGGAGGGCCAGCCCATCCCGGTCTGCCCTGGGTTGAGGGCTTTCCCAGGAGAGTGAACCTTCAGTGCTAAAGCCAGATAGGGACAGCTGTTCACCCTACCTGCCTCCCTACATCTGTCCATGGGTTCTGCATCTCCCCTTTGGAGTGGCACAAAACAAAGATGATCCCCTCTTTCCCAACTCTGAGTGAAGACACATCTGAGTGAGTGAAGACACATCTTGGGTCCACTTCTTAGGCTCAACATCCTCAATTTCTTGGACCTCCTTCATATTGTGCGAGGTGGCAGAGGCTGCTGACTGATCGCCAGGCTCCTCTTCTCTTCTTCTGCACTTTCCAGCCTCTCTTGCAGGTAGGTGTGGCCACAGGAGTTCTAGGATGTGAGCAGAAGGCATGTGGCCACTCACAGTCCTCCATGCTCTTGCACAACGGGAAGCTGCCCTGGGTCACTGCTAGGGGAGGGTTGATCTCCACTCAGGAGCCCCTCCTAGGTGAACAAGCCAGAAGCGGTTGTGCTGGGTCTCTGTGGTTAGGGGCTTACCTGTCACAGCAGCTCCAATCACTTTGACTGACTCACATGCCACAAAGCCCTTTTGTGACCAGCTCACTCCTCTGCACACATTCCTGCCTCTAGACTCCTTTTTTAGAGTCCAGGTGTGGTCTGTGTATCCAAGGCTGAGGCCAATGCTCTCTCTCTTCCCACACCTATCTCTAGGGGTGTTGGGTAAGATACCATTAACTGGGGGAGACCCACCCTGTGGCTGTCCCACACGAAACACTGTTAAACCCCCTAAGCCATTTTCACCCATACCACTGCCAAGTCACGTTTTTCCCATCCTCTGCAGCTGGGGGTTTGGGAACACAATAATGTATTGTGAAAATCACCCATCACCATAGCTTATTGAGATCCTCTGGATCCTGATTCTGTCCACTGTGCTTTGAGTCCTCCTGCCATCCACTGGTGTCTCCACTCTCCACTGCCTGTTATTCATAAGCATGATCACTACAGTAACAACAGCCAGCACTCCACAATAAACTCTAAGTGCTTCCTGAGTCTCAACTCTTAATCTTCGCAACAATTCTCAAATAGAAACTATTATGATCCCCACTTACAGATGAGTAAACTGAGGCACAGTCAATAACTTGCTCCAGGACAATTAGCTAGTAAGTGACAGAGCTGGACTTAAACCCAGCAATTTGTTGCCAGTCATACTCTTAACTCTCAGGCTAACATGTTGTCTACACCTGGATCATGTCTGAATTCAGTCATTGCAGACACAAATAGAGAACACAGATGTGCTCCAAGCAGCTGGGCCCTCTGCTGGAGATGCCTGCAGTTAACACCCCTCTGCTTACAGAGCATGTTTCAGGCATACTTGTTCAACTAGTCACTCAGCCTCAACAGCCTCCAGGCTGTTTCATCATTTTATCTATGAGGATTTCAAAGGAAACCAGGAGCCGAGTGCCCAGAAAGAAAAGAAGACTGGAATCAGAGAGCATTCAAGTTCAAGGGCCCAGAGGCACAGTAGCCTCGAAGCCTCAAGGACTTTCTACCAAAACTCACAGGTACAACCTTGAAAACACAAGAAAAGAAAACAAGAACTTGCCTTCTCGGGCAAGGGGAGTTGAAAGAGGCTGGGCCCAGAACTCCAGAGATGAAATGGGAGCAGCTGCAGCCTGGCTGTTACTCCAAGTATGTCATGCTGAGAAGTAATGGGAGTGTGTGCTCATCACTGTCTGTGGTGTGGACTTAGGACGTGCCCCCTGGAAGCATCGATTCTGCCCCCTGAATTGCTTGCTGAGGGTGTGCTCTGCAGAGGGGCTGCCCACCCAGCCTCTTTATGTTGACCCATTTTCCTGCTTTATGCAAAGTAATTGGCCAAGCATTGTACAAAAGAAGGATAATTAATCCACTGGCTTAACCCTTGATGAAATTATTTTCTTTTCACTATCCAACCTGAGTGTTGGGAGATATGAGATAGAACGTTGAGAGCCAGAGAAGGATGCCTCTCCCCTCCAGTGGGGCAGCTGGATGGAGGGCAGGTTACCCTGGTGTGTCCCAAGCCCTTGGCCACACACAGCTCATGCTCATTCCTATCAAGGGAAGAACTGCTTTCAGCAAGCTAAAGCTGACTTGAAAGTGGTGCAAGATCTAGAATGTCCATCCTTTAGTTAAAAACTTTTCTCGAATTTCCTGTCCCTTGTCCCCCCGATCCAGACAACCAGGGAGGCAGCCATAGGATCAGATCCTGGCAGGGACAAGGCACCTGCCCTGAGGATAGACAAGGAACACCTGAGTTTCTAACAGGCCCGGGGTGGGTTTCCATAGTGAACAGGCTGCAAATAATAGCAAGTCCTGCTGAACAGCACTGGAAGTTGAATCAACTTCACTTTGCATGTTCCATCCTGAATTCTATAAGAGTACACACACACACACACACAGAGTGGGGGGGGAGAGAGAGGGAGGGAGGAGTAGAGAGATGGAGGGGGAGAGAGAGAGAGGGAGAGGGAGGGAGGAGGGGAGAGAGAGAGAGAGAGAGAGAGAGAGAGAGAGAGAGAGAGAGAGAGAGAGATTAAGATTTTATGTGTTTCTAACCTACAGGATTTCTCTAAACATGCTGTGCAGGTCGTACAGCAACATAGAATATAGAAAACTTCCAGAGATAGAGAAGCCTTTCTGCTTCCAGCCCTCTGATAAGGTATAAGAAAGACAGATTTTTAATAATATATATCCAAATAGGGGAGAAAAAGATTCTGCAACTCTAACCTTGAGATGACTCTAACCCTACATGTGATATATGACCAGTAGCCATATGTTTTCCATCATTTAAAAAATACTTTTATGTATTTTAGAAATGTTTGCCATAAGCATGTATTACTTCAACAATCAGAAAACATTAAATTTATAATAAAATGAATATGAAGATGAAAGAAACCCATAGAGTCTTTTCTGCATTTTCCATCCTGAATTATATAATACACACACATGTGTGCGCACACATACACACACATGCACATGCACACAGAGGTTTTATTTTTAAAACTAAAATGGTGGTTTTTAATGGGAACCAGAGGTTGGACAATTACTACATAGTCCGGCACAAAAAGACCTGTGGGTGATCAGGAGTTGGAAGGTTCCAAAGTAATGAAGGTAACACTGGATACAAGAAGTAAAACTGCTCCAGAATCTCAGGAGTCAGGCTAATACAACCTCTCCTGCAATCCTGTCTGTGCTCACTCCTGGAGTCCATCTTGCCACGGCCAAAGCCGCCTCTGTCTCCACCACCCCAACCCCCTGGGAAACCCTTACAGTCCCCACCACAGCCCCAGTAGCCACCTTGATCATAGCTCCTCTGCCATCATGAAATCATCTCCATAGTTACCCCCACATGAAAGCCTCTGGTTCCCCTCCTGAGCCATCTGGTTTAGGGGCCTTACACTGGTTGCATTCTATTAATTCCTCCAAAGAATGAATGATGCAGAAAACCATCGCCATCACCACTACCATCACCATCATCACCATCAACACCACTATCACCAGCATCACCACCACCATCACTATCACCATCAACACTACCACCATAACCACCACAATCATCACCATCATCACCACTATCACCATCAACAACACCATCACCACCATTGCCATCAACACCACTATCACCACCATCACCACCACCATCACTATCACCATCAACACTACCACCATAATCACCACAATCATCACCAACACCACTATCACCACCACCATCACTATCACCATCACTATCACTATCAACACTACCACCATAACCACCACAATCATCACCATCATCACCCCTATCACCAACACCAACACCATCATCACCATCAACACCACTATCACCACCATCACCACCATCACTATCACCATCAACACTACCACCATAACCACCACAATCATCACCATCATCACCACTATCACCACCATCACCACCATCACCAACACCATCACCATCACCATCAACACCACTATCACCACCTTCACCACCACCATCACTATCACCATCAATACTACCACTATAACCACCACAATCATCACCATCATCACCACTATCACCATCAACACCATCACCACCATCACCATCAACACCACTATCACCACCATCACCACCACCATCACTATCACCATCAACACTACCACCATAACCACCACAATCATCACCATCATCACCACTATCACCACCACCACCATCACCATCATCACCATTACCACCACCACCATCACCATGACCATCATCCATCACCAGCATCACCATCAACCCCATTGACCACCATGACCACCACCATCATCACTATCACTGTCACCAACACCAACACCATCACCACCATCACCATGACACTCATCACAAACATTATCACCAGCATCATCACCAGCATCACCATCAACACTATCACCACCACCATCACCATCAACACCACTACCATCACCATCATCGTCACCATCACCATCAATCATCACCATCATCCATCACCACCATCATTACCATCATCACCATCATCAACATGAAGCCATATCAGGATGCAGAGTGTGGTGAAGAGCAGGGGACACTGAAGAAGAGGAGTGGAGTGGTGGGATGCAGGTGCCAGTGCAGCCATATGGAATGTCCCATGTGGAACAGGACTTTGTCTCCGGAATTGGATTCTGTTTCTGCCAACTAACTGCCAACTTTGTGACATTGGAAAAGTCACTTAACCTTTCTGAGCCTTAGTGACCATGCATGTAAAATCAGAATAATAATGGTCCCTGAGGTGATGGTAAGAATGAAAATGTGTAGGCTGGGCATAGTGGCTCCTGCCTAGAATCCCAGCACTTTCAGAGGCCAAGGTGGGTGGATCCCTTGAGCCCAGGAGTTCGAGAACAGCCTGGACAACATGGTGAAATCCCATCTCCACAAAAAAAAAAAAAAAAAAAAAAAATTCCAGGCGTGATCTCACATGCCTGTGGTCCCAGCTGCTCTTGAGGCTGAGGTGGGAGGATCCCTTGAGCCTGGGAGGCAGAGGTTGCAGTGAGCCATGATCACACCACTGCACTCCAGCCTGGTGACAGAGTGAAACCCTGACTCAAAATTTAAAAGAAAAGAATTAAAATGTATAAGCCCCTGGCCAAACTACTAGTCTGACCCAGGGCAGGGTCTTGGCAAACAGCAGTTTCTTCCCCTGCTGCTGCTCCATCCCAGCAGGATGGGTCAGGACTCCGGTGGAAGAGTCAATAGTTTCTTACTGAAGATCTGGATGGCTGGAGAAGGTCAAGCACAGAGCACGCAGGTGAGGAGGAGAAGGAAATGCCCGTGTGGGAAGAGGCAAGACTAAACAGGACTGGGCTCCAGAAAGCCAGGGGGTGTTGCCAGCATTTATGGGATTGGGTGGCCATAAGGGTACTTTCAGCCAAAGGAATGAAAAAACCCGGCTGAAGCTGGCTCATTTGATAGGGAAACGGATTCTTTCAAATCCGGCACTGGAAGGGAAGGTGGCACCAGATTTGGTTCTTGGGCTTTGGGTCCCCCTTAGGCTGTGGCATCCAGACAGTCTTCAGAGGAGGGACTGTCTCTCCTGGTCTCTTTCTTAAAAGCCAAGACTCTTTCCCACACTGGTCTTGTGCCCACCTGCACACTCATTCACTGCAGGGAGTGCATGATCCTGGGCTCGGGCCAATCACAGTGTAGCCCTGGAGCAGCAGGCACAGTTGCTTGGCCCTGAGTCAAAATTGGGGTCTATGAAGAAGAAAAAGTTATCGGGAGTATTGTCTGGGCAACCCACAGCACCCACTAAATCCTGAAGGGGATGTGGTGTAGAGAAAGGACTTCCCAGCAGGGTTGGGGCACAGCGCCCTGGCAGCACCTGCAGCCTGGAAAAAGTTGTCTTGGGCAGACAGCCGCGCTGCTGTCCACCATGAGGGGTCAGCTGGGGACTCCCTGCACAGGGACGACAGGCTGCAATACAAAGTGGTGCACGAGGGATCTAGAACAGACCACATGCCCTCCTCACATGAAATTTTAACAGAGTCCAGCATCTGACCCGGATCAAAACAGCATCTGCAGGGACTGACTCTGGGTCACCCCAGCCCAGCCCAGTATGCAGGTTGCTCCAGGACCCAGGTGACTTTCTTGTCACAACCTGGGAGCATCAGGGGCTGTGCAATGGTCAGGCTCAGCCAGAGGGCTTTGAGTGTCACAATAGCTAAGGAGAAGCTTAATGCCAGAGGGAGAGGTGAAGGGTTGGTCCTCAGTTTCCACACCACAGATTATCCTGGGGGGCTTCCAGCATTTTGCACTGGGAAGCCGCAGCCGATTTCAAGAGTCACGTGATCATTGTGCACTTCTCTCCGAGGCAAGCCCACTAGGAGCCCTGGGCTCACCTTGGCTCTTGCTTGACACCATCCTGGGGTCTGAAGAGGGCTGGAAGTGATTCCTGGACTGGCTGCTGTGGGTGTAGTTGGATTTTCCCAGCTTCCTGGTATTCCAGGGGGTTGCAGGAAGAGTCTCCTTCTTGGGAAGGCTGAATGCCCTGATCTACAGGCTGGGGACCCTCTGACTGGACAGACCCAGCCCCTGTGAGTGCTCATCGCAGGTGGGAGATCTGAGTTTGGGGATGGGGAGATTTGGCATTGCAGATCAGACCTGAGAAGTTGGCGGAGACCTGAGACCAGTGGCTGCAGCTTTCTGTCCTGGTTGACATGGCCATGGTGGTTGTGATCATCCCTACATGGGTGAGGACAGCTCCGTGTGTGACCACGCCATCACCCTGGAGCCACCGCTGGTGGTTCTGCCATGGACGGCCGTGTGCACACCACTTGCCAGAAACCCTTGCTCAGGGTGGCCTCGCAGGTGTTAAAACAGGAAGAGCTGGCCCAGCGTGGGAGGGTGGTTTTTTGGGGTGCTGTGAGAGCCTCCAAGGCCCCTAGATATGGCAGAGCCGGATGCTCCACAACCACTTCTGTTTAACAACTTTGCTGAGATACAATTTACGAGCCACACGAGTCACCTGTGGGGAGTGGAAGCTCATCGCAGGCCCTTTTGGACTTCATTTTTTCTGTTGAGTTGGTGGAAGGAGTCCTTGCCCTTCAAGAGATCCCTCTTTGTGCAGAGCCCCTGACCAAGAGGCCCACAGGAGCCCTGGGATTTTAAGTCACAGGGAAATATCAGGACCAAAAGAACCAATCTGGTCAACTCCTCTCCCCTTAGCCATGAAACTCTGGCTTATAATTAGGACACAAACATTTTATTCTTCGAAAACTTTTTTGAAACGTTGGAACAGAACATCACACAGACACACACACGCACACATGCATACACACACATACTCGCACGTGCACACACTCGTGTGCACACACATGGATACACACACTCGTGTGCACGCACATACACATGCACACACACAAAGACCCTGACATGGCAGAGACCTTGGGAAAGGTAGCCCACTTTTATCACTGTGAAAATGGGGGGCGAGGTCTTGCTCTCTCTCTCTCTCTCTCTTTTTTCCTTTCTCAGCCTTGTGAAATGCTTGTTTGGAGATAAATTGCTCACATCTGTGGAATCCTGCCTTCCATTCTGTGGCATTTAAGTCCCTTCCTGCTTGCCTCCCAATTCCCTGGGCTTGGGCCCTGTCTTTTACTTTTGGTGTCTCACTGTAAACGTTGAGAAAGGACTTCTGGTGCGTGGAACAATACACAACGCTCATATTTAGTTTGATGTCCCCGCCAGTCCTAAATTAAGCCACCTTCCTCCACAAGATTATCCTCTAGAATTGGTTTAATGATGATAACATTATTAATTTGACAACAAGCAATTGAACATTGTTTTTTTGTTTTGTCTTGTGTTTTGTTTTTTGCCTTGACCCAGCTGGCTCTTCTAGCCAGATAAGTGGTATTTTACATTGGAAGCAATTATCATTGTAATTACACCGATGGCTGTCACTGGAAAGGTGATATGCTAGGAAAAGTGTCAGAGGCTCCAGGACACTTTGTTCCAGAATCCACACTTGTAGGCAAACTCAGAATTTTTAATCAGTTTCTTCACCTCTCTATCTGCTCTTTGGAAGTCAGCCCATGTCAGCTTTGGATGCCACTTCCTGGTTTGGCTGGAGGTCTTCTGAAGGCTGGCTTCTAGAGTATTTAAAGCTGACTTATTGATCTATCTGGTGATTTTGAACCTTTGGCTTCAAGAATGTAGTGCATACAAATTGCAGTCACAAAATCACATAAGCAAAAATTGTAATTTTTTTCCTACAATTAAGCTAAATTTTTATCCTGAACTTCTTTTCTAATGGTTAGAAAACCCAACTTAGTCAATTGCAGGTAAACTCAGACAATTTCATGATCTAGCAGCCCCTTTTGTGCTTAAGAGCAGCTAAGAGCAGGATTTTCTGCCAGTTTTCTCGCTAGCATCTCATCGTGCGGCGGTTGGATGGGTGGTAGCTTACCTGGTGTGGTAGGTTGGAAGCATGGCCTGACTTCACCTCTCCCTCTATTCTGCCCTTTGCCACATAATTCTCGTGTGTCCACCCACAGTGACGCCAGCCTCCGTCGTAGGACCTGTTTTGGCCAATGAGATATCAGCAAGTATGAGGCAACTAGAGGCTTGCAAAGCACTTGCATGATTAGACTTGCTTGATCTTCCCCTCTGCCCTTGCCAGAAGGACATGCCCATGCCAGCCCATGGATCCCAGGAGAACGAGAGGCAGGTGGAGCACAGCTGGCTCACCTGGATGGGATGGAGGCCACTGTAGCCAGCAACCCCAGACGTATGAGAAAGCAGCTCACAGCTACTGCAGGCTCAGGGGAGACCCTGCATTAGGGGCGCTGAGTCCGGCAGTCTCGGAGCTAAATACGTGTTCCTTGTGATTAGGCAGCATCGCAGTGAAGGGACGATGCACACGAGGTTGTGCTATCTAGGGGAAGCATCTGCCCTTCTTGCACTTGCATTTGCAGAAATAGAAGGTCTTCCTCTTGTAGTTCATTACTGATACCTATTCCCTGTGAGATCCACTGGACAGAGCTGGCCCTCACAGGCCGGGCGCGGCGGCTCACACCTGAAATCCCAGCACTTTGGGAGGCCAAGGCAGGTGGATCCCCTGAGGTCAGGAGTTTGAGACCAGCCTGGCCAACGTGGTGAAAACCCGTCTCTACTAAAAATACAAAACTTAGCTGGGCGTGGTGGTGGGCACCTGTAATTCCAGCTATTTGAGAGGCTGAGGCAGGAGAATCACTTGAACCCCACAGGCAGAGGTTGCGGTGAGCCAAGGTTGTACCACTGCACTCCAGCCTGGGGGATACAAAAAAAAAAAAAAAAAAAGAAAGAAAGTAAAAGAAAAGGGAAGAACTGCCCCTCACTGACGTTGTCTGGGGCGGCCAAGGCTCCATGGGCCTCAGGCCTGCACAGTCACTGTGATGCCCGTGGCTCTGCCTGCATTGTGGTGTCCTCTGCGTAGCTTGCTTCCCCTCAGCGGACAGCCATGCCTTCGCAGGGCACCAGGAGTGCCGGCTGCCCTCTGACTGTGAGAGACTGGAGAATGTTCGGCTCCCTTGGTGGCATCTCATCATTACCCTGGTCCCCAGGAAAACATCTTGACTCCATCCCCTAGTCCACACAAAATGGATTTGTCTGCACAGCCTCCCAGACCTCCAGACAGGAGTTAGCCAAGCCCTCTGTGCTCACATCCCAAAACCTGTCTTACCGATCTGTTGTTGCCCGCCCCCACCTCCCTCAACTCCCCCAACAGTTCCAAACTGTTCCTGGCTCCCGCCAGGAATAGTTGGGAACCCCCTCATGCCTGTCTGCTATCCTTATTGTCCTCCCTCCCCTCCTCCCTGGACATCAGTCCCCTTCTACGGGATTCTCCAGCAGTGAAGCTTCCTCTCCCTCCAGCCTGATAGTCTTCATGAAGCCTTTAAGTGGGGTCATCTGACTTTTCATCTCTTCTCTTCCCACTTCATGTATGCAAGTCGCTGGCACACATTTCCGACCAGGTCCCTTCAGGGCTTAGCCATTCCACTTCTAAATACCCAGCGCTTGCTTTCAAGACAATTATCTGTGATGAGATTCAAAAATTGATTTTAATCTGAAAAGCCAAGAACTTGTCCCTCACTCCCCTGTATGTCTGGGTTCTCTGTATAGAATCGGGTTGTATTTCCAGATTAACATTGGAGGCCTGGTGCATGGCCTCATGCCATAATCCCAGCACTATGGTAGGCTGAGATGGAGAAACTGCTTGAACCCAGGCGTTCACGATCAGCCTGGGCAGCATAGGGAGACCCCATCTCTACAAAAATTATTTTTAAAAATTAGCCAAGTGTAGTGGTGCACACCTGTGGCCCCAGCGAGGCTGAGGTGGGAGGATCACTTCAACCCAGGATGTCAAGGCTGCAGTGAGCCATGATGGCGTCACTGCACTCCAGCCTGGGTGACAGAGCAAGGCCTTATCTTTTTTTTTTTTTTTCTTAAAGACAGTCTTGCTCTTGTGGCCCAGGCTGGAGTGCAATGGCATGATTTTGGCTCACTGCAACCTCCGCCTCCTGGGCCCAAGTGATTCTTCTGCCTCAGCCTCCTGAGTAGCTGGGATTACGGGCACCCACCACCACGCTCAGCTAATTTTTGTATTTTTAGTAGAGACGGGGTTTCACCATGTTGGCCAGGCTGGTCTCGAACTCCTGACCTCAAGTGATCCACCCCTCCTTGGCCTCCCAAAGTGCTGGGATTACGGCATGAGCCAGTGCTCCCGGCCAAGACCCTATCTTAAAAAATAAAAAATAATTGGAAGAGGGTGGTAACTTGATACAATAAGAAAATGTATGTGAAAGAAACCTCAGGTAATGCCTCTAAAGTTTATCCTGTCACAAGCGTATGATTAAATTGAGAACCTCCTTTTGATTCGAGGCGATTGACTAGTCAGAGTGTGGAACAAAGTTGAGTGAGTCTGAGTGCTGAGCAAGAAAGGGCTGGCTTGGCAGACAGCCGTCCAGGAGAGCTGCATTCCACTGCCAAGGCTGATGCCATCGGTGGGCCGCTGGGCAAACCACTTAGCCTCTCAAAGCCTCAATTTTCTCCTCTACAAAACAGGGGGTTGGATCAGATGATATTTTTGGTCCATTCCAGCTTTGAAGTTCTGTGACCCAGGATTCATGCCAAGAACAATTAAGGCCAGAGCCAGATTTCTGATCTTGCTGAATTGACCACCTCTCCTTCTTTAAACTGACAGTTTTCCTTTCAGTTTCTAATTCTGATCGTTGCCATAATTGTTGGGCATTGACAATGGACGTGGGATGACAGCTGGACCCCCATGCAAACATCAGAGTGTAAGAGGACAAAGATCATGGGCTTTGAAGTGAGACCAACCTGGGGTTTATGTTAGGAGGTGTTCAGCTGAAAATAACTTACAAATACCTAATGGTGGCTTCAACCATAAGGACATTTATCACTTTCTCACCAAGAAGTCTGGAGGCAGGTGACCCTTAGGCTGGTTTGACAACTCCTGATGCCATTTTGGACCTGGGCATGGTCCAAGCTTCCATTTCGCTTCTTCAGCTTGTTGGCCTTCTCCATGTCACCTCATGGGTCTCAGAAGGCTGCCACAGGCCACACACCTGACTTCCATAAATGTCCACAGACAGGAAGGAGACAATGGATCAAGAGGCACTGGCCCTTGAACTGTTCCCCAGTTTTTACCAGGGAGAAAATCTTTCAAGCCCCTCCTCCCAAAGCTTTCTCTTCCATCCCATTGGCCAGAATGGGTTACATGCTCATCCCATACCAGCCCCTGCCAAAGGGGAACAGGATTCTTGTGATCAGCTAAGACCAATCACAATCCGTCCCCTGGGGCCAGCCAGATTGCCATAAAAATGAGGTGCGGCCAGTGCTGCGGCTTGTGCCTGTAATCTCAGCACTTCAGGAGGTTGAGGTAGGAGGATCACTTGAGTCCAAGAGTTCGAGACCAGCCTGGGCTACATAATGAGACCCTGTCTCTACAAAAAAAATTAAAAGAATTAGCTGGATGTGGTGGCATGCACCAGTAGTCCCAGCTACTTGGGAGGCTGAGGTGGGAGGATTGCTTGAGTCTGGAAGTGTGAGGCTGCAGTGAGCCGTGATTGTGCCACCGCACTCCACCCTGGGTGACAGAGTGAGACACTGTCTCAAAAAAAGGGGGGGCGGGCGCTGGAAGTTGGTAGGCAGCTAACAGGATCTGCCACACTGGTTTTTAATTTGGGCTCCATTTAATTGTCTGTGTGATCCTGAGCAAATCACTCAGCATTCATGAGCCCCATTTCCAGCATCTGAAAAATAGGATAATCATTCTCACTTCACAGGGCCGTTGGGAGGACTAAGTCAGAGAATATGTGGACAGTGTCCAGGACATTTGACTGGACCACACATGTCCCCCTGTTCTTCCTGATGTTACTGTGGATGCTGGTGGAGGGCATGGTCTGTGCTGAGCCATCTATTCCCAGGTTTCAGTTTCAATAAACTCCATTTCCATGGCAAGACACGCATGAGCATTGCCAAAGTCAACACGCTCAGCTCGCGTGTTTACGGCTGCGGCACCTGCTGCTCTGACGGGGCTCTGGGCTCTTCTGTACATATTGGTTTTGGACAGTGGCTGCGGCGATTTTGTCTTCAGATTTCTTATGGGGGAGATTTAGCATCTGGCAACACGGCCTCTAACTGCGAGGAGTCTCCTAACAAGCACTGCGGTCGGTCATGTGCTGGCATTGGCCTTCTGTGAGGAGAGGAAAAAAGCATTGCTTAGACAAGGCGCTGATTCCGTAGAACAAGGTGGCCCGTTTCATACCCTATTGGGATCTAATGGGCATCTTAAACTTGCAGGCTCAGGTCGAACTTGGGGGTTTCCTGTTCTCTCCCCTCACAGCTAATCTGCCCGCCCCCTCTCTAAACAGAGCCGGATCCGACCTCTTCCCGCTTTGTTCTCTTCTCCTCTTCTTTATCCCGCTCACTCTTCTGCAATAGGCCCTGTCTGTTCCCTAGGCCCAGAATGGCCTCCCGGTGACCGTGCAGAGACAGAAGCTGTGCCAGAGCTCACTGCTGCTTAGAACCTTCCTGAGGCTTTCCACTGTGAGAGGAACCCAGCCCAGATCTTTCCCTGGGACCCAGGCCTTGTGATCTGGCCCCAGCTACCCCTCAGGCCCCTCTTCTCACCCAGGGCCAGCCTCGGGGACCCTCGGCATCTGCAGAGGCCTATGACCTGGGGGCCCCAACCTGGGCATCGCTCTGCTGTCCTTTTGAAATCTGACCAGCTGTTGGACAGGAGGCCGCATTTCCTTCTGCAGTTGATCCCACTGATCCCACAGACTCTGTCCTGTCCCCACACTCTTTCCATCAGTCTCTGAACACCCAAAGCTCTCCCTTTCTTCTTGGTGCTCAGGACTGTTCCCCAGCCCTTGAAGTGGACCTGCCTTCCCAGCGAGGACTCCCCTGCCTGGCACTGCCCTGAAACCCAGCAGGCTCTGCCACTGTGCTGCATGGCCCAGCTCCTCACAGCCCTCGCCCTCCCTGTAAGCTATCTTCTGTATTTGTGGTGCCTGGTTTCCCCTACACGCCAAGCTCCATGTGAGCCGTGCCACCTGTGTGTGTACACTGGAGTCCCCATGCTTAAGACAGCACCTGGCACACACAAACAGAGCATGCACTCAGGAAAACTGTTGAATGAATGAAGAGCATAAAGCAACCATCTGATTCCAGAATTTAGATTCTGTTTTAGGCTTAGAGGAAGTAATTTAAAGGGACAAAAAGTGTTGCTCGCAGGAAGAGTTAATATTCTGTGATTCTGATTTGGGATGGGGTCACTGAAGGAGAGGAAACTGAGTACGGCCATCCCTTTGCTGTACTGGCACTGGCCTCTCAAAAGATGTGGTTAATTGGGTATTCTGAATATTCAGTGAGTGGCTCTGATGCTTTAATAAAGTTAGGACTGAGGTAAAGGACAATGCCTGGAAGAACTACCACCACACGCACACACACACATATACACAAACACATACACACATACACACAAACATACACATACACACAAACACACACACACACATACACATACACACAAACATACACATACGCAAACATGCACATATACACACATGCACACATGCACATATACATGCACACACACACAAACACACACATACACACACAAACACATGCACATACATATACACACATGCACACATGCACATATACATGCACACACAAACACACACATACACGCAAACACACGTACACACATGTACACCCACATACACACATGCACATACACATGCACACACACACACGTACACATACACACATACACATATACACACGCACACACACGAGTTTAGGGCAGCAGCGTTCCTTCTGAGTGGCCGCAGGCGCTTTGCAGAGACTGCACACAGCCCTGACCTGTGTCTGGCAGGGGCTCCAAGGGCATAGACCGGTGGGCCCGGGTGAGATTCGCACTCCCCAATTCCAGGATGCTGAGGTCCTGCTGCGTCTGCCCTCAGACCCAGCCCCGGGCAGCACCTTTGAGATCCGGGGTGATCCCCATAGCCCATCCCTGCACTCTGGTCTCCTCTAGAGAGGGCCAGGAGTGGATTTTAGGTTTGAGGACAAAAAATTAGTCTCCCTCCAAGAGGCCTAACACTGGGCCCCAGTCAGTGCCCCGAGGTGGCTTCAATCTCTCAAGCTGGCCGTTTGCACTAAGGTGCCATGAGCACTGCATGGGGTGATGTAGGAAAAGGCTGGTGAGCATGTGGGAGGCTCTGCATGCAGCCATGGCTTCTCTGCCAGCTGTCTCAGTTCTGAACAACAGAACACACCTGAGAAGTTTGTGTAGAAGGGGAGTTATTACAGTGTATGCGATGGTCCATGGGACCACTGCTAGGGCTGCAGAGACAGGTCAAGGCCGAGATTCCAGTGCTGAAAATCGGCTCCCCGGCCACCGCACTGCCACCCACACCCATGCGGCTTCTGCATGGAGCTGGGAGTTGCAGCTTGGGCCACTACAGCCCCAACTGCTGTCACCACGAGAACTAGGGGCACTTGCTTCCACCTGCACCAGGGAAAAGGAACCCACAGAGCCTGTTCCTGCGCATCGCTCCCTGGCAGCTGACACCCCCTTGGGCCGCATCTGGCGGTGGAGCCTGCGTCCTCACTGCAGGGGGAACTGGGCTTTGAATCCTGGCTTCCATGTCGAGAAGTCAAGGCTCGGCCGGGCGCGGTGGCTCACGCCTGTAATCCCAGCACTTTGGGAGGCCGAGGCGGGCGGATCACAAGGTCAGGAGATCGAGACCACGGTGAAACCCCATCTCTACTAAAAAAATACAAAAAATTAGCCGGGCGCGGTTGTGGGCGCCTGTAGTCCCAGCTACTTGGGAGGCTGAGGCAGGAGAATGGCGTGAACCCGGGAGGCGGAGCTTGCAGTGAGCCGAGATCGCGCCACTGCACTCCAGCCTGGGCGACAGAGCGAGACTCCGTCTCAAAAAAAAAAAAAAAAAAAAAAAAAAAAAAAAAAAGAGAAGTCAAGGCTCATAACAGGGGATTTCCTCCAACAGAGGAAGGTTATTTGGAGGAAGAGGGCGTGACACCCGGGATGAGCTGGCCTCTCCAAAGTTGCAGTCAATGGGAACTCTGCACCTTCAGAAGAGGCCCCAGTGCTGTGAGCTGCAGGGAGCATGAGACGCAAAAGAAACCAACAAATAACAGGAGGCTTCAGAAAGTGTCCTTCACCCAGGCCAAGGGCTTGGCTTCTGCATCTGAGGCCTCCTGGGCATAGGTCTCTGTGGGGGCCTTACCTGGTGTCTGTGGGGAAGGGGGCAGCAGGCCTGGGAAACAGAGCCCTGGATGTTCAAAGCCAGCATTCCGGAGCTGGGCAGCCTCTGCCAGCTGGGGAGTTCTGGGTGCGGGTACCGGTACCAGGCCCTGTGGCTCCTGATGGCACCTGCTTTGAACCCCGACAGAGCTACTCAAGGTGCAATTTCTCCAATAGGCCATTAGGCTGGTGTCTGACTGTTGCCCAGGGGAAATCATCACCATAAACATGATCATTGTCATAATTTGCATCTGCCCGGTGCTGAACCGAGCACTTTTTTTTTTTGAGATGGAACCTTGCTCTGTCACCCAGGTTGGAGTGCAGTGGCACAATCTCGGCTCACTGCAACCTCCACCACCCGGGTTCAAGCGATCCTGCTGCCTCAGCCTCCCAAGTAGCTGGGATTATAGGCGTGAACCACGTAGCCCAGCTAATTTTTGCATTTTTAGTAGAGATGGGATTTTACCATGTTGGCCAGGCTGGTCTCAAACTCCTGACCTCAGGTGATCCACCCGCCTTGGCCTCCCAAAGTGCTGGGATTACAGGTGTGAGCCACCGCACCTGGCCTGAACTGCACATTAAGTCTCTTATCTGTAAATACTCCAAGTAGCCCAGTGAGGTAGGTGTATCCCTACTTGACAGGGAGGACAGTGATGCGCAGAGAGGCTGGCACGAGGGGGCAGTGGCAGCCTGGCCTGGGACTGTGCTCTGAGCCACTCAGTCAGGCTGTTGCTTCGCGAGGTGTGGACATGAGCTGCCACCTCACTCCCATGCACACTACAAACCAACGGGCGCCGTGGGTCCCACACATCACTCACAAGGTGCAGCACGACAAGCCTAGGTTGGGAGTGACGGATTCGTTCTCCAGAGGACAATGACATCCCATAAGGATCGCACCTGAGTTCCTCCCCTAAGGAGCCATCTCTGTGTCCTGAAGGGTGAGGCACAGAGTGGGAATGCTCCTTGCACCCCAACTGTGTGAGGAAGAGGATGAAGCTCCTCTTGCCTCAAAACTACAGAGAGTGTGAGGACAGAGAACTCCTCTGAGACCAGAATAGGGTCAGAAAGAGGGCCTTTCCATCTACTCCACAACAGAAGGCCTGGGCCAGGGTCATGACGAGTCAGGGCCAAGACTCCTTGACCACGGGCCAGGTCTCCAGCGAGAACGCAGCAAATCCTGCAGGTTCTGAAGAAAATGAGGCTGTGCTTGAAGATCGCTCTTGCTCAACCCGAACCCCGACTTGCCTAGCGGACTTGGTCAGCTGGCAGCAGACGCTCGGAGTGTGAGGTGCTGTGGCTTGCGCAGCCATCTAGTCACTCACAGGCTATTGTTGTTAGAAAAGAATTTGCAGTAGGATATGTGCAAGCAAAACACAAAAGATGTAAAAGATATTTACAAGACCCAGGGGACTGGTTAGAAACAAAATCAAGAGAAGGATAAAACGAGAATGCAAATAGCCAAGCTGTAGGAAGCTGCCTGAGGTCCCTGGCCAGCCTGCACGCCTGGGTTTGAGATTCCTCATTGCAGGAGTGAAAAGAGAAATCTGGTCAGGATTCAGACGCCTGTGCTTTCCAGTCTCCCTGGTTCTCGGCTTCCGAGGCTGTCTCTGCCAGGGCCTTTCCAGGTCAGAAGTCCTGCTTTCCATCTGTTCTCATAGGAACCTCCCCTCACATGCACTCCTTTCCTGTCCTCATTTTTCTGGCCCTTCTCTGGGTTTATTTTCAGAAGCCTTTTCTTGTGAAGCTGCAGGGACAGCATAGAAGAGTCCAGGTTCCAGCGCTCCCAGGCCCCTCCCTGCCACGGTAAACCAGGCTGAGCTGGGCCCTTCCCCACGGGCCTGGCCTGCCTTCCCTGCTGGGTGTGGGCCAGCGGCCAGGATTGGAAGCGCGTGTGGAAAGAGATCTGCATGCACCTCGAAGCAGCCAGCATCAGCCGGAGTGGAGCCCCGGCTTCTCCTTCAGAGTTAAGGGACTCATGACCTCCCTCATTACTCCTGGCTCATTTATAATCAGCTTTCCCATTATCTTGCAGTGAAGCCCTCCCAGAATCACATTAATTGCCTATAACTGCAGCTGGGTGGTTCATTTATTTTTTCTAATTTACAGGATCCAAATGGTTTAACCCCAATTTTATTTTAAAACTTTGGGGGTTTTGTAAACTTCAGAGGCACTAAGGCTGAAGTGGCCAGACACAGACTTACACACGTCCATGTGCACACACACCATCACACACACTATGGCACAAGCCAGGCAGGCCTTTCGGGTGAGACACGGGGGAGTCAGGCAATATGATCTAAGGGGCTGCTATGTAACCAGCACTCCCACCATCACCAACAACACCACTACTGCCAACATCAGTACCAACACTACCACCACCACCCAACCACCATAACATGGCCACCACCACCACCAATATCAACACTGCCACTATTGTCACCATCCCCACCACCACCACCACCACCACCATCCTCACCATCATCACCAACAATACCATCATTGTCAACATCAATACCAACACTACCACCACCACCATCACCAAACCACCACAACACCATGGCCACCACCACCATCAATACCAACATCATCACCAACACCACCACCACCACCAATATCACCACAATCCCCACCACCACCACTACAACCATCCCCACCATCACTATCATCACCATCATCATCAGCAATATCATCACTGCCAGCATCAACACCAACACTACTACCACTACTGCCATCACAATCGCCACCATCACCATCACTGTCACCACCACCAAACCATCACAACATCATGGCCACCAGCACCATCAATACCAACAACATCACCAGCACCAATATGACCACATCCCCCCCACCACTATCACCACCATCACCATCATTACCACCATCACCAACAATGCCATCACTGCCAATATCAATACCAACACTACCACCATCATCACCGCCACCACCAAAACCATTACAACACCATGACCACCACCACCACCAATACCAACACCACCACCAATACCAACACCATCACCAACACCAACATCACCACTATCACCACCATCCTCACCATCACCATTATCACCAACACCAAAACTGCCAACACTAGCACCACCACCACCATCACCACCATCTCTACCAACATCAATACCAACACTACCACAACCACCAACCAAAACCACCACCACCACCAATACCAACACCATCACCACCACCAACAAAAACACTATCACCACTATCCCCACCATTGCCATCACAATCACCATCACCACCAATAACACCAACACCATCCCGCCACCACCATTCTCACCACTGCTATCACTGCTATCACCACCAGCACTAAAACACTGTCACCACCACCACCAACACTACTACCAACACTAACACCATTACTACCACCAACACCATCTCTGCACCATTACCACCACCACCACCATCAACACACCATAACTATCACCATCAATACCAACACCATCGCTACCACCAACACCATCAATATCAATACTACCAACACCAACACCACCAATACCACCAACAGCATCACCATCACCACTACCACCATCACCATAACACCACCAATGACACCAACACCATTACCACCAGCACCACCACCATCCTCACCAACACCAACACTAAACCATCATCACCAATACTAACACCACCACCACAATACCATCACTAACACCAGTACCACCAACACCACCATCCCTACCATCACCATCACCACCACCATCATGACCATGATCACCGTCACTGCCCAAACCTTTACTACCATAATCGCCAGCAACATCATCACCACCAACACCAGCACCAGCACCATTGCTACCACCACCATTGCCAGCACAACCACCACCATTACCAACACTAGCACTATCACTATCACCACCACCACCATCACCACTATCACTACCACCATCACCACCACAATACCAACACTATTACCACCACAAACACCATCCATACCACTAGCATCACCACCACTACCATCACAACCACTGCCATCATCACTATCAACACCATTACTACCACCGCCATAGGAGTAACAATATTATTACTCCTACTACCAACAACACTAACAACACCACCACTTCCACCTCCATCACTAGCCATCATCATGTGTACACACACACGCACACATACACATTTTATAAGTTAAATAGTGAATGAAGAAATTTGAAGGAAAAAAGTTGCTGACCTCCTGCAATGGTGTCAAGAATGCTATTATTTACATGTTTCTGTCTTAACAAAGGCACAACTTCCCTCTTTCCTTGGTAAGGAGCAGATCCTATAAAACAACAATAGATAAGTGGGTCTCAAACTTCATCACGCAAGAGAATCACCCAGAGGGCTTGTTAAAACTTAGACTCCAGGACTCCACCTAGAGTTCCTGATTCAGCAGGTCTGGCTTTGTGCTTAGTCATTTGCGTTTCTAACAGGTTCCAGGTGATGGCTCTGGGGCCACACTCGAGAATCGGTACAGAAGTGAGGCACATACTCACATTCACACACACACACACACACACACAGAGAAACACTTGCAGAACGGATCAAACCTTTTTTATGTAAAAGTTTCTGTCAAAGTAGAGCTTGGAGAATGTGGAGAAATAAAAATTAAACAAAATGAGAGCTAAAGACATGATAAAACCATTTAACCAGATGAGAAAAGTAATGTTATAATATGATTGGTCCAGAGATGTAAATTTTGGAGACATATAGAAAATAGGAAGTTTTGAAGTCAAAGAAACCTGTCCAATGCTAGGACAGAGATGGAACCATTCAGAAGCAGCTGTAATGTCGAGGTGTAGCCATGGATAAGCTGAGAAGCAGCAAGCAGTGATGTCAACGCCCAGCAGTGGGTAGGGAGGAGCCCTGCTGAAGGCGAGAGGGGTCATGAGGTGTGTGAACACAGTGTCCCTGGTGACCCGGTCAGCAGCATCGCAAAATGTTGGCACAGCCTGCACCTGTTTTCAGACATGACCAAGGCCCCAACGAAAGAGGCCAGCAGCTAAGGGGGGCGGTGGAGAGGTGGAAAATGGGGACCCTGAGTCAGAAGCCTGGCCCTTGTCGCCTGCTGGCACTCACTTAGCCTCTCCGCAATGACACAAAATGCCAACAGTCAGAGCTTGCCAGCTGCCCAATTGCTCTGCAAGGCTCAAAGCACTCTTATAACCAAAAGTGAGACTAAAATGCAGACGGTACATCCAATTCAAGAGAAGCCAACCTGCTTAGAGAGTTCTGTATGCTTTGCCTCAGATTTGAGGCAGTTTAGAGAGAGATGAGCAGATAGACTTGCAGAGGGGCTGTGGAGAGACTGTACAGGGGTGGGCAGGTGAGGTAGCAGCCCCTGCAGACCCAGTCACCTCCCTCGGCCTCTTGGTGCCTGAAATGCTGCCTTCTGATATGCTGTTCATCTGAGGACTGTTCCATGTTCCGGAGTCTCTGCTGAAAATGCAAATATCCCCGGGAGATGTGGTGCCTCGGGCCCTTTAGCCTGGGGAAGCGGCTGGCCCTGATCACCCGCACAGAGCTGGGAAGTTTGGGCTCGCTCTTCCTGCCTTGTGTGGCCCCTGTGTATATTTTTAGCTGATTTTTCAACTTTGCAAACACCCAGGGAGGAAAGAGCAGCCAGAAAACACAGGTCTCAATATTCAGATGGAAAGAAAAGTCATTTGGAGCTAATCCTAATGGTTCTCAATTCAAAAAACGGGCTTGGTACCAAGAAGGTACTCAAAGATCTCACCATTTCTTGAAGTTGAGTCTTCCTGGCCTCCATCACATCCATGACAGGGGTAGGGGGTGTGACAGGCATCAGGGTTTTTAAAACTCCCCAGACGATTCCAACAGGCAGCCAGTGGTCCAGTCTTAGGGCAAGAGAAACCTGGGGCTGGCGTTCGCCTCCTCCACCTGCTCGCTGTATGGTCACAGGTCAGTTCCCGGCAGTCTGAGTGCCCAGCACTGTCACCTGGGAAATGAGAAGGGCAACTTCCTTCCCAGGGTCCGTGTATCACACATAACGTGCGTGACAGTGCCTGAGGCATGGAGGTGGGGGTGGGCCTGGCAAAAGGGAGACATCATTATTTGTGATTTTACTGAGAAAGAAACTGAGGCACTGAAGCTGTGCATAAACCTCAGTCTGGCTCCCATCTGGAAAACAAGACAGTTGGAGCGGAAAATGTCTCAGGTTCCTTTGAGCTCTAGCAATGTGGGGTTCTGCAGTCAGAGGGTTGAAATGCTGGGACATCTTGAATTGTCTTGAAAGAAAAGACTCATAAACGAGGCACATCTCTCCCCCAGAACCTTAGGAAACAGCCTGAATCCATGCACAATGAAACAAAAGGAAATAGAGCCCCATTTACTGAATTCATCTCCTCCCCTGATGCCCCCTTGCCCAGGGCCTCTCATTTCCACAGACTGCAGTTGCAACCTCTTGCCCTTCTTGGTCATCAGTCCTTTCGGGTCCTGGGTTAATGGACATGGCTTAGGAGTGATTAGCCAGGGCCATTACCCCTTGGACGGTGCCGTAGGCAACCAAGGCTTCGGGACTCCTGGGCCCTGGAAGAGTGTCGGGAAACATCTGGACAGGATTTCTCAATCTGGGCACTACTGACATTTTTAGCAGTTAATTCTTTTTTCGTGGGGGCCTGTGCTGTGCATTGCAGCATGCTTAGCAGCATCCTGGCCTCTACCTACCAGGGGGGAAATGTCTCTAGGCAATACCAGGGTCCCCTGGGGAAGAAAGGCAAAACTCCGCGCCCCCCCCCCACCCCTGCCCCCAGCCTCTCATTGAGAACTGCTGATCTGGAGGCACCTTAGTTGTCCGGAGGCGGAGGGAGGATTGGGGCTCCTTGGGGTCAATATTGATTTGTTTTATATTTAAATCCACACAAGAAAGAGTCACTCTACAAAAGGCAGAGTTGTTTCAACTGCAGATGGACTCTACAGGGACTAGAGGAAAGGATGGGTTTTTTCTTCTTCGAGGTACTCTTTATTTTTATTCTTATTCTTTTTTGAGACGGAATCTTGCTCTGTCGCCCAGGCTGGACGGCAGTGGCGCGATCTCGGCTCACTGCAACCCCGCCTCCCAGGTTTACGCGGTTCTCCTGCCTCAGCCTCCCGAGTAGCTGGGACTACAGGTGCCCGCCACCACGCCCGGCTAATGTTTTTGTATTTTTAGTAGAGACGGGGTTTCACCGTGTTAGCCAGAATGGTCTCGATCTGCTGACCTCGTGATCCTCCCGCCTCTGCTTCCCAGAGTGCTGAGATTAAAGGCGTGAGCCACCGCGCCCGTCCTCAACTGCAGATGGACTCTGCGGGGACTAGAGGAAAGAATGGGATTTTCTTCTTCGAGGTACTCTTTTAAAAAGGACACCCTGAAGCCTGGTAGCTGCAGCCAGGGACGAGACCTCACCAACCAAGGTGACATAGGTGACAGGGCCCGTGGGCCCCCAGGAGGCTCGCAGGGAGGGCCCTCCCCTGGCCAGGCCTCAGGTGGGCTGGGTTTCAGGCTATGCCCCGCCCACACTCGCCCTCCCAGCAGACCCAGCTCCTGTCCCCTGCGGGGTGCGTCTTCACTGTGGTTTACGGAGGTTCTCACTGCCTTGCTCTGTGGAAAAGCAGATTGCAGAGGTGGATGGGAGGGATCCCTCTTTTGGAAAAATAACATATCACCGTACACACACCCACACGCAGAGGGGAAAATGTGGCAGCAGACACCAAAATGTCCCTATGGTTATTGATGGAAGCGGAGATTTCAGGTGCCTTTTTTGCTTATGTTTTCTCATTTTTTGACCTTGAACATGTAGTTACTTATAACAAGAAAAAAAGTCATTAGAGAAAGTAAAGAAAGTAGACAGAAAATGGCACTTTAAAACCCAAACCGCCAGAAACACCACTTAGATCTCAAATAGGCACTAAGAAAAGCCGACATCTGGTTTTTGGGTTTTGACACCCACCATGCAGAGGGCGGCCCCTGGATGCTGAGAGTTCCGGGGTAGGGAGCGGGATACAGGTGGGTAAATGAGGGGCTCCGAGAGGGTGCGGCTGCGGAGGCTGAGGACTGAGCTCTCCCGGGAGCACGCGCAGGGGACAGGGGGGACCCCAGGAGGGGAACGGCGGCCACGCCCGGGGACCGACGCTGCAGCCGGGAAGAGGCTCAGCCTCTGCGCCTGGGGGCGTCCAGGGAGATGCCCGGTGGGCGCGGCCGGACGCTCAACCCGGGGACCACGGGACCCGCAGCCACGCCTTCAGGACGCGTGGGCGGGACGGGCTGCGTGGGCTTCTGATGAGGACAGTCGGGGAGATGTCGCCTGCGCGTTTCCGGGAGCCTCCACTGGCCCGGGTTCCAGGGGACCAGAGAGAAAACAAAAGAGCAAAAGGCAGCCAAGGCCTCCAGCGAGCGGTCATCCCCGCAGCCCTGGTCCCGGACGCGGCGGGAGGCAGCTGTGGGGACGCGCCCCCGGGCCTCGTTGTCAGGTCGGCAGTGCCTCGTTCCGCCCGCCCGGCACAGACGGCTACAGCCCCGCCTAGGCCCGGGCCTCGGCCGCCCTCTGCTGGGCGAAGCGAGCACCACGGCCGAGCGGCTCCCCGGGAGCGCCGCGGGGACGGCCGAGAACCGGCAAGCGGCGGCAGCGGTGGCTCGGCCGGGAAGGCAGGGGCCTTGGGGACGTCCGGGGAGCGGGCGGGGGACATCTGTCCAGCGTGGGCCGTGCGGGGCGCCGAGCGCGCGGGGAGGACTGAGGAGCTAGACGCGGTCCCAGCTCCTCCAGGAGCCGGGAGGCATGGGAGGGACAGCAGGTGAACGGGCCGTGCCGGCAGAAGCCCGGTGGGACTCGACGGCAGACGGACAGGTGGCGTCCGAGGGAGGACCCGGGGCCGAGCGCGGGCGGCGGGAGGTGAGGCTCCGGAGGCCTGGCCCTCCTCTGCACCGCGAAGACCCGGAGGTTTCGACCAACAGACGGGGTTCTGGAGGCGGGAAGTCCACAGTCAAGGTCCCCGAAGGCCCGGGGGAGAATCTGTTCCACGCCTTTCTCTTGGCCTCTGGGGCTGCAGGGTCCTCCGTGTTCCGGGCTTGTCTCCCGTCACTCCAGTCTCTGCCTCTGTGGCCACATGGCCCTGTCTTCCTGTGTCTGTCTTTTCTCCTTTTACAAGGACAACAGTGGTCTTGGAGTAGAGCCCACTCTCATCAAATATAGCTTCATTTTGGACGGGCACTGTGGCTCACGCCTGCACTCCCAATACTTTGGGAGGCCAAGGAGGGCGAATCACCTGAGGTCAGGAGTTCGAGACCAGCCTGGCCAACATGGTGAAACCCCATCTCTACCCAAAATACAAAAATTAGCCAGGCATGGTGGCGGGCGCTTGTAATCCCAGCTAAGACAGGAGAATCGCTTGAACCCCGGAGGTGGAGGTTGCGGTGAGCCCAGATCACGCCACTGCACTCCAGCCTGAGTGACCAAGTGAGATTCTATTAAAAAACAAAAAAACAAAAACAAACAAACAAACAAAACGCCTGTAATCCCAGCAGTTTGGGAGTCCAAGGCAGGCGGATCACCTGAGGTCAGTAGTTTGTGACCAGCCTGGCCAACATGATGAAACCTCTTCTCTACTAAAAATACAAAAAATTAGTCAGGCTGGTGGCGGCACCTGTAATCCCAGCTGCTCAGGAGGCTGAGACAGGAGAATTGCTTCAACCCAGGAGGTGGAGATTGCAGTGAGCTGAGATCGTGCCACTGTACTCCAGCCTGCCCCTCTCAAAATAAATAAATAAAAATAATAAAGTGTGTGTGTGTCCCTGTATATATATGTGTGTGTGTGTGTGTGTGTGTGTGTGTGTGTGTGTGTGTATAGCTTCGTTTTAACTTGATGAAAATGGAAAGGCCTGATTTTCAAAGAAGTCTTCAACACTGAAACCTTCAACACCAGGGGTTTGGACTTTAACATACCTTTTGTGGGGACACAGTTCCACCTACAGCAGGCCTGTTCCAGGTGGGCATGCAAAGTCCATAGGGCTTCACTCCCAAGGCAGAGAGAACCTTGAAAGTTGTCATGATCTCACCTCACCGGAGTGGTCCTAGAAGGCAGAGCGCAGCCTGGAGCCCCAGCAAGGAGGATTCCAAGCACTTCTACTCCCCAGGGAGAGACGGGGCCTGGGGACTGCTTGGGGTGTTAGATCAACCCATGTATTGCAGGCAACGATTATTTTATTCTCAAAAAACAACCATCCCACAAATACCCCTCCTTCACTTTCTTAAGTTAGAAGAACGAGCCATGTTCACTGAGGGAAAATGGGGAAAGTAGATTATAAAGGTTTAAAATCCCAGTGCCCCATGATGGCCGCACGTGAAAAGATGCATCTGTCTACCTAAGTGGGTTGAATGTCACTGTCCACATGGAATAATGCCACATGCCAGCCTTTCTGGAACTATGACTTTTGCCATCACTTTTTAAGTTTAGTTTCCTAGACGCACCAAGAGTGCTGTTCTCTCCAAATATGACCTGCAGTTAGGACTCAGTGCCTCTGTAAGTGGCAGGTACTTTGCTCGTCTGGCTCAGAAGATGTGGAGAGTCTGGGCCTCTCTTGAGGAGGTGAGCTTGGGGAGGAGGCTTTCTTCCACGCTCTGGCAGAACCAGGGGATGTGACTTTCTGAGGAGACACGACCCTGGTAAATAAGCAGGATCGGTGCTGGAAGAATGAGGCCTAAGTGTCCCGAGAGGATGGGGTGGGGAAGAGACCCCGGGGTCTCCTAGGCCAGGAGCAGGGCCAGGCTAGCTGTGGGAGAGGTGAGAAAGAGGGGGTGCGGGGCTGCACGGAGAGGGGAGTATGTGTGTGTGTGTGTGTGTGTGTGTGTCCACCGCTTCTTTTGAACAATGTAGAGTTCTCTATTACAACTGCTACATACCAATAGCCTTAAATAACAAGTATTTAATCTCACAGAGTTAGATTTCAAAAAAGAAAGGACTGAAACCAAGGTGTGCACTGGGCTCTCTCTCGTGGTGTCTTCTCCCCGTCCTGAGATAAGAAACTTCCTTTGTTCTAACCTGGGAAACTCAGGGGTCTCCATTCATCCAGAACCGGAACTCTCTTTAGAGTTAAACCCACACCAGAGGAGCCTTCATTTTCCTCTCCTGCACTCCAGCCAGCAGGGATGCCCTTCTCTCCTCTGGTCCCGCTCATGGCAGACAATAAGGAATGACTTGGAATCTCCATACGAGCGCATACATTCTCCAACTGTTTTCCTCCAGCCAGAAGTGACTCCACATTTCCCAGCCTCCCACTCCAGCTAGTCCCAGCTAGCTAAGCGTAATCCCCAAATTTTAAACAATACTTAAGATGAAAGCGGGGTGTCGCAAACAGCCACCACCATTTGCCATTGAAAAGTTTTCATTTCAGAGCTCAGGGTTATAGCAACCCAGGATCTTTTACAGAAGCAGAAACTTAAAACTGAGTTGATGCACGAGATGTTTTGTGTTGAATTTATCACAAAAGTCAAGTCAGGATTTCAGATACCCCCTGAAATAAGAAAGCTACCATGGGAAGATTTCAGCAGTGTTTATTTTTATTTACAATTTATACCCTGTCAGCTTCTAAAAAGGATTGGAGGCAGCTTCCAATAAAAGATACACGCACAATAAGATTGCTAAAATGGGAACAGAAAATTGAAAACTCATGCCGAAGAAGGAGGGAGTCAAGAAGGTGCTAAGATTATTATGATGCAAGATTAAATTTAGCTCCGAGTTTTCTGATGGCCAAAGCAAAGATGGGAATGTGAAGGCTGGCATGCACTTCAGTATCTGAATAAAGAAAAGAAAATCGTAACCCATGTATTAGTCTCCGAGGGGTATCAGCGGGTCTCCAGTACTGTGTTCATTTGGTGACTCCTACAAGGGCCTTTGAGTTAGGTGATGAAGAGGGTCCAGCTCTCCTGCGTGTGGTGAGCCTGGGCTTTGGAGTGGGACACCCGCTGTACCAGGCCCCAGGCAAGGGGCCCAGCCCAGCCCCAGCTGCAGAGTGCCTACGCCTGCAGCTGCCTCACCCTGAGGTGAAGAATCCACAAGGCCAGGGCCTGTCATTTCCTGCTCAGTCAGCCCTGAGACCCCTGAGGCTTGGCCTTTGCCCTGGGTCCACCCTCTCCAGTGGCTAGCCCTGCACGTGTTCATGCCTCTGGGCCTGAGGAGGGCCAGGGCAGCCAGTGAGGGGCAGGGGAATTTGGACTGCAGGCTGGGTTGTCCACATGCTTGTTACTATAATCATTGTTATTTCTGATCCACTGTGGAATTCTGCCATTTATATTTATAATGCTACTTGAGAGGTTGTGAAAAAGCAACACCACCATGAAAACTATACATAGGCTTCCTCTAGGCTAGGTAGACTAGAGCAGATTAACACTTTTCTCTCCTCCTCCTCCTCCTCCTCCTCCTTCCTCCTCCTCCTCCTCCTGCTCCTCCTCCTCCTCCTCCTCCTCCTTCCTCCTCCTCCTCCTGCTCCTCCTCCTCCTCCTTCTTCCTCCTCCTCCTCCTCCTTCTTCTTCTTCTTCCTTCTTCTTTTTCTTCTTCCTCTTCCTCTTCTTCTTCTTCCTCTTCCTCTTCTTCTTTCTTCTTCCTCTTCCTCTTCTCCTCCTTCTCCTCCTTCTTCTCCTTCTCCTTCTTCCTCTTCCTCTTCTTCTTCAGATAGAGTTTTGCTCTTGTTGCCCAGACTGGAATGCAGTGGCAAAATTTCGGTTCACCGTAACCTCTGCCTCCCAGGTTCAAGTGATTCTCCTGCCTCAGCCTGCCGAGTAGCTGGGATTACAGGCGCCTGCCACCACGGCTGGCTGATTTTTGTATGTTTTGTAGAGATGGGGTTTCACCATGTTGGCCAGGCTGGTCTTCAACTCCTAACCTCAGGTGATCCGCCTACTTTGGCCTCCCAAAGTGCTGAGATTGCAGGTGTGAGCCACCCTGATGGTCCATTTTTCCCTTCTAAAAGGGCTTCTTACCTGCATTTGTTCAGGTCCTGTGGGTTTAGAGGTTGACATTTAAGGATCAGATTGGGCTGGGTGCAATGGCTTAAGTCTGTAATCCTAGTGCTTTGGAAGGCTAAGGCGGAAGGATTGCTTGAGGCCAGGAATTTGAGGCTTCCATGAGATACGAATACACCACTGCATTCCAGCCTGGACAACAGAGACAAAGAAAAAAAGACGGACAGACGGAAGGAAGGAAGGAAGGAAGGAAGGAAGGAAGGAAGGAAGGAAGGAAGGAAGGAAGGAAGGAAGGAAGGAAGGAAGGAGGGAGGGAGGGAGAGGGAGGGAAGGAAGGAAGGGGAAAGACAGAAAAGAGAAAGAAAGAAGGAGGAAGAAAGAAGAAAGAAAGAAAGAAAGAAAAAGAAAGAAAGAAAGAAAGAAAGAAAGAAAGAAAGAAAGAAAGAAAGAAAGAAAGAAAGAAAGAAAGAAAGAAAGAAAAGAAAAAAAAGAAAGCCAGAGAGTGAGTGGGGAAAGGAAGGAAGGAAGGAAACAAGAAAAGAGAAGAAAGACAAAGAAAGAATGAAAGGAAAGAAAGAAAGAGAGAGAGAGGGAGGGAAAGGAAAGGAAAGGAAGAAGAAAGGGAGGGAGGGAGAAGCAATTTCTCTCTCTTCTCTGCTCTCTTGGCCCTTTATCTAACCCTCCCCTAAAATTCTCATGACTTTCTACTTTTTATTATAGTTTTTTTCTGTTTTCTTTTTTTTTTCCTCTGGTATCTTCTCTTGTCTTAGAGTTTGGTCTTGTGGAGGGCAAGGACTATATCTGATTTATCTTTGATTCTCTGGGATTTACCACAATGCCTGATGCCTACAGAAGATGTCTGTTGTCCAAATGAAAGAATGAAAAAGATCATATCATAAAAATAGAGATAAGTTGGGAAGATATATCGATTATGCTGTTCTGTTGAGGGAAAGGTCATGTATTTAGAAATTTAAACTTTTGGTTATTGTGTTCACATCACAGTATACAAGCGTCATTTATAGTTTGGCTTTGAGAACTTTTCTGATACTACGTTTACAAAAATGTATAAAAGAAACAAGTTTTGGTTATATTTTTATATTTGTAAAGTAAAAGTTTGGTTAAAGTGATCACTGTTATTTTTTTATTTTATTGTCATTTCAATAAAAAATATTTGAAAGAGAAAAAAAAAGAATCAATGAAGGCAGAGACTAAAACAACAACAAAACAAGCGAAGCCTTGTGGTGCAGGGTGGAGCCACGGCTGAGGGAGGAGAAAGGGCGCAGCCCGGACCGGCGGCTCTCCCCACGTTGTGTCGTGCTGGGCCTCTGAGGAGTCTGAGAATTCCAGATCTGAACCTGGCCGTCCATGCTGCCATGAAGCTGTCTGTCAGGGAAGGAGACGTAGCACATTTCACTTCCCAGCTTGTGAGCTTGGTGGATGACTGTTGCGCATAACTTTTACGAAGGTGTCTGGGACCTGGGCCTGCATTCACTCTTGCCCCAGACCTAGCAAATGCTCAATTTCAGGCTACAGTCGTCTTTCCCTTCTAGTCTGCTGCCTGGGCCAACGGGGTGTGGGGGCTTTGTAGGCTAGATGTGAGTTTGAATCCGAGCTGTGACATTTATTAGATGTGTGACCTTGGGCAAAAATTTCACCTGATTTGCATTCCAGCCATGTGACCCCAAGATACACTATGAATAAATAATGCGAATGGAGGCCTCAGTTTCCTCCTCTGTACGATGAGGATATAACAGGGTCCACCTCGCGGAGAGGGTGAGGATTAAATGAGTTAATCTATGTATTAGAACAGTGCCTGATATATAGTAAATGCTGCATAGGTGCTGTCATTATTATCAATATTAGGATCAGTGACTGTTCCTCTCTAAGTGGGTCTTACCTAATTCTCCCTCCCACAGGACCCCCAAGTACAGGAGCAGACCCTAGGCTGGCAGCTCCGTGTGCCCAGCGGCCAGAGTTCACTGTGGAGGCCTGGAGGTGCTGTGAGACCTGGTGCCCCTTCCCTGGAACCCAAGCTGCCTCCCAGCTTCTCCAGTGCGGTGAACGGGAAGTGCATGTGGCCCCGCTGTCACCCTCCTGCACCGGACCAGGAACAGGCCCAGGGCAGGTGCTGCACCCACAGCCACCCTGACATCCAAATCAACATCTGCCCCTGGACAGACAGTGCGGGGCCCTGCTCAGGTACAGCTCTGCCATCCACTCTCATTTCTTTTCTTTTAAAAACAGAAAAGTGGCCGGGTGCAGTGGCTCACACCTGTAATTCCAGAACTTTAGGAGGCCGAGGCGGGAAGATCATTTGAGGTCAGGAGTTTGAGACCAGCCTGACCAACACGGTGAAACCCTGTCTCTACTAAAAATGCAAAAAAGAAAAAAAAAATCAAATAAACAACAACAAAAAGCATTAGCCAGTGTGGTGGCGGGTCTGTAATCTCAGCTACTCCGGAGGCTGAGGCAGGAGAATTGCTTGAACCTGGGAAGCGGAGGTTGCAGTGTGCTGAGATTTCACCACTGCCCTCCAGTCTGGGCAACAGAGCTAGACTCCGTCTCAAAATCAAAAAACAAAACAAAACAAAACAAAACAAAAAAGAGAGAGAGAGAGAGAGAAGAGTAAAATTAGAGCCAATAGGATCTATGGACTGTACAGTCCACAGTGCACACTCTTCCTGTCCCCAGCCGCTGGGGGCCCACAGCCAACAGCTCTGGTCCTCCTGGCTCAGGCCCAGCCACCTCCTACTGGCCATCCAAGGTGGCACTCCCCGGGAACTGCCAGGGCCTCTACTCTTCCTGTTCATTCTCCAGTCACAGTGGCCTTCCTCTGCCCCCTCAGATTACCGGGAGTTCTTAAAGAAGGGACTGTATAATTGTTGCTATGTCCCCACCTAGTGCTGGCCAGGCATTTGATAATTGTGCTTTAAATGAATTAACGAATGACTGAAAGAAAATACCAGTTTTATATGTCACAAGCTCAGAAAACTTTATTAACTTTATATTCTTGTAGCTATAGGCAAAGTGCAAACCTTTTAGTTGGCCAGTCAAGGCCTTTTATGCTTTTATGAACTGCCCTTAACCATGGGTCTTAACCTACTTTTTTTTTTCCAAGATGGAGTCTCGTTCTGTTGCCCAGGCTAGAGTGCAGTGGTGTGATCTCGGCTCACTACAACCACCACCCAGATTCAAGTATTCTCTTGCCTCAGTCTCCTGAGTAGCTGGGACTACAGGCATGCGCCACCCTGCCCAGCTAATGTTTTTGTATTTTTAGTAGAGACGAGGTTTCTTCATGTTGGCCAGGCTGGTCTCAAATTCCTGACCTCAGGTGATTCGCCTGCCTCGGCCTCCCAAAATTCTAGGATTATAGGCATGAGCCACCACACCCAGCCTTTAACCTACCTTTCTGACTCATCTCCCTCTCTCCGTCCTGCCTGTCCCACCACCAACTGCACCGTGGTCTCAGGCTCACTGTGCCACCAACAAGTCTTGCTCTTGGCGCCAGCTTCTCCTGCTCCTCTGAGCTTCTCTTGCTCCTCTGGGCTTCTCCTGCTCCTACTCTGTCTCATACCATCTCAGCCCATCTCCCAAAGCCCCTTCCTCTTTGGCCTCTTCCAGGTTGTTCTCTCTGACTCTTATCTGCACTGTCCTTTCCCTTTCTGGGGTCATCAACCACACCAAGGTCTTGGTGGGTTAACTCAGTGTGACCTTGTCTGCTTCTCCAATTATATCAAAAACAACCTGTGGACCACATCCTGGGGGGGTCCTCCTAAGTGCTCCCCACGTCTTTCCGCATGGCTTCTGAAGGGTCCAAGGTCTTGTGTTGTCATGTGCCTGTGCTTCTGCCCACTCCTCGGGTGCTCACAAGGGCAGGGCTGCCTGGGTGAAAGTACAGCTCCTGCAGCTGCAGGAGAGGGAGTTCAGAGGCAATAGGAGAGGGAGGCAGCCACGGAGGGTGACACCCACTGATGCATTTTTCAGTCCAGTGAATGCAGTCATTTTGGATTTGTGAGAATCGGGACCCATGTTACTGCCGCTATCTACAGAGGTCTCACAAGGTTGTCTGTGCTAGCAAGTGAGTGATTAGCAAAGACGCACTCCCGTGACACATTATGTTGAAAGTGCCATCATCAGAACCACACCACAGGGCAATGGTTCTCCAGCAACAGCAGCCTCGGGGAACTTGAGAGAAATGCAGATTCTCCGGCCCCACCCCAGATGGAAGAAATCAGAAGCTCTATGGGTGGGGCCAGGAACCTGTGCTTTAATCAGCTCCTCAGCTGATTCTGATTCAGGCTAACGTTGGGTGTCAGGTGAAGGGTGGGCAAGGTTTGGAGGCCCAAGCATTGGGAGGAACCTGCCCTGATGGTGTAAATAGTGTGCTGTGGGAGGTGCATTTGGGGTGTTATTCTGCTAACTGACTAACATCAAATCCAGTGGGCCAGCCATGCAGCTTGGGGCCTTTCAGAAGCGGGGTACTGCATGAACCCTCATTTAACCCTCCCTACAATGTGATGCCACAGGAGTGCATGCACCTGTTTCAGAGATGAAGACAGGAGGCCCTCATGGGGTCATTTGTCCCAAGCCATCCGGGTTGTCAGTGGTGTGCCTGTGGGTGGTGGGGCCCCGGCTGGAGATTAAGGCTATGTATTAGGGTTCTTGAGAGAGAGAACCAATAGTATCTGTCTGTCTACACCTATCTAGATAGCTAGATGAGAAGGGATTTGTTGGGAGAATTGGCTCACACATTTGTGGGAGGCCAAGAAGTCCCACCACTGACTATCTGCAAGCTGCAGACCCTGGGATGCTGGTGGTGAGGCTCAGTCCGAAGGCCTGAGAATCCAGAGGCCATGGGTGTGAGTCTTGGAGTCCAAAGACTGGAGCGCCTGGAGTTCTGATGTCCAAGGACAAGAGAAGAAGAGCACCCCAGCTCCAAGAGGGAGAGACACCAACTCGCCTTTCCTCTATTTTTGCTCTCTGCGGGCCCCCAGTTGATCGGATGGTATCACTCACATTCAGAGTGGATCTTCCCCACTTATTCCACTCAGACTCACATGCCAGTGTCCTCTGGAGACACCCTCACAGACAGACCCCAAAATAATGCCTCATTAGGTTTCTGGGTACTGCTTCATCCAGTCAAGCAGACACCTAGAATTAACCATCATGGTTGGGAGGCTGGAGGAGGACTGGGCACTGGGGCCAGGTCGCAGAGGAGCTGGAGTGAAGGGACACAGATCTCACCTTCACCCACCAGTGACCCAGGGTACCCCCTTTTAGGGGGCACTGCCCGTTACACAGGTGCTCGTAATTGTAAAGGGTGTTTCAAATTTTTATAATGGCAGGTTTGTCATAAAGGAGTGTTAGCTGCAGAGAAAATGTTTCTGGCATAGCGCAGTGCTGAATAGACTGTTAATAACTAGTGGGAAATGGATGAGGTTTGGGAAGTGACCGCTCCAGGTCCAGGAAGGTCGCTCCTAGCTGAGCAAAGGGCATTGGGCAGAACTCACAGGCCTTCCCCAGGGCCCAGAGCACGGGGCTCTGGAGAGCAGGCTGCCTGCTGGGAAAAAATCAGCAACTTATCTGAAGGGAAAAATGTGGCTGGCAGATTGTTGGCACAGCAGAATAGGTTAAAAACATTTAATTGGACACACATTGCCACGTCACTGGTCAACATGTCCTTGTTCTGAAAGAGGAAGGAAAAAAGGCTGAGGCCAACTGAACCTGCCAGGAGGCTGTCCATCTGCCTTATCGTCTCCTCTCGGGAGAGCTGGGGCTGGTTCTGGGATAGGACCCACCTAGGGGACCCCGAAGGATATCAGAAGAAAGATCTGGAAGCGGGGGTGCAGGATACCCAGAGAAATATGAGAAGTCATCAAAAACCCAAGGGATGTGAGCCCCTGCCCTGCCCTTCTTCCTGCTAAGAGGCTGGGGAGACGCCACAGTTTGTAGCGAGTGGACCATGAATGCTCCTTTTCTGATGAATGGAATCAAATTCACATCTTGCTTTTCCAGGTGTTCTGTGCGGCAGGAGGAGGAACTGTCAGGCAAGAAGATAAAGTCTAGCTGAGTCTGAAGGCTGAGGCCCAGAAGGAGATGTGATAACTTTTTCTGGCAACCAAGGGTCAAATAAAGAGAAATGAGAGGAGGAAGCTGCAGCTCGGGGAAGCCAGCACCCCAGCAATACTGCTCCCTGATTGGAGGAAACTTGTATTTAGCAGCATGACAGGAAGCTACCAAATGGCTTTAGAAAGGTTTCCTGGGAAGCCACGTCTGTAATCCCAACACTTCGGGAGGCAGAGGCAGGTGGATCACCTAAGGTCAGGAGTTCGAGACCAGCCTGACCAATATGGTGAAACCCCGTCTCTACTAAAAATACAAAAACTAGCCGGGTATGGTGGCGTGCACCTCTAGTCCTAGCTACTCCAGAGGCTGAGACAGGAGAATTGCTTGAACCTGGGAGACGGAGGTTGCAGTGAGCCAAGATTGCGCCACTGAACTCCAGCCTGGGTAACAGAGCAAAACTCTGTCTCAAAAAAAAAAAAAAAAAAAAAAAAAAAAAAAAAAAAAGAAAAAGAAACAAATTGAAAATTAAAAACCAAAGAAAGGTTTCCTGAGTCAGCACTCAGAGCTGCATACTTCCTGAGTACTGCGACTTAGCTCCTTGTCCTTACTGGGGATGCCACTGTCTTTAAGAAGGCTTCTGCCTCCCTTTGGCCTGCCTGTCATTAGCCAATGCTGGATATCACCACTCAACAGCATGGCACTGAGTTCCCTCAAGCCTTGAGATGGCATAGCTCTTTGGCCATAGGGCAGCTACTATGAGCAGTGATTTAGAAGTTTGGAGCCACATAGAATAGTCATAAGATTCTCAGCCTGTCATGTATTTGAGAGAGCTGTTTTTAATTTTGGTACTTAAAGCCCAGGCACGGAGTAGGACATTACATATTGATACTGGAAGGGATGATATTAACCTGGCAGCCCAAACTTTTCTAATAACTCCCGCTGCCTCCTGGCAGACACAGCCCAAGAAAACCAGCTGCCCTGGGGATTGTCAGGCTAGGTAATTAACGTGTGATGACACTCCACTCAAAATGATTTGGCGACTAGTGGAAAAAGTAAGATATAATGCTGAAGCTCATATCAAAGGCACAAATTGGGTAGATTAGGTGGAATTGCTGGACTTTCTAGGGCCTATTAGGTTCACTGGGAAGCGGATGGTGGGTTGGTTTCTGTTTAGTTTCTTCGATAAACGTGACCAGGCGACCCTGGCCCAAGATATTTCTGTGTGCCCTGCCTGATCCTAGGCACTCTCTGTAAAACTTTAACTTAGGTTCTCTGGCTACAAGATAAAACTCTCCACCCCCGGAGACGAGGACGAAGCCTGACTTCTAGGTGGTGTTGCTGATACTACAAGTAGGAAGACAGCGACGTTTCTAAAAGGAAGGGAGAAGTGCAGGGAATTTTTTTTTTTTTTTTGAGGTCCTTCGCTTTTAGGGACAATGCCCTCCGTTGTGCCTCCAGTGCCTGAGCAGGGCACTGACCCGTCCTGTGCAGCAAGACCGCCACCTTCTCCTCGGTTGGATGAAGGGCCACTGAGTATTATCTGCCTGTACGGATCATCCTGCAGATCTGTGTATTTCTTTCTTCCTGCTCAGTAGGTCAGAGCTGGTGAGTACAACGGGATCTTACCAGATGGCTTTTCATTTTTAAACTATCCGTTCACAGGGCTGGCAGTTAGAAACCCCTAACCTTGCAGCCTCTGAATGTAAAAGCCCAGGACACCCCCAACCCCACCCCCTGCTGAAATGACTTTGTCCTCATGTTCATTTTGATGTAATTTTCCTTTTCTTGAGCTTTGGTGGTGAAGGCAAATGTGGCCAGCACAGAGAAGGCAAACGCCAGTCTCCCAGGACCTGGTCTCACACACAGCCAAGTGGACGCTTGGGTCCTCTTCCCAGGGAGGAGCTCCTCCCTCCCCTTCCCTTCCTTCCTCTCCTCCTGCCTTCCCTCCCTTCTGTCTTCTCTCTCCTCCCTCCCTCCCTTCCTTTCTTCTTTCTTGAGTCTGCTAAGGGCTATGATGGGCTTAGTCCTGAACCTGAAGAAACAGTCCAAGGTGAATGCCCTCTTCCCGTCAGCGCTGTGGATGTTTCTCTAGGGTCTCACCTGACCCTGCATTTTCTAACCCGGCCCTTCTCTCTGGCTCCTTCAGTAACATTTACAATATTGAGAAGTGAAAGCTAACCATGCTCACTGAAGCATATAGATTCCACCCCAACTCCGAGCCCTTACATTTTCACAGTTCCCAGGGAAGATCTCTGTATGTGGGAGACCCTTGGAAAGACAGAACCTGGGATGCGGGCTGGTTTGCTGCAGAGCCACACCCTGGCAGGTGGAAGTGCAGTTTTACCTCCCACTCCAGATAAACTTGAACCCGGCCCTCCTGCAGGCACTCTCCACTGCGGAGCCAAGCCTCCCTGTCACTCACTGCGTCACATGCCGCATCCAGGCATCTCTGCGAAACAGGGAGTTGAGATACTTGGTCATGTGCTGATTCCATAGATACTTTACAACCATTTGTCATGAGTCTTTGAAAAGAGAACCAGAGCTGGCCCATGAGCAAGCCAAGTGCAGAGGTTTCCTCAATCCTTATCTTCTGACAAGAGGTCTTACTTTAGTTTTTATGAGATTGTCACTAGAGTTGTCTTAGCTGTGTAACCTCTGTCCTGACTGCAGGAAGGATCTGAGTAGCTGTGGCCGCCATGGCCTGATGGGAGATGGAAGGACACAGGGAGATGGCGGCTGCAGGGAGGGTCCACCCCCTGGTAACACTCCCCAAAGGCTCTGGATGGAGAGGTCTGCCACGTAGGCTCTGCTCCAGAGTAGGAAACACGGTGGGGGATTCAGCCCCTACAACAGGGTCAGTTGGAGAAGAAAGCTAGCAGCAATAAAATAAACACATTCTCATCACCCAGCTTGGCAGAGCAAAGGAGCAAACTGCAGTTTGGCACAACTCTGTACAGACCGCCAAATTCAAGTTTTCTTTTAGAAACTCAGTTTTGCCAACTTGTCCTCTGAAGGCAGGGCATGCATGTGGGAGGGCCAGAGACTCACCCAGGGCGTGGCAATGTAGACATCGCCTGGAGGTGTCCTGTGGAGGGTCACCTATTAGACTGCAAACCTGGAAGGCCACTCTAAGCCTGGGGTGTCAGAGGCAGCATGAAGGTCCATTTTTTGAGTGTTTTCAGATGAGCAGGTAATAGGTGTTATGAACACGCCAAGCGTTCTCAGTTTGCCTGACTTAGCTTCTTAGGAGAGTCCATTAAGAATAACCTTTACTGTTATGTCTTTAAGTATATTTAATACATTCACCTATTTTTTTTTTAAAGTAAGTGATCATGCCTCATCAAACAGTAATGAAGCAAAGGCCTCAAGCCAGCTTATCGAAGAAACATAAATCAAGGTCCTAAATCACTTCACTAATACTTGGGTAGGAAAGTTGAAACGGTATGTGCTTCTTGGTAGCTGTGATTCTAATTTTCTCCAAAACTGAGTTATCTGCCATCAGACAAAATTTGCTAACAGCCTCACTCATTATTACAGATTCACGTCACTGCTTGTGCGAGATGCTTGCTTTCCTTTTCTATGCTCACAAAATCGCAGCCTTGGGCAATTAATCCTGATAACACCAAGAGAGACCCAAATACTTGCTATATCATTTAATGACTCTTGGCAGAAAGGAAAAACACTTCACTTGAACATGGTATTATAAAAATACGTATTTCACTCACTTTCATAGGAAATTTAACTATTTGGTGAACTGCCTTTGTATGTTACCTGATTTTCATTTGCACTTAACGATTTGTCTTAAAGACGATACATAAAAATGAGATGAAAATATACAATGTTCCCCATAAACCAAGATTTAATCTTGGAGATTAAATGTTGCCCCAAGTGAAATAGCTAAATTCAGTGGATTTTAATTACTTTTGTCCCCATGGGCTCCCTCCGCCACCTTAATTTCTTCTATTTTCCCCTTAGGTTGCAATGATTAATTTGCAAGTTTGGTCCCATACTATCCATGAAACTAAACAAAACATGTGACAGCCGAGATTATTCAATGCCACCTTTTGACTAAGCAGGCGAAGTGTCCTTTTCAATGCCAGCCTGTGCCCACGACCTGGCACGAGGGTGGAGGTGGGGATGTCCGACGGCCCTCTCAGCGGCCACCTGCTTCCATGCCCTTGGGCCATGGTCCTCCTAGTGATGGGCTTGCCGGCGTCTTGGAAGGCAGCTCCCATCCCCTACTTTCCACTCTCACATTGTCCTGAAACCACACTTTCTTGACTCTGAATATAACAGCAGCCCATGGATTCCTTTTCATAGGGCAGCAGCAACTTACCAGGATACATGTTTTCCCTTGAATGAATCCCGAGGTCTCGGAAGCCACTCCTCCCTGCCCTCGATTTCTCTAATAGCTCTTTTGGGTGCTGAGACTCTAAGTGTAAAGCTTAACACTCACCCAGTGGAAGCAACAGCCTTACTGAAAGCCTCCTTAATGTTGGCTTAGACAGGAAATGGAAATGGTCTGCGTTATCCATCCTTTAAAGCATTTCTAGTGCTCAGCCTCCATGAAATGGATTGCTTATAGAGAGATAATGGCTGTTCTATTCCTTTTTAAGTCTGTGAAAAATGTCATCCTGGTTAATAGGGTGATTAAAACTCTTTATGCTCCAGGAGATAAATGTGATTATGTTTGTCATATTCTACCCAAGATAAAGACAGCAAAGAAGGCAAACTTGAAATTCCATCACATTTCCTCTCTTCCATATCCAGGGACATTCAGAGCTCAATACACAGATGGTACGTCTCATAAAGAATAACATTATCTGTTAAACATTTTTCCTTTCCATTAACCAATTTAACAATATGCCTCTGGTACAAAAGGAATAGACAAATGATGAAATCCACTGATATTCAAGTTCTGACTGTGGAAAACACCACTTGAGTCATACTGCTTGTTTTCTTGTTAAATTTCCATCTGTGCGTTACTTCACTTTTGCTTTTAAGATGCAGTTAGAGCCGAAGCTCATTTCCTCTTCTAGGGAATTTGTCCCTGCCAGCCTCCCCTCTGCAGGGGATTCATCGTCATTCTTATGGGAGTCGCCCTGCCATCGGTCAAGGACAGCAGAAGTGACGTATAAGGGTTTTGCAGACACGAGGCATGCCACTCTAGTATTCGGACACTCCTTCAGCAACATACATCTAGGCCTCCTCTGCGCCAGCACTGTGGGAAAGCAGCGCCCCCACCAGGGCCCCTGGCTCCTTCCTAGGGCCTAGCTGCCATCCGTCCGACGTGCAGCAGCCCCTGCAGTGGTGCTGACACCAGTTTACAAGGCCCTGAGAGGGGTCCCCACCCTTAGGGAGGTTACAAGGCAGGAATCCATTAAATAGAATCACAGTTAACAATGATGTCTCCTTTTAACACTCCAGACAGGCGGGCAAGCCTCCTTTCTCCACCCAGTGGAAGTCTTTAGAAACCACGAGGCATTCTCCATCTACGAAAAATAAAACCCAGATTCTAGCTGTAAACAGTTTTAGGTAGTGCCCATTCTTTCCTCCCCCCACATCAGACGGGTAAAGTGCACCGCTGTAACAAGGTTTGAGGGCCATCTCATGCACAAGCTTGGAAACCCACATTTATGAAGCACAAAAGGATCAGGCAGTGCCCACTCTATTCAGAGGACCTAGATTCAGACTAATTGTGTGGATGAAAACCTGTTCCTTTAGCTCCGGCCTTTCCTTCGTTTCATTCAAAGGCTACAAATTTCTTCTCAGAGGAGATTTAACTACAAATGAAAGGCCGGTGAAGAGTTGTTGCTACCTGCATTCACTGACCAATTTCACAATCCTTTCCTTTCCGTCCTGGATTTTTAACAGATTACATATGAATTCCAGATGCTGATTACACCTGTTTCATTAACAAAACAGCAATTTTAATAGGGTAACATGGTCTAGAGAAAAGTATTACATTATGTACTTGTCGTTTCATTTAAAAATCTCCCTTAGAATAAAAGGTTTCGTGATAACAGAAATTTCAAATGTCCTTTCTTAAACCTGATTGCTAATTAGAGCCTAGGCAAGTAGGAAGAAACTGCACAACTGATATTTAACTACAGGTTATTTCTCTGGACATACTGACATATTAAAGTATTTCTCTCCTTGAAAATATTTTAAAATGCAATTGCAGTAAAAATAATTGCATGAAGACATTATTCTCCATCTGTTTTTTTGTAGGAGATTGTGGAAGACATGAGGGAGTTGGGTGTGCACAAAGAATTTACCCTAACAGCTTCATTAGGGAGGTGGTACCAAATACTTTACATTGGGACTCAGTACTCAGGTGACTTTCTGGTTAAAAATACTGAAGACAGGCCGGGCGTGGTGGCTCACGCTTGTAATCTCAGCACTTTGAGAGGCCGAGATGCGCAGATCACGAGGTCAGGAGATCGAGACCATCCTGGCTAACATGGTGAAACCCTGTCTCTACTAAAAATACAAAAAAAAATTAGCCGGGCGAGGTGGCAGGCGCCTGTAGTCCCAGCTACACGGGAGGCTGAGGCAGGAGAATGGCGTGAACCCAGGAGGCGGAGCTTGCAGTGAGCCGAGATCGTGCCACTGCACTCCAGCCTGGGCGACAGAGCGAGACTCTGTCTCAAAAAAAAAAAAAAAAAAAATTGAAGACAGACGACAATTGGGCTCTTTTTACTTTGACAACTGAGACAAAATGACAAACTGTCAATGTTCAGAGATCCAGACCAACTTCTCAAAAACATATTTTTACCCCTGATATCATCATTACTTTACCCCAACTGTGCCTTTTTGGGTGATCACAACTCATTACTGGCTTTTTGTTTTAAGTATAAGAATTTATAGGGCCTTCAAGAGAGGGCATCAGGTAAACTAGCATGCGTGGGCTCGCTGTAAATCACAGACCACATGAGGACACGAGAGCCACACCCACTTCCCACCACACAGGACTTACCAGGTGACTGTCACTTTGTAGTCTGGCTAATCAGAATAAGACTTCCAAGTTCTGTCACATACTGACAAGAAAGGCTCTTAAAACTCCTTTAATTAAGACACGTTGCAGTACTATTGCTATTAGGGGGTCTGTTTTATATTTTCCTATCATACTTTTATTATAAACTTTTTTTAGGTATGAAACTTGGTTCAACTATTACAAACAGAATCATTTCCTGTGGGATCCCCTCCATATAAGGAAGTTATTCCTGTAATTACTATTTTTAAATAGTCTTCATAACTTTGGGGAAACTTTACCCTCCACCAACACGCACACACATACTCTCCTGTGATGAGAAGGCCGAATGCTATCCAGTGCACTGGTTCAGTCAGCAATCTGCCCATGTTCCTAGAGAAATTAGTCCCAGTCCCTTTGCTGTTATGGTATCTCTGGAGCCACCCCTTTCCGTAACAAGCATTTTGAAATTCATCCATGTTCATCTCATTTGGATTTCAATGTTTCCTCCCACTCAACAGCCGATTCGGAGTTCTTGGGAATTGTTGGAAATATTGATTGCATTTTACTGCGAAAGTCTTTCATCTAAAAGAAGAAAAATAATTAGTTATCAAATATTAAAAGAAGGAGAAAACAGCTATTAGAGATGGCGCCTTTCCTGACTCACTAGTACTTTACCACTCACAGGTACAGAGCTAAGGAACATTAATAAAAGATAGGGACTATATATATTCTAGGTATCTTGAAAGAAAATGAAGTATACTTCCTTTCTTCTTCTGAGTATAAATTTATTATTAAATAACATAAAACTTCACTCTTAGCTAGACATGGTGGCTCACACCTGTAGTCCCAGCTACTCGGGAGGCTGAGGTGGGTAGACTGCTTGAGCCCAGGAGTTTTAATCCGGCCTGGGCAACACAGCAAGACTCCATCTCTTTAAAAACAAACAAACCAACCACTCTTAATCTGCAAGGCAACATGTCCTAAACTGTCAACCCTCCATAATAATTATTCCCTCCCAGAAGAAGAGTGTATTGTTGGCTTTCATATATAAAGATGCCGTTGAGGATGGGATTTCTTTTTTTCTTTTTTTTTTTTTGAGACGGAGTCTTGCTATGTCGTCCAGGCTGGAGTGCAGTGGCGTGGTCTTGGCTCACTGCAAGCTCCGCCTCCCGGGTTCATGCCATTCTCCTGCCTCAGCCTCCTGAGTAGCTGGGACTACAGGTGCCCACCACCATGCCTGGCTAATTTTTTGTATTTTTAGTAGAGATGGGGTTTCACTGTGTTAGCCAGGATGGTCTTGATCTCCTAACCTTGTGATCCGCCCACTTCGGCCTCCCAAAGTGCTGGGATTACAGGCGTGAGCCACCTCGCCCGGCCGAGGATGGGATTTCTATCTGAATAAATAAATATGATTAGGTCATTCAAAGCTAGAATTTTCACAGGGAGAAATGACAGAGAGAAGAAATTTAGTAGGAGTTTAGCGAAGAATAAATCAAGGAATAGTAGATAAACTGGAATGTTCTTATGTGCCAGACAATGTTTATTTGTTTGTTTTAAATCTAGGTAGGAGTTTTACAAGCAGAAGTTGATTTGGAATCTAAGAGTCACAGCAAGGGAACAAGAGATTTTTTTTTTTTTTTTTGAGGCAGGGTCTCACTCTGTCACCCAGGCTGCAGTGCAGTGGCACGATTATGGCTCACTGCAGCCTCAACCTCCCGGGCTCAAGTGATCGTCCCACCTCAATACCCCCAAGTAGCTGGGACTACAGGCATGTGCTAACTTTTGCATTTTGGGTAGAGATGGGGTCTTGCTGTGTTGCCCAGGCTGGTCTCAAACTCCTGAACTCAAGCAATCCTCTGACTCCGGCCTCCCAAAGTGCTGAGATCATAGGCGTGCACCACCGCACCCAGCCTAAGAGATCTTAACATGCAGTGTCACACAGTATTACAGTTTACCTGGAACACCTGGGTCCACCTAAGGTCTACAACCCCATAAGGTGGGAACACTAACTTACGGAAGTTAGGTGATCTTTACGTTGGACAGTACTAGTAATACACTCTCTGATTCATCCTGGTTAAGCTATACGGTCCTCCTACAAAGATATTTCAGCAGCACCACAGCACTGCCTTCCAATTTTTCCTCATCAGCCATCTGCCAGTCATATATTCCTAAGGTTAGAGATCGCCTTGATCAGGTTTGTGAAGTACCGTGGACTCATCTGCAACATGCAAGTCATTTCTTAGAGTGGTTATTTTGAGAATCGGCTAATATTTCTTTAACATCGATGCTTATTTATTTCAATTTGAGGCTGAATCTTTACCTTGTTTCCAGATTCAGGGGTTTGGGACTTGTAAATCCTAGGCCTTTACTCCTAGCACTGTGGCAAACTGTAGCACTGCTGTCAACAACATGGACTCTGTTCAAATCCTAGCTCCACCACTTGGGAAAGCTGCTTACTCTATTAAGCCATAGTTTCCACATATGTAGAATGGAGACAGTAATTACCTGCTTAAAGAGTTGTGAGAATTAAGGATTAAGGGAGATGATACATATAAAGCACAGCGTCTAACACATGGAAAATGCTCAATATACATTAGCTATTATCATTGCTGTATTATCGAAATATGCGTGCTGTATTGCAAGAACAAAGCTCACATGAATATAAATATTATGGAATGTCTGTTAAGTATATTACTTTATAGCAATATATCATTTTAGCTTACATATTCTGTCACTGGAAGATACGGAAGGTCTTCCTTCTGTATTATATATTGTCTGTATCTGTGCCAGCCATCTCAGTGTTCTGGACCCAGACACTCATCTTGAAGACACACAGCTCATGGATGTCTCTCCCCCACTCCCTCTTCCATAAAGAATTAATTGCTTTGTCCAAAACATTGTTATCGCTCCCACTGAGGAACTTTGCATAGACTTTTGTAGTTGAAAAACAGACATCTCTCTGGCCAGGGTTGGCACTGTGCTGCCTGGTTCTTTCTCTTCACTCTTCTGGTTGAACATCTTTTACAACTAAGCCGGATGACAGTTTTCAAATGGGATGTCGGATAGCCAAGACATGAACCAAAGCATTCACCAGTCTGCCTTCCAGTGGTCCGGAACGTGGTCAGCTGCTGACAAGGGAGAGGCTGGGAAATGCAGGTGAGGCCAGGGGAGGAGAGCAAGAGTTACGTTTTGCTCTCCTTCAGCAGGGTTACGTTTTCGTTTCCTCCTTTTGGCCTGATTGCTTTCTTTCCTCTAATTTCTCAAATATTAAATTATTTACTCGTGCCCAGGGTCATGGCAACTGAATCACTAGAAGCACTCAAATCTGCAAAGTAACTAACTAGGAATAGACAGATCTGAGATGAGGGAAAGGAATGGAGAGGGGTAAAGGGTACCATCTATCCCTGTTCTCTAAGTTTACAGCTGTGGAAATGGAAATTCAGACATTTAAGATATAAACAGGGCCTCAAGTGGTTTTAGAGAATGGGCTCTACAGAAGGCTTTTCAGCGCATACTGTTCATATTACATGGATAGTAGACGAAAACCTTCACATAGTTTCCACCTATATCAATTTCTGATATGCAGTTCAGAAAAGGTGTTGGTTTTACCAAGATTCTCTACACAACAGAACATTTCCCTTTTAAAAGATGTGCTTGAAGAAAGATTTAGGGGTTGAGTGCATTGAAGCAAATTTGGTTATAAAGTAAATGTACTGAATTCCTTGATAATCACAGCTACTGCCATAGAACTGTTCCTCTGCCCTGTACCCCAGAAGTCTGGTGAGGGGCTATGCTGGGAACTAGAGTACCCATCCAGCAACTCCGTTTTACTCCCAAGCATTTTCCAAACTGTAGTTCTCTCTTTTTTCCTCTGACCAGGGAAAATTTTCCTATGCTATGGATAACAGGGTTACCCTTCCAAGCAGTGCTGTTGTGCCCTGCACACCTCCAGGGGGTGCTTTCCAAAAAACTAAGACATGAGTGGGGTGTGGTGGCTCACGCCTGTAATCCCAACACTTTGGGAGGCCTAGACGGATGGATCACTTGAGGCCAGGAGTTCGAGATCAGCCTGGCCAACGTGGTAAAGTCCCGTCTCTACTAGTCTCTACTAAAAATACAAAAATTAGCCAGGCATGGTGGTGCATGCCTTTAGTCCCAGCTGAGGCAGGAGAATTGCTTGAACCCAGGAAGCGGAGGTTGCACTGAGCCAAAAGCACGCCACTGCACTCCAGCCTGGGCCACGGAGTGAGACTCCATCTCAAAAGAAACCAAAACCAAGACATGAATGGTACTCCCCAGTGCCATGGGCCCACCATCCTCATCTGTCTAAGACATAAGTGGTACACCCCAGTGCCATGGGCCCACCATCCTCATTTCTAAGCTCCAGTGCTTTAGTGTCCAACAGTGCTGCATTGTAATAGTCACAGGAAGTACCACTGTCTGAGGTAGTAGTGCTCAAATGGAGTGTCATGACAAATGGAAAATGTATTACGAGTATTTTGTCACAAATATGGATGTTCTGTAGATATAATGGACTTTTTAGATATTAAAACAGATTCAGGATTATGCTTCTAATAATGTTATTCTCATTCACAGTTCAATAGCTTCTTGAAGGGTCATATAGCCAGCAGGCCAGGAGTGAGGTCAACCACTGATGTCACTTAGAAAGTCCTTACTGTATGCCAGGCATATTTCTCACTTAACCCTCCCAACAATCAAGTGGGACAAATATCATCCCTCCTTTAAAGATATGGTGATGGAAGCTCAGTGCTCAGTGCCATGGCTGGTAAGAGCAGATCCGACCGCACAGCCCATGTGTTTACTCTGTATACTGCTTGAATATGCACAGGGGACACTCTGCACATTTACCATGCATGTCTCGGTAGGGGAAAAACACTTGAAAACATTTGGTCTAATACACAGTGTGCTGACAAATTACTTAAAAGCCTCAGGTTACGTCCCCAATTTAATTAATTTCAGAAAATCCTTAAGCATCAATTCCAATAAATAGACAGTTGTTGGAATTACAAGCTCTCAGGTTTGAAATGTTTTTGCTATTGTCTGGCAAATTTAGCTATGTCTTCGCTTGCTGGTGCAGGACTGTTACCGACCTCAATGCTAGGGGCAACAATGATGACAGTTCTATAGGATCTACTGATGAAAAAACCTTTGGATAATGTCAATAATTACAGAGTCAATGGTAATTTTCAACAATCTGGTAATTCAGCTTCTTCATAAAATACAACAGAATAAGACTATATAAAACTGGTAAAAAAGGAGATTAAAAAGTATAGTTAGGTTGTAAAAATGTTACTTGAACAGGAAAAATATCTGCCATTTCGGATCACTTACGTGTCAGGTACTGGACAAAGCATTAGGCTATTATTTAATCTTCACAATTCCATATGGCAGAAATTATTACCACCACTTTACATATGAAAAACCAAATGTCAGAGAGGTTAACTTGCCCACAGAGACATGGCTTATGAGTACAACTGCCTGGCTGATGCCCAGACCTCTCTGATTCTGGGACCTAGAAAGACAAAGTACCCTGTAATTCTACCCATTTACCAGCTTTCACTAAAAATTACATAAAAAGCACATATGCCTCTTGTAGTGGTGGCCATTTTATTTTGAATGGTATGATATACATTCACGCATAGCCAGTACTCATCTATTTTTGCATACAGGGCAGTTATACTTCCCCACCTCCCTGAAGTTAGGTAATCATGTGACTAGTTCTGGCTAATGAAATATGAGCAAAAGAATGTGTGTCACTCCCAGGCTGAGCACTTCATCGCAGGGGTTCAACTCTCTTTCCATAGCAATAATGGAAACCTGTATTGCTATGGTGGTGCCAAAGATCAGAGCAATCTGAGGTGCTGAGCCAGCATGCGAAGCACAGCTTTCCTAGAGAGCTGCTGAAGCCCACGGGGGATTTACACAGGTGAGAAACAAACCTTTGTTATTTTAAGCCACAGACTTGGAGACTATTTTTTACTGCAGCATAACCCAGCCTACCCTAGCTGGCAAAGATGGTGAAGAGAATTATAAAATAGACTTAAGGCATGCTCTGATGCCCTATAATAGTACACTATATTTGGCTAAAACACAAATAAAAACTCAAAGGCTGGATAAGAGGGTGCAGGTATTCCACAGTTGAGCTCTCAAAAGTTCTTAAAACCGCCTAGAACTGAACCACCACTCTTCCCACTTTCAAGGAGCCCAGCACATCAGTGAGTCCATTACATGACACTGCTTCCTGAGAAATCAACATTTCTAGATGTTTTCAACAAAGCAGTATGGGAGTTCTGGTCAGGGTAGAAAAGGGTCAGTATTTTGGAGGATCACCATCTTGTTTGATAAAATTCAACTAAGCAGGACTGGCCTGGTTTAGAGGGCAGATACTGATATTTTCACTTTTGACTAGTTTTGTTGCTATCCACATGGATCCTGAGATGAAATGTATTTGAACATACCATATTATTTAAGTATTCAGCTGCATTAGGAAAGCGAATGTGAATTTTTACATCTCAGTGTTCCATTTTCTAAGCTACTAATACTATCATTTAGGTAAATGTCAGACAAACATTTTTACTTTCTCCCCAACTTTCACTGTATCACATGCATAAAGTCCAGAATCTGTAGTAAAGTCAATTGATTTAAAAATACAAAGCAAACATGTAACTTTCTGAGAAATACAATCCCTGAAATAGGCATCAAAATGGCCAATTTTTATGATAGTAATTAACAATAAGGCACAAATTCAAAAGCAAAAGCTTTCTGTAAACATGAAATAAACTGAACAGCAGGAATAACCCGGGAACCTCTAAGAGCCAGGGCCACTCTGAAGCTAAGATCCAGCCCAGGAAGAACAATTTCTAACGTGCTTCTTGATTTAATAATGTGCTAACAGGTCAGGTTCGCAGTAGTAATTCTAAAATGATTTTCACTCAGTCAGGCTTTATTTTTAGTAACTGTAAAAATTTTTTTCTCATCAAATTCAATAAAACATTTACTTAATTTCTGATGACAACAGTGGCATGTGTTTAACATAGAAAACTTGGGAAATATAGAAAAATACAAGAAAGAAAACTAAAATCACCCCTTATTGTACCATCCAGAATAAAAACAGTATTATTAATATTTGGTATATATCCTTCTAGTCTTTGGTTCAGTGGATAAACCTATGTAAGCAGCAGAGATGTTCTGGATGTGGGGAATACATAACAGACTTACTTTTCCTACCTACTTCCCACTCCATTTCCCCTGCCAACTTCCCAGAGGAAAATGAGATTTGCAATCAGCGGAAATCTCTGAACTGTCTAAACACATGAACTCGGTCATGCTGACAAAGAGCCACAGGCAGTAAAGGTCAGCAGATTTCTACACCCAGGCCAGGAGAATGAACGCAGATGGGGATGCCCTGCTGCTTACCTGCACCGTCTCCAGTACGCTTAGGAGACTACACTTCTGGACTTGGTATTTCATTTTTTTAATTTTTATTTAAGTTGTAGGGTACATGTGCACAACGTGCAGGTTTGTTACATATGTATACATGTGCCATGTTGGTGTGCTGCACCCATTAACCCATCACTTACATTAGGTATATCTCCTAATGCTATCCTTCCCCGCTCCCCCCCACACAACAGGCCCCGGTGTGTGATGTTCCCCTTCCTGGGTCCAAGTGTTCTCATTGTTCAATTCCCACCTATGAGTGAGAACATGCGGTGTTTGGTTTTTTGTCCTTGCAATAGTTTGCTGAGAATGATGGTTTCCAGCTTCATCCATGTCCCTACAAAGGACATGAACTCATCCTTTTTTATGGCTGCATAGTATTCCATGGTGTATGTGTGCCACATTTTCTTTTTTTCTTTTTCTTTTTTTTTTTTTTTTTTTGAGAAGGAGTCTCGCTCTGTTGCCCAGACTGGAGTGCAGTGGCGCGATCTCGGCTCACTGCAAGCTCTGCCTCCCGGGTTCACGCCATTCTCCTGCCTCAGCCTCCCGATTAGCTGGGACTACAGGCGCCCGCCACCATGCCCAGCTAATTTTTTGTATTTTTTAGTAGAGACGGGGTTTCACTGTGTTAGCCAGGAGGTCTCGATCTCCTGACCTCGTGATCTGCCCGCCGAGGCCTCCCAGAGTGCTGGGATTACAGTCTATCATTGATGGACATTTGGGTTGGTTCCAAGTCTTTGCTATTGCGAATAGTGCCACAATAAACATACGTGTGCATGTGTCTTTATAGCAGCATGATTTATAATCCTTTGGGTATATACCCAGTAATGGGATGGCTGGGTCAAATGGTATCTCTAGTTCTAGATCTTTGAGAAATCGCCACACTGTCTTCCACAATGGTTGAACTAGTTTACAGTCCCACCAACAGTGTAAAAGTGTTCCTATTTCTCCACATCCTCTCCAGCACCTGTTGTTTCCTGACTTTTAATGATCACCATTCTAACTGGTGTGAGATGGTATCTCATTGTGGTTTTGATTTGCATTTCTCTCATGGCCAGTGATGATGAGCATTTTTTCATGTGTATGTGGGCTGCATAAATGTCTTCTTTTGAGAAGTGTCCATATCCTTTGCCCAGAATCTTTGTAGATTCTGGATATTAGCCCTTTGTCAGATCAGTAGATTGCAAAAATTTTCTCCCATTCTGTAGGTTGCCTGTTCACTCTGATGGTAGTTTCTTTTGCTGTGCAGAAGCTCTTTAGTTTAATTAGATCCCATTTGTCAATTTTGGCTTTTGTTGCCATTGCTTTTAATGTTTTAGACATGAAGTCCTTGCCTATGCCTATGTCCTGAATGGTATTGCCTAGGTTTTCTTCTAGGGTTTTTATGGTTTTAGGTCTAACATTTAAGTCTTTAATCCATCTTGAATTAATGTTTGTATAAGGTGTAAGGAAGGGATCCAGTTTCAGCTTTCTACATATGGCTAGCCAGTTTTCCCAGCACCATTTATGAAGTAGGGAATCCTTTCCCCACTTCTTGTTTTTGTCAGGTTTGTCAAAGATCAGATGGTTGTAGATGTGTGGTATTATTTCTGAGGGCTCTGTTCTGTTCCATTGGTCTATATTTCTGTTTTGGTACAAGTACCATGCTGTTTTGGTTACTGTAACCTTGTAGTATAGTTTGAAGTCAAGTAGCGTGATGCCTCCAGCTTTGAGTAACTGCAAAATTTAGGGAAGTTTCCTTTCCCTGCCGAACAAACAACAGTAACTATACCACCTCTGACTGTCAAGCCTCTTTCTAAAAGCTTTCTGCATTATTGCATTAAACATTTTATAACAGCTACCATCAGATCACTATTTTCATATCTTAACTGAATGATCCTGCTTTACTGGTGTGCACACATACACGCATGTGCACATGTACACACATGCCCAACATGCAGCTGTAGTCCCCACTTCATGCCTTTTTAACGACCCAGCTGAAAGTCTGTCCCAGAGGAAATGAAGGCGGTCTCAAGATGGATCCATTATAAAAAAAACTTGTATGTACATACCTTTATTACATTGTAGAGGAAGTTACCACTTTTTTACAGCATATAAATGAACATAGGTATAAGCCAGCAAGAAGAAATAGCATATATCTAATGAAAATAATCAGAATTTCTAGAACACAATAAACACTTACATCCTACTTTTTGGGAACCAATGCCAACTACATATATAACAAGGCAAGTGCTGCTACATCAGGGGTACCAAAAACACTTTCTTTAGGAATTGTAAGTAAGTATCATCCAGCACCTGGATGCTAAATAAAAGAGCTGGAGGACTAAATAAATAGGAAAGTCACTCTACCTACCTTCCTATTTCCATCTTTTAGGAATTTACGTTTATTCAAAATTTTGATATATAATCCTGTATCTATGATCTCTTCAATAATTTCAGAATGGTAGTTTTAGACAACTTTAAAGCTTCAGCTCCTTCTGAATTTCCCAATGTGTTTTTGCACTCTTTCAGGTGGGCCTTCTCTTCAGGGGTCAGCTTTATCTTTATAAGGTTGGTAATACCATTCTCTCCCAGGATACAAGGAATACTGAGGAATACTTCTTCATCTATTCCATAGAGACCCTTAATGATGGTGGAGACTGGATGTGTTCTACTAAGATTCTTCAAAATACTTTGTTAAATCAGCTACAGATAGGCCAATGGTCCAAGAAGTATTCATTTTAATAATCTCATAGGCACTAGCAATCACTTCTTTGTGGACATTTTTCCACTGCTCAGGATCTTTATCGGTTCCTATATCAGAGTTTAGATCCTTCAAAGGGATACCAGCTATGTTCACTCCACTCCACACACACACACACTTGAGTCTCCGTGCTCTCTGAGGATCCATCTGCGGCAGCTTTCAGAGTGGATACCGAGCTTTTATCCAATCAAGAAACGAAAACGAGCAGTATCCAGATTACAGCCGTTTCCAATAACACGGTTTTTGGGAAATGCACTCAACTTCCAGGCTACATAAGTTAAGACATCCACTGTATTGGAAACAATAATCAGCTTGCAGAGGGGGCTGTACTAGACAATACCGGAAATTGTTAACTTGAAGATGGCCACATTTCACTGGACTAAATTAAGGCGCGTTTCTCCCTTTTCTTGGCGTGCTCCTGCTGTGATAATCACTAGGCTAGAGTTTGCTGTGACAAGGTAATCTTTGCTACAAACAATACTTGGCATTTTCATGAAAGGGCTGCCATGTTGAAGATCCACCGTCTCACCCTTCAGTTTGCCTTCATCAGGATCCACAAGGGCAAGTTCATCACTCAAGCCTTTTAATAAGATGCTGATAGCGCAGGCCATGCCCACCGATCCAGTTCCTGTGATGGAGACCTTACTGCGATGAACGCGCTCCTCGGAAGTGAAGTGCTCAGTAAGCTCACTCTTCACAGTCGCCATGTTGCTCACGGGGGTGAAGAGCCAGATGCCCTTGAGCGGCACGCACGGTGCCTGACGGGGTCACAGGGCCATCCCCAGGCACAGGAAATTTGCTCCTGCTGAACTCATTCACTCTCTGGCCCACATAACAGGCACAGTCCAACTCATGGCTGCTCACTCAAGAAGTGGAGGGAGAGAATGGAAAAAAAACTGCTGACCAGGACATTGCAACACCAAGAGGGCCGTTAGCAGCACCTTCAGCCCTCTGTGGTGGGTGCGCATGACCCGCTCCCTGGCCCTCTACTGCGGCTGCGCGGGCCTTGCCAGCGCCTCCAACACACGCTTTCCGTGGGTGCTCAGACTAAGGCGGTGAAGGGCTGCTTCTCTAGCAAGTGATTTCTGGAGTTAGTTTTACAAAGAGTATTCTCATCGATAGCTGACATGCTTAAGAGGTTAACCCAGATCCCTGAAATTACTAGTTTTCTATTTTTAGCACGAATGCCAAGGAAAAAATGCTTCTATTAACTACAGATGAAAATCAGGTTACATCTTCTGAACCATGACCCTGCCGGGAAGGATAGGGCGCTGTGCTTTGCGTATGGGTGGCTGCCTGCACCATCTCCCAGTGTCCCAGAAGTGGGCTCCTGCTATCTGGTGTATGGCGCTGGAGGCCTATTTATAAAGGATCCCACTGCCTTGGTGCCAGTCCCGGCCAGGACCCACACTGGGACAGTCAGCAGGAGATTGAGCAGGGTAGGGGCCGGCTGGGAGTCATTCCATCACTAAAAACTCACCAGGCGAGAATGCTATTCCTTTCTCATGCCAGAGGAAAGCCTTTGATTGTGCGTCCCGAAGAAAAACGACTTCTCAGGTAGAAAGTTGGCAATGTAGCCCTCAATTAAAATGAGGATATCTCTTAAATGTCCTTAAAATGGCAAATTTCAACCAATGCATAAACCAGATTATTGACCAAAGTAGTGAAATAAATGATCTAGTACAATGTGGCATCAGTATGCCTTACTTGTTCTGCATTTCTCTGGGCAATCTTAAGAACTAAATTCCCTTAAAATTTCTGAGCAGGTGTCAACTTCACATCTGATGAAATGCATACTCTAATAAGCCCAGTAAATTACAAAAGCTCCGATAAAAATGATGGTACTTTTTCCTCACTTTTAAACAGCATTCTGACCGTGTAATGGTTCCTCAAAAGCTCTCCCTCTTGTTTTATTTAAAAGCAGTGTGCTCTTCTGGAATGGGGCCCCTTGGTACATTCAAGATCAGCAAAAAAAGATTTCTGTTTTAGAATATTGAATGCTGACAAAACAAATACTTTATATTTGGACTTGAAAAGCTATTCTTTCTTTCTTTTTTTTTTTTTTGAGACGGAGTCTTGCTCTGTTGCCCAGGTGCAATGGCATGGTCTCAGCTCACTGCAACCTCCGCCTCCCAGGTTCAAGCCATTCTCCTGTCTCAGCCTCCCGAGTAGCTGGGATTACAGGCACCTGCCACCACACCCGGCTAATTTTTGTATTTTTCAGAAGAGATGAGGTTTCACCATATTGGTCAGGCTGGTCTCTAACTCTTGACCTCAGGTCCGCCCGTCTCGGCCTCCCAAAGTGTTGGGATTACAGGCGTAAGCCAACGTGCCTGGCTGAAAAGCTATTTTTACTTGTGCCATTGAAAGGCAGTCCAGGGCTGGGCGCAGTGGCTCACACCTGTAATCCCAGCAATTTGGAGGCCGAGGTTCATGGATCACTTGAGGTCAGAAGTTCGAGACCAGCCTGGCCAACATAGTGAAACCCCATTTCTACTAAAAATACAAAAATTAGCCGGGCGTGGTGGTGTGTGCCTATGGTTCCAGCTACTCGGGAGGCTGAGGCACGAGAACTGCTTGAACCTGGGAGGCGGAGGTTGCAGTGAGCCGAGTTCATGACACTGTACTCCAGCCTGGACGACAGAGCGAGACTCCGTCTCAACAAAAGAAGAAAAAAGGCAGTCCAGGAGGAGAGGAACAATAAGCAAAGCAGTTGGTGAGGGTGGGAAAGGTGTGCCATCAGCTGAGTTCCTGACATCCTGTTTCAGGGTGACCTCCTGGCTGTGTTTTCCCTATCAGTAGGGATCACATACCCTATTCAGATGACAGAGCCACAAACTCCATGACACACCAAATAGTAAAAGCACTAGGTACATGAATCCTCTTAGCACTGGTGGTCAGATTTATGGTTAACATTTGTCAAATTAAAAACTGCAGTTTTAAAAGGGTCATCTTTATTTAATGGTGGCCAGTGTTTTAGAGGAATCCTTTAAAAGCAACAACTTTTGATAGCTGTCATTTCTTTTATCTCAGTCATAACTTGAAATGTTTTAACCTGGTGCCTGTTCCCCCCATCCACCTATAATGATTCCTTTCACCAGTCAAGTCATTTTCCAAGATAAGTGTTCTTGAATATGAAATTCAAGGGCATAAAGACTCTTTGCTGCATGGCTACTTTCTATAGTCATTTTCTTTCTAGAATTTGAACCTCTTCAGAAATACAATCTCTATAATAGCTGCTTCAGTTTTTCCCCTTAGCCACAACTAAATCAATCTTGAGGGGGAAAAAACTGTTCAAAATAAAAACACACCAAACAAAGCAGCTTTTTTTATTTACAATAAGTCTTGAGATAAAAACGGAAAGCACTAACAAAGACAAAGAGATGTATGTGACCTCCAGAGCAGATTTAGGTCTACTCAAAGATGTGGAAAGCCAAGTATAGCTAGACAGCTCCCTAGTGACTTCCTATCTTAGGTGGCTCATTATTCCTTCTGAATTGAAAACCTGACTCAAATTATCTATTCAAACCGCAGTACAGTATTATAGCTAATGGCAGGATTACACCTCAGTACTTTTGGTTGTACCACTTAGGAGGGAGGAAGCAGGAAATGAAAACAAGCAGCAAGTCCCTGAGCCAAGAATGGTTGCCACTAAGTCACTATTCCTTTCACCTGGACTCACACCCAGCTCTCAAATCCTCCTTTTCCTCTCTGAGAGTCCAGTTCTGATATTCCATTCTCTCACCAATCTTTGCCAATCCCCTAAGCAGAACTGGCTTTCTAAAAGCCTATTTCATCACTGTACTTTGTACCTCTCTCCATTATAGGATTTATCACACACAATTAAATGTAAAATACTTATGAATGTGCCACTGCAAGAAGGATCACCTTTTATTTACCGGCATATTCCTGTCCTCTAGAACAGAGCTGGGCACATGAATAGGGATTTGGTAAATGTAGTAGAAAAGAATGAATAACCATAGAGCTGAGTGAGTAAGGCTGGAGAGTGGGCTAAAAGGTGAGAGTGACAGAAAGGTGGGGCTACAGACCTTAGAGAGTTCTGAAAATGAGGGTAAGTAAAATGAGGGTAAGTAAAAGTGGTACCCACTGGGGCATCTTCAGAAAGTTGATGCATATATTTCAAGTAAAGCTTTGGATAAGCTGCAAGATTTTGTGGCTATTTTCAAAGCCAATACCCACTTTTACCAAGTTAAAACATTAAAAAACAAAACAAAAACAAAAACCTATTACAGTGTTAGAAAGGCATTAGAACAAATATGCAGTGGCAGAAAGACTATTTTTATCCTTTAAAGTTATTTAAAATGTTTTGTTCTTTGGAAACCTTTAAAAAAATAATCAGCACACAAAAACCCTTGTTTAAGGGGGAAAAAGGGATACAACGAAAGCAGTGTTAATTATTATAAGCTGATCTGAAATAGGCCATAAACTCACCAGCATGCAAGGGGAACATTATATAAACACAATTATTTTGAAAGTCTTCTTTGTGATTTGAAAAATCATAGAATGCAAATTGTAGTTTTAAAATAAATAAGTGGGCTCTAATTCTATTGCTCAGTAATTCTCATGTCGGGGGGTCTCTGCAAATCCCAGCACATGAAAATATTTCACTTTGTCAGCAATACTGGGAAAACTGGAGGAAAGACAGAGGGCCACAAAGGATAGAATAAAGGCAAAAAGTCAATTCAAAGAGCAATGCTGGGATCAACTTCCTGTTTATGGTATTTAAATATGAAATGAATTGGCAAGCTCTTCTAATAAATCATCCCAATCACATTTTTGTTCTTTGAAAGCAGCATCTTATACATAATTTTTGATGCAATGTAAAAGAGACACTTGTGTTAATCATTAAAAAGGAAAACTTATAATGTGGCATAAAACATGGAAAGCAAAGAAATTAAAATTCATTAGGCCGGGGGCGGTGACTTACACCTGTTTTGATCCAAACACCTCAGGAGGCTGAGGCAGGTGGATCACTTGAGTTCAGGCATTCCAGACCAGCCTGGCCAACATGGTGAAACCCCGTCTCTACAAAAAATACCAAAATCAGTCCAGTGTGGTGGTGCATGCCTGTAGTCCAGCTACTTAGGAGGCTGAGGCAGGAAAACTGTTGAACCCAGGAGGCAGAGGTTTCAGTGAGCCAAGATTGTGCCCCTGCACTCCAGCCTGGGTGACAGAGCGAGACTCTGTCAAAAAAAAAAAAAAAAAAACGAAAAAGACAGAGAGAGAGCCACTGAAATGAAATGGTAGAAGTGATGTGATCAGATTGCATTCAATAAATACTTACTAAACACCTACAATGCATTAGGCACTGTTACAGGTGTGAGGATATAACAATGACCAAGATAAAGGTCTCTACTCTCAGAATTTACATTCTTTTTGTGAAGACTGATAAAACAAGACAATAGTCAATATCATCTCGTTTTGCAACAGGCGCTACAAAGAAAAGAAAATAGGATAATTTCAGAGAGTAACTGGGTGGTGGGAATGAAGACATCTGGAGAAGCTGCTCTGAGGAGGTGAATTAAGTTTGGGTTGAAACCTTGGACAGCAGCAAAGAGCCAGCGATACAAGGACCTGGGGAAGGAGTTTCCTGGGCAAAGCTAGAATAAAGGCCCTAGGCAGGAACAGGCTTGTGTGCTGAAGGAATAAGAAGGCTGGCAGGGCTGGAGTGCAGTGGGGACAGATGAGGTGGGCAATTGTGGTGGCTCAAGATGAGGTCAGTGAGGTTGGCGGGGCTACCTCACGTAAACCTTCTTCAACAGGAAGCCACTGAAGGGTTTTAAATAAGGAAGGAGCATGATCTGACTTACATTTTAAAAATATCTCTGGCTGCTATGTGGAGAAAAAAATTCTAGAGGGAATAAGGAAGAGGCCGGGAAACTGGAGAGGCAACTTAAAACACTAGGCAAGAGAGGAATGGATGTGGAGAGATGGAGGCAGGCCGTGTTCAGCAGCAGAGCTGACAAGCAGGACTTGCGTGCATCAGATGAAGGGAACGAAGGGAAATGAGAGAATCTAAGAGGATTCTCATCGATGTTTTTGGTTTGAAGTGGAAGGATGGGATGATGGTGGCATTTATGAAATGGGGAAAACCAAGGGAGGAGCAAGTTGGGAATAAAGTGAGGAAATCAAGCACTCTAGATGGGACATGGGTCATTGACACGCCTTTGTGACATACTTGTGAGGGCGCACAATACGAAGCTGAGAGGCCAATCTGAAGGTCAGGACTGGGGCTATATCTCTGGATGGCATCAGATTGTACTGTTTGTTTTAACATGGCAGGGACTGGACGAAAGAGTCAAGGGGCTGAGGACAGAAGAGTCTAAGTAGGAGCTACTGGACACTGATGTTGAGAGGCTGGCCGGGGGAGGGGCTGGCACAAGAAACAGGCAAACCGGCCAGTGAGGTTGAAGGTATCTCGGAAGCCACAGTGTTTCAGGAGGCGGGGGTTGGGGTTCCATTGTGCCAAACGTTGCTGGGAGGGCAAGTAACAGAGGATAAAGTAAGATCTGGCACCAAGGAGGGCACTGGCAACCTTAATAGCAGTTCCAGTGCAGCGCTGGGGCAAGGAGCTGGACTGAGAGCAGGAAGCGGAGGAAGTGGAGGCAGTGACCACGGACAACTGTTTCAGGAAGTTTTTTTGTGTAATGGGGAGCAGACAAATGGGCTGGTAGCTGGAGGAGGTTAAGGAATATCTAGAGAGAACTTCTAGAGGTGGGATAAGCTAGAGCATGTCTGTACACACCGCAGCAGAGAAGGAACACGTGACAATCAGCTAAGGCTGAGGATAACGATGGGGGCAAGGTCCCTTGTAGATGACAAGGGGCAGGATCTAATGCCCAAATGGCAGGGGTGGGCCTCTGGCAGCAGCATCAACCTTTTATCCCTGGTAACAGGAAGAAAGGCAGTGTGCATGGTAAGTCCAGAGAAAGTGAAGGCCAGAGCGCTTTGGCAGAAAGGTGGAGAAAGGGCTGCAGAGAGGCAAGGCAGGGAGGCAGGGAGAACAGAGACAGCTGTCCGAATCATCTTGAAGCAAGAAGGTGCCATCGACTATAGTGGCTGTGGGGGTCAGGGAAAAGCAAGGTTTGGTGACTGATTAGATGCAGGGGTGAGAAAGAGTGTGGTCAGGAATGGCCACCTGGCTTTTCTCTCTGGGCAGCTTTGTGGGTGATGCTGCTATTCATAGGGAGAATGACTCAGGAGTAGGTTGTAGTTGGGGACAAATGACAGTTCACTGAGGGACACATGGGATGCCTGCAGGTCATCCAAGCACCTGTGTCCAGTCAAGTGGGCCCATGAGCCTAGAGCTCAGGGTGTAAATGAAGGCATCAGAGTGGCTGGAACCTGTGAAGAAGAGATAAGGGGGGTAAAAAAAAGAACCTTAAGCATAACTGCGTAAAATAAAGCAGCAATATTTCACAAGTAAATGGGACAGTTGGAAGTTACAAGAGCCAAACTGGAATCGAGAAAACTCATAAAAAGAATAAAGGAATGACTATAAAAGCCTAGAATCTGTCAGTATAAGAAGCAAACAATAAATGATAGATCTGAGTCACTAAGAAAAAGTTAAATAAGTTATGTTCAGCACAATTTACATAGTGGAAAAATATATAGCACATTAGAAAATGATTTCTTCTTAAAATTGTTAGAAGCATTTCAGGTAGAAAAATCCATTTCCGAGAACATCATTTTCTGATATACTTGTAAGTGAATACTTACAAACTGTACATATCAACTGTATATTAATGTAGTACTGTCCCACAGTTTTAGGTTTGTAAGTGACTAATCAATCATAAGTAGCTTTTAAAACGGAGCTTAAGGGGGAAGCAAATGCTATCAGATCTCCAGTTCACAATGCTTTACTTAGAGAGATCTGCTCATGTGTGCCCAATTTTCTAAGCTCAGTCTAAGAATTAAGGACAAAGAAAAAGAAAACCCAAGTGAAATCAAGGCTACCTTCCTCCTGTGGGATACGGCTGGGAACATTATTGAGGTGATGAAGTCTAATCTGTGTCAAGTCTGAGAACAAAAAAGCTTTTATGGCAGAGCTGATGTGTCCTAGTCCTTGTCACACATTCCCACTTGATAAAATGCTTGGGGCCCTATTTTACTTATACAAGGAAACTGGTGGGTTTTGAAAGAGGTATTTTGGAAATATGCCAAAACAGCTGATTCCCCTGCTTGGCTTTTTAAAAAAGTACATTGGTCATTATCTCCCACCTTAAACAGAGTAAGTCCCTGTGATTCGGGTTCTCTGTCACTAAACTGCTTGTCCACATATATATCAAGTGCCTCTCTCCACTACAATGTTAAGCCTATTAGAGCTGCAATGGAATGGGGAAAAGGGTTATGGAGATGTTCTTGTCACCTCTGACTTGAACTTACTCACTGATGTGCAGTGCTACTTCCAATTCATTTAAAAATGTTTCCGGGAAAATATTCCTCAGTCCTCAAGCTGTTTGAAGGCCCAAGAGTGTGACAGGTGGAACTACCTTTGCAGGATCATGATGGACTGTTCTGGGAGTTCTAGTGAGCACTATGAAGAAGTGGAAACGAGGCCGAATACGCTGATGTATGGTAATCAGAATAAGAAATTGAGGCTTGCTTCCTGGGGGCAGAAGCTGGTAGAGATCTCTGGAAGCACTGAAATTAGATTAAGCAAGGAGGCAGAGGGAAATGTTTCAGCCGCTTCTCAGACTTCCCCTGAAGATCCCTTAGAAGTGGCTGCCATTAAACAATTGGCCAAGAGACTCAGGTTTGCTTTTAATCTTTGATCTAAGCCAATGAAAGTACACAGCACTTAAAGTCTATTTCCCTCCTTAGAGATCGTCAGAGTTAAACATTTCTAAGCTTTTTCACAGTTTTACTATTTACATATGGGGTTCTAGCAGTCACTCCACAATGCTGCTTCAAGATGAACAGGTAAAAAATAATGCAGGAATAAATGTACTGGTAAGAGAAACACCAGACTACCAGTGAAACTTAAATTAGCAAGGAGCCAAAAGAAACTTGATTATAATTATTAGCTAAGGCCCTCCAGTTGGTCATAAGGTTACTCAGAAGTGAGCCTAAATATTATCATAAAAATTATACCTAGGAGCAGCCGGGCGCGGTGGCTCACACCTGTAATCCCAGCACTTTGGGAGGCCGAGGCGGGCGGATCACGAGGTCAGGAGATCGAGACCATCCTGGCTAACACGGTGAAACCCTGTCTCTACTAAAAAAAATACAAAAAGATTAGCCAGGAGTGGTGGTGGGTGCCTCTAGTCCCAGCTACTCAGGAGGCTGAGGCAGGAGAATGCTCTGAAACCGGGAGGTGGAGCTTGCGGTAAGCCAAGATCACACCACTGCACTCCAGCCTGGGCAACAGAGCGAGACTCCGTCTCAAACAAACGAAACAAAACAAAACAAAATTATACCTAGGAGCAGCTACAAAAAAGAAATGGAGAAAATACATTTTATTGGAGTACATCCAATACTGTCCTAGAGGAAAGATAGAATTTTACTTCCCTTAAAGATTCTCTCTTATAATAGGAAAGTATAATGTCCATTTATAGAGACATATTTAAAATATATCTGTTTTATTTACATGTTTTACTTTTTGTTTTTTAAAGAAAAAGAGGTCTGGGCTCTTGAAAAAGAAGCAGCATCTATCAGCAGAGGAGGAGGCAAGACGGGGCCCTGGAAAGCTGTGCAAGACTCCAATCACAAGTCACTTCCATAAAAGCCTTTCTAGCAGCAAGGACTCAGGAAAAATACAGGAAGAAAGACAGTTGGGGGTGGGAGTGGATTATTTTCTATCAATCAGATTGGTAAAGTTTCAGAGCAATAGAAGCAAGGCAAGCAGGGCAAGGATGCCAGGAAACTCTTACGCATTTTGTATAAACTTTTCTGGAGGGCTGGTTAGCAACAAATATCAAAAACATTTTAAAAATGCACTTTGACTCAACAAACAGTAACATCTTTTGTGCAACAAGATGTATGCCTACTGATTCCTTATGGTATTTAATAGTGAAAAATTACAATCTAAACGCCACTGGCAGGAGACTGATTAAATAGATTATAACATACAATAGCGTTCCATACAGTGATTAAAAGTGATGGAGATTCATATACTCTGCTGTGCAAAGATGTTCCTGTGACTGTTCAGTGAAAAAAGATTCCAGAGTAGCAGGCAGTAAAACAGCATTTCTATACAATTCTATGAATATGCCTACACAAGATGGTCCAAAATGATGTTTCTACTGTAATTATGATTACAGCTTAGTAGGATTTCTGGTGATTTTTGCTTTTTTTTGTACTTTTCCACATTGATTTTTTTTTTTAAACGAGTACATATTTTTACAAAAAATACCCAAGGCTGTCTTTTTTTTCTTTTTTGAATAAAAAGGTCCTCAATATATATATAGAAGATAAATACTGTTTTCGTTTGTTTATTTGTTTTTAAACAGGGTCTCTGTCATCCAGGCTGGAGTGCAGTGGTGTGATCTTGGCTTGCTACACTCTCAGCCTCCCAGCCAGGTTCAAGTGCTCCTCTCACACCTCAGCCTCCTGAGTAGCTGGGTCTACGGGCACGTGCCACCATGCCCGGCTAATTTTTTAAACTTTTTTGTGAAAACAGGGTCTCGCTATGTTGCCTAGCTGGTCTCAAACTCCTAGACTCAAGCAATCCTCCTGCCTCAGCCTCCCAAAGTGCTGAGACTGCAGACATGAGCCACCGCCCAGCGAACAAATACTTCTTATCCCATGGTAAAGGGGTAAAAAACAAATAAAAAACTCCCTTCATTTATACATTAATTTTAAAAGTTAAATAACTGGACAATTTAAAGTATTTCACAATAACTAATAACATTTTTGCTGATGGTTTTTATTACAATTGAGGTTTCAGCTCCTGTGAGGACAAGAACTATAAATTATCTGTAGATTCCTACTATACTAGGCACCATGAATGCATTCTCTAGAAGCCCCAGTAAAAGTTAGCAATGATAATTCTGCCAGTCCTTTGAGATAACCACCTCCCCACAAACATAAGCACAGGTCCACAGACATAGAGCATACTCCCTTAATAAAAGTTCTAATCATACCAACTAGGAATTATTTAGATATTTAATGTTTCTCCTTCTAAGGGGAGGAAAAAAGTCAAGGTAGTCTACCTATAAATAACGGAAACCTCTTCAGAATCCTTCAAGTATCAACACCTACTATAAATAATAAAAGGTAAAAAAGTTTAAAGGTCACTGCTCTTGAGTTACATGTAAATAACTATATGTAAACAGCAAGGTTTTTTTTTCTTTTTTGATAGTTTGGGAATTACTACTTAGTACAAGAGTTCCTTAGAGCATTTACCTCAACTATTCTCCAAACTTAAACTATCTGTCCTGATAAAACAACCGAATCATAGTGCCCCAGCACGCACTCACTCGGCCTCATCGTAGTGCCCCAGCGTGCATTCTCATGATCATGTACACAGCTGATGTAGGAGACTACAAACCCAAACGAAACGTTCATCTTTTTTTCCACAATTAAGTTATTGTGATAAAATTAGTGCTATCTTAATTATAATCAAATAATAAAATAGCATATTTGAAATTCACTGATGAACACAAACTGATAGTCAAGCCGTGCTTGCCGGCCAGGCTGGGCAGGGGAGCAGGGTAGATATTGAACTGGCACTGATTTCTCCCCATTGTCAATGCTGGGCAAACTTACCTGCCTTGGTCTAACACAACATCTTCTCCTACCTTTCCTTCTTTAGAACCTCTGATTAAATGATATACCGCTGTGTAAAATACACGTGTTTATATTTAATGTTATTATATGTGTTCTATGTGAAATGAAATTGCAGAATAATTATGAATAAACAAACAATAAAACCAAAATACTTCTAAGAAACTGAAGTTTCACTTTAAGCATTTTAAACATGTTCCCTTTTAGGCCAGCAGATGTAGCTGTGAATTAAAATAGGAACTACAAGGACTTTCATCAAGATGCTTTAGGTTAGCCATTAGATGGCACTCTTTTGTATTGGAACTGGGTTTCTATCAGAGATTTAATACAATTCAAGCTAGCTACTTACAATTATTTAACACTGGAGTTGATTTTGATTTACGTGCATTTATCTAGAAAGATCATCTCAATTATTTATTGAGTGCAAAGACTTGGACCATTTCTGTTCAACATTTTCTGACTGAGACTGTTTTCTTAGTCATACAAAGATGAGACAGTACATACACAGTGACAAGTTCTTACTGGACTCAGGGTAACCTCAGAATTATCATCAAAACTCTCTAAATGCTGAGCTGAATATACCACATTGCTGTCTGCAAGCCTCAGAGCAGGGTCATACCATAAGAATTTTCTTAGAAAGTCAACAGGAAATGCTTACCACTTTACAGGGTAGCCCTGTCTTTGCACAGTGTATGGTTCAGGGGAAGCCCACAAATGAATTTAGAATGAACAAACCAGCAAATTAGCAAACACTACCACCTTTAAAAGATGTGTCCTTGAAAAGGTATCAGTGGGTTCATCTTTCTGTGGGCCTTCTCAGACATGGAGATCAAACTGATATGCCTAATGATCTATATGTAGAGAGAGTGTATATGCAGTCTCTCTTTTTAGTTAGACATAAAGATGTCAGGAACTCTGTCTTTCTTTGTGGTCTCAGCACCTAACCCAATCCCAGGTACCCAGCAGAGACTGAGTAGATATTTCCTACTTATCACTGGATGACATAAAGATGCAATATAAAAGGTTTCCACATATTCTTATATTCAGTAGTACCAACCAGAAAATATTTTTTCTCCCCAAAATATCTTATTTAGGCAGCAATCCTTGTATTAATGCCAAAAAACAAAGAAGTTCACATTCTACCCATCTTCAATGCCGGGCAAACGTATCTGCTTTGTTTGGTAACAACATAGCTTCCAATACCTCTCCTTCTTTGGAACCTCTGATTAAATGATATGCCACTGTGTGAAATACAAATGTATGTTTATATTTAAGGTATGTGTTCTATGTGAAATGAAATTCCATAATAATTATGAATAAAAAATTGGATTACTCTTGCACAGTTGGATTATTCTAGCCCATAAACATTGAATTATCAAGTGTATAATTCAGATAACCTAATTTTATTGGTTTATGAAAACTGGGATTGATTCTTCTAAGCAAGACTATTTGTGTTTTCAAATACCTTAACATTTTACTAAGTTTGTGACCCACATTACTCAGCACTGCAAACATCACATATCAGTTCCACACAGTTCATGTAAAGTGCTAGCAGACTGTCATTTTTATAGAAACTAGAAGCTTAATAACTTTATTACTAAGTACTACTTAATAATCTGAAGATTCAGACCTGAGTTTAAATCTTGACACTGCCAGTTACAAGCTATGTGACCTTGGGCAAGTGATTTAACCTCTTTGAACCCCAATTTCCTCATTTATAAAATGGGGGATATTAATATCTGCTAGATAGTTATTATGAAGATTAAATAATTTGCTACATCTAAAATGTCTGTACAATGCCTAAAATGGAAAAAGTGGTTTTATATTGGTCAAAAGCAAAATTGAGGTTAACAGCAAAAATCATGAAAAATCTTCAGTCACAGATTTTCTGTCTTTTCAAGCAATCTCTAATTTAGCATTACAAACAATGACTAGCCAGCAAAGTCAACTCGAAAATCAAGGTGAGGGCCAGGTGCAGTGGCTCACACCTTTAATCCCAGCACTTCGGGAGGCTGAGGCGGAAGATCACTTGAGTCCAGGGAGTTTGCAACCATCTCACTCTCAGATGAGTGAGACCTCATCTCTACAAAAAATTTTAAAAAGTAGCCAGGCATAGTGGCATATGCACCTGCAGTCCCAGCTACTCAGGAGGCTGACGCGGAAGATCACTTGAGTCCAGGAGTTCGCAACAAGCCTGGGCAACATAGTGAGACCTCATCTCTACAAAAAATTTTTAAAAAGTACCCAGGCAGCGTGGCATATGCACCTGTGGTCCCAGCTACTCAGGAGGCTGAGGTGGGAGGGTTGCTTGAGCCCAGGAGGCTGCAGTGAGCTGAGATCGCACCATTGCACTCCACCCTGGGCGACAGAGGAAGACCCTGTCTCCAAAAAGTCAAAAATAAAAATAAAATTTAAAAACAAAGGTTAGACTAGGAGAAAAGCACCATCATCTGTCTATCAATGTATTCTGAGTGAAAAGCACCGCAATGTTTATGTTTTAAGATTAAACTAAATATAAAAAGCTCAATAATGCCTATGAGGTTGTTCCTGCAACCCTGCCAACTTGCCCCAGTTTCTTCCTCCCTGCTGAATCATTCTCATCAGCATATACACGCTGTTAATTCTCCCAATGCAAAATACAATGAGTAAAAAACTATCTCTTGATCCCATTCTTTTTCCAGCTATGACTCCATTTCCTTCCTTCACTTTGTGGCAAAACTCAAGACTCACCTAGACACACTGCCTCTGATTCTCCTCCATCCCCTTTTGAATCACTCAGACTTTACTCCACCATTTCACCAATGGTTGTCACACCGCCAAACCCAGTGAATTATCAGTCATCATCTTACGTAACTTCTCACCAGTATACAACAGTCAGTCGCTTCTCCTTGAAATGTTTTCTTCACCTAGTGTCTAAGTCACCAGGCCAAGGAGATTTCCCTCTTCAGCAGGGCACTTTCCCCTCATTCCTCAACCTCTTAACCTTAGGAGTCCCTAAGAGTTCCTTCCTCAGACCTCTTCTCTTCTCTTTCAACCTTTACTGCCTTGGTGAGTTAATCTAGTCTCATGGCTTTATATGCTGCCCATATACTGATGAGTCTCAAATTCAAATCTTCACCTTGTACTTCTCCCCTAACTCTCAACTTCTATATCTAACTGCTTACTTGCTCTCCATCTCACTATCAAACAGATGTGTCAACCTCACAAGTCACAGATCGAGCTCCTGACATTATCTCCCAATGCCTCCTCTTCTCACACTGCCCCCCACCCATCCTTCCGTTGCTCAGGCCAAAAGTCTTGATGACATCCAACTTCACTCTTTCTCACACCCCACATCCAATCAACAACAAATCTTTGCTGACTTGACCTTCAAAATATATCAAGAATCTGTTTTCATCAACTTTACCACTGCCACCTATCTCAAACTACTGCCAATTCTCACCGGTCATGAAGGGTCCGGTCCACAGAACTTTCGACCAGTTGTTTAAAAAAAAAAAGAAGGCAGTCATTCTTAATGTAATGCTCTGTAACTTGAGGTATAAATTTTACATATATACACAAACATAGACACACACACACACACACACACAAGCTTTTAGGATTTTTTCCAAAAATGTATAAATAACACATTAATAATTTAAATAATTAATTTTAAAATGCTTTAACTCTTTTACAAAGATTATATATATGATGTCAAACAGCATAGAAAGTTGCTCCAAATTAATAATTTTATTGAACAAACAGCTAATGTCAATTTATTTATTTATTCTATTTTGTTTTTGAGACAGGGTCTCACTCTATTGCCAAGGCTGAAGTGCAGTGATCTTGGCTCACTGCAGCCTCAGCCTGTGAGGCTCAGGTGATCCTCCTGCCTCAGCCTTCTGAGTAGCTGGGACTATAGGTGCATGCCACCACACCCAGCTGATTTTTTTGTAGAGACAGGATTTCATCACATTGCCCAGGCTGGTCTTGGACTTTGGAGTTCAAGTGATTTGCCTGCCACAGGCTCCCAAGGTGCTGGGGTTATAGGCGTAACCCACTGCACCTACCCTAATGTCAATTTATATAGAACATTAGCTATAAATTAGTCATTACTTAATTTATTTGAAGTTTTACCACCTTCAAAAATTTTATTTATTAGTAATAAGAAGCTGTCTAGTTATTAGTAAGAATTTAGTCACGCACTCTGTCATCATTTCCCTAGACAGTGACCAAACTACATGCAAATAAATTTGAAAACCAGGAAAATTTAGAACACAGTCAGCAGAATAAACATCTAGATACCAGTGACAAGACTGTAGTTACTTACACTGTGAACTCCTAAAGCTTTCCAGACTGCGAAGCTAATCACACCAACCCCACACCATGCATACAGTGAGCCCCAGCCCAGAGCTCGCAAGGCAAGGGAAGACCCGCTTTCCGGTAATGCAGCCGTGGCCATACTTCCCTGAAATGAGACAGAAAAGTTGAGGTAAAAACAGTCAGTGCAGAAAGAATAAGCACTCTGGGGGTGTTTGCAAATTTCTCTCTCTGCAAGCAACATGATATTAGGAAGCTAGGTTAACCCAAGTTCTAATTCTAGCTTTGCTACTTAATAATTGCATGCCTTCTCTGACTCACAAATATTTGAGTATGCAAGGCACCAGGCCTGTTAATTCTTCCAGAAAAATCCTAGACCATTTTGTCAAGATTTCTCTATCCCCCATTCATTGGCATTTTCACAGAATGACATTAAACCTAACCTGATAAGAGATAGCAAATTTTTAACATCCTGTCTTCCATCTGGAAATACATTTCCCTTTACTAGAGTCCTTTTCCTTTTTTACAATAACTTCCTTTATATTGTTCAATCTATTTCTTATTTATTTATTTTGAGTCTCACTCTGTCACCCAGACTACACTGCAGCAGCATGATCACAGCTCACTGTAGCCTCAAACTCCTCGGCTTCAGCAATCCCCCCGCCCAACCCCACCCCCTACCTCAGCCTCTAGAGTTGCCAGGACTATAGGTGTGCGCCATCACATCTGGCTAATTTTTTTTTTTTTTTCTTGTACCAACTCCTGGCCTAAAGCAATCCTCCCATCTCAGCCTGAAATGAGTTATTACTAGTTGTCTGTATCCAAAAATGAACCTTAGTGGAAACTTGATTGTTAGACATTGATCTGTCATTAAGATTTTTTCTAAATTATTTTATTAAGTTTCATTATTCACTTTAAAAAAAATCTAATCACAAGCTTTATTCTGTGGGGAAGAATGTCACATGACATTCAGATACCATGGTTCAAAATTTTCAAATGGACACTGGCTGACTTGCTATAGGAAAAGACTGACTTGCCAAAAAATAACACTGTGTTAAAGGATCTTTAGATATAGCCACATGTGCTAGCCATACATGTGTACATATGTAGATATGGCTACACTATTCCTCACTAACACATTATTTTTCTTAAATTAAAATTAAGGCATTTGTATATGGAAGTTGAAATTAACAAATCACACTGCAATTAGGGTATACAGAATCCCCAAGATGAAACAGAAAAATTATTTTCTAAATGAGAACTCTGTATTTATAATACCTCTTGTGCCTGAAGATAAGGGTGCCCCTTATCGTCTACCACTTACCAGAACCCTTGAAAAAGCAGGTGATAGCCGGGCGCGGTGGCTCACGCCTGTAATCCCAGCACTTTGGGAGGCTGAGGCGGGCGGATCACAAGGTCAGGAGATCAAGACCACGGTGAAACCCCGTCTCTACTAAAAATACAAAAAATTAGCCGGGCGCGGTTGTGGGCGCCTGTAGTCCCAGCTACTCGGGAGGCTGAGACAGGAGAATGGCGTGAACCCGGGAGGCGGAGCTTGCAGTGAGCCGAGATCGCGCCACTGCACTCCAGCCTGGGCGACAGAGCGAGACTCCGTCTCAAAAAAAAAAAAAAAAAAAAAAAAAAAAAAAAAAAAAAGAAAAAGCAGGTGATAAAATTAACCTATTATTCATGTGTGGCACTACCACGAGCAAAGCGTTCAGTTTGTCAGAAGGTCGGCGACATACTTACAAATACGGTTCACAGTTTTAGCTTTTCTTCAGCCTAATCCTGGGATGAATTTTATGTAAATCAAATGCATTTTTTTTTCTTTTTTTTTTTTTTGAGATGGAGTTTCACTCTTGCTGCCCAGACTGGAGTACAATGGTGCTCACTGTAGGCTCCGCCCCCCGGGTTCATGCCATTCTCCTGCCTCAGCCTCCTAAGTAGCTGGGACTACAGGCGCCCGGCACCTTGCCGGCTAATTTTTTGTATTTTTAATAGAGACAGGGTTTCATCGTGTTAGCCAGGATGGTCTCGATCTCCTGACCTTGTGATCTGCCCGCCTCGCCCTCCCAAAGTGCTGGGATTACAGGCGTGAGCCACTGCGCCTGGCCTTGGCTGTGTTTTCATATGTGTAATACATTTTTTAAAATATCGATTTTTATAACTTTCCAGAAGTTGTAGCTATATCAGAAAGATGAACGACTTGCCCTTTTCATCTACTCACTACATAAGTGGGTATTAAAATGACTCAGTTATTTTATGAATTTTTTTCCTGCCATAATGTTAAGATAAGCAGGGGCACCAGATATTTCAGATAAATAAACTTTGCATGTGATTATGTATTTTCTTCAGTTGTTTTAACCAAATAGACATATAATACACGTTATTTTCTCTTATGGCACCTCATTTAGTCTACCAATTATGAGACCGATGTACAAATGCAAGATATACTAGTTAACGAAAATGTTGATCTATTTTAATAGATCGACCAAAGAAGCTCAAGAGCAGATTACTTGGCCACTTTTATCTTGCACCTTCCTCTTTCTGTTGATTCAGGAAATTACAAAGAAAAATGAAAGTCCATTCAGCATCTATTATTGCTTTTCAACTCCCAGTTGTTTTGCATAAGACACAGCTAAGACGATGAAAACAGGACACTGAAAGGATAGCTATCATCCCAAAATAAAAGCAGTGTAGGCAGTCCCCAACTGACAAGTTTATCATTTTAAAGTCCTCTGGGGTTACAATTTGAATCTGTTTTAATATCTAGAATCCCAGGCTAATGGACAGAAGTCTATTTAAATAGCAATATTACTAAAAATTGTAACATTTCTTCCCTAGAAGTATCCAAAGATGGGAAGAGTACCAGGTTGGGCAAGTTGCTTAATTCATCTGTGCCTCAGTTTCCTGCCCTTTAATGGGGACCACATGTAACGGTGCTGCCTAGGGCTGTGAGGGGAGTTCAGTGAGTGAAGCCCACAGAAGAGCAGCCAGCACATGCTAAGCACTCAAATATTAGATATTATTCATGTTAGAAAAGACCTCCAGGTGGCAACTGTGAAGTACACTAAGTGACATTCTTAGACTGGTGCTTTCTCAGTATACACGCATTAAGTGCTCCAAAATCTCTGAGTTCTTCTACAAACCATTTTACCTCTGAAACAGAGTCTGGGTAAGTGGTCATACTCTAATTCCAATGTTTTCCCAGAGGGAGACAGAACCATCTAAAACAGGGGTTCTCAAACTTCCCGGTCTCAGGATCCCTTTACACTTGGGCCCTAAAGACTTTCAATTAGGTGGGTTGTATTTATCAATATTTAATATATTAGAAATTAAAATTAAGAAATTCTTAATTTGTATTAGTCATTTAAAAATAGTAAATCGTTCTAGATTAATATAAGCCTATTTTTTAGGAAAAATTACTTTTCCAAAACGAAACTGTGCAAAGAGAGACAATGTTTTACATTTTTGTTACTCTTTTATTTATTTTTTATTATTTGAGACAGTCTCGCTCTGTCACCCAGGCTGCAGTGTAGTGGCATGATCTCAGCTCACTGCAACCTCCACCTCCTGGGTTCAAGCAATTCTCGTGCCTCAGCCTCCCAAGTAGCTGGGATTACAGGTGCATGCCACCATGCCCAGCTAATTTTTGTATTTTTAGTAGAGACGGGGTTTCACCGTGTTGCCCAGGCTGGTCTCAAACTCCTGGCCTAGAGTGATCTGCCCAAAGTGCTGGGACTACAGGCGTGAACCACTGCACCTGGCCTGTTACTCCTTTAAATGTCTAGCTTAATAAAAAATAGATGAATTTTCACATCTGCTTTTGTATTCAGTCTGTTGCAAGATATTACCTTTGGTGAAAATAAACGATAAAATAAACTTTGGTAAAATCTGGCCTCACACAGATATATGGTCACATCTTTGGAAAAGGGAAGAATACTGTAATAGCTTTTCCTTCTCTGATAATACACCAAATCAAATAACTTATGAAGGATTAGTTGCAACATGGAACCTGGAGTCATAACAATAAATTTTTTTGTAATTTCTTACTAAAATCCATTAGTCTATTTTGCACTTTGAATGGACTTTAAGCCCAGGTATCATGCTCATTCAGAAGATACTGGTTATATAGATCTTTCAAGTTATATAGATTTTCAATTGTTGACACCATTTATTAAAATAATATTTTAAAAAACACATCATTAATATCACCATAAAATCTCATTGGAAAAACCATTAAATATTAAGCAACTGTTAAGCTCATGATGACAGATAAAAGTTTTCTAAAATCTAATTTTTCACTTGAAAGCTTGAATTTTATCAGTGGCAATAAATACTGACAATTGTTTGCTTGAAAAGACAAGCTCATTTTATTCATTGTTAAGATGTCTGCCAAATACCCACTTATGAATAAGCATAGTTTGTCAGTTGTTCTTTCAAGGAAAAATGATATTCTATAGGAAAAAAGTGGCTAGTTCAGCTTGCAATTCAATTGTTTTTCTAGAGAAAAAAAAATCCTACTTCAGTATAAAATAGAAATGCTTTATGTAATTCCCATTTCTTTTTTTTTTTTTTTTTCTTGTTTTCTTTTTTTTGAGATAGAGTCTCGCTCTGTCGCCCAGGCTGGAGTGCAGTGGCACTATCTCACTGCAAGCTCCACCTCCCGGGTTCACGCCATTCTCCTGCCGCAGCCTCCAGAGTAGCTGGGACTACAGGCGCCCACCACCACACCCGGCTAATTTTTTGTATTTTTGGTAGAGATGGGGTTTCACCATGTTAGCCAGGATGGTCTCGATCTCCTGACCTTGTGATCTGCCCGCCTCGGCCTCTCAAAGTGCTGGGATTACAGGTGTGAGCCACCGTGCCTGGCCTTGTATTTCTCATTTCTTTACACAGAATATTAAAAAGAGGTTTATTCGAGGGTCATGATTTAATAAAATTATTTTATTTCTTTGACAAGGGCATTTTTAAGTAAAGCTGGCTTTAAAAAATACAGGTACTTTGTAATGAAGAACACAATGACTTTCAGCACAGTTTGGTGCTACTGCCTTAGTTAGACCAAGGTATCAGCAGTTTTACTCTCCACTGCCTCTGTACCATTAGTACAAGCATCTTACTATCATTATGAAAATAGTTCTGACTTCATGGACCCAAGGATCAAGGATCAGCAGGGTTCTGTGGACCACAGTTTTAAAACTACTGTTAGACCCTGAAGGGCATTTGTGATGATTAAATCTCAGAACAACAAAATAGGATGGAAAGTTGTGAATATGTGTACATGCTCCCCCCAGCCCCAGAGAATCCCTAGTTTTTATCAGATTATTAAAATGATCAGTGAGCCAAGGATTAACATAACTTAGATTTAGAAATCAACCAAAACTCTACTGTTAAGGCACTACTCTGATTTCCACCACAAAATATATTTCTGCTCTGAAAACATTCTATAACATAGGGAGAAAATGACCCACAAGGTTCATAGCAGTGATTTAGGAAGCTCCATATAAGTATTCAGAGGGGATCCAAGCACACTTTAAATGTGGTCTCTTGCCATTATGGTATCAATAAGACTTAAGTATGACTATTAAACATAAATGTAAGTTGGAAAGGAAACTTTTTATGATGTTTTACATAACACTTTTCCTCCATAGCACACATCGAATTGTAATTACACAGTTATTTGTGTGAATATTTATTTATTTTTGAGACAGAGTCTCACTCTGTCACCCAGGCTGAAGTGCAGTGGTGCGATCTGGGCTCACTACAACCTCCGCCTCCTGGGTTCAACTGATTCTCCTGCCTCAGCCTCCCGAGCAGCTGGGACTACAGGAGTGCACCACCACGGCAGGCTACCCGGCTAATTTCTGTATTTTTAGTAGAGATGGGTTTTCGCCACGTTGGCCAGGCTGGTCTCAAACTCCTGACCTCAGGTGATCCACCCCTCTGGGCTTCCCAAAGTGCTGGGATTACTGGTGTGAGCCGCAACACCTGGCCCAAATTTAGATTTAAAGTCATGTTGTGAATAGGAAATGTACCAGACAAGCTTTCAAAGTCTTGTTCTGCTAAAATTTAAGAGAGCACATAAGCACATCTTTCTAAATGAAAATAAAGACCGTTGGTTAATTTGTACATTTCTAGAATCCATAAGGGTATACAAATTCACATCTTAAAGCAATGTGGAAAGCCATCAATATTTTCTTTACTTTTTCTATGCAAAAGCTGCTGTATATTGTAAACAATAACAATAACGATGCTATGAATGGATTTCAGTGTCACCAACCTTATTGAACCATTCAGGGCTTTTCTTTTTAGCCAATGATAATGTTGTAATAAATCCAGCTAGCATTCCCGCTGCAGCAACAGTACCAAGAAAAATTCCACCTGCCAAGAGTTTCAGGGAGGAGGGGGGATATTTCAAAAATTAAATAAAAAGAGGTTAAAAAGACGTACAAAAGTAAGTTTAAGATACTATTCGAGTTACAATCAAAATCACTTTTGAAATTCAAGAAACCATGGCTAAGCAGCTCTTGCTAACAGTAAATGCCAGTGACTGAGAAACTTGCGTGACCTCACGACCTCTGGTTCCTTGAGTCATTCCGAGTTATTATTCCCGAACGCAGAGAATAGCTTCCCTTCCCCCTCTCCCCTGGGACCACGGCGTGAAGTTTCTCACGGGGAGATAGAGACGATGGCAATCAGAAAAGGCAAGGCTCGAGAACAGCTGCAGAGGTGATGGGGAAATATGGCAGGCCCAGGAGAATAGTTGGCGGGATCTGCCCCCCGCCCCGCCCCGCCCAAGGGGAGACTCCACCCAACAAGCTACCTACCTGCCCTGGGGCCGCGAGACTCCGCGGGCTAAACTCAGGAGCAAGCCCAAGCTAAGGGCTCTCAGAGCGGGATGTGTGTGTGAATACCCGCTCCAGCGCAAGCCAGGGTCCGGGGTTAGCTCGCCCCGATGCGCGCACCTCACCACAGCACACCTTACCTTTAACCAGGAAAAGCCGGTCATCCGTGGACCCCGGAGCCTCCAGCCCAGAGGCCGGCTGCCCAGTTCCAGAGCCCGCTGTCTCCATGCTTAGGTCGCCTCTAGTGCGTCCGTCCCCAACTGGGCACGGGTGGAAGCGAGAGCGAGGCGGAGGAGAAAGGTTCCGCTGCCGCCTCCTCCTGTGCACTCCTCCTGTGCAATCTGAAGAAGGGTCCGGAGTGCGGCCGCTGTCCCTAAACCCTCCTCCCGCGCCCGGGCGGGGAAGACGTGCTGTGCCCAGCGCCGAGGGCGATGCCCTCCAAGGCCGACTCGTAGGGAGGATCACTTGATTTCTCCAAGGAGATCATTGCTGGACTTAAGTGATTACTTTGGCTGTTTGAAAGAACGCTCAGCAGTGAGGGTCGCAGATCGCCCCAGGATTCCAGGCCTCGCCTGCTGTGAGACCTTGGAGCTCATTTTCTGATCAAGCTTACACTGTGTCCAACGATTTGGCCAGCGCTAACACTCCACGATTCTAAAACGCAGGCCTTGGTCTTCTGTCTGAACTTTTCTAGGTAACTTCCTAACAGTGGTGAGGAAAGGTGTAAGTGACAGGCTTTCTTTCTGGAGGAGAGCCAGCCACCCGGCTCTGCGGTGACGGGTCCCCTCGCCACAGTGTGAGTGCTTGGCCTCCCTCGGGAAGTGGAATACTTACAGGATGACCGAATGAAGGTACCACCCCCGAGAGGAGAGCGAGGCCCGCTCCAAGGGCTTGCAGAGCTGCCGGGAACGTTGACAGCTAGCAGCTTTGGTCTTCTGCTGGGAGGCTGGTTTGCCCATTCTGTAAATGGCCATGGACAGGAGGAGGCTAGTGGTGATAGAAAATCTTTTCAGCCTCTCAGAGAACAATGACATCTTGTAAAATAAGGCGGTCTCTGCCATTTTTCCTGCCCCCCAGCACTGGAGGGCATGAGCTTCCTGAGGATGGAGATGGGACTCTATGTTCAGTTTATATCCCCCAGCTTTCAGGTATTACCTGGTTACCAACAACAAATGCATGTTGGATGGATGAATAAATGAATGCATCTGTTTTTGCATCACTGCAGTGCAGTTAATAACTCAAACCTGGGCTCGGGTCCTTAAACCGCTTCTCAGGTGTGTGAACTTGGGGTAACTTAGCCCCTCTATACCTCAGTTTCCTCACCTGTAAAATTTAAAAACTGATAGTGGGCCAGGCGCAGTGGTTCACGCCTGTAATCCTAGCACTTTGAGAGGCTGAGGCAGGTGGATCACCTGAGGTCAGAAGTTCGAGATCAGCCTGGCCAACATGGTGAAACCCCCGTTTCTACTAAAAGTACAAAAATTAGCGGGGCCTAATGGTGTGGGCCTGTAATCCCAGCTACTTGGAAGGCTGAGGCAGGAGAATCGCTTGAACCTGGGAGGGAGAGTTTGCAGTGAGTCGAGATCGAGCCATTGCACTCCAGCCTGGGTGACAAGAGCGAAACTCTGCCCTCCATCCCCAGCCTCCAAAAAAAAAAAAAAAATTGATAGTACCTAACTCAGGATTGCTATGAGAATTAAATGAAGCGACATCTATAAAGAAGTTAGCACAGTGCCTGGCACACATAAATATTCAATACATGTTACCTCTAACTATTACCACCTGTGATTCCAGTAGCTATTTTGCTGCATTGCCTATGGGGATTTTTTTTAAATGATGGATTACCGAGGTCTGCCATGGATTACTGCTCTGAAGGCCCGCAGGTGGCAGGACAGAATGTAAAAGCTCCGTGGGGGTTCTGAGGATAAAAAACTACTGCTCTGTTCAAATTTTTGTGTGGATGAGATCACACAGAATGTATGTGACCTTTGGATTTCCTGGAAACACAATGTCAGTATCTGAAAGGGCTTTTAAGCTGGTAAATGCTGTGCTAATTTGTTGAAGGACCTATCCTTTTTCCTTCCCCTCATACATAACAGTGACCATAGCTGCTAACGTGTATTGAGTGCTTTCTATATATCTGACATTGCACTAAGTGCTTCAAGTACATTATCTCATTTATTTCTCTCCATAAACTCAGAAAGACTAACTTGCTCAAGCTCACACAGCTGTTAAGTGGCAGAGACAGGGCTTAAAAGCAGGTCCTTCCTTATCCACTGTGCCAGTGGTCCTCAAGTGTGAACGAGAATATTGGAATCACCTGGAAGGCTTATTGCACTCAGCTTTCTGGGCCCCATTCCCAGAGTCTGTGACTCAGTGGGGGCTGAGAACATGTATGTCTAAGTTTCCAGGTGATGCTCTTGCCACTGGTTCCACTTTGAGAATGTCTTCTCTGTGCCTTCCCCTTATGGATTACACCTCTTAAAACCCACACCATACACTTTAACACTTGGAAATCTGTTTTCCCAAGACTACTTAGGGAGAAAAAGTGCAGACTCACACTCTCTTCTTTGCTGTCCCCTTAGAAAAGGGCAGAAACATTTTATTTTATTTTATTTTATTTTAAGGATTAAGCTGGGTATAGTGGCTCAAACCTGTAATCCTAACACTTTGGGAGGTTAAGTGCAGATCACTTGAGGTCAGGAGTTTGAGATCAGCCTGGCCAATATGGCGAAACCCCGTCTCTACTACAAATACGATTAGCTGAGTGCGATGGCGGCACCTGTAATTTCAGCTACTCGGGAGGCTGAGGCAGGAGAATCCATTGAACCCAGGAGGCAGAGGTTGCAGTGAGCCAAGATCATGCTGCTGCACTCCAGCCTGGTGACAGAGCAGACTCTGTCTCAAGATGATGATAATAATAATTTAAGGTTTATATCACTATGTACTGTAAGGAACAGAAGGGAGATAATAGATCTTGAAATCTAGGGAAGTTACAGAGTCCTGCATTCCAGAGCCTGTCTCCATTGAAAGTAACTGCACATCCTAGGAAACTGCTGTCTGCTTTGTTCTGGATGTTACAGCTCACAAACCTCTACCTTCTTTCCAAATCCCCAAAGTAAAAGACAATCTTCCTTTTTTCTACTTGAAAGCTCGTTTTCCCAATATACACAGGGCTGAAGAGGCAATTGACACAAACCAATGGTTTACACTTCAGCCTTAGATGAGCAATTTGCATTTTGAGGGTCTTTGTGGGGTACACACGAAGGAGAGGAGGAGCTGTGAGTTCCTTGGTCAAGGCCTGTTTTTGGAGAGTACTGTGGCCCCATTTCTCACCTGCCCTGTGACTTGCTGTGTGCCAGATCCTGGGAGATGGTGTTTCCAGAGCCTCGGAAACCTGCCACGCACTAGGACGGGAAGTCCCTGGCCCAGGGATAAGACCAAATTCCAGGCATCCCAAGTTGGAATGCTGAAAGAAAACATTTTTAAAAGACATTGTTTCCCAAGGTCTCATATCTCTACAGGACACTCAGTTGGGTACTTTGGGTACAATTTGATTAACTGCACTGCTCCAAGAATTCCACAATCCCACCCAGACTTGTTACTATAGGAAGATATGACACAAGCTCCCAACAAATGAGTTGTAGACATTCCAAGCACAGTTTCTTTTTCTTTTTTTATTATTATTATACTTTAAGTTCTAGGGTACATGTGCACAATGTGCACGTTTGTTACATATGTATACATGTCCAAGCACAGTTTCTTTGCAGGATGGGGACTTGAGTTCTGAAATAGCAGGGCAGCATTTCCAAGTGTGGAAACCAGAGATTAGAAAGTCACAGAGCTTTGTTGCTTCGTGCAGCACCAGCAGGACTGATATTTCAATGGAAGCACGGTACCCTTCTAGAAAAAGGTAATGGAAATCTCTTGCAAGCTGAGGAGGCTACTGGGAAAGCAGGTTTATCTGAGACGGATGCTGTTGCTATTTCAGTGTTGTTTTAGTCAGCTGAAAGTTCATGCCAGGGACACATTTGACCACATTCTTATTTCAAACGTTTTGGTTCCTGTAGATCCTATTTCAGATGTTGACAGCTAGAAACCTGTTAGCTCTACAGTTCCCAGAATTTGGATAGCCCTAGCTCTAGCTGGTTTTGAATTCTGATGGACTTTTTTCCCCATCACTTTTTAAAACATTTCTTCAGAGCTTCAATCTCTCCATGTTTAATGTATGAGGCTGAATTATTTTAAAAATCTGATAAGGGTCACATCATTCTTACTGCTACTTGATACAAGATAGTTGTCAAAAATATAGGCCACGTGCAGTGGCTCATGCCTGTAATCCTAGCACTTTGGGAGGCTGAGGCAGGCAGATCACCTGAGGGCAGGAGTTTGAGACCAGCCTCACCAACATGGTGAAACCCCATCTCTACTAAAAATACAAAAATTAGCTGGCCGTGGTGGCAGGCACCTGTAATCCCAGCTACTCAGGAGGCTGAGGCATCAGAATCTCTTGAACCCAGGAGACGGAGGGTACAATGAGCCAAGATCATGCCATTGCACTCCAGCCTGGGTGACCTAGCAAGACTGTCTCAAAAAAATTATATATATATTTGTGTGTGTGTGTGTATATGTGTGTGTGTATATATATATAACATATTATATATAGATATATAATACATATATTATATATTTATATATATAGCAGAGATCTTTAAAAGTTATTGCCAAATTAAGTGTGTGCACAGAAGAAAAGATCTGGATTTTACACTGAATTATTAACAGAGGCTACTTTGACAGAGGGAGGAGGTGAGTGTTCTATCTGTGTCTCTTCTACTTTCTGCCTTAGTAAGTAAAATGCTGACCAAAGCCACATTTTTACATATTTCTATAATGTTTGCAAAATTTTTAATAAGGGACATGTATTACTTTTGTGAGAAGGGAAAAATGGAAGGAAAACAAAATAGTTTAAATATGTATCACTTTGTTTAAAGGATGAATTTTCGTTTAAATAGAAATAGCATGTAGGTTTCCAGGGTAACTCATCAAACTCTCCGGCAGGATACCCAGTGATAACATTCTTGGAAAGCGAGGGAATGAGAGCAAGATGCATTATGTCATAAGGAGAAGCTCTGGGCTGGCCTGAGAGCCCCCGTGGTATCTGCACCCTCGAGTTTGCTGCTCTCAGGCCTCTTGAATTCTTCCCAATATCTGCTCTGAATCCCCAGAGCTATAGCTCCTTCGAAATGGCATTAGTACGATCAATACTGTGCAGTGGAAATGGTAAGTATGATAATAACTCCTCTTGAGTGAGCTGAAACTAGCTTGAGTCTCATTACTCATTTCCGGTTTCTCATTACTTATCTTTTAGAATCATATTCTGTAACTGCCTCAGGCTGAATAATATGTCTGTCTTTACCACAGTAAATGAGAGTTGCCATTATATATTCCTCCATTCAATTTTTCTTATTGTGGAGTATATCTTTCCTATCTCTTTCTGTGCTATCAGTTGAATTGTTACTATTAATGAAAGACTAGAGATCTTTTCGAGAGCTGTTATATTGCATAAGCCACTAGATATTATAAAAGAGTGATGCATATAATTTCCTTTAGCTATATTTCTCTATCTTCTTTTGAGGATCAAATAAGATCACGGATGTTCAAGCACTTTGTAAACTGTCGAGTATTCTGGCAATGTAAAGCATTGTTATTTTTAGTCCTGTGTATGTCCCAGTTATAGAAAAGACTCTTAGCATTCCTAAAAGCCAAATATATTTCCATCTATGCATTATCATTTCGCCAGTATTTCATATACAAGGACATATGTTACACTCACATTTACTATTAAAATCTGCGATATCAACCACTTGCGTCATTAAAGGCATCTTATGTTTATTGTATTTATTGTTAATAATCTATCCTATTTTGATATATTAAAGACTATAAATTATAAAATGATTTAAACACAAGTACTATCACATGTATGATGAGAGTGACCACATAAAGTAGTAAGACCTTTTCTGACCAAATACTGTGTTTAGATTGACTTTATTTTTTATTGACACAGCAAGTATTTACCGAGCACCTCTTATGGTCTTAAGTGCTGTTTTACTCTAGTGAAGTAAAGAGGCACAGTCCTTGGCTCATTGGAGCTTATAGTTCCATAGCCCTTAATTTTCTCAGAATTTCATCAAAACATCTTTTTGTTTGAACCTTTGCAGTTGATATTCTTTCTTGGTCTTCTACTTTCTGCCTTAATAAGTAAAATAAGGTTTACTTCTTTCTTAAAAACTATGCAGTGCTTTAAGTCACTTCTCTGAATATCAACTGTTACTGTAAATGTGGATATAGAGGGCTTAAGAGGTTGGTCTGCATATATACCAAACCCAGACTGTCCTGTCTTGGAGTTCAGAGGGGGCCTGTGGGGAAGGGACTAGTTCCTACAAGTAGGTTTAGCAACTGAGGCCTAGACAAAAAACTCAAAAGCAAGATGCAGCTGTCCCTGGGGGACAAAGCACATGCCAGGGGGTCATGGCAAGAGAGTTTTTCAGTCCAGGTGACCTAGTTGTGAGATGAAGTAGAAGGATTTTTAAGTAGGTAGCAGGGCATCCTGGAATCCAGGGCAGGGAGGGAGTTCAGAACTTCAGGAAGGAAGACTGGTGTCACCAAGAAATTTGTCCATGGGTAGCAGAGTCGCAGCCCCTAGGCAGAACTGAAGACCTAGAGATGGTAACTGGTAATTGTGCAAGACACAAAACCAGCTAAAATAACAAGGAAATGAAAAAGAGATCATTTGTCAGGAGTCTAGTTATCAGACCTGGATCACTGTGATAGAGTCAGATATACTCTGATGATGAGTCAGCAAGGCAAATTGAGAGGCTCAGGTCCAGAAGTACGTGCTGATTGAGGTCAGGATGATGGCTGGGTCTGCAGGTAGGAATGGGAGTTCAACCTTACAGGGGTGGGAGGCTCAAGGAAAGGGAGGGAAAGAAACAGGGATCTTGCCTTTAGTTGTGCAACTTGTTCATCTGCATGAGGGCCTCCATCTTGGGGGGTGTGGAACAGGTCGGGTCGGGAATCCAGCCCGCATTTTGTTCACCAAAACCTTGTGCTCTGGTGCTGGAATCCAGCAGCCCTGGGGAAGGTGCACCCCTTCTGGTTCACACACACAAAAGTACCACATGGGCCAATATTAGCTTTGGAAACCTTGTATTTAGATGCTAGAAACCAATTTAAAATATCCCAGCTACTGGGAGTGTATCTTTTTTTTTTTTTTTTGAGACGGAGTCTCGCTCTGTCGCCCAGGCTGGAGTGCAGTGGCCGGATCTCAGCTCACTGCAAGCTCCGCCTCCTGGGTTTACGCCATTCTCCTGCCTCAGCCTCCAGAGTAGCTGGGACTACAGGCGCCCGCCACCTCGTCTGGCTAGTTTTTTGTATTTTTTTTAGTAGAGACGGGGTTTCACTGTGTTAGCCAGGATGCTCTCGACCTCCTGACCTCGTGATCCGCCCGTCTCGGCCTCCCAAAGTGCTGGGATTACAGGCTTGAGCCACCGCGCCTGGCCGGGAGTGTATCTCATATCTCAAGTGTAGTAAGTCAGAAAAAAAAAAAAAAAAAAAAAATTCACAGGCTTCCAAAGTACCCAAGGCTGCAGTCTTAGAAACCATGGTATGGTTAAAGAAGTGAGAAAATGTGTGTAGATGCAAAGTGTCTTTAGGATTCAGAGAATGGGGCAGATAAATATTGCTTCTGAGAGGTGCAAGCATGCTCAAGTTACTTGAATTTACATTATTTTGGAAAAATATATACATGACCCTTGGACACATTTTTATAATTTTTGTCTTCACCAACTGTTCCTCTCTGCATTGCAAGAGAATTGTCTACAGTTACTTCCCGTTGGGTAGTATACTTATATTTTAGGAACACTTTGTTGGGATTTGACCCCTTTGATTTAATCTTGCTTATAAAAGTAATAACCTCTTAGAATGTTATTATACAGCCTGATAAAATATTTACTATCTAGTAAATTACATATCATTTAGATGATAGTGTTTTATTTAGGTCAACTGTTCAGGGCCCAATGCCCTTTTAAAACAGTCAAAGCATTTGATGGATTCATTGCTGAGTGCACTATAAATAAATGCTACCTCAAATTCCAGACAATGAACATGTGCTAGGGGATATATCAGAGCTGCTGTTAACAATGCCTCTTTCAAGGTGATAGAAAGAGCCTGGACTTGTCAGTTGTCTGGAAGCCAGGGTCTAGTTTCCAGCCCTGTCAGTGATGAGGAAGGATTGTCTCCATGTTTCTTTTTTCTTTTTTTGAGATGGAGTTTTGGTCTTTGTTGCCCAGGCTGGAGTGTAGTGACATGATCTTGGCTCACTGCAACCTCCACCTCCCGGGTTCAAGTGATTCTCCTGCCTCAGCCTCCAGAGAAGCTGGGATTACAGGTGTGTGCTACCACACCAGGGTAATTTTTGTATTTTTAGTACAGATGGGGTTTCACCATATTGGCCAGACTGGTCATAAACTCCTGACCTCAGATGATCCACACCTTGGCCTCCCAACCATGTTTCTTAATATGGGCTTCCTTTCCTTCCTCTGTAAAGTGAGGGAGGGATTGAACAGATCCGTACTTTATCTAAGTATATTTCACGGCGTGCCAGTTCCAGAAGCTGTTAGGTATTACCTGGACCAAAAACCAAAAAAACAGATTCTGTGATCAAGTAAGTTTGGAAAACAAAATCTCACAGAATTCTTTGCTTCAGAGCCTCTCAGAGTCTTCAAGAGGAGAGCACAGTAAGCATTGATTCTGTAACTTATTTGACCAACAACTCTTTGTTTAGGAACATCTTGTGGCTCATACATCTTAGAATATAGATTGAGAAAATACTGACCTACTTGGTCACTAGGATTCTTCCTAGTTCCCAAACTCTGTGCCTCTAGTTAAGTTTGGAGAAATGAGACTGTTTCCTGTTGAGGACAGAGAGCAATGCCCCCTATCTCTTGCTGCTCATGGTAAGATCTAAAAGTTAGTGATGTCTCCACTCAGAAAATTTGTCTGAACCAGAAGAGTGGTCAAAATAGCAAAGACCAAATTTCATGATGGGGTTGAAGCTTTCCTTCTAGTTAAGCCAAACATAATATCTCACTTTCCCATGTCAAATTCAGAGCTTTTCTTCACATTGTGAGAGAGAAGAAAGAGAGCTATTTGCTAGGGGGAAAAGCCAAAATGTTCGTGAATAATCTACTTCATTCCAATCAATTAGGAAGAAAAACGCAGTCCGCAAAGCACATTCTGAATTGGTATAGTTGAGAGACCAAAATAGACTGGCACACAGTAGAATTAGATTTACTATTTCAAGCCCTGCTATATATTTATCCTTATTTGGTTGTCTTTTGCAGAGTGGCATGACTATGGAAATGAGAGTGACCTTGGGTCATGTAGCTGATCATCTTGTATCCAAGAAGGATTTCTCTCAAGTTCTCCTAATTACAGATTCAGCAGCAGATCTATTGTGACTCCTGATTTTAGAGTGCATTCTACCTTACACACAGTTTCTCTTACAGTAACCAGGTACCCATTGTGCTGTGGTTGTGGTAGTAGCATGTACTGGAGAAATTTGATGATGCGTTGAATGCTAGTCATATCCTCAGAAAAATGGCCAGGCATGGTTCCATTTGCAGGGGTGGCTGTGTTTCATCTCACATGGCCCACTTACCTGACCAAAACGAGTTGAACCACAGTCACCACCAGACCTAAAGACAGCCAATGTATAGGCCAGCAGCTCTGCCTAGTGGGAACCACATTTATCGATGGTCCACCCAATCTGCAACACACGATGTCCTGATGACTTTCTCTCTCCTGGAACTCTATCTGCTCTTCCCTCTCCTAATGCCCTCGCAGCCATCCTTCAAGGTACTATCCAGGCTTGCTTTCTCTGGCTCCCACACTGTCTTTCATGGGGATATCATGAAAGCCCTTATGGTGTCTCTGCTAGAATTGGAGAAACACACCTCTTTCATGTAAAATAGTTTTATGTAATGCATTAACCTCAATGCACACCTGCACACACAGCGGCCTATGCAGTACATGCCGTTCCCATAACCACATGTGCCACTCACACCCTCTAGAAGCAAAAGCCCATAGGGTGCCATGAGCTGAGTGGCTGGCTGTACTTCCTAATATAACTAATATAATGGTTCGTTCTGAAACCCCAACCTCACCCCAGCCCACCGTGTGTTCCACTCCAGGAGTCAGACCTAATTCTAGGCCCTGGTTTTTTCCGGTGTGTGCTTCTCTATTGTAGTGGCTGCACCCATAACTGACCACATCACAGATGGGCCACATGGAACTCTGGACAATACTCTTTCAGCCGATCTTTGACAAGGTCCTTCCTTTCATCACCTTATCAATAAGATTGGTTACATTGGAAGCTGGTTGACCACCTATGCCCGAAGAAGAGTGATTTACGTATCACCTGGAAGGAGACACTTGAGGTCACGCCACAGGTCTCTCCTCAGTCCTGGCCATTTCAACGTATTTATAGGCAACTTGGAGCTAGAGCTAGAAGGCCGGCTATTAAATTTTCTGTAAGGCACAAAACAGAAGTTTTGCTTATTTGATGAATGAGAGAAATGTCTCAAGATTACTTAGCTAGACAAGAACAAAAGTCAATCGCACATAAAATGAACTTTAACAGGGATAAATCCAATTTTCAGAAAATACACAAGTGCAGGATGGGAGAGATTTGACCTGCAGCACTTCCCGAGACAAAGACACGGACAATTTAGTTGGCGATAATGCTGAAACAGCAGAGGTCATTGTGCACCTGCCTAGAAGTCTCTCCCGCTCATTCCCATCTGTTCTGGGGCCACCGTGGAGGAAGTGTCCTCCAAGAGCAGGCAGGCGAAGGGAGTGACAAGGAAGGTGAGAAGCCTTAGCCAGCTTATCTAAGAAGAAATCATTGAAGGAGGAATATTTAGGTTGGAGAGAGAAGAATTGGGAGGCTGGTACCTCTCTCCAGAGGCACAGAGAGAAGTTATATTGGGTAGATCGTGTCTCTACACATTTAAAATTTAAAAATTTGAAATGTCCCCAAAATGGAATTAGGTACTTTCTGAGCAAAAAATGAACATCTTTGTATGTCAGCAAATATACCTCTGCAACAGCAGGTTCATAAATACATTTTTTGTATTGATATGTACAAAGCGATATAGAAGGCATTTCTCCACTGAGGGACAGGTTAGAATTTGCAAGATGGCTTATGCCACACAACATGGGCCAGCTCAGCTCCACTGTCTCTGAAACTTTCTTTTGTCGGCAGAGCAAGAGTAGATTTATCTCCCAGGGGAAAAATTACATTAATTAGGCTCATGAGTGAATGCCAGTTTAATATAGTGTAATGAAAAGTATGGCAAAAGAACCATAATGGGAAGCCAGATAACAATCAGAAAGTTGCAGGGGACACCCTTCTTTGAGGTTCTGGCAGATTAATTAGACAAATAATAAGTAAGGAAAAACGTTTAGAATGATTGAGGATTCAGTGAAGTTTCCAGCTGTAAAAGAAATCTTAATAAAAGTTTTAATTTTTCTATACATTAGCTATGCCCCATTAAAATACAAAACAGAGGGGAAGAAATCCACTATGTGATGATCACAACACTTTACTGACACAAACAAGAAGACTTGACTCCATCATGCTTCTGCCCGAGAAGTCTTTTTTTTTTTTTCTTTTTTGAGATGGAGTCTTGCTCTGTTGCCCAGGCTGGAGTGCAGTGGCGTGATCTCGGCTCACTGCAACCTCTACCTCCCACGTTCAAGCGATTCTCCTGCCTCAGCCTCCTGAGTAGCTGGGATTACAGGCGCCTGCCACCACGCCCAGCTAATTTTTTTTGTATTTTTAGTTGAGACAGTTTCACTGTGTTGGTCAGGCAGGTCTCGAACTCCTGACCTCATGATCCACCCACCTCGGCCTCCCAAAGTGTTGGGATTACAGGCGTGAGCCACCGCACCCGGCCTAGAAGTCTTAGTCACACAGGTTGTTAATTATTCTCCTTTATGTTATAAATATAATGCAATTCCTGTTGAAATCCAAATAAGATCTTCTTTTATTGTTGTTGTTTTGTTTGAGATGAAGTTTCACTCTTGCCACCCAGGCTGAAGTGCAATGGAGCCATCTAGGCTCACTGCAACCTCTGCCTCCCGGATTCAAGCGATTCTCCTGCCTCAGCCTCCCAAGTAGCTGGGATTATAGGCATGGGCCACTATGCCCGGCTAATTTTTGTATCTTTTAGTAGAGACAGGGTTTCACCATATTGTCCAGGCTGCTCTTGAACTCCTGACCTCAGGTGATCCACCTGCCTAGGCTTCCCAAAGTGGTGAGATTACAGGCATGAGCCACCACACCCTGCCTCAAATAAGATCATTTTTAAACCTTGTGAGAATGATTCAAAATTCATCTGAATAATAAACATCCAAGAAAGGTCAACATTTTGTTGAGAAAGCACTATGATGAGAGGCACTTGCCCCACAAAGTTAAAGTGCATGGTACTTTGCATTAATTAAAGTACTAGCTATAGCCCAGAATAGGAATCTAGCTCTGCAGAACAGAATACTAAGGGCCAAAACGCACTTAAGTGCATCTCATAACTTAGTGAACAAGTGGAGTATTTCAAATCAGAGGAGAAAGTTCAAAAATGATTTGGGGACAAAATGAAACAATAAAAGTAATGAAAAAAAAAAGATAAATATCTACTGAAATAAGTTAATAAATAAGTTGAGAAGAACTTTTAAAGCAAGAAACCAAGAAATAAATGTGGGTCAGTTTGACTACATGAAGTCTTAACACTGCTCTACAGCAGACAGAGTAAGTTTGCTCACCTAATCCTATGCCTTCTTCGCCCTTGCCAGCCTCTTCCTAACTGTTGGGAGTGGCCATGAAATCGGTTCTGGCCAATGAGACATAAGCAAGGGTCGGCTGGTCTTGTCCCTTCCTCCACTCTTCTTCCTTCTGCCTGGAACACAGACCTGGTGGTCATTTAATGATGATAAGGTGACAAATGGGAGGGCCACGAGAGGACAGGCATGTGAGCCATCACATTGTCAACTGTCTGAATCCGGTCCAATAACTGCATCTCTATGAGATGCTTGTTACATGAGATAGTAAGTCCCCTTTAAGACAGTGGAGCTGGGTTTTCTATTTCCTGAAGTTAAATTCATTCCTAACTGATTCTGAGCTTAAGGCAAAACACCATATCGCAGCAAAAGGCAAATAACAAAAATATTTGTACGATGGATCACAAAAGTTCATATTCTTATTCATATAAAGACCTCTGTAAATAAGCAAGAAAGCTATAGATATTCCATTGTTTAAAAGGGGGGCAAAGATTATGAAGTAGGAAGATTTTAAAAATAAGAAATTCAAGTGTCTAATAAATTTATGGAAACATTTCAACCTCATGACAAATTAAAACAATAGCCTAATGATTCATCACCTATAAAACTGGCAAACATTGGAACAATTACCATATTATTTTCTGGAAAGCAGTCTGGCAAAATGTATCAGAAGTTTTGGCATGTCCATGCCCTTTGAGAATCTGTGCAGGGAAATGGTTAAGGAGTTGCAAAGATTTGCTACAAGGATGTCTCCAACAATGCTGTTAATAATTGCAGAAGGATGGAAATGAAAGAAATGTGCATGAGAGCTTTGTTAAATAAATTATAGGATTGACCCCATACAAAAATAATATGTATTTATGAACCTGCTGTCATAGAGGTATATTTGTTGATATACAAAGTTGTTCATTATTCATTACTAAGTGAATAGCAAATTGGAAAACCCCCCAGTAAGGATGAAACATTTCTATTTTTGTTCATGTGTGTATTTGTATATTTATGTGCATGAAAAATGGCATGGAAGAAAATATATCAAGGCATTAATGTTATCCCTGGGCTTGGCGCATATTTTCTGATTATTTCTGTTATAAACATGTATTACTTTTGAAATAAGAAAATTATTACTATAAAAATATTTCTTGGTAAATACGGAATTGAAACATGGGGAATTAGAATTGATTATTTAATGGCATCAGGCTGAGATAAGCTGAGGTGTTTGTTTCACAGTAAGGATATTGAAACATTCCAAGCAATTCAAGCTTGTTCTTCTGCAAGGAAATTCATTGAGCACTGTTGACGTCTGCTTTAATGATGAACTTCGGTGGCTTTTTCTGATGAGTGCATTTTGCTTCAGATAGTTTGATATACTCAGTCCAGCCAAAGACAAGTCCTACAGCTTTCAGGATACTTCCGGATTTTGCTTTCCTTTGGGTTTTTGTTTTGAGACAGGGTCTCCCTCTGTTGCCCAGGTTAGAGTACAGTGATGCAACTTGGGCTCACTGAAACCTCCCCCTCCCAGGCTCAAGCAATCCTCCCACCTCAGCCTCCCAAGTAGCTGGCACTACAGGCATGAGCCACCACACCTGGCTAATTTTTGCGTTTTTTTGTAGAGATGGGTTTTTGGCATGTGGCCCAGGCTGAGGGTACTTCTGTTTTTAAGGTGACTTTGTATTTCTTTGTTATTCTGTCCAAGTGATTTGAAACTTAACTCTCAGGGAGTATCTTATTTCTCTTATTGCCAAGATTTTTGTGGGGAGGGAGGGATGAGAGTATGCCTCATGATAGCCCCTAAATATTGGCTGAGAGATAAGTGTTGGATTCCCATAGGCAGGTAATTAGTCTTTGCCTTAAGAGTAATGAGAAGGCAAATGACCAAGAACAATATGATCCTTTGGTAGCTCGATTCTGCCAACTCCTGTGCTAACGACTTCTAACTTATCATTTTTCACATTTCTGAATCCATCAAGCCATGGGCAAGAATTACATTTCCTTTGCTGTATTTCTCAATTTCACTGAAATACTAAATCCTAAAAATGATTATTTCCCTTATGGCAATTACCATCATGACCTTGCAAAAGCCACATGTGCCAGCTGGAACTTCTCCAGAATTTCTTTTTTAATGAAGGAAAATATTTTGTTAAACTAAGAGCATGACTGATAGCAAAGTAGGATGCATGGGAAAATATTGAAGTTTATTATCACTACATCTGTTGCCAGGGGCTTATCAGGAAATAGAAAACCCCTCAGCTGGTTCAATGGAAGTTTCTTTCTTTCTTTGTTTATTTGTTTGTTTCCTAGACGGAGTCTCTCTCTGTCGCCCAGACTGGAGTGCAATGGTGCGATCTCAGCTCACTGCAACCTCTGCCTCCTGGGTTCAAGCGATTCTCATGTCTCAGCCTCCCAAGTAGCTGGGATTACAGGCACGCACCATCACGCCCGGCTAATTTTTGTATTTTTTAGTAGAGATGGCGTTTCACTATGCTGGCCAGGCTGGTCTAGAACTCCTGACCTCAAGTGATCTGCCCGTCTCGGCCTTCCAGAGTGCTGGGATGACAGGCATGAGTCACCACACCCAGCCTGTTCAGCGGAAGGTTCTTCAACCAAGGGACTATCACTAGGGATGTGGGCAGGGAGCTGATGAGAGGCTGAGGCGATGAGAGGCTGAGGCATTCAGAGACTAGCAACAGTGGGAAGCTGTTACAAACTCTGGGCCTCAAGGGAGATGGGGTGGGAGCATGGATGTTTTGAAACCCAGTGATCTGGCAGAGCCAGGAACTCCTGGAGGGATGTCACCACTCCCAGAACCAGGCACCAAAAGTGTGAAGGGAACAGGGAAAAAAATGCCCAGCTTCCTGCCCTAGGATGTCCTCTGGTGCCTCCCATTGACCCAATCTTAGCAGAAAGCAGCTGAAAAGGACCCCACAGGAGTTCTTTGGGGCGGAGAAAGGCTGAGAGAGTGACGAATGGATCTGAGGGCACAGGTGGAGAATGACCAGCTCACTCTCTGAAGGAATGTTTTGTCCTTGAAAAGAGATAACACTTCAAGTAAAATTTTGGCACTGCTTAGCTGTGCTTCCTCAAGGTTCAGCTGTGTGGTTTCAGGACCTTATAATTTTCAAAAGGTAATGAAAAACATCAGGTTCAGTGGAATCCCAAAGAAACATATTGTTAGGGATTAATGAATGTTTGTGTCCCTTCAAAATTCTTATGTTGAAACCCTTAATTCCAAATGTGGTGATATTTGGAGGTGAGACCTATGGGAGGTAATTAGTTTTACATGAAATCATGAGAGTGAGGCCCCCACAATGTGATTAGTGTCCTTATAAGAAGAAACACCAGAGAGCATGCTCTCTTTCTATCCATGTGAAGGCACAGCAAGAAGGTGGCTGTCTGCAAGCCAGGAGGCGAGCCCTCACCAGAATTCAACAGTGCTGGCACCCTGATCTCAGACTTCCAACCTCCAGAACAATGAGCAATACATTTCTGTTGTTGAAGCTACCTCACCTATGGCATTTTGTTATGGCAGCCCAAACTAAGATACATACCTAAAATGAAACATGCATATGTTGAAAGCAGTACTTGCCATCATTTATCAAGCACACGCTTTGTGCCAGGCACCGTGCCAAGTGCTTTATCTGCCCAGAGTCATTTCATCCCCACGTCTGCAGGGTAGAAACTGTGACCCCATTTGACATAGGAAAAAACTGTTGTCCAAGGAATTGTTCATCCATCCTCCAAAGTCACATAACTAGCCAGGGTGGAAGCTTTCTGGCTCTTGAGGGCAGGCTGTTGTCACTGGTGATAGGTGCTGCCACAAACTGGGCCTCTCCATTCAAATGCCCAGAGTGGAGCGGGGCAGCTGCTGTCCTCAGTCACAGGAGGGCTGGGACAGGTGGTTTAGGGGACAGGTGGTTTGAGGGACAGGTGGTTTGGAGGTCAGGCAGTTTGGGGGTCAGGCAGCTTGGGGGTCAGGTGGATTGCTTGTCTGTTGTCTAGTTTGTCTCACCAGGAAGACAGTAGGAACGTGGCCAGTCTTGTTCATCACTGTATCCACACGACCTGGCATGTAGCAGGTGCTCAATAATGTTTATGAAGTGAACACATGACCCCACCATATAGAATCAATGTTTGTAACTTACATTGTTTTCACTTGATGACTTTGCGGTTGTGCAAAAATCACCTTCAGCAAACAGAAATGTACTTAAATGTTTTTTTAAATAAGTAGTGTAGAGGTGTATCTGAGCATGGAAACCGGTTGAAATTAGTTGCCATTTCCAATCTGGACCACTAATGTGAGCAGCCCAGCAGGGCAGGGTGTGGAAAGTGACATTGTGCAGTGGGCTGGTGTCATCAGTGTGGTCATAGAGCCACAGTGCCACAGCTGACGTGTGCAGAACCTATCTGATGCCATTTAAATATTTTTTGGTTTCTGTTAAATTGATGTTTATTTTTTGTAGAGATGAGATCTTGCTATGTTGCCCAGGCTGAGGGTACTTCTGTTTTTAAGGTGACTTTGTATTTCTTTGTTATTCTGTCCAAGTGATTTGAAACTTAACTCTCAGGGAGTATCTTATTTCTCTTATTGCCAAGATTTTTGTGGGGAGGGAGGGATGAGAGTATGCCTCATGATAGCCCCTAAATATTGGCTGAGAGATAAGTGTTGGATTCCCATAGGCAGGTAATTAGTCTTTGCCTTAAGAGTAATGAGAAGGCAAATGACCAAGAACAATATGATCCTTTGGTAGCTCGATTCTGCCAACTCCTGTGCTAACGACTTCTAACTTACCATTTTTCACATTTCTGAATCCATCAAACTCCTGGGGCTGAAGCAATCCTCCCGTCTCAGCCTCCCAAAGTGCTGGGATTACAGGCATCAGCCACCACACACAGTCGTCATTTAAATGTCTGTGAGAGCTGTGGCCTGGCTATATAGGAAGATGAAAAGAATTCAAAGTCAAAACAGCAGTGACAGAGGCTGGGCGTGTTGGCTCACGCCTGTAATCCCAGCACTTTGGGAGGCCGAGGCGGGTGGATCACGAGGTCAGGAGTTCAAGACCAGCCTGGCCAATATGGTGAAACCCCATCTCTACTAAAAATACAAAAATTAGCTGGGCATGTTGGTACACGCCTGTAGTCCCAGCTACTGGGGAGGCTGAGGCAGAAGAATTGCTTGAACCCAGGAGACGGAAGTTGCAGTGAGCCGAGATTGTGCCACTGCACTCCACACTCCAGCCTGCGTGACCGAGCAAGACTCCATCTCAAAACAAACAAACAATCAAACAAAACAAACAAACAAAACAGTAGTGACAGAATAGAGAAGTTTAACTGAAACCTTGGTTAAGGAGCTGGTTTCCATGTTCCACATCAGGCAGTAATGTTGAAAGAAGTTTGAAGATTAGATAATGCTGTCACTTGAACCCAGGTTTCATGAGCTTTAAGATTAACACCACCTTCTGCAAGGTAAGGACTTATTTTCCTATATTGTCAGACTACCAGAAAAGCTCACTGGTCCATTGTTAGCAGCAGTAGTAGTAGTGGTGGTAGCAGTAGTAATAATAGTAGTAGTACTAGCAGCAGTAGTAGTTTTTACCATTGATCTGAATTTTTTTTCTTTACATAAAGAAAACCTGAACCCATGATATCATTTCAAAAACAAAAACCAAAGACCGGGCGCAGTAGCTCGTGCCTGTAATCCTAGCAATTTGGGGGGCTGAGGCAGAAGGATCGCTTGAACCCAAGAGTTTGAGATCAGTCTAGACAACATGGTGAAAACCCATTTTCACAAAAAATACAATTAGCTGGGCATGATGGTGAGTGCCTGTGGCCCCAGCTACTCGGGAGGCCGAGGCCAGAGGATCGCTTGAGCCCAAGGGGTTAAGGCTACAGTGAGCTATGATTATGCCACTACATTCCAGCCTATGTGACAGAGTGAGACTCTGTGTCAAACAAAGACAAAGCAAAACAAAAACCGGGTGGACAACTTGCACATTCCTGTCCAAATGCCAAATCTCCTGCAGTATTGTGTTCTGAGCCTGGCAAAGGTAAGTACAGGAAGTAAAATGCTCTGGAAACTGACAGAACTAAGGAAGCGATACAAATGCTGGGAGAGAACAGACATGCTATAGTTAATTCCAGGTGCCTTAACCAGAAACAAGTGAGATCAGTTCATGGGCAGGTCTTGGAAACAGAGAACAGAGAAGCTGAGTTCAGCTGAATAAAGTACCTGTCCACATCCTAGGCACGTGCCTCTCACTGGCCCCACCACTTTGGACTTCTTGGAGTCAACATACTTCCTCAGCACAAGACTGTTTAGAATTCTTTTTAAATTGACAAATTAAATTTGTATATACATATGGTATACAACATGATATTTTGACATGTGTATATGTTGTGGCATGATTACATCAAGCTACTTGTGCATTGTCTCACATGCTTAGCATTTTTTGTAGTAAGAACACTTAAAATCTTTCTTACCAATTTTCAAGTGTAAAATATATTATTATTAAGTATAGTTACCATGATGTACAATAGATCTTTTGAACATTCCTCCTGTCTACCTGGAATTTTCTATCCTTTGACCAACATCTCTCCAATCTCTCCTCCCGCCAGCCCCAGCTTTTTAGTCTGATATAATCCTATTTGTTTATTGTTGCTTGTGTTTTTGGGGTCATATCCAAAAAATCGTTGCTCAGACCAGTGTCATAGAGATTTTCTCCTAGGTTTTCTTCCAGAAGTTTTACAGTTTCACTTGGTACATTTAAGCCTTTAAACCATGTTGAGTTTGTTTTTGTATATGATGTGAGATGAGGATCTAATTTCATTCTTCTGCACATGGGTAACCAGTTTTCCCAACACCATTTATTGAAGAGACTGTCCTTTCCCCATTGTGTGCTCCTGGCATTTTTGTCAAAAATCGGTTGGGATGTGCCTGACACTGGTCAGTTTTGGTTGCAGGTAGGATTGCCTGGGACAAGTGCAGGCTCAGAGCTGGAGTCTCATGTAGGACTTGGCTGCCTGGCCAATAAGTGATTTGAACACCTTGAGAAGACAATCCAGGTTTTTTGGGGATAATGAAATTGTTCTTTCCGTTGGTTAAACCATAGTTCTAGCCCTATAAAAGTTTAGAATTAGACATGGAGATGCTGAAGTAAACCATACTATACTATTTATACTTTTGTGTAAAGTCCAAGAAATCACTGAGACAATCTGAGTGTACTTAGATTTTAAGTGTTTGTAATAAGAGAGTTGGGTGCATTAGAACAAAGACAGCCCTGCTTGTGATTCCACTTAAAATGCGTAATTAAGTAAGTATACATTTTGATTTTAGACATGATTTTAGATTGAGTTTAAAATTTGATTAGGCCAGGTGCTGTGACTCATGACTGTAATCCCAGCAGTTTGGGAGGCCAAGGGGAGGTGATCATCTGAGGTCGGGAGTTTGAGACCAGCTTGGACAACATGGTGAGACCTCGTCTCAACTAAAAATACAAAAATTAGCCGGGTGTGGTGGTGCACACCTGTAATCCCAGATACTCAGGAGGCTGAGGTAGGAGAATTGCTTGAACCCAGAAGGCAGAGATTGCAGTGAGCTGAGATCGCACCATTGCACTCCAGCCTGAGCCACAGAGTGAGACTCCATCTGAAAAAATTTAAAAAAAAACCCAATTTTTAAAAATTAATTTTATAAACGAATGTTTAAGTGAGCTTAAGAGTCACTATATTTATAGGCTTAATGTATTCGATTTATTACCATTGTTAAGGATTTGGAATGGCTTTGCTCTTTAGGATAGGCATTTGAAGCAGTCCAAAGGAAAATGGAATATATTAAATTTATAACTGCAGTTTCACATATTTGAGGGAATTTAATTAACCACATGTAAATGAGAATTATTAAGGAAGTTTAGTCTGTTCAACTTGATGTGATCAGTCATTGATAAAAGAAAATGAAATTAATTATTCTTGTTTTGCTAGACGTATAAGTAGACTAAGAGTTGTCGTTTGACCTTAGTGGCTCAAGGAAAACTTAGGTTTTAAAATGTGGCATATCCTCCCCCTTTCCCGTTTCCTTCAGCCTTTCCCCAAGCGTGCTTTATGAGATTGGGGGGTGGGAAGGCTGCCCGTGAAGGCTTCAGGACAAGTGGTGAGATGTGCTGCTGCCTCTCTAGGAGGGTCAGGGACTCAGACTGCTTACAGGGTCAAAAGGAGATCTGGCTTTGCCTCTTGGGACAGGTGCCCTGTGAAAAAGCCACACACATTTCCTAAAAAGAGATGTCTTCAGCAATAAAGATCAGCAACAAATGGAACCACACTGCACCTGCCAGAACCTGAGGTGCCACACTGTACCCCTCCCTCAGTCCTGCCCACTTTGCACTTTTGCCTACTCATAACTAGGTCCTGGAGTCATATTAGCTATTACCCTTTGTCCAATGCTGTACAGATGACACCATTGCCAGTTGCCTCTGCATCAATTTTATAGGAAAGCTGGTCTCAAGGCACTGTAAGTCTTATTTTAAAGACAAGGAGCATTACTCGGTTTTCAATAATGCATAGATCTGGAGCCTGATAAGACATAAAAGAAGGAGCATTTATCCAGCTGGCAGCAATTAGTAATGGAATGGCACATTTTGAGCCAAGGAATTACACAGCCCCCTAAGGGAAGAGTCAGTACTATAAGAATGATACACCAGCCATATCTCAGACTCCTGGCTATGTCTCAGCCATTCACTGGAGTCTTCAGCACATGCACATGGGATACATAAACTGCAGATGGCATGTCCAAATAAAGACCCATCACAAGACAGAAGATAAGAAATCACATTGATGAGATGGACACCCAGTAAGAATCTGTTGACTTGCCTAGTCAGGTAGGGGATTGTATTAGTCCATTTTCATGCTGCTGATAAAGACATACCTGAGACTGGGAAGGAAAAAGGGGTTTAATGGACTTACAGTTCCACATGGCTAGAGAGGCCTCACAATCATGGCAGAAGGCAAAGAGGAGCAAGTCACATCTTACATGGATGGCAGTGGGCAAAGAGAGAGTTTATGCAGGGAAACTCCTGTTTTTAAAACTATCAGATCTAGTGAGATTCATTCACTATCATGAAAACAGCAAGGAAAAGACCTGCCCCCATGATTCAATTACCTCCCACTGGGTTCCTCCCAAGACACATGGAAACTAGGGGAGTTACAATTTAAGGTGAGATTTGGGTGGGAACACAGCCACACCATATCAGGGATATATCTGCCATCTCAGAGCTAGATAATGATGAAGCAAGGACAAGGATCCCAGATACCCAACTCTTTAATGCTCCCTATACAGTGATTCCAGTTACATTTAGCAAAGGTAAAACCTAAATTATGTGGATTCCAATTAAATGGGACAGGAGCAGAGTAAAATATGCTTTCTTCAATGGATAGTATAATGTATTCTAGACCAACTGGGTAAGCAAAATAGGAGTGAAATAATTAATAGGCATATGAACAGACATTCCAAACACTCATGTCCTTTAGAATCACCACCTTATGTTAATTGATATGGAACACACACACACCCCTATTAATTTTCAAAAGCAATCTAAGGATTTCCAATTGTTAATTTGTTTAAAATGCAATTGAGAGTACAAAAAATCTATTACTAAGACCATTTTCTCTAACTTAAATTGACCTTTATTTACTAAGATTCACGAGTTCTTTCCCAGAGTTTGTAAAAGGTAGAATGGGGAGATATTTGAGACAAAGGAAATGATATTATTGAAGACTTGAAAATATGTTTGGGTCTCTTCTGGTAAAGCCTCCTTGTTCCCCCAGGTTAAGACAAAACTGCCTCTCCTTACTCTCTATCCCAGTCCTTCCCCTAAGGCATCTTGTGATCATTGGTTATTTGGCTTCTCTCTGCTTCTAGACCAAGAATTCCTTGAGGGCAGGAACTCTGTCTTTCTTTGTGGTCTCAGTACCTAACCCAATCCCAGGTACCCAGCAGAGACTGAGCAGATATTTCCTACTTATCACTGGATGACTCAGTTGCTGGTCCAGGTGTGAGAGACTGGCTTGTGGTAGATGAAAGGAGCATGCACGGATATGGTGAACTGACCCTCAGCCACCATATCACTCTCCTTCTAGAGGCCTTTCTCTCCTGCAGAGGCAGAAAACTAAAGGCTGCTTCTCTGGACTCCTGTGCAGCCAGTGTTCTGTGTGTGAATTCAGTTCTATCAATTAGATGTGCTTTCCTGAGATTTGGATGTGGAAAGTGACATGTGGCAGGGGCAGGTCACCCTTATCCACATTGGTTGTTGCTGCTGGTCAGACAGGTGGCAGAGAGACTGGGTTTATTCCCAAGTGTCCAGTCACTAGTGGTGTGCATTCTGAGGGCCTTCGTGGGTGTATGGATGGATCGCTGGTATCTGGATTGCAGCAAGATGGGGTTTGCTTTTGTTGTTGCTGAGACAGAGTTTCCCTCTGTCGCCCAGGCTGGAGTGCAGTGGTGTGATCTTGGCTCACTGCAACCTCCGCCTCCCAGGCCCAAGTTATTCTGATGCCTCAGCCTCCTGAGTAGCTGGGATTACAGCATACCCAGCTAATTGTTTTGTATTTTTAGTAGACATGGGGTTTTCCCGTGTTGACCAGGCTGGTCTCAAACTCCTGGCCGCAAGTGCTCCGCCCACCTCAGCCTCCCAAAGTGTTGGGATTATAGGCGTGAGCCGCCATGCCTGGCCTGGGATGGGGTGTGTTTTAGCACTTCCAGTGGAAGCCTCTGGAACCCCACCTGCCTGATTTGAGAATTTCCCTGAAGATCCAGTTTAGTGGTTGTGCATGGGAGTCATTCCTGGCAGTCAGCCAAGTAGAGATCCTCCAGCCTCCCAGGGACTTTGTAAGCCCTGAATTATCTGTGTACTTCTCTCTGTGCTTCAGATCATTGGAATGGTTTCTGTCTGCTGCCTCTGAACCTTGACTGATGTAATGGAAAGGAGAAAGGAACCTGCTTGAAAGGAAGGCTAGCAGGACTTGATAGTACAATGTAGAGAACGTAAGGCAATGAGAGGTGCCAGAGAAGTTACTAGGAAATGAGAGGCTCCCCTAACCCAAGCATGTCTGTCTTAGACTCCGCCTTCACCATGTTGATAGGTCATGTAAATACAGATGTCTGTGGAAGGACCAAAAGTGATAGGGGTTAGGGAGAGAGATTTAAGGGCCATCACCATACACCTAGTAATAAAAGTGTATGTGTAGAGACAAGCTCCTTGAAGAAGAGCTTGCAGAGACTCAAACTGGGAATCATTTCTTATTTTATACTCTTAAAATGAAAATGTAACATATATACAAGAAAGATATATGGCATGGTGGCTCACACCTATAATCCTAGCAGTTTGGGAAGCCGAGGCAGGTGGATCACTTGAGGTCAGGAGTTCAAGACCAGCCTGACCAACATGGTGAAACCCCATCCCTACTAAAAATACAAAATTAGCTGGGCGTGATTGGTGCACTCCTGTAATCCCAGCTACTTGTGAGGCTGAGGCAGGAGAATCGCTTGAATTCAGGAGACGGAGGTTGTAGTGAGCCGAGATCGCACCATTGTACTCCAGCCTGGGCCACAAGAGGGAAACTCAGTCTCAAAAAAAAAAAAAAAGCACATGTCTTAGGTCCTTAGGTGAATCTTCACAGAGTGAAAACAATTGAGTCACTCCCACCTAGATCAAGCTACAGCACCCAGAGTTCTCCCTCATGCCTTCTTCCCAGTCCAAACCCTTCCAAAGGTAACCAGAATTCTTAGTGCTGTCACTGTAGTTTTTTCCTTGTTTTTAAACTTTATAAAAAAAATATTGCAGTAGGTGTTATTTTGATGTCTGTGTCTATTTTTTAATGTGTGTGTGTATGTGTGTGTGTGTGTGTGTGTGTGTGTCTGGTTTTCTTACTCAACACAGGATTTGTGAGATTCATCCATGTTGTACAACTACCAATAGTTTGTTCATTTTCATTGCTATAAGTATTCCATTGCATGACTTACACAATTTATTGATGTATTCTACTATTGATGAATATTTGGTTATTTTCAGTTTGTGGCTGTTATGAATAGCACTACAGTGAATATTCTTCTTTACATGTCTTTTGATGCACTTCTGTTGGGTATATACCTCAGGGAAGAATAGCTGGGTGATAGGGGCTGTGTGGAACAGATTTTGCCAAACAATCTTCCAAAGTGGGCTCAAGCAACTTGTCCACCTCAGCCTTTCAAAGGGCTGGTATTACAGGCATGAGCCACTATGCTCAGCCAGATGTTGCATTTTTTATAAATTGAAGTTTTGTGGCAACTCTGTGTCAAGGAAGTCTATCAGTGGCATTTTTTTCAACAATACGTGCTCACTTCAAGTCTCTGTGTCACATTTAGGTAATTTTCACAATATTTCAAACTTTTTCATTGTTATGATGATGATGATCTGTGATTGGAGATCTTTGATGTTACTATTGTAATTTTTTGGGGTACCAGGAATCACAACCATATAAGATGGGGAACTTAATAAATTTTGTGTGTGTTCAAACTGCTTCACTGACCGGCCATTCCCCTATATCTCTCCCTCTCCTCAGGCTTCCACAATATTGAAATTAGGCCAACTAATAACCCTACAATGGCCTCTAAGTGTTCAAGTGAAAAGAAGAGTCTCTCACTTTAAATCAAAAGCTAGAAATGGTTAAGCTCAGTGAGGAAGGCATGCCAAAAACCAAGATAGGATGAAAGCTAGGCCTTTTATGCCAATTAGCCAAGTTGTAAATGCAAAGGAAAAGTTCTTGAAGGAAAAGTGTTACTCTAGTGAACACATGAAAGATGAGAAAGTGAAACAGGCTTATGGTTGCTATGGAGAAAATCTGGATCAAAGATCAAACCAGCCACAACATTCCCTTAAGCCAAAGCTTAATCCAGAGCAAGGCCCTAACTCTCTTCAATTCTATGAAGGCTGAGAGAGATGAGGAAGCTGCAGAAGAAAAGTTTGAAGCTAGCAGAGATTGGCTCATGGAGATTAAGGGAAGAAGCCATCTCAGTAACATAAAAATGCAAGGTACAGCGGCAAGTACTAACTTGCTGCAGCAAGTTATCCAGAAGATATAGGTAAAATAATGGATGAAGGTAACTACAAAAAACAACAATTTACAATGTTGACAAAACAGCCTTCCATTGGAAGAAGATGCTGTTTAGGACTTTCATGACTACAGAAGGGTCAATGACTGGCTTCAAAGCGTCACAGAACAGACTGACTCTCTTGTTAGGGGCTAATGTACCTGGTGACTTTAAATTGAAGTCAGTGTCCGTTTACTCTTCCAAGAATCCCAGGGCACTTAAGAACTATGCTGCATCTACTCTACTCTGTGCTCTACGAATGGAACAACAAAGCCTGAATGACAGCACATATGTTTTTAGCCATGGTTTACTGAATATTTTAAGCCCACAGTTGAGACCTACTGCTAAGAGAAAAGATGCCTTTCAAACTATTACTGCTTATTGACAATGCACCTGGTCACCCAAGAACTCTGATGGAGATGTACAAGGAGATTCATGTTGTTTTCATGACTGCTAACCCAACATCCACGCTGTAGTCTATAGATCAAGAAGTAATTTTGACTTTCAAGTCTTAATATTTAAGAAATACATTTAGTAGTAAGGCTATACCTGCCACAGATAGTGATCTCTGGCAGATCTGGACAAAGAGCCAAAAGATTATAACTCAACAAAAGCTGAGATGATCATTAGTGATTTATAGCAATAAAGTATTTTTTAATTATGGAAGGGAAAAACTTCTGGAAAGGAGTCACCATTCTAGATGCCATGAACAACATTCATGATTGGTAGAAGATGGTTAAAATGTCAACATTAACAAGGGTTTAGAAGAAGTTGATTCCAACCCTCATGGATGACTTTGAGAGGTTCAAGACTTCAGTGGAGGAAGGAACTGCAAGTGTGGTGGAAATAATAAGAGAAAGAGAATTATAAGTGGAGCCTGAAGATGTGACTGTATTGCTGAAATCTCATTATAAAACTTACACATATGAGGAGTTGTTTCTTATAGATAAACAAAGAAAGTGGTTCCTTGAGGTGGAATCTGGTTCTGGTGAAGATGTTGTGAACATTGTTGAAATGACCACAAAGGATTTAGAATAGTCCATAAACTTAGTTGATAAAGCAGCAACAGGTTTGAGAAGACTGACTCCAATTTTGGAAGAAGATCTACTGTGGGTAAAAAGCCATCAAACAGTATCACATGCTACAGAGAAATCTTCTGTGAAAGAAAAAAATCAACTGATGCAAAAAACTTCATTGTTGTCTTGTTTTAAGAAATTACCGCCGGGCGTGGTGGCTCAAGCCTGTAATCCTAGCACTTTGGGAGGCCGAGACGGGTGGATCACGAGGTCAGGAGATCGAGACCATCCTGGCTAACACAGTGAAACCCCGTCTCTACTAAGAAATACAAAAAAAAAACTAGCCGGGCAAGGTGGCGGGCGCCTGTAGTCCCAGCTACTTGGGAGGCTGAGGCCGGAGAATGGCGTGAACCCGGGAGGCGGAGCTTGCAGTGAGCTGAGATCCGGCGACTGCACTCCAGCCTGGGCTACAGAGTGAGACTCCGTCTCAAAAAAAAAAAAAAAAAAAAGAAATTACCAAAGCTACCCCAACCTTCAGCAATCACCACCCTGACCAGTCAGCAACCACCAACATCAAGAAAATACCCTCCACCAGCAAAAAGATTATAACTCAATGAAAGCTGAGGTGATCATTAGTGATTTATAGCAATAAAGTATTTTTTAATTAAGGCATGTACATTGTTATTTTAAATAATACTATTGTATACCTAGTCTACTACCATATAGTGTAAACATAATTTTTATATGTGTAAACATAATTTTTATATGCACAGGGAAACAAATACATTTGTGTGACTTACTTTATTGTGATGTTCACTTTATTGCAGTGGTCTGGAATGAAACCCACAATATCTTCAAAAACCTACAGGCAAACTTGTAGAGCCACTATCATTTATTGAAAAGATCATCCTTTTTCTGAACTTTGTGTTATATTCTGGTGATCTATTTTATTTTCATTTCACTGATACCATAATATTTAACTTCATTTTACAATAAAGCTCTATATTTGGTAATATAAATCTTCCAACTTCTTTTGTTCATCAAGATTGTTTTAACTTTTCTTGACCCTTTGCATTTCCATATGATTTAAAAATCAATCTGCCAATTTCCAATTTGTCAGTGAACTACAGCCATTGTTTTTTTAATTGGGACTGCATTGAATCTACTGATGGATTTGAGTAGAATTAGCCCTTAAAATATTGAGTCTTCTAATTGATGAACATGGTATATTTTTTCATTTATTTAGGTCTTTTCAAGTATTTTCAGGATATTTTGAAGTGTTCAGTATGGAGACTTTACCCATCTTCAGTTCAATTTATTCCTATCTATTTGATGATTTTTGCTTTTATTATAAATGGAATGGTCTTTTAAATTTCATTTTCTATTTCTTTCTAACATATAGAAATACAATGTTAACCTCAGAATTGTCTTGTTGTTGCGCCTTTGAGGGTAATATTTTTTCTCTTTTACCCTTAAGATTTTATTTCCTTTGACTTTAGTTTTCAGCAGTCTTACAATAACATGTCTATGTATGATTTACTTTTGTATTTATCTTGGTTAGAGCTTTTTGAATATAAATACAGCTCAGATGCACAAATACAAAATGCAAGAAGGAGAAATACAGCTTCTTGAATTTGTGGCTTGATGTCTTTTGTCAGTTTTGGGAAATAGTTTCTGCCTGATTCTCTCCCCTCTCTAGGAATTTTGATTGCACATATATTAGAACTTTCCACCATATTTCATGTACCTCTTTTCTCTGTTTTTGAACCCTTTCTCTCTGAGCTTCAATTCGGATTTTTTTGAACTGAACTATCTTCCAGTTTGCTAATTTTCTCTTCTGCTTTTAGTTATCATCAAGTTCAGTTTTAGAGTTATCAATCCAGTTATTATATTGTTCAGCTATAGAATTCCCATTTAATTTTTAAAATAGATACCAGTTCTCAATAAAATCCTCCACATTTTAATCTATTTTATGACTATTTCCATAAGTTAAAGTCTGAGTCTGATAAACTTAATATGTGGATCAAATGTGTTTCCCTTTCCATTGTCTTGGCTTTTTTTTTCTCTCTCTCTGTTAAATTTTGGTCTTTGGTCATATCTGCTGGTGTGCCTGGTAATTACGGATTAAATGCTGGACATTACATATAAAAATTTTAGAAGGTCTAGATGATGATTTCCTTCCTATAGAGAGCATTCAATTTTATCTGGGCAGCAGATTACCTTGATCAAATCAGAAATTGAGCTGAGTTTCGGGTTTTGTAAGGGCTATTTTTTCTCTTATTTGCCCTTACTCTTCAGATGTGGCCTTTAGGGGTTCTCAGTTAAAGGCCTGAAGTGCTTACCAGGAATTCTCTTTTTTGGAAGGTCCTGAACTCTGAGTTTTGTCTTCCCAGGACCATGAGACCACTAAAGTCTCTGGTTAACAAGCTGTTTGTTGGGTGGTTTCTTGGTTTCTTTCCTCTTGGACTGTGCTTGTTTAGTTTAGAAATAGGGCAATTCCCTGAGAAAACATTATGTGGAGAATGTAGGGCTCACTTCTCTAGAACGCTGGTTCTTCAAATTCTTTAAGTTTGATAGTCATGAATTCTACTTTTCTCCCCAGCCCAGTAGGACTCTTGCAACACAAGGTATTATTAATTTATTTGGCCTCAATGCTGCAGAAAATTATCTATACCAAATAGCAATGGCTCACCTCAATGCATTTTATTTCTCTCCAGTTTCTTGGCCCTTTAAATCTTGGTGGCTTTGTTACTCTCTGTTGTTTAGAGCTGTTTTTCTTAGGGGGACTGCTTTATCCTGCCCTTATGGGTTTTTGTTTGTTTGTTTGTTTTGCTTTGTTTTGTTTTGTTTTTTTAATTTTTTTGAGGGAGGATCTCACTTTGTTGCCCAGAGTAGAGTGCGGTAGCATGATCTTGGCTCACTGCAACCTCTACCTCCTGGGCTCAGGCCATCCTCCCATTGTTCAGCCTCCCAAGTAGCTGGGACTACAGGTGCACACTTTTGATGCCCAGCTAATTTTTGTGTTTTTAGTAGGGATGGGGTTTCACCATGTTGCCCAGACTGGTCTTCAGTTCCTAAGTTCAAGCAATCCTCCCACCTCAGCCGCCTGAAGGGCTGGGGTTACAGGGGTGAGCCACCATGCCTGGCCCTCATGGTCTTTTTTTGTGGGAGAGTTAGGCCAATACAAGCTATCCTTTCATAGGTGGAAGTAGAAGTTTCCCATTTCTTAATTTTTAGGGAAAAATAATATGTTGTCAGAAGTCTGCATTATGCGAAGGGAATATTCTTTCTCTCCTGTGCAAGTACGGAAGGCGCTTGTGTCTTCCCAGCCTCATTGCTTTATTTGACATTTGCCCTTAAGCAGATTTGAAGACTCCTAACGATTTGGTCACAGATTCTGTAATTTTCTATCAGTCCCTGAGGACCTGAAGTTCCTCAAACTGTTCTCTGGGGAACAGAATGATTTTCCTTGGCTGCTTAGAGGCCAAGAGTGTGGCTATGGCAGCAGTAGATGGTGCTCCAAGAATGGGCAGGGGTTAGCCTTGAAGAATCCACTAGGATAAAATATGGGTTTGTGTCATCCAAAGCTCAATGAGGAAAACTGGCTAAAATAAATAATTCCCTCTTAAGATATGGCTGTTGACATGCCTAGGGAAATGGTTTCCATAGGAAACAACAATAAAAATAGCATTATTTTTGAACTGGGAAGGAATGGCACTTAGGTATCCAGATTTTAAAATAATATTGAATAACAGGAAGTGTTGAAAGATTCAGCTATTTTGGTTTGACAGCATCTCTTTTTGCATTCCTCCTATTCTGGAGAAATGGAGAAGAGATAGTTCTTCGTGTCCTCCATATGCTTGAAAGAAACGTCAAAATGTCTTTAACCTTTTCTACAGGACAAAAATGGAAAATTCTGGCACTGCAATCAGATGCTTATGTTTTTTGTCTATTGAGAGCTTTTCTTCAGTTGTTGAGAATTCTTTCAGTACACTTGGTTATCAACCAGCTACCATGAGTTTTTTGTTTGTTTGTTTGTAGTTTTGTTTTTTTTTTTTTGTTTTTTTTTGAGATGGAGTCTTGCTCTGTTGCCTAGGTTGGAGTGTAGTGGCTCGATCTCGGCTCACTGCAACCTCCACATCCTGGGTTCAAGCAGTTCTCCTGCCTCAGCCTCCCGAGCAGCTGGGACTACCGACACACGCCACCATGCCTGGCTAACTTTTGTATGTTTAGTAGAGATGGGGTTTAGCCATGTTGGCCAGGTGGGTCTCAAAACGCCTGACGTCAGTGGATCTGCCCATCTCAGCCTCCCAAAGTGCTGGGATTACAGGCATGAGCCACCACACCCGACGTACCATGAGCTTTTAAAAATAATTTGGCTTTGATAAGAATAAATGACTCAAATTTTTCCCAATATATTTGACTTGTTTACTACTGGTATCCAGAAATTTCCCCTTATTTAATGAATCTATAAAAACATGTCTCCTCCCTGCTGATGATGGAATCATTCAGGTTATGGAAATGCAGACATTTACTTATGAGCAATGTGAAAAGTGTTTTAAATATTTTAAAAACTAATTTAATTTAAGAGTTACTTTCTGCTTCTGGTGGAGCAACTCAGCCCACTGCAGGGAGAGTTAGAGGAAGCAGGGCCAGCTGTGGGTGCGGAGAGTGCTGGAGAAAGCCAGGTGCAAGAGGGCTTCCCACGGATGCTCAGACAAATCAGGGCCTGGACTGCCCACTCACAGATCTGAAGTTGAACCCTCAATCCCTCAGTTCTCAACCTTAAAGAGACAAAGAGTTTTAGAATTTTATTTAATACACGACCATTAAAGTTAAATTCAAATAACATCTCCATCACGGGACACAACTGTGTTCAGAAATGCCTCCAAGGTAAATTCTGATTGCCTAAGACCATGCCTTTGATCCCTCTGCTAGAAGTTGGTCCACATGGCATTCAGAAACAACTGTCCAAGGGAGAGTGGCTATTGTCCTTTAAGGAAGTCCCTATAGCCAGGTTCTCCATGCCAGAGCTGTCAAGCGATTGAAGCCTGCTTTGAAACCTGGGGATGTCCCCTGCTCTGTCTACTATTGCTAAGAAACTTCCATATCCTGAAGGAAATAAAAGATGCCAGGAATAAAAAGATGGTGGCTCTACTGGTGTACCTAGTGATGTATTAGCACTTGGGGACAGCTTGAAAAAAGCTGAGGTAACATAAAGAAAGGTAGACAAAATAGATGTTGGGCCTGGTGTGGTGGCTCATGCCTGTAATCTCAGCACTTTGGGAGGCCAAGGTGGGAGGACAGCTTAAGCCCAGGAGTTCAAGACCAGCCTGGTCTTGAACTGGCCACTCTCCTGGCCAGACCCTGTCTCTACAAATAATTTAAAAATTAGCTGGGCATGGTGGTGTGCACCTGTGGTCCCAGCTACTTAGGAGGCTGAGGTGAGAGGATCATCTGAGCCCTGGAGGTAGAGGCTGCAGTGAGCAGTGATTGTGCCACCACACTCTAGCCTGGGTAACAGAATGAGACTCAGTCTCAAGAAAAAAAAAAAAAAAGAAAAAAAGAAAGGAAATAAATAAATAGACATTGTTCTGATCTTACGGTAAAAGGAATTCCCAACCTTCCAAGTGAAATTTTAAAACTCCCTCCTTTTAGAAATCTTCTGGTTGCCCCAGCCGGGAGTGAATGCCTGGCCCCTCTAACTCAGCATTTACACGCTGCTCTTAGGCAGTGTTAACTCCATATGGGCCTAATTTGTATTTCCAGCATGAAAGCTCCTCAATGGGAGTTATTATGTCTACAGTTTGTGCCCTCTGTAATACCCAGGAAATCACTTTTAAGCAAATAGCTGTGTGATCTCAAGGAAATCACAAATTCTAAAAATTTTTGTTCATTTATAAAAAGAGGATAATGATAGTGCCTACCTAATTGGGATTATGTAAAGATTAAATAACTCAAGTAAACTGTGAAGTATGCTGCTTAGCACATGATACTCAAATAAATAGTGTGCATGGGTAAATTTTTATATATACATACACATACACATAACATATATACTTCTATCTATTGATCTATACACATCTATATATATCAATATTGATGCTGGCCAGGCATGGTGGCTCACGCCTGTAATCCCAGCACTTTGGGAGGCCGAAGTGGGTGGATCACTTGAGGCCAGGAGTTCAAGACATGTCATCTCCACTAGAAAAAAAAAATACAAAAATTAGCTGGTCATGGTGGCGCATGCCTGTAATCCCACCTACTTGAGAGGCTGAGGCAGGAAACTGCTTGAACCTGGGAGGCAGAGGTTGCAGTGAGCTGAGGTTGTGCCACTACACTCCAGCCTAGGTGACAGAGCACGACTCCATTACACACACACACACACACACACACACGCACACACACTGATGCTGTGCCATCCCAGGGCTCCCTGGCTAAGATGAAGGAAGAACAAGCAGTGCTTTTTCTAAACACACTTGTCTGCTTTCTAAGCACACTTTCTAAACACATGCCCTCCCCCTCCCTTTCAATCTTTGTCTGCAGTATTTAGTTTTTACTGTGTCCTCATCCTAACGGAACCTGGCTAAGTGGTAGAGAAACTAGATGAGCGAACATTTTCCCTAGTAGCCAGATGAATTTATAAATGCTTTCTTGTCACATTACGGAAACTTTCTAACATCAAATTGTGCCAGTTGCTGCTGTCATCTTTGTTGTTACGTAGAAGCTGCTAAGTGATTTCACCACCAAGGCCGTGGGTTTACACAAACGTCTTTCCCGCTAAGCAAAGATTACACATGACTTGACGCACTACACTAGAATGAGTCCCAGCACATCTTCAGTACAGTGCAATGGAGCAGCTTGGTACCCGTTGCCAGGGTACCACTCTCTCATAGGGTTTCCTAGGGTAACTGTCATCTCAACATCTCGAGTTTGTATTCTGGCTATTCCTAGTATGAAGATGACAATCTTCTTCAATGCCTGAAGGTCTTTAATTCTATTCACTATTTGTGGCTTTCCTGCCCTCCTTCCTCATGCCCCATTCTTTCTGAAAACCCTTGCACACTGGCCTCCCTACTACTTGACCACTCTCTTGGAGGAAGCACGCCCTCACAGTCTCCAAACACAGCACTCTCCTGCCAGAACTCTATGCAGCCAATTTCCTCTCTGGAGTGTTTAAACTGTTCAGCGCCCTTCCTTTTAAAACCCTGTCCTTTATTGGCTTCTTGGGAATTATACTCTGGATTTTTGTCCTCTCTGACTAATCCGTCTTTGTTGCTGTCACCCCCTCCCACCTTCTGTCCCTCAAATGTCAGCATTCCCCAAGGTTCTGCCCTGTGCTACATTTTTTTCTTTGCTCTATATATTTATTCCCACTAGAATCAATCCACTCACATGCTTATTACAATAATGGGCCAATGCAGACAAGTTTAATGAAAACAGTAAAAAATGTCACACAAAATTCTAGACATAAACTTTTCTATCTATCTATATGTATGCATATAGTTGCATTTCATAAAAACCAGATCATTCTATGTTTGGTAACCTGATTTCTAAAAATTCAATAATCACTTGAGGTCAGGAGTTTGAGACCAGCCTGGCCAACATGGTGAAATCCCGTCTGTACTAAAAATACAAAAATTAGCCAGGCGTGGTGGTGCACACCTGTAATCCAAGCTACTCAGGAGGTTGAGGCAGGAGAATTGCTTGAATCTGGGAGATGGAGGTTACAGTGAGCCAAGATCGAGCCACTGCAATCCAACCTGGGCGATAGAGCTGGCTGGAGTTCTGTCTTAAAAGACAGAGACTCCATCTTTAAAAAAAAAAAAAAGTAATCTTACTGCTTTTGAAATTAAAAAGTAATCTTATTCATCAAAAAATTAGGAAATACTGGCCAGGCACAGTGGCTTAAGGCTGTAATTCCAGCAATTTGGGAGGTCGACGTGGAAGGATAGCTTGAGGTCAGGACTTGGAGATCAGCCTGGGCAACATAGCAAGACCTCTGTCTCTACAAAAAGTAACCAAATTAGCCACGTGTGGTGGTGCACACCTGAAGTCCCATCAACTCAAGAGGCGGAAGTGGGAGAATCACTTGAGCCTAGGAGTTTGAGGCTGCAGTGAGCTATGATCATGCCACTACATTCTAGCCTCAGGGACAGAGTGAGACCCTGTCTCTAAAAATAAATTATTTGGAAATACTATAGGAATAAAAAAACTCTTTTAGATAATAATATAATAAAATATAATACTCTCCCCTGTACCCACATATAACACAAGAAGTAAAATATTATACATTCAATTTAAACTCCTTATTCTTTTTTTCTTCTTTCTTCCTTTCTTCCCTTGCAGATATAAAAAATATCCTGAATTTTGTGTTCAGCATCCCTTTTGATTTTTTCTGAATTTTAGAATACATGTATTTAACTATAAACAATATATCCTGTTGTAATTCATATAAAAGACATCATAATATATGTAAACGTCAGCAAATTTCTCTTTCCCATTCAACATCATTTTTTTTCTGAAATCTGTTTATTCTTACAGTTCTAGTTATTTCATTTCACTCTCATATAATATTCTATTTTACGAATAGTCCACAATTTCTTTATCTAGTCTCTTACTAATGGACATATAGGTTGTTTTTAATTTTAATTTTTTTTTACTATTAGAAACAGTGCTTTAATGAAAGCTCTTGGACATGTCTTCTTCTGCACAGTACTAATTGCCTAGATGGAGGTACTGGATGAGAGTTCTGTTGTTTCACCTCCTTATCAGCATTTGGTGTTGTTTTCGCTGTGGTTTCTTCATTATCATTGCTTACTACTGAAAGTTGTGCAGAACAAGAATAGTCTTAGTCAGTTCAGGCTGCTGTAACAAAACACCAAATACTGGGTGGCTTAACTAGCTGACATTTATTTCTTATAGTTCTGGAGGCTAGAAGTCCAAGATCAAGGTGATTATGATAAATATGCATATTTTTAGTGGTTATTTTAGTGGTTATTTCCAGAATAGTCACTTAAAAATAAGGCAAAGAAGTATAGCTAAAAAGCCAGTAGAGAAATTAAAATGGAATGTGATAAAAATTTTTGATTAAAAGAAGGCAGGAAAGGAGTTACAAAGAATCAAAATATAAGATCAGTTATATAGTTATACAGTCTGATCTTATATTTTAATTCTTTATAGCTCTTGGTATTTTATTTAACAGAGGACAAATAAAATGGTAGGCCTAAATCTAATCATATCAATAATTACATCAAATGTAAAGGTACTAAGCATGCTCATTAAAAATAGATTGTCAGACTAGATTTATTAAAAATCAAGACCTAACTACATGCTGTTTAAAAGGTTACTCTGTGTAAAGTATCAGAGGGAATGAAATCAAATAATGGAAAAAGATATACTATGTAAACAGTACATATAAGAAATCTGAGATGGCTACCTTAATACCAGATAAAAGAGACTTCAACACAAGGAAGAGAAACAAGTTTTAGCAAAAGTAAAACTTACTAAACATAGAGCCAGGCAGTGGCTCTATGACTGTAATCCCAGCACTTGGGAGGCTAAGACAGGCGGATCGCTTGAGCCCAGGCATTTGAGACCAGCTTGGGTAACATAAAGACCTTACGTCTACCAAAAAAAAAAAAAAAATTAGCCAAGCATGGTGGTGCGTGCCTGTTGTCCCAGCTACTCTGAAGGTGGAGGCAGGAGGATCTCTTGAGCCCAGGGATTCAAGACTGCAGTGAACTGTGATCATGTCACTGCACTTCAGTCCGGGTAATAGAGTGAGACCCTGTCTCAAAAATAAATAAATAAATAAACAAACAAACTAAACTAAATAATAAACAAAAGGATTAATATCTTACAGATTCTCTGATCACAAAATAATTAAGTCAGAAATGAATAGCTATATGTAGAAATTAAACAACTTACTCTTTTTTTCATAAAGCTATATTTATTCCATTTAAATGACAACCTTTATTCTTAGATTATATTATTCCTAATTTTAGGGGCTAAAATATGTTTTCTTTTACATAATGATGCTGAAAGCAGATGGTTATTTGTTTTGTTTGTTTTTGTTTTATGTCCTTAACTGGCAAAATTAAATCCAGAAACTGAGGCCCCAATTTTTTTTTAATGCAAATCTACTGATGCTTAAAACTCAGAACTTAGGAACCACAAATTTGGCAAAAGCCAATCTTCTTGTGGCATATTTCACAGTATTGAATTCTTTCTTGGTGAGTTCCCTATATAAGTTATGAAGCAGGATAAAAGTCAGTCTTATATTAAGTCAGTGTAAATATGGCCTTAATTTCAATCACCAAAGAAATGTACTTTTGTTGTATACCATGGTTACAGCATGTTTTATTAAAACTAATTATATTAGTATCTACCTATAGAGTATCAATTTAAAAGTTATAATGCTATTTCTATGATGTCATTACTTTTATAGGACTAGTCTGTGTCACATGTGTGAGCAATATTGGTTCAATGCAGAAACAAAGAAGGCTGGGTGTCCAAGCAGGCCACTTTTCTGGGTTAGGGTTTCAGTGGTATCATAGATGGCTGCCAGTCTCAATATACACTTTGACCCATTTATCTTTATAAATCATACCATATAGCTTTGATATTTACATACATTTAAACTGAGAAGAAATATGCATCACAAAAAAGCACAGTTTAGTGAATTTCATGTGTCAGAAATAACTCCATATTTCACAATTAGTTTTATGTCATTAGCTACCCTTGATAAAGAATGATTCCATATAAATGTACAAACTGGAACATAATTTTATAAAACCTTAAAGATACCTTTGTAAATTGCAGTGTCTGCTTATAAACAAATCAAATCAATTAATCTCCATTTCTTCAAAGTGTCAAAAACAAAAGAGTAGCTGGATATAACTTTTAATAATCAGTTTCAGAGAAAATACAGGAATAATGATCAATGGCATTTTGGAGCAGATAAAAACTGCTGAGTTTTATGTCTGGGTCTTTCATTCTGTGATTTGCTATAATAGTATTCCTTCCTATTAGCTATTCTTGACAATATTAGTTCTATATTCATTTGAAATGAGCGTTTATATTAAACTTCAAAATTACCTCTGGTAGTATCCAGAATATATGTCAGAAACACCTAAAAGCAACTTCTGTTTTCCTCTTAATTAAGATAACATTTAGTCATGTTAATAACTATTTGAAATGACTTCAGATTTTCAAGATCAGTAAGGTGCCTTGCAGTAAGCTTGCATAGGCTGGAGCATCTGGCCAAGTTATAATGTAGTTATCAATGCTTAGTTCTTCTTGGTTTTCTTCAGATAGCGAGCCCGTGTAGACTTGTTCGTAGCCATGGTTATTTTAAAATAAATCCAAGAAGGCAGGATTGAGATTATCAAGCCCATAAGAGCATGGATCAGGTATCCATTGGTTTGGGATTGCAGGCCTACTGTTTTAATTGCAGATTCAAAATATCTCCGAAGAAGGTTTATTCAAAGTTGGCTTTCAGATTTTAGCCAGTTTTGTAGCTACAAAGTATGGCAGGACACTCTCTACAAAGATGCCCTTGCTTCTATAGTCCCCATGGAGGAACTGAGAGAAGAAATCAACACAAGTCTTGGTTGCAGAACAGATGGTCAACAGTGGGATGGGGAACATGCCTCTGCCAGCTGAGAGGTTCAGAATCGCCCCTTTAGATCTTTCCATCATGCCGGGGTACCAATCGTGTCATCTTACAAACAGAAAGAATATTAATATGTATCATTTTCTTGATCATATTGTCCAAGTCAGGAATGTCCGAAAAGTATTTGGGATACTCATATGACATTCCCACATTGTTCACTAAGACACCAATTTCAAGACCAGGCAAGCCTGTTTTAATTTTATCATAAATATCTTCTGATGCAAAGTCAACAGCAATGGTTCTTGTCTCCACTTTGAATTTTCCTTTGATTTCCCTGGAAACCTGGTCAAGTTTATCCTGTAATCTGCTGATAAGGACAACCACACTTTGCTAACTCCACACTTTGCTAACTCTTCTGCATACGATTTTCCAATTCCATCAGTACTACCTGTGACAACTGTCCATTCTCCGAGCCCTGGGCCGACCTCCACCTTGTTCCCCACTCCCCAGACCCAGAGGGCCTTGAAGAGCGAGTAGCAGATGTGCAGGGCTAGGTAGGCCACAATGCCCGTGCCAACCCAGTACAGGAAGCTGGCGGCGGGGAGAGCACTCTCCATGGCTTTCCACTAGGACTCACTAACTTCGTGAATCTAAACAACTAGTTCTTCTAAATAAACCATGGATAAAAGCAAACATCACGAGAAGAAATCTAAGAAGAAAATTAGAAAATACTTTAAACTCTGATAATAAAGATACAACATATGAAAATGTGTGGGATGCAGGTAAGGTGGTCCTTAGAGGAAAATTTATAGTTTTAAATACTTGTATTAGAAAAGAAAAAAAAAGTTTAAAATTAATCTAAGTTTTTATCTTAAGAATCTAGAATAAGATGAGCAAATTAAACCCAAAGAAAATAGACGGGAAGTATTTATAAGATAAAAGCGGGTATAGGCCGGGCGCGGTGGTTCACGCCTGTAATCCCAGCACTTTGGGAGGCTGAGGCAGGTGGATCAAGAAGTCAGGAGATCGAGACCATCCTGGCTAACACGGTGAAGCCCCGTCTCTGCTAAAAATACAAAAAATCAGCCGGGCATGGTGGGGGGCGCCTGTAGTCCCAGCTACTCGGGATGCTGAGACAGGAGAATGGCGTGAACCGGGGAGGCGGAGCTTGCAGTGAACCAAGATCCCCTCCTGCACTCCAGCCTGGGCGATGAGCAAGACTCCATCTCAAAAACATAAATAAATAAATAAAAGATAAAAGCGGGTATAAATAAAATAGAAAACAAACAACAGCTTACACTAACAAAGCAAAAAGTTGTTTTTCTGAAAAAAATTAATGAAATGGATAAACCCCAGCAAGAGTGATTGAGAAAAATTGATCATTCAGACATTAAGTAGATAATAACAGACTATGAACAATTTAAACTAAATAGAAAAATTCCTTGAAAAACATAGCTTACCAAAACAGACCCAAGATGAAAGAGAAAATAAGAATAACTCTGTATCTTTTAAATAAATTGAATTTTCTATCATCAACCTCTTCTCAAACAGAATTCCAGAAGCAAATGAATTGACTGGTGAATGTTACCAACCACTTAAGAAAGAAATATCAATTTTACAAAAACCATTTCAAAAACGTAGATGAGGGAACAATTTCCATCCCATGTCATGAGGCAGAAGAATCCTGAAGACAATACCTGACAAAGACATGACAATAAAAAGAAAGAAGAAAAGAAAAAAGATATCATTAACCAGTTACCTTCATGAACGTAAATGTAATTATTTTTCATACACTGTTAGCAATCCAAATCCAGCCATATATGAAAAGGACAATATATGTTGATCAAGTGAGGATTTTCTCAGAAATGTAAAGGTTTATTTATTTTTTTTTTTGAGAGGGTCTCTCTCTGTCACCAGGCTGGAGTGCAGTGGCATGATCTCTGCTCACTGCAACCTCTGCCTCCTGGGTTCAAGCAATTCTCCTGTCTTAGCCTCCTGAGTAGCTGGGATTACAGGCATGCACCACCACGTTTGGCTAATTTTTGTATTTTTAGTTGAGACGGGGTTTTGCCATGTTGGCCATGTTGGTTTTGCTGGTCTCAAACATCTGACTTCAAGTGATCCACCAGCCTCGATCTCCTGAAGTGCTGGGATTACAGGTGTGAGCCACCACGTCTGGCCCTAAAGGTTTTTTTTAAGCATCCAATTATTAAGCAATGTAATCTATCATATTAGTAAAATAAAGGAGAAAAGTATGTCAATAAGTGCAGGAAGAACTTATGACAAAATTCAACACCCCAACATATAAAAACTCTCAGCAAACCAGAAATAGAAGAAAATTTTCTCAACCTGATAAAGGGCATCTAGAGAGATCTGAAAGGTAACATTATAGTTAATGATAAAATATCTGATGTTTTCGCCCTAAGACTGGGAATATGCAAGGATGTCGTCATAAATTTGTTTAATATAGTTGCTGCCTTGGCATCCATTTTTAGGCCCAACTTAATTTACAGCCAAGTCATAGCCCATCACCTTTGCCCTAGTTAAAACTTCCCCGCCATGCCTGGTTGTTTTTGCTATAGCCCACTTGCTTTCCATCCCCCTAACTCAAAACCCCATACACCCCACAGCCACTACCATTGTAAAACCGAATCATCAATTCCAGAGTCATGTAAGCAAGTTCTCCAATCGGTATTTTCCTTAAACTATCCAGTCCACACACCTAGGAGATAGTGCTCACGGACCTCAATGAAGACATAGTCTCAGAAGTCCCTCCCGACCCCCGACCTGCCCACCGGGTGAACTCCTCGAAGCCTCCAGACTCCCCATCGGCCTCCTGCAGGCACCCTTAACCTCTCTAGGACCTGTGAGTAATACGTTTCTTTGGTTTCATGCATTTTGGTTTTATTTCCTCATCATATCTCACCTGACTGATACACAGGAACCTAACTTTTCCCTCAGTTAGAGGTCTCCTAGAGAGGGATTATCTTGCCCTACGGGCACTCTTGAGTCGGGACTTGGCTGTAGAGGTGGGGCTCAGACACCAAACCAGACTGAGGACTAGCTAAAAGCAGGAGACAGCCAGGTGCGTTGTATCATGCCTGTAATCCCAGCACTTTGGGAGGCTGAGGCAGGTGGATCACCTGAGGTCAGAAGTTCGAGACCAGTCTGGCCAACATGGCAAAACCCTGTCTCTAATAAAAGTACAAAAATTAGCTGGGCATGGTGGTGGGCGCCTGTAATCCCAGCTACTCTGGAGGCTGAGGCAGGAGAATTGCTTAAACCCGGGAGGCGGAGGTTGCAGTGAGCCAAGATTGTGCCACTGCACTCCAGCCTGGGGTGACAGAGCGAGACTCTATCTCATAAATAAATAAATACATAAAACAGGGAGCAAAATTAGCTTTCAATCAGACATGCCTGCCAGTGTGCCATGTCACTTTACCATGGCACAGATGTCATGGCAACATCTGGGTGTTACCACCCCTTTTTATGGCAATGACGTAATGAACCAAAAGTTGCTGCTCCTTCCCTAGAAATATCTGCATAGACCACCCGTTAATCTGCATGTAATTAAAAGTGGGTATAAATATGATTGCAGACCTGCCCAGAGCTGTTGCTCTCTGCCTTTGGGGCGGCACTGTAGGAGCCATTGCAGAGCTGCAACACTGCTGCTTCAATAAAGCTGTTTCCTTCTACCTCTGGCTGGTCCTTGAATTCTTTCCCGGGCAAAGGCAAGAACCCAGCCGGCCATGCTCCACTTTGGAGCTTGCCTGCCCTGCATCACTCTCGAGAGACTTCAAGATGAAATTAGAAAGAAACCATAACAATAGAAACCGCAACAGATGTCTACGATTTTACTTTTTTCATTGTTCAACATAAAAAAAAGGAAGAACTAGAAAATAAGTATTTAATGCTATTTGCTGGTCTGCTTTTTTTGTGGTGGCATGGACTACTGCAATTCTGAAACCTTTTTGTGTTCTAGGCTTGAAGATATGAGTAAATGTATTGAGGATCATGGGAGGAAGAAGCTACAGATGTGAAAATTGGGAAGCATGGAATATAGATGCAGTTTTAAGTTGGAATTACAGGTTATCAGCTTGAACACACAGTGTTTTAACATTGAAGAAAGTAAACGTCTACACATATGTGTGTCTATGTTTTTTTAAAGATAGAAACAGAGATGAACAAACACATACGTATTTTCCACTAAAAGAAACTTAGGGCCCCTTGGAGAAATGACAGATTACAGGGCTGGAAAGACAAAGTACGTGGTGAGGCTGGAAAATGTGACTGAATCAGATAGAAGAGAGGCAACCATTCAATGAATGTCAAATTCAATAGAGGCGGCCGGGTGCGGTGGCTCACACCTGTAATCCCAGCACTTTGGGAGGCCGAGGTGGGTGGATCACCTGAGGTCAGGAGTTTGAGACCAATCTGGCCACCATGGTAAAGCCCTGTCTCTACTAAAAATACAAAAATTAGCCAGTCATGGTGGTAGGTGCCTGTAATCCCAGCTACTCAAGAGGCTGAGGCACAAGACTCACTTGAACCTGGGAGGTAGAGGTTGCAGTGAGCTGAGATCTCCTCACTGCACTCCAGCCTGGGTGACAGAGTGAGACTCCATCTCAAAAAAAAAAAAGAAAAAAAAAATAAGATGGGGTTAGCTTAAAGGGCTCATTCTAGCCAACTCTAGAATAATTTGAATATCAAAATAACTATCGATAAGAATATATTATAACCCATTGAATAAAATAAGTATCTGGAAGGCCACGCTGATATAAATACACCAGTTTGTATTGCATGGATGGTACATAAATGGGGAGAAGGGAAAGTGCTTCCTTACCGTAAAATGCCAAGAAAGAGAGAAGGAGAGAAGAAAAGAGGGAGGGAGAGGGAGAGGGGGGAAGGGGGAAACAAAGGGAAGGAAGAAGGAAGAAAGGGAAAAAATTAGAAATTATAGGGTGAAAGTTTGATGAAGAATAAGATATTTACACAATTTCTGTCTTTGTAAATATTATTATTATTCTGAGATGGTGTCTTGCTCTGTCACCCAGGCTGGAGTGCAGTGGTGTGATCACAGCTCACTGCAACCTCTGCCTGCTGGGCTCAAGCATCCTCCCCACTAAGCCTCCTGAGTAGCGGGGACTACAGGCACGCGCCACCATGCCTGGCTAATTTTTCTATTTTTTTGTAGATACAAGATTTTGCCTTGTTGCCCAGGCTGGTCTCAAACTCCTGAGCTCAAGTGACCCGCCCACGTCGGCCTCCTAAAATGCTAGGATTACAGGCATGAGCCACTGCACCCAGTCACTGTCTTTGTAATTGTTAATTACAATGGAAAAATGGAACTTTATATTGGAAAAACCTGGTGGAGCCACCTTACCCTAATGATCAAAATGAACATCATTAATATTGGGACAACCAGCATTGTGTGCCTTTTGATATGGTACTGAGAAAGACACAGCATTACTGCATTGGTCCTCCTATCAAAAATGTATAACCTGATTTCTGTCCCCAAGGCATCCAAATGAGCTAAATAAAAAGGTGGAGAAAAATCCTAGCTTATTAGGAAAAAAAGTGTATCTGTGTCATCCCAGAAAAGATGTAAGATAAAGTATAAGTTACTATGTTATTTATGTTTTGAAATAATTTTAAACCCAGAAATGAGTCTGTATTAGAATAAATTAAAATGTCTCTTAAGGTGAAATATTACAGGAACAACAGAAAGTTATAAAAATGAGAAGTTTTAGAAAATGTATTTGCACTCTTTATCTTATTGAATTATCTATAATCAGGAATTATCTTAATATTTTTACACACAAATTGAAATAATCTTCAGATTTTCTTAATGTAAAGTTATCCAGATGTTTGTAGGAGAACAAAGACACACACATTTTTTTCCCCTGAATGTAGCAATCAGGCTATTGACCTCCTAAAGAAATCCTTGTGAGTAAGTAGACACCCCCATAAACATCTCAATTACTTTTAGGAAGAAAACAGTATTAAGTAGTGAAAATTGCTAAGTCAGAAAAAGGAAAATCATAATCCATTTAATACCTGCATATGAATTGACTATTTACAAGGCACTTTCATATATATATATATATTTTTTTTTTAATCTCACAAACAACCTTTGAGGTAGGTGGTTTCAGTTATTCATTCCAATGAGGTTTTTATTCCACAGAAATGCCAACAAGGATGCCAAGATGAAAGAATCACTTGAGGCCAGGAGTTTGAGAACAGCCTGGTCAACATAGTGAGACCCCTATCTCTACAAAAAATAATAATAGTAATTAGCTGGATGTGGTGGCGTGCACCTGTAGTCCCAGCTACTCGGGAGGCTGAGGTTGGAGATTGCTCAAGCCCTGGAGTTTGAGGTTACAGTGAGTTATGATAATGCCACTGCACTCCAGCATGAGCAACAGAGTGAGACCATATCTCTTAAATACATACATATACACACACACACACACACACACACACACACACACACACGATGCCCAGAAAAGTTTGTGCTTGGATCTGGTTTCCATGTATTTGGAAAATAAATAAACGTGAAACAAATTGGTTTTTTGACTAGCTTTAGTTTAGAAATTGCAATAGACATTTCTCAAAATCCATTTTTTACAGAGAAGACTAGAAAATTTTGAAATCCAATTTGGATTCTTTCTGATTAAGCAACATTGTTAGTAGAGAGAAGGATTTCTTTGTTTTACTCATGTCCTTTGAAGAGTAAATAACTGCTGAGTGCCCAGATGTAAGTGTTAGGAAAATCAGTGCTGGGCTCTGGCCTTTGGAGCTAGACCTGCAGAACTCAGAGGCTCACCCTACAGTGTTTTCCCTGCTGGGCTTGATCTAGGATAGTAAAATTTTTTCTCATTGCTCAAGGAAGCTTCTCCTTCTGCCATCATGTTTACTGTTCTGTGGCACATTTTATAATTAATAAACAAAATTGTTTTGGTGACATTGTATCTCTTCATAATTTCTGCTTCTTTAAAATGGAGTGCATCCTATTTTGCTTCTCAATTAAAAAATGTCTGTATTTTGGGTCAATTTCGGCCTGGGCTGGAGGCACACTCTCTAGACTTCAGCAGCACCAGCAGCTGGAAACAGCACGGGCATGATTCTTCAAAAGTGCTCTCATCATTGTGTGAGGAGCTGAGGCCCAGAAGAGCTGGTCAGGCTGGAGCAGGTATCTTGTAGTTTTAGCAATGCAGCCCCAAGGTAGTGTCGTGGCCTCAGGGAGGCCACCACGGCCTGTGTTGGACAGCCAAAACCTAGTGTATGCCTTCTCCTGAATTTAATTGTGAAGAAACATCAGACAAACCCAATCGAGAGACATTCTACAAAATAAAGGCTTCCACTCTTCCAAAATGTCAAGATCAAGAAGCTCAAAGAAAGCAGGTAGGACTGTCCCATGTGAAAGGAGATATAAAAGGTTTAACAACTAAGTGTGATGGACTGGATCCTGAATTGGGAAAAATTAACCATATACGACATTATTAATAGACAATTGAAGAAACTGTAATATGGGCTGCGTGTATGTGTGTGTATAGGTTTGCCTGTAATTATATATGAGCCTGGAGAAGGCTATACAACATGTTATTAACATTGGTTACCTGGGGGAAGGGTGGGGATGGGAAATTAAGAGAAAAATACTACAACTTTGTTTTTTAAAAAGCACGCAGGATGAAAGTAGCAAGTATGATATGATTCCATTTTTGTTACATGATATAGATATATGTGTAAGTGTGTATGTATGCATAAAATGAATTATACAAAGATGGTCAATAAATCATTAACGATTGTTATTCCAAGGTGATGGAAATTTGAACTTTTGCATTCTTCATATTTTTGTCTAGTATAATTTTTTTCAATGCACAGGTATTATTTTTATAAACGTACTAAAAAGTAATATTTTTGTGTTAAAAAGGCAAGAAAAAGTCACTCAGGGAACAACTATAAGAAAATTTTGAGACCGGGCGCAGTGGCTCACGCCTATAATCCCAGCACTTTGGGAGGCTGAGGCAGGTGGATCACAAGGTCAGGAGGTCGAGACCATCCTGGCTAACACGGTGAAACCCCGTCTCTACTAAAAATACAAAAAAAAAAAAAAATTAGCCGGGCATGGTGGCGGGCACCTGTAGTCCCAGCTACTTGGAACGCTGAGGCAGGAGAATGGTGTGAACCTGGGAGGCAGAGCTTGCAGCGAGCCAAGATTGTGCCACTGCACTCCAGCCTGGGCAACCCCATCTCAAAAAAAAAAAAAAAAAGAAAAGAAAAAGAAAAAAAAAAAGAAAGTTTTGAGGCGAGGCACAGTGGCTTATGCCTATAATCCCAGCACTTTGGGAGGCCAAGGAGGGCGGATCACCTGAGGTCGGGAGTTCAAGACCAGCGTGACTAACACGGAGAAATCCCCTCTCTACTAAAAATATAAAATTAGCCGGGCATGGTGGCATGCGCCTGTAATCCCAGCCATTGCACTCTAGCCTGGTCAACAAGAGCAAAACTCCGTCTCAAAAAGAAATAGTCTTGAATTAAAGCTTTTCTGCTTTAAACTAATATTTTCTTAGAGTGCTGAGTTTATTATTATATTTTAAGCACCTTACATGTTTCAACACAAGATGTTTCCAGCTGTGCTGAGCACATGCTCAAGTGTGAGCTGACTGTCTGGGTTGGAAGAAATTGTGTCTGATTTTCTGAAGAATCTTGTTTGGTATAGAAGCTTCAGTAGTCACTTCCAGCCATCCTAGAACTCTCTGATGACATCCCTTCTGGAGATTTTGGAGTTCTCCTAGGACTGTGACCTTTTGACCTGTATGTACCTTGACTAAGTGAACTTCACACTTATTTTTGGCCCTGAAAGGTATACAAATCATGTCCTGTCCTGGAATCTGAATGTCTTCCCTTTTCACAGTGGATAAGGCTATACTTCCTCTTGGCTTCTTGAAGGTATGCTGAGAACTAGTGAGATGGGTTTGTGGAATGCTTTGAGCTGCTGAGATGTAAAGAACAACGCTCTAGCTTTGTGAATAACATAACCCCTATTGTCAGTGAATCCACTGACTCAGATGAGGACAGGGAGAGACCCACTAGAATCAAAGATACTAACAGACTGGGGAGGGCCAGCTTGTTGCTGTAAGTGCTAATGGCAGTGACAACTGAGGAGGGTGATGAAAATGTAAAGAAAGTAGAGTAATGCTCCCAGAAGGAGGTCTCGACTAATAACAGATGGGGAATTGGTGAATAAACTTCAGCTTTTTTACCCCTCAGTTGGGATAACTCTGGCAGGGTGCACACCTCGGACCTCCCAGAGTCCCCTAGAGCAGGGATTCCCAAGCCCCAGAGCCATGGACCAGAACCGGTCCACCGCCTGTTACGAACTTGGCTGCGCGGCAGGAGGTGAGCAGCGGACAAGTGAGCAAAGTTTCATCTGTATTCACAGCCCTCCCCTTCACTCACATTACTGCCTGAGCTCCATCTCTTGTCAGATCAGCATTAGATTCTCATAGGAGTGTGAACCCTATTGTGAACTGAGCATGTGAGGGACTTAGGTTGCACACTCGTTATGAGAATCTAATGCCTGATGATCTGTCACCGCCTCCTATCACTCCTACATGGGGCCGTCTAATTGCAGGAGACAGCTCAGGGCTCCCACTGATTCTACCTTATGGTGAGTTGTATAATTATTTCTTTATATATTATAATGTAATAATAATAATAGAAATAAAGTTCACAATCAATGTAATGCACTTGACTCATCCCAAAACCATGCCCCCATCCCCTCACCCTCTGGTTTGTGGAAAAATTGTCTTCCAGAAAACTGGTCCTTGGTGCCAAAAAAGTTGGGGACCGCTGCCCTAAAGGGTCTGAGTTTCAGTGGTCCACCGTGGTAGCTTGCTCGATAGCACATGCTTTACTGGTTTCTCACTTCCTCACTCTTCTGCTGTGTTTTCTGCAATCCCCTCCCAAATAAACTAATTGTGCTTGGATATTTGTCAGTTCTACTCCAGCTAGAAACATCATGTACTTTCCCAATAATTTACTTTTCTATACCCATCCCCATTTCCCTGACAGACTAACCCTTTTATATTCTTCCTGTCCAAACTGTCAAGGTCAGAGTTGCACTTTGCTACAGCCTGGGCCTGAGATTTCTCTTTGCTCTGAAATCAAGATGATTTTCTCTATTCCACTCAGTTGTTGGTTCATCAGACCACGTGCTCTTTCCATCAAGTGGGGGATATAGGAAAGCTTGAGTCAGCCATTCATACCTGGCCTAAAATCTTGACTCCATTACTTACTTACTGCAAAACCCTGGGCAAATCACCTAACTTCTCTGATCTTCAGTTTCCTCCTCTGTGAAATAAAGATAATAATCCTGCCTCATCAGGTTGTCCTCTGGATTTAATGAGCTAAATGTATAAAGAACCAGGAGACTGACTAATACAAAAATACTCTGGAGAAAAGATCATTATTTTTATAATATGGTTTTCTTGTCTCGCTGAATTTCTCATGTGAATTTCTCATCTTGTTTCCCAACCTTGACTGTAGTTTCTCTGCCACATTTACCTTCTTTATCACACTGCCCTGCACATGACAGGCACTAAACATTCATTATCAATTTTCTAAAGCGTTAAAGTGCTAAAGAAAAACTTCAGCTGAATTCAATTTAAAATAGTTTAATTGAGCAAAGAATGATTCATGAATTGGGCAGCCTCCTGAACCAGGGTAGCTTCAGAGACTCCAGTGCAGCTGCGTGGTGGAAGAGAATTTATGGACAGAAAAAAGAAAGTGACGTACAGAAAGCGGAAATGAGATAAGGAAACAGCCAGATGGTTGCAGCTCGGCGTTTGTCTTATTTGAACATGGTTTGAACAGTTGGCCACATTTGAGTGGCCATAACCCAGTAATTGACACCCGAGTAGATCACACTCTGTTTACACTTCCATTTAGGCTACAGTTCACAGTGTACAGAGAAACCTTTAGCCCAAACTTAAAATACGTAAAGAGACAGCATTAGGTTAAACTCGATTTAGCAAAAGTCGATCATGCACTCTTTCCATTCAATTCAAGACTCATTTTCGGATTATTTCTTATTGGCGAGGCATGCTCAAGGAATTTTTAGCAGGTCTTTTGACTTTTCAGTGTCCTTGTATGCCAAATAAATGTTTTGATCTCTAATTCTAGATACGCTGACATCCCTCTAGCATTAAAGTTTGGAATCTGTACATTCTTGGAGGGCAAAGACGGTGATTCTTCAGACCCCTCAACACTTACACTGATGGTGGCCACAGAGCGAGGCATACAGAATTGATGCTGGTGCATACAGAATCAATTCCAGATGCTTCCTGGGTCCTGTTCCTTTTTCCCTCTCTCCCTGGCCCTCGCTCCACTCCAGCTAGACTGGTTTTTCTTTGTACCTCTAGAATTTTCCAGGTTGTTCTGCCTTGAGGACTTGGTACTTGCTGCTTCTCATCATTCAATTCTCTGCCCAACCCCAGTCTCTCCATCCCATAACCCTGCTTTGTTTTTTTGTTCTTGTAATTACTCTCTGAAATTGTTTTATTAGTCATTTATTTGTTTATTCTCTCCACCTCTCCCCCAGTCCCCAAATATAAGCTTCTATCTCGGATCTTTTTATGTTGCTGCTGCTAAAACTGTACTTAGCACAATCTAGGCCCTGAAATAGATAACTGTAAAATAAATGAATAAACTCTACCATACTTATACAGTAGGTTTTACGGTCGTCTCTTAGTATCCTCAGGAGATTGGTTCCAGAATCACCTGTGTATACCTGAATCTGCACATACTTAGGCCCCTAAACAGGCTCCACAGAACCTGCATATAGGAAGAGTTGGCCTTTGCCCTCTGAATACTCGCATTTCCCATCCCAAGAATACTGTATTTTCCATCTGCATTTGGTTGAAAAAAATCCGTGTCTAAGGACACCCACGCTGTTCAAACCCATATTGTTCAAGATCAACTGTAGTTGGTGAGGTGAATTCTGCAGCTATCACACACCGGGTTCTAGTGAATGGGCTTAGGTGAGAGTAACCCATATAAGTGAATTAACTGCAGAGGTCTTAGTACACATGGAGTGGGAAGAAATAGGTAATCCCCAGGAAGACAACTACAGACGATTGTATCAGCTTATTTAGAAATCATATCAGCAATATCTTATTTGCTGTGGAAAATTTAGGTAACATTTTAAAATTAATTCATTTCTTTTTATTATGGAAAATGTCAAACATAACCACAAGTAGATGTGGTAGGTAAGAATAGCATAATGGACCCTCTTGTACACTGTGGTGGATGCACTCCAGGGTGCCCCCCTCACCTTAGTGTTCATGCCCTGTGTACTCCTTTCCCTTTGAGTGTGTGCAAAACATGCTTTCTGGCCAACAGAATGTTCACATTTGAAGTTGCCCCCGTGGGATTGCTTTTATATAAAATTCTGTCTTGCTTAAGACTCACTCTGGGGACTCTTCTTGTGGACCTGATGAAATAAGTGACTGTGCTCGGAAAGCCCAAGTGACAATGAAGTCTAGGTAACCTCTAGGAATTACAGGTTCCCTCTTGGAGCTGAGGACAGTCTCCAGTCTCCAGCCAGCAAGAAGCCAGGGCCCTCAGTCCTACTGCTGCAAGGAAAGGAATTCTGCCTGTGCCCGGAGTCAGAGTGGAAGCCAGTTCTTCTCCAGCGAATGTGAACGCAGCCTGGCCAGCCCCTGGATGGCAGGTGTGAGACCCTAACTGGAGGACTGAGTGTACCTGGACACCTGATCCACAAAACCTGTGAGAAAAATCTGTCTTAAGGCCACTAAGTTTGTGGCAATTTGCAGCAATAAATAAATATACGTCACCTGAGGTCAACTATTTTCAACAGTTTCCAATTGTTTCATTTACACCTCCATGTCTGGGGCTGGGTGGGTGGGAGGAGGGGAGTGGATGGGCTGGTGTGTTTTAAAGCACATTTCAGTCTTTATATTATTTCACCGGCAGATACTTTAATACCTATTTGTAACAGACAAGGAAGAACTTTTTAAAAGCATAACCATAATGCCTGAAAAATTCGGTTTCATTGAGAATAAGAGTGGGAGTCTTTTTTAATGCCATCAAATCAATGGATCTATTATATTAATTGGACACCCACAGAAAAGGTGCTTGCAATAAACAGAATAAGAATAATACCCCGTTGATCTCATTAGCTAAAGGACAGGAAGGCATATGAGAGCTTTCACTTGAAAAGTCTGAAGCTTTCCAGTTGGTTTTTAAAAAATAGTCCAGACACAAAGCACTTAATTGTCCTTGTAATATGCTTGTCTCTCATACAATATCTAAAATAATTAAAACCCAATTATTCATCGTGTGCTTCAGATCCATTCTCCTTAGACTCTAACCGGCTTTGGAGTGGACCCCTGTAAATTTCATTTTTATTCAAAACTCCTTGTAATTTCATGTCATACTCTAATTGCTATTCCCATCACTTTTTCCTTACTACAGGAAGCTCCTCCCAACTGGCCCTCTTGGAGAAGCCAATCTCATCCCCCTTCGACACTGCTCACTGAGGCACGCTTTGTAAGGGACATACTCAGGGTTCTGAGTTCGATGCCATCTCTACTACTTGGGAGCTCTGTGGTGTTTGGCCAGTAGTTAAGCTTTCCCTAAGCTGGATACAATAATGCCTCGCCGGGTTCCGGTAAAGATTAGACAAAGAACATGTGTAACGTGCAAACTGTCCAGTACAGAGAAGGCACCGTTCCCCACAACCCCCTTTGTTGGTTCCCATCTCCCACCACCCAGCCCCAGAACGCCTGGCACCACGCCTCTCTTGCCCTTGTCGCAGGGGATGCAGGGACTCGTAGTTTCCAAGGCCTCGCGTCGTACTTTTCCTCGGCGCCGGCCGGCGGGCGGAAGAACTACACATCCCAGTGGGCTGTGAAAGGAAAGTGGGGCTCGGAAAATCGAGCGTCCCCGCCCAGCTGCCTTCGTTTTCCGCGGCCCCGGGCTATGCCCACCTCTGCGGGGGCTCGGACCCGCAGCAAAGCCCGGGAGGGCGTGAGCGAGCAGGCGTCCCAGGCTTCGGCAGTCCCAGGGCCGCGCCCGCAGCTCCTCCTGTGCTGTCGGGTGGGAAGGAGGGAGGCGCGGGCGAGAGAGGAGAAGCACGCGATCCCTCCGCTGCCGAGGGGGCTCCACGGGGGAATGGAGGGAGAAATAAAGCGAGCAGATGTGAACGTCCGTGGGAAGTGGAGACCGAAAAGGCTGGGCGGCAGCAACCCAGAACCTGGCCTCCAAGGGGCTTCTACTCCGGGAGGGAGGCCGGGGCCGGAGGGGACCCTGACCGCTTCGTCTGCCCTTCTCGGCCCGGAAGCCGGCCGAGCCGGGCCGCGAGACCCTCACCCGCAGCCGGGTCCCGGAGTCAGGCCGGCCTCGGGCCGCCTCTCCCCATCCTGGCACCCGGCACCCCACCCCATTCCTCGGGCATCAGCAGAGTCCCCCGGCGACGCGACCACGCGCCCAGCTGGGGAGGAGGAAGAAGGGGGGCGCAGGCCGGGGAGGGTCACCCCCGCGCCGCGGCTCCTCAGCTCCCGGGGAGTCGCCAGGACTGGCTTGCCAGTGGCCGTGGGAATGAGCGTGTCCCGAGGCGGCAGCTGCTGCGGGGGATAAACCCGGGAGAAGCCGCGAGACTGACTGAAGTCGGCCAGGAGCACACAGCGCGGCGGGGCCGGGCGTCCAACCCCATCCCTACTCGGGCGATGGCACTGGGAACCCCCCGCGCCTTCCACAGCCCAGGGCGCCCGCCCGAGGGGACTGGGGCTGGAATCACGCTGCGCCGGTGCCCTGGCTTCGCGGGCGAGGAGGAGGAGGAGCAGGAGGCGGAGCCGCGGGTGAGGCGCGGGGCCACCGCCCACCCGGCCCGGAGGAGGCGGACCCACTCGGAGCGCCGCGCGCGCGCCGGGGCTGAGCCTTGCAAACAAGTGTCTGTGCGGTGTCCCCGCGGCCCTCCTCGCGCCGGGGCCGCTTCCTCCGGGTAGGAGGGAGCAAGGGAGCCCTCGCCGCGCGGCCCGCGAGCCGCCGCCGCCCTCGACCCGGGCATCCCCGCGCGGGGGCCGCGGACTCGACTAGGCTGCCAGGCGCAGCGACACCGGGTCGCGGTGCGAGAGGCTCCTGACAGAAAAACGTGCGTGGTTGTCCCCACCCCTGGGAGGGGTTGCCGGTGCCGCGCGCGGCCGCCCAGTCGCCAGCTCTCTCTCCTGGGAGGATCCGCCGCCGGAGGAAGGAGTGGACCCAACCTGGCCGCGGCGCAGAAGTGGCTCCCAAGGAAGCCGGCGCCGGGGCCGCCGCCTCGTGTCCCCTCGGGGCGCAGTGCTCGGGGGTCGGCGGGCCGGAGCCGAGGCGCAGCCGGGGAGCCGGGGGCTGCGGGGCCGAGCGGGCAGCCGCGCGAGGGGGCGGGCGCTCGGCGACCCGGGGGCCGGCTGGGCTGAGCCCCGCGCCCCAGGACGCGGGCTGAAAGCGACGGAGGAGCGCTGCCGCGGGCTGCGGACCAGCGCCGTCCCCCCACGGAGCGGGGCTTCTGCTATGACAGTTGGGCTCCCCGGAGGGTTAACCTGGGTGTCCTCGGCAAAGTTGTCGCCGAGCCGGGAGCCCGTGTAGGGGCCGCGGCGCCGCGGCTCGGGGGGCGGCCGGGCGGCCGGCGGCGGTCGTGGCTCGGCGGGGCCCGCGCGGCCGGGGGGCTCCTGGGGGTGTGCGCCCCCAGCCGGCTGCCCTCGTGGATGCCTCCCGGCGGCGGCGGGCCCATGAAAGACTGCGAGTACAGCCAGATCAGCACCCACAGCTCCTCCCCCATGGAGTCGCCCCACAAGAAGAAGAAAATCGCGGCCCGGAGGAAATGGGAGGTGTTCCCGGGAAGAAACAAGTTCTTCTGCAACGGGAGGATCATGATGGCCCGGCAGACGGGCGTCTTCTACCTGACGCTCGTCCTCATCCTGGTCACTAGCGGACTCTTCTTCGCCTTCGAGTAAGTGGCGGCGGCCGCTCCCCCGACGCCGCGCTCCCCTCGCGTTCCCTGTCCTCCGCCCCTCCTCGGGCTGCTTTCGTTTTCTAGAAGGCTTATCTACTGTAAATTGTTATATAATGCCAGCCCGGGCTCCCTCTTTTTTCTTTTAAATGTCTGATTGCTTTTGGGTCCCCAGAGAGAATGCCGTTCTGGGCCGGGCTTCTGGGAGCAGGGAGGGAAGGGGTCCACTTGGAAGGGGGGCCAGGCCTTCCTGCTCCAGGTGGTGGATGGGACCCAGCAGGTGGGGCCGCCGGTCCTTTATCCCTGGGGCGCTCTCTATCGAGTTTGGGAACCCAGAAAATCAACCCAGATGTAGCCTGCGGTGGGAAGGTGGGGTGCGATAGATTCCTAAGCCAGGGATACATAGAACTGACTTTTCCCCCCTTGCTGACAACATATAGGGCATCTTCTTACGCTCAGTTGACTACATCTCCCATGTAACTTCGACGAATAATTGAGGAATCTTGGTTATTTCAGGTTTCAAAGTATTGGCTACCTAGTGTGCCCTGGATAGATCCTTTCATTCTCCAGCCTCTTACATGCTCACTCTGGATTCACAATTTCTTATTTGCCATAAGGTTTCTAAACTCTTCACTTTCAAAAAGGTTGCAATAAAATGTCCGAAACAAAGAATTTGGGAACACGTGAAAGGAGATTTTAGGTCTGTTAAGGAAGAGGATGACACTACATGACAACTTCTGATTCCAGAAAGAGTCTGGACTTTAGGGATTATATCTGGGGAAAAAGAAAAGTGCATGCAAGTCTTCACCGTTTTCAGGAAAATCAAATTGACCAGTAGCAACTGTCCTCCTGCCAACTAATGAAAGGTCTTCTTATTTATTAACAGTGATTAGATAAAGCATTCCAATCAATTTCAATTGCTCTCTTTGCATGCAACATTTGGAATGCAACTCCTTATGTAATTTCTGGTATCCTATGTTCAATGAAAGGTGGAGTTACTTTTTTCCCCCCAGAATTTAAAAAAAGCAATATATTTATAGGGAGTTCTTTGGGCTTCCCAAATCCTGGGTTTTATTGGGCATGATACTCCTTCAGTCTCCGCCTCCTCCTGTTGGGTAGGCTTAATTAAAACCTTTTGAATTTATTTACTTTTGTTTCTGAGTAGGATTAATAGGCTCTAATTTCGTGCCGGGCTTTTGCTCTTCCAAATGCTGTCTCAATTGGAAATGAATGATCTCTTGACAATGTAATACTTGTCACTCAAAACCCTCTGACTCTCAGGAGAAATGTTTTGTATCTGGACACTGCTCTGATGAGCAGTTTTAACAGGACTGAGTTAGACCAGGCAATGAGAAGGATGTCAGATTTAAGCAAATTCCCCTTCCCCAGTTCTTCTCACACACAACTCCTCTCCCCCATTTCCGATGGTGTGTGCACTTCTCCGGGTCCCCCTTTGATGTTTAGGTTCTGTATCTGTTTGACACTAGTAAGTAGAGTCAGTGGGGGACCTGTGGACGGGAGGGGAAGGGTGTGAACAGTCATTCAGAGTGGCAGGGAGACTCACTCTACTTATGCTGCTGTTGCTCCCATGGGCCCCCACTGAGAGCAGCCTCTTGTCCTTACAGACCCTGGAAACTGGAAGAAGGGGCACAGAGGTTCCCCATGAGTTTATGTTATGTGTTAGGATAAACACCGGCACTGGAGCCATGATGCCGTGTGGTTTAACAGAAATGCCATCTCTTTAATGGCAGATTTAGTTACAGGTGCTCCTCTAGTTGCAGAGTATTCGCTGTGTTCCTAATGTTTTTTTTTTTTTTTTTTTTTTTAATCTTGAACAGATCCAAATAGGCACTTTTGCTCTTTTAGCGATTTTAACTGTGGAGAAAATGGGTTAATTTTGTGGTTCTGTTGCAGAGCTCCAGCCACAAGTGTGCTCCATGGAGAATGATGAATATTTCATATTCTGTATATACCCAAATCCCCACTGTATGGTTAGGGATTCCCCCAGTTATTACTTAACATCTTTTATTTTGTTCGTTCAAACATAGCTTCTAACCAAACCATCATAAATTCATTTTCGTTTCTTGATCTCTGCGTGTATTTTTTCAAGAGTTCCCAAAAGTCCTCACTAGCAGGTTGTTAGGGATCTTTCTCTGCGTCAGTGTTGTGTTAACTGATGACTGTAGGAATAAATGTGTGCGCTGGGATTTTATTAGCTACTGTTTGCAGCATCTTTTTTTATATCAGCTCTGTGGGAGTGTATGTGTGTATATGTGTGTGTGTTTGGTCTCCATGGGTGTTTCTTCAACTAGGCAATTTGACATTTCAAGAAAGCAAGAGGCCCATCCTAGTATGATGCCTCTGTTCAGAAAAATCAGAGGCTGTTCAAGCTATAGAATATTATGGTTTAGCTGAGAATATTTGTCACTGCATTGCTTTCAAGTTCTTTATTCATAAGTTAAATAACCAATTTGACCAAATTAATTTGCTAGAGACCAAAGAACAAGTTAACCCCATGCAGAGAAAGAAAATACCAACCAGCCAATCCCTAAGCGAGATCCAGAAGAAATGCCAGTACTGCCTGCCCCTGGCCTGCCCTTCTCCTGCCTTCCTCTAGTTATTTATTGAACACATACTATGTGGTACCCTATTTTGATTGTTTAATTTCATGTCTAGATAGCTTTTTTAAAATTTATTTTTAATTTTTTATAGAGATGGAGTCTGCCTATATTCCCCAGGCTGGTCTTGAACTTCTGGCTTCAAGTGATCCTCCTGCCTTGGCCTCCCAAAGTTCTGGGATTATAGGTGTGAACCACTGCACCTGACTATCAGGTCCAGATAGCTTTTTATTGGAGACAGAGTCTCACTGTGTTGTCCAGGCTGGAGTGCAGTGGCACAATCATGGCTCACTGTAGCCTCGGCCTCCCAGGCTCAAATGATTTTCTCTTCTCAGTCTTCTTAGTAACTGGAACTGTAGGTGTGCACTACCATGCCCAGCCAAGTTTTGTATTTTTTTGCAGAGACATAGGGGTCTCACTGTGTTGCTCAGGCTGGTCTCAAACTCCTGGGCTCAAGTGATCCTCCTACCTTGGCCTCCCAAAGTGCTGAGTATAGGCGTGAACCACCACACCTGGCTATCATGTCTAGATAGCTTTTAATGTTAGTAAAATTCATTGTCAAACATTAGAATTGTGTTTCGCCAGTTACACAAAAGCAAATGAAAAGTGTGACAAGAAGAACGAATAACTTAGTCATTTAGTTTTAGCCCTCCCTTGTCTGCAATTCTTCTCTTATCCCAGTTCTCATTCCTGATCTTGAACAGATTGACAAGAAAGTTTGTCCAAGAGAAATGAACTTACTTGAACTCAGCAACAGGTGTTGATACAGTCTTCAACCCCTGGAGAAAGGCAGGGTAGGAATGATTATTCCCATATCTAAGACGAAGTGACAGAGGCTTGGTGAGGTTAGTCACCTAGGGTCGCACAGCTAATTAGTGGGAAGGCTTCTGGCTGCAAAGCCAGTGCTGTTTCTGACTAATTGTGCTGCTCCTCGTTCAAGTCTAGAGTACTGGTTAAAGGCATGGATTTTGGAAGGACAGACCCTAAGCTTATTACTAGCAGTATAACCCTGGGCAAATGATTGGTCTTTTTTAAGCCTTAGTTTCCCAGTCTGTAAACTGAGATTAATAATAATCTACCTTTAAATGATGGGAAGATTAAATGGAGAACGTATACTCTGCATAGTATACGGTATAGTATATACAGTACCGTATATGCTATACTGTGTACCAGTGTTTGGTACATAGCAAGGGCTCAATAAATGGTTCATATTGTTAGAGTAAACCTTAGAAGTAGCCCCCGCAAGGACTCTGGTCACCTTTTTTTGAGAGCATTTTGAGGAAGGGAACATGTAGGTTAATAAGCAACTGTGACTGTGAAAAACTCAGAACTGTGCAGTCTGCTATTAAAGTAAAGACCTGGCCGGGCACAGTGGTTCATGCCTTTAATCCTAGCACATTGGGAGGCTGAAGCAGGAGGATTACTTGAGCCCAAGAGTTCGAGACCAGCCTGGGCAACATAGTGAGACCCCATCTCTAAGTTTTTAAATAAAAATTTAAAAATATAAAAATAAAATAAGCTCCTTTGTGTGAGTCCAAGGAGCCTCTGTGAAACTGTGGCTTTGCTGTTACCCATTCAGAATGGGAGTCCTTCAGGGATGTCTGGGGACCTGTCCTTATCCAGACTGGATTTCATTTTTGTATTTGAAGCCACCATCCCAGAACAGTGAAGACAGTACAGAAAGCTACTAGAAGCAACCAGATGCAATACTGTACTCTTTCTCAAGCAAGGAGGGACTGCTTGTCTGTTGGCGTCTTTATGCACCGTGTGGAGTACTGATGAAAAGTGACAGCATTTCATAGCTGTGTTTAGGGGAGGTGGGGAGTCGACTGCAGTGCTATCCAGACAGCTCACCCTCTTTGCAGCTATTAAGAGTCTCATCAAGGCTGTCTATGCAATGTCGTCATTCTCACATTCCCAGAAGTAGAATTTGAAAAGATCAGTGAACATTAACAATTTCTTCTTCTCCCTGACATATGCACACATACAGCCTGCTTTTGTTTATAGTTATAATTTTTAAAATACAAAGTCTTTGGTCCTGAAATATTAAACTGTCATAGTCTTGCTTACTGGGGTAGAAGGAAGGAAGGAAACTAGGAGGTTGAGTGAGGTTTGTGTTTTCAGCAGCATTTATGAGGTGAGGAAGGTCTGCTTAGATCTGGGACTTGACTGGGTCTCCCCATTCTACACTGTCACCACAGACAAGTTTGGACGTGTTCCTGGGGCTCGGACACTTGAGAATGTGGGGACATTCTCAAATTTCTCATCACTAGAAGTCTATTGATGTTTTGTTTAAAAAACCTTTCTTTCTCTCTTTTCCTCCCTCCTTCCTTCCCTTCTTCTTTTTACATTTAGCTAATTCCTCTGAAACAAATGATGAATAATTGGGGAGTCAGTAGAACTGGGATCATGTTTGCTTTGAAGATGGAACTTGGGGCTCTCCCCTGAAAATGAAAGTGTCATTTCCAAGAACATCTCTGTTATAGACGGGTAACTTTTATTTTCTAGTAGAGGGTGCTGCCTTTATAACATATAATGACCCCATGTTTTCTTACCACACCCTGACCATGCAGAACTGCATCAACCTCTCCACCATCTCAGAAAACATCTGCATAGGGTCTCATCTGTTTTTTCCAAGTGCTGGCCATGCTGTGCATCATAGAACACCATGGGGTTGATACAGACAATACATGACCCTCAGGACCTTACCACAGGACAGTTCCTAGGAACATAGTACATGGAGCCAAGGACATTTATAATCCACTGTGGTTCCACAAGAACTTTAGGTGACTTCAAAACCTTATGATCCATTGACATGAAAGCACTAACCCATTCATTTGTGTACGTGATCAACACATGTCAGTTCCTTGAGGATAGGGACTGGCCTTGTTCACTGCTGTATCCCCAGGGCTTAGAATAGTACCTGGTCTATAATAGCAAGCTCCCAGTAAATATCTACTGTTTAATGAAGTAATGGTAATATTGAAACACTTCAGAAAATACCTTGCTTGTGCTTTAGTTTTTGCGTTTTGTAAAGCTCTGTACATTAATAAAGTTTATAATTAATAATGTCTTGTAGAACACATTTGCCTCAGAAACTTTGATTATTTGATGTAATTCTTCTGAATTTAAGTGTGTTAATTAAAGCAGAAGGAAAAGCTTTTCTTAGTTATTTAGAAAACTAGTGATAACACTGGGATGTTCTCTTGGCTAACCAAGACTTCTTTCTAGTATTTATTTTTGAACTAAATGCTTTAAGCAAATAAAGCACTCTGGGATATATTTGAATGTTACCTAACAACCACCAGCACCTAGAATAATTTCTCATTTTATAGGCTCTTCACTTTGGACACTTGAATTTATCTAATAAAACTCTTAAGGATACTATTGACTACACATGTTTTATTGTGTTCCCTTTTAGCTAGTGGGAAGTGATACTAAATTGTGCAGAAAGGACTCCTCTAGGTTCCTATAATAAGATAATGATGGTTAATTATTTAATGGGCCATATCTGCATATCCTGGATTTTTTTTTCTTTTTCAGTACAGTGTTGCACATAATTTATTCATGGCAGAGTTATTATGTCTTAGCAAGAAAATTTAAATTAAAAGTTGCAAGGAAGTGCATTTGTTATTTTATAGCTGAGGTTGTTAGGAAAGTGAAAAACAGTGGTGATCAATAGATACTTAATTAGTTACATCCAGGAATTTGGATCTAATAAAATGTCAGTTGATTCAGATAAGCGTTGGGGACTAACCTAATGCTTTTGTTCAGTTCATCACTAAATATGAAGGTTGGTCCCATTTCAAACTTATTTTTATAAACTGGATGATCTTCTACCTCCCTAATTTCCATCTTTTAAAAAATGTAATGTGAGATTGATACAGAAGATGATATATAACACTTACAAGTTTTGAAGTAAAATACTGTAAAGAGCAGCCATGAAACTACCACCCAACCCAAGAAGCTCATCAACACCAATGCTTTGAGTCTACTCGGTCCTCTGTCTTGGCCCAGTCACATCTACCTGCCCCTCCTTGAGGTCGTCACAGTCTGAGCTTGGTAATTATCAGCACCTTGCTTTGTCTTCTCTCAGAGACTTTGAGTGTGTGTATTCCCAAACAATAGGTTGTTTGGTTTGGTTTATTTTTCTTTACAAATATGGTATCATGCCATATGTAGTCTTTTAAAAATGCTAACATTGATTTAATATGGATTTAACATAAGATAGCATCACAGCATAGGATTTAAGGCAGTCTGTTCATGAATCCATGTAATTCTGCAGATGGCATAACTTTTATTTTGGAATGATTTCAAACTTCCAGAAAGGTTGCAAGACTAAAGAACTCTGTATACTCTCCATTCAGATTCATCAATTGTTAACATATTTCTGCAACTATTTCTGTCTTTTTCCCTCTCTCCCTCAATCTTGCTATTAACAGTTTTCCCCTCAGACCGCTGAAGAGTAAGTTGCAGATATTATGTTCCTTTACATCCAAATACTTCTGCATGTAATTTTTAAGAAAAAGGATGTTCCCACATAAATACAGTAATGGTATCAGTTTTAGGAAATCTAACATGGATACAACAGTCCACACTGAGATTTTGCCATTTGTCCCAATATTGTTGGGTTTATCATCATGATATTTGTTTTCTATTTAACTAATGTGTATTTTGTTTCTCTTTTCCACCTTTTGACTTCTTTTAGATGAATTGCACATTTTTAGTATTTCATTTTATCTTTAACAAAATTTTAGGCTACATTTCTTTGTGCTATTTTTATTAGTTTTAAGAGATTACAATGTGCATTTTTAACCTATTACAGTCTATCTCCAAATAATAGTATTATTATTCACAAATAATGCAAGAAATAGAAAACATTATAATTCCTCTTACTCATTCCACCCTTTGTACCCATTGTCATATATTTTACATCCATATATGCTGTAAAGCCAGTAAATGTTATTATTTTTAAACAATCAGTAGTATTTAAAATAAAAATAAATTTATGTAAAATAAATATATTTTAAAACACATATACACATGTATAAGATATAACACATATATACATATGTACATATATTAAATAGAGATAATTTTAAATGGACTTTTATATTTATCCTCATGTATTTACCATTTCTGGTACTCTTCATTTCTTCTAATTATATCACTTTCCTTTGGCTTAAAGTACTTTCAGCATTTCTTATATGCAAGTCTGCTGGTGACAAATTATCTTGGTTTTTGCTTTTTCTGAAAAAGTTTATTTTTGCCTTAATTTTAAGAGCATATTTTTACTAGATATAGAATTCTAGGTTGATAGTCTTTTTCCTATCAGACCTTTGATGATATTAGCCCATTGTCTTCTGATCTCTTGTTTCTGATGAGAACTTAGTTGTTATTTTTTTTTAGCATTTCTCCCCATATGTCATGTGTGATATTTCTCCAGCTGATTTTCTCTTTATCTTTTTTTCAGTGGTTGGAATATGATAACATGCCTATGTATGGTTTTCTGTACATTTATCCCACTTGGGGTTTGCTGAACTTCTTGGATCTGTGGATTGATATCTTTCATCAGTTTGGGAAATTTTTTCATTCTTTTTTCAAATATTTCTTTAGTACCTCTTTAATTATATATGATATCATTTTATATAGTCCCATACTTTTTAGATACTTTATTCCATGTTTTTGTCAATTATTTTCTTTTCCTCTTTGTGTTTTAGTTTGGATAATTCCTGTCAGGTTGTCTTCAAGTTTAATATTTCTATGTTAAGTCAATTTTGATATCTTATTTTTTTATTTTGAGCACTTCTACACTTAAAAAATAGTTTTTAAGGAGTCTCCATTATTCTGCTGAAATCCTCCATCTGTTCATGGTTGGGTTAATATTTTCTGCTAGATCCTTTAACATGTTTATTAATCATCCTTTAATAATTCCAACATCTACATCATTTCTGAATCTGTTTCTTTGGACTGTTTCTTCTCTTGATTATGGGTTATATTTTCTTTCTTCCTTCAAGCTTGTAATTTTTTTATTGCATGCCAGACATTGTATATAAGAGAATTATAAAGTCTATAGTAAGTTAAATTATTTTTTTCAGGCCACTAGTGTGCATGAGTCAATCTAGTTTGTAATGGAAACAGGTTTGGGCCTTGGGGAAGTTTCAGTTAGATTCATTTTATCACTGGCTTCAAATGTTTTGAGGGCAGAATCAGGACTTCCCCCTTAGCAGGGCTTGAGATCTGAGCCCTGGAAAAACTCTGGAGGTTTTTAAATGCTTTACAGCCTAAGAGCAGCTTACAAAACTGTGGGAGATTTCTGTTTTTCAGCCTGACTGCTGGCTTTTTGGGTCACTGGGAAGTTGTCTTTGTGTTCAGTCTTGCACCAAGTTTCTGTACCTCAAGAAATCTGCACAGCTGCGGTGCCACAGCTTTTGGAGGGCTGTTGCAGTGGTCTGAGTGAAGGCCTGGAGTACCTCAGAGTGACTTTCTCAGTTTTTACATTCTGACCCTTTATACCATACCCTGAAGCAAGGTCCTGTAGGCTTCAGAGAAGATGTCTCTCTAGTCTCCTGCCCTACCCCCAGCCTTTGGTGTAGTTTTGTTGTGTTTTTGGTAAAGATCATTTGGTAAAGAAAGAGTGGCTGGTGGCTAGGCCTCCTTGGAATTATAATTCATATGGCAGTCCACATATGGCCATTAATGTGGGTTAAAAATTTAGCTGATTTCTCCTCACTCCTGTTTATGGTGGATTCCTGTTCTTCCTGCTGCTTTGCTGGGGAAGGAAGCAGCTGTTGGCCTTTTTTCTCTTGGGAAGGACTTGACACATTTAGGCTTCTTTGCATTCTAAGCTCCCTGACAGATTTTTTTCAGACTATACTTTTGTAGCTAATCTGGCTTGTTCTCATTGTTAGAGTGGGAGTGATTGCTCTCACAACTTTCAACTTGTGATTGTTAAAAACTTAATACTGTATTTCTCAGATTCATTTATGTTGTTGCATATATATGTAATTCATTTTTACTGCTGTAGGATTTGATTTGTGTAAATATGCCCGGTTTATTCCTCATATGCTTTTTAATCTTTCTTTCTTTGACTTCTTACTGATTCTTGGCCTTTGCCGTCATTTTGTATGTAATGCAGAATCTGCAAGACTCTGTTTTACAGATTTTGATCCTCTTAAATGTGTCCTGCCAGTGACTATGACATCTAGACCCAAATGCTTAGGCCTGGATAAGTGAGAGAGAACTTAGCATGGGATTCATTGGCTTTTACGTGATATTAAAATATTTATTACAATGATAAGTCCTAGCTATCAACTGATCATTGAAGTTGTATACAATTAAGAGCATGGTTTATAGAAATGTATATCCTTATGATGAGTGAGGTACTTTATCACAGATCTTCATCTCCTAGCTTAATTTGATGCCAATTTTTCTTGATTTTAAAAGAAAGCTAATTTTTTTTTCTTTTCTTTATCCCTTATAATATTTTGTGCCTTGAAGCTCTTCTCTGATCTCATACCTAATGTGTGTACAGTCCCCTGTGTGTGTGTGGGGACTTCTCATGTAGCCAGCTTTCTTTGGAAGACTTGACAGCAAGGGTTTCTGATTGAACCAGCCAGGCCTCTGCTCTTGTAGACTTTCTAGTCTTTGGTGCTTACCTGAGAGAAAAAAAATTGTTTCCTCTGCCACGACTGGACCCAGAATGAAGAGAAAGATGTGTGTGTGTGTGTGTGTGTGTGTGTGTGTGTGTGTGTGTGTGTGTGTGTTGATCCCCCTTGACTCCAATCCTCCTATCTGTAGAAGTTAGATGATCTTTAATTTAGGTCTGTTTTTGCCTTTGCCTCCTTTTCCCTTCATAGCTGGAGCTAACATACCATTAGGGTAGACCTCCCTGTCCTCTTCTAGAGACTTTGGACATAGACTTGATTTCAACTGCAATGGCACTTTTTTATTTTATAACAATTAAAAAAATTTTTTTTGAGATGGAGTTACCCACGCTGTTGTTGCCCAGGCTGGAGTGAGTGGCGCCATCTCAGCTCACTGCAACCTCTGCCTCCCGAGTTCAAGCAATTCTCCTGCCTCAGCCTCTCGAGTAGCTGGGGTGATAGGCATGCACCATCACACCCAGCTAATTTTGTATTTTTAGCGGAGACGGGATTTCTCCATGTTGGTCAGGCTGGTTTTGAACTCCCGACCTCAGGTGATTCGCCTGCCTCCGCCTCTCAAAGTGCTGGAATTACAGACATGAGCCACCGCGCCCAGCCTATTTTAGAACAACTTAAGCGCACTTTAGTGCACCATTTAAAAACAGCAGTATAATCATTTCTGTACATCTTCAAACTAGATTTTAAAAACTGCTGACTTCCATGCTGTTGAGAGCCATGGGAATGAGGCGGGGCACAGCAAGGCAGCTGATAGAGGAGGGTGTAGCCAACAGCCCTGCCTGTGACTTGCCCTGAGATAATCTTATCAGTGGAGGAATGGCGATCTAACCCACTTGGGAAGGAATTTGAGCTCTATAAGTCTGCTATCTTTTGGTGGTTTTCAGGCATGGCCCATGAATACAAGGCAACAGCTTATTTTAACTCTAAATACCAGAGTCTATTTGAGATGTTACTTCTACTTGCTGATAAATGATTGCCCTTCTTGTACTGATCATAGAAATAAAATAAGCCTCTAAAATGTGTGTTCATGGCTACTTCCTTGACATAATCTGGTATTTTTCTCAGTTTTCACTTTTCCCTTTCTCTCATAAGATCTCTCGTAAGTGTACCATCTCTCGTGGTATGAGATACTGTGACTACTTTTTCTTTCTTTGAAACTTTTTCTGTAACTTCTAGGATGTTCCTCTCCCACTTACCTTTAGTTAATTTCCTTTTCCCCTGCATCACGTATCTCTTCTTTCTTGCTTGCTTTTAATTAACTTTGTTCCTCTTTCTCCGGCCTGACTTACTTTCCTAAGCAAGTTTGCACGGTCATGGTGGTTGCTCTGGCCTTTTCAAATGTGACCTTCATCTCTGTGTCTCTGTCCCCTGCTTAAAGCACCTGCCCCCGACCTGGCATTTCCTCTTGCCTGCAGAGATCTTTGCTGAGGTGTCCTCTGATTTCCAGAAAGCAAGTCATTGAAAGCTGAATGGCCTGCAGTTTCTTCTCAATAGAGAGTCTCAGGGCCCCACCGCTCTCAGGAAAGAACATTTCCT